>NC_132998.1:55314483-55939483 GCF_048564905.1 Vicugna pacos
CCCCTTCCTGATACTCACATCCTCATGTGGTCTCCCCCATTGGATCAGAGTTGCTCTGTGTGACCAACAGAACGTATCAGAAGTAATGGCATGTCACTCAAGATTAGGTTACAAAAGACATTACTTTGGTCTCTTTTTCAATCTCCCTCTCTCTCCGTTTGTTCTAGGGGAAGTTAGCTACTAGTTTGTGAATAGCTCCATGGAGAGGCCTACACAGTGAGAAACTGAGGCTTTCAGCCAACACCCACATGGATGAACTGTCTTAGAAGGAGGTCCTCCGGTCACAGTCCAGATAACCTTCAGATAACCACAGCCAAATTGACATCTTGACTATGACCTCACGAAAGACCCTGATTTGGTTGGAATCACCCAACTAAGCCACTCCCAGATTTCTGGTCCTCAGAAGCCAGATGACATCATAAATATTACACTTCAGGCAATTGATTACATGGCAACAGATAAATAATATGCACACATTTTATTTCTATTAAGCAGCACTGATCTTGAACTTAAAAAAGAAACAAAAAATAAAGGAATCCTCTAGAGCAGAGGCTCCTACCCCTGGCTGCACATTAAAATCACTTGAAAAACTTTTTTAAATAGCTGATGCCCAAGTCCCACCCGAGACCGTTGAGTCAGAATCTCTTGGGTTGGAGCCTCAGCACCTGATTTTGTAAAAGTTACCCGGGTGAGGTGAGCGTTCAGCCCAGGCTGAGACCCCTGCTCTAAAAAATCGACTCTCCAATGTCATTGAGGTTAAGGCTACAGATCATCTGAGGCGTGGCCACTCCGGGTGTGCCTCAGAATCCACCTGGGAGCTGTTAGAAAGGCCAGTTCTTGGGCCCCAGCCCAGGAGGACCAAGCCAGAACCTGCATTTTTATACGATCTCCAGGGAATTTGGATGCACACTGCAGTTTGAGAAGCACTGACTTAGGGTATCAGTTCAGAACCGGTCCTCAGAACCCTCACACTCCAGATTCCTGCTATAGGCACCCATATTCCAGAATCTGTTCTCCCATAAGCGTTTATTAAGCTTGTCTTGTGCATGAGCTCCCTCACCGAGGGATTCTGACATAACTGGTGTGGGTGGGGCTGAGCCACGGAGAACCTTGTGGAAGTTCTCCCCAGGGGAGTCTAAGCTGCAGCATCGGTGGTAAGACGGAAGATGCCCCCAATTGCCTCTCAGTCCATTCTTTCTCTGTGTCACTCATCTCACCATAAAACTGACAGTCGAGAGTTTAAAAATGACTTTTTTCCATTCAACACGAACCCTACAAGCCAACTGCCCCCTGTAGAATTTACATGAAGAAGCAGCAATTTCTTCCAACTCTAAAGAGGGGAAACTTGCCTCGTGGATGTACCCAGTGCTAATATGCACGTCTCAATGAGGTGCTTTCCTAAGGGAGTTCCAACAGGAATGCTGAGGACAGTAACCATCGCCTGAGTAACACCCTTCAGAACCCACCCCGGCAAGATACACCACCACCATGTAGCAAGACCTAAATTTGATAATAACTAACTCCAAACTCCTCTTCGTACATCAGCTCGCTTCCTGGCTCGCAGTTTAAGGATTCTTTTATCTCTTAGTTTCTTTATTTTCCTTTTTCCTTGCTGACAGTCTTTATCAAACCAAGAATTGCTGTGACAAAATCCACCTTGACCCAAACCAAAATGAGCCAGCAAAGCCCGTTTTAAGTCGCTGACAGCTCCATTGATAGTGGGTGAGGGGTAAACTGAGGACATTTCCTGGCATTTCAAGAGGGTCTCAAAAAAGTGACTTCCACCAATTTGAAAACTTCATTCCTCTCTGCAATACCGGCCTTCTCTGAGATGCAACCATGAGTGCGAAAAACCTGGTCATACCTATGACTAAGGTGGAAAGGATAGCATCACTTTGTCCCTGCTGAATAAGACAGGCTAACTGCAATACAATGGACAGCACCATCTTCTTCAAGCTGCTTACCATAATTTGTAATATCTACTTGTCTGCTTGTTTTCCACATCTCCTCTCTGATCATAACCCTATCCGGGCAGGAGCCATGTTGGTCTTACTCCATACCTTCTTCCTACTTAGCCTAGGATCTGGGACATAGTAGGCACCAAGTCAATGTTTGGTGAATGAAGGATTGAATGGAAAATTTCCCCAGATCCACGCCACTCAGAAATACTAGACTCTATAAATCCACTGGTGAGGAATTGTCCTGTCAGCTTGATACAGCTGTCTAGAGGAGATATGATCTTTAGGAAAACGGAGTGGTTCAAGCTGGCCCCGCAAGCCCTCCACCAAACCTCATATTCTGGCCTCAGGCATTATTATAACTGACTTCAACTACGTGATGGAAATAAAGGATTCTGACCATCACATACATCCCAAGGTCCAAGCAGACTGCACATACCAGACCAGAGAGATGTGAATCAACTTTAAACCAGGTCCAGCCTCTCTGGTTCCCAAATCCACAAAGGAAAGAGCTCTGTGTCCTGTCCTAGGCACTACGTATAGCCACTTTCCATTTTAGGGTGCCTGTAAGATATGCCCAGCTAACTTGTGTCTTCCCCCTCCACCCCCCACTGCTAGAGTGTGAGTCCCTCAAGGCAGGGTCTGTATCTCATTCATCTGCATCTCCCCCTTGGGTGGCGCATAATAGATGCTCAAGAAACATTTGTGGGATGAACACACATGTGAATGTCAGGGCTGTGGGGCTAACCATGGGGGCGATGGTTTAGAAGGAGAGCAAGTAGGGTATTTTCTTAGCCTGACTCAGGGAGAGAGGCTCACCCCAGAGAGAGAGAGAAAATATAAGGAACTCAAAAGAGGTGCTGAAAAGAAGAGGTGTAACTCTGAAAACTTCCCTCTTAGAGGCATGGTTCTTCATCCATACTGTGAGGGGTTTGGACCAGATGATCTCTGGGGTTACAGCAAAGCGAACAGAGCATCAGGTTCCAGAGCTGGACTCACCTGGGTTTGACCGCTGCTTCTTCAGCAGATTAGCTGGGTGACCTGCTACCTCCCTGGGCGCATCTCCTCAGCTATAAAGTGGTGTCAGTGACCCCGGTTGACTGGGCTGTTGGGTGGATTAAGTGAGGCAGTTCCTGTACAGCCCTTGGCTCCATGGTCTCCACTCCTCTCTGCTGCTTCAGCCCCTGAAGACCCTGTCCTCATTCGTACCTGCCACCGCAGGTGTCCGTCACAGCTCTCTCTGCTGCAAGAGGAAGGAAACCTGACCCCCTCCCAATGCAACAACTCCTTTAGCCGCCAAGGAGGGGGCTGGCTTCTGTGGGACTCTGGCCCCCTGACCACAAAGGATACACAGCAGGCATTTCACTGTGCATCAGCCACTGGGTTACTTTCCTCCTGGCACAGAGGAGAACTCCCTCTCCCGGCCCCCTTGCATCTAGGCAGGGGCATATGACTCATTCTGGCCACAGATTATGAACAGAAATTACTTAACCACTTTCATGGCTGACTCATTAAAATTCCCTCCTTTTATCTCTCCTCTTCCCTGGAAAACTTGAAGCCCACAGTTTGAGGATGGTAGCATCACAGTCAGGTGGGAGCCTGGGGCCCCTAATGACTGTCCAGCTGCATTGACCATGACATAGGTAAGCAATGAAGCTCCCACGATTTGAGGGTTTTCTTGTGACTGCAGCAGAGGCAGACTCCCCTAGGTCAGTCAGACAGCCTGACCTGTCCAAGGGGCACAGCTCCCAAAGCAGGACAGGGGGCCTTTACCTGGTTCCCATCATCTCAGGGCGAGTCCCTCACTCTCCTGACTCTCCTTGAGGCTCATCCTCCCCTCCCCAACCCTCTGCAAGAAGGTCTGGATTCTAACACCCCAACTCAGGTTTGCAGGCCCTCCCAGGGCATCTGTCACCCTCGTGTAGATGGTACCTTGTTGCCAGCATGGAACCTCGGAGCTCGCCTAGAGAGTGCTTAGATGAGACCATGCAGTGACATCCACTATACTCCTTTGGTCTGGGCCTCAGTTTCCACACACACCATAAGGACCACAGAAGACCTCTCCCACTCTGATATTTGCAAGCCCAGAAAAAGCACATCAGACAGGGACTGCCCACTGCTGACACCCGGGGGCCCGCGCCCTGGCCACACCTCCCACTTACACGTGAACTATAAATTCTCTTGGCTGAGTAAACACATTTTATGGGGCCCAGGGACACTTCCTAGCTATACAGCTCACCCCCTCTTCCCTTGTCCTCCTCAGACCTGGCTGCCTCCTCGGCGCGGCACCTCCCCAGGGCCCCTAGTTCCCATCCTCCGTCTTCCCTCTGCCTCCGACTCCTTTCCCCCGACACCTGCATCCCTGGCCTGAAGTGGGTGGAGAGTTTCTTCTCTTATCAGCCGTTTTACTGCCCCCTCCTCCTTGGTTACACAGTAATTGGGAACAGAACTCCTGGCAAGGACGGGTCAATGCCTGTCAGCTCCCAGCCGATGGTTTACTGGACAGAGAGAAAGGGTCCCTTCAGTGCTGTCTTGGGAGGCAGGTAAGGGGCATGCAAGCAGGAAAAGAGAAGAAAGGAGAGGCACCTCTGGCCAGGAGCCTGTGGAGAGACCTGTGCAGTTGAAGTCGGAGAGAGATCGGAACAAAGTGATGGCCAGACCAGAGATGCCAGGGGAGATTAAGACACCAGTGCTCAGCACAGCCCTGTCCCAGGGAGACAGCCTGGCCCTGACCCAGTGACCCCCTTCCTCAGCCTCCACCTGCAGGACAGCGGAAGTACTGCGCTCCGGAAGGCCTATTCTGGAATCTGGGAGCGACGGAAGCGAAAAAAATCCAGGACAGTTTCCTGAGGCCCATTGGTGGCACGCCAGCCTTCCAGAGGCCTGGCTGGAGCCAGCAGGAAGGGCCACCAGCCGGGGGAAGGGCAAAGGTGGACGCCTGGCCTTCGGATCCCCTGGGGGAGGAGGGGAGGCGCCCTCTTCCTGCCAGCTCTTTGTCGTGTTCCCCACTGGCCGTGACCTCAGGGCCCCGGCCTAGGCTGGGGACAGTGCAAGTGACCACCCTGGAGAAGATCCTCTGAAGTAAGGCTGGACCCAGCTTGGCAGTGGTGTCTCCTGTGACATCAAGCCACCGAGGGCTCTGAGTCCGTGGGCACGGGGCCCAGCCCCTTCCAGCTTTCCCGACGTGACCCCCCTCCTTGATCCAAGGGGTTTCTGAGGTGACCCAGGGAAGTCCCATGTTTGGATAAACTGACATGAGGATCCCTGTTCCCCACCTCTGCTCGCCCCCTTGACTCCAGGAGTTTCAGGAAAGGAAGGAAGCCGCTCTCCACTGGCATCGCCCGGGGCACCCACAGAGCCCCCCCTGCCCACCTCGCTGTGGCCTGGGCCCTGCTCTCCAGGGGGCTATGGAGAACTCTGGGTGCTGCGAGGCCCCGAAGAAGCTGGGCCTGTCCTTCTCTATTGAGGAGATCCTGAGGCCTGCTGAGCGGAGCGATGTGGCCAGGCCAGAAGGAGCAGGTGGCCAGGGCCCTGGGCAAGCAGCTGCGGCAGACTCCAGGCTTGGGAGACCCCCGCAGGACCAGCCCCAGGGTAAGTGTCTTCTGGCCATTTCTTATCCACTCCCGGGCCTCCCAGATCCAGCTGGGCTGAGGCAGAAAGTTGCTCTGAATCAACAAAAGAGAAAACTTCAGAATTCAAAGAGATGTCAGGCACTGGGCTGGTCATCTTAAATACCTTTCTCACTAGCTCAGAACTGGGGTTGTTCCATCGTGGACACCAAGGCTCAGTGAGTGGCCAGATGTGGGGACCTGGGCCTTGTCCCTGTAACCAGGCCACAGTGGAGAACACTAGTTACTACTTACTTATTCAGCACTTCCGGTGTGGTCGGCACCGTCCCAGAGGCTGCGCATGTCTCTTCTTTAACTTCAGCAGAAAAACGTAATTATCATAACTCGACAGATGAGGAAACTCATCCGTGAAAGGGAGGAGGTGGGTGATGCCCCCAGGTCACACAGTCACAAAGCAGAGGACCCAGATCCCACTGCCTCCAAACACCTGCCTGGTCTGGCATGTTCTTTCCCTTGTTGGCAGCTGGCACGGCCTCTAGTGGCTGTGGCTGCCTACCCTGATCACACCCCAGGCCAGTGCCAGCGCCAGAGCGTGTCCTCAAGTCACAATGACCAGATCTCGGGCCTCTCCTTGAGAGCTGGCTCAAGGAGGGCATGGAAGGGGACACACACACACCACTGAGAGTCAGGAATCCACGGTCAGTCTTGGCTCTCCCCTGGCCCTGCTGCGCCACCTCAGCAAAGTCCCTGCCCACTCTGGCCTCGGTTTCATCCTCAGGGAGATGGCTGAGTGAGGGAAGAGGACGAGGAGCCGGGGATGTCTCCAGGGGCCACTGGAATCTGATAGGCGATGAGCCCGGAGGATCTCACAAGAGGCACCTGGTCCTCTGGTCTTTCCACCCTTTCAATCCAAGGAAAGGAAGCTCGGTGGGGCCGTGATGTCTTCCCCAATTATCCACGGAGCCCCATTCTCTCCCTCCTCCAGATTCCCAAGATGGGGCTTACGTGTAGCAGCAGAGCAAGGGGAAGACCCTGGAGGGGCCCACGCATCCCTGGGGAACTGGAGGGTTTCCCAGTAGCTGAGCCTGTCAACAGGAAAGGGTCCCAGTTTAATTTTCAGAAGTTTGTTAATATCTTCCAGTGAATTGAGTGAGCATTCACAGAAACAATGCCTCTGAGAGTCTAACCTGAGTCTCTCCTGATGCAGCTACATAAAATCTATATCTGAGAGAGAGAGAGGAAAGGTCTTACATCCCCTACCAGAGTAGCTTCCCTTCCCCTAGCCTGACAATGGCAGATGACAAAACAAAGGACAAAAAAAAATTTAAAAATAAAGGAAGCCATTCATTCTAAACTTCCCTGAAGATGCTGGCATGTCCCATATCAACGAGCCTGCTAGGCCCAGAGCAGAGCCCCCAGTAAGTTCTTGACAAAATGTTAGTTGTAAGATTAGACAGTGCCCCGTGGCTCTCTCGGCCATCTCGTGGCCATTGCTCCATCCACCTGTCACAACTGTGAGCCTCACCTCACAGATGATAAAACCAAGACGAGAAGACAAATCACCTGCAAAAACCACATGAGGAGTTAGCACTAGAATCGAATGCTGGTGGCCTGAGACCATCCGTTCTAGGTTACTCCTGAACATGGCCTAAATCCATACCTCTCCCCGCTGGGCTGGACTCCAGCATTTCCGAAAGACTAGTGAGGGTCCCCCTGGTGGTTTGCAAGATGACTCTGAGGGGCAGGCAAAGATTTTTTTAGGTCAATAGTTCTGTAATTATTTCTTTTTTTTTTAATAGAAGTATAGTCAATTTACAATGTTGTGTTAGTTTCTGGCGTACAACATAGCAATTCATATATATATGTGTGTATGTATATATATGTATATACATGTATATAGTCCTTTTCAGGTTCTTTTTCATTGTATGCTATTAGAAGATATTGAATGTAGTTCCCTGTGTTATACTGTAGGACCTTGCTGTTTCTCTGTCTTATGTATAGTAGTTAATATCTGCAAATCCACAACCCCTAGTCTATCCTTCCAATTACACTCACCTTCTGTTGATGACTCACGATACCACTTACCCGTTGATGGTCATGAGGTGAGGTTTTCTTTTCAAATGAATATTTATTTAGGTAAAAGCAAAAAGTCCATGTCAATGCTACACAAATAATAATGCAGATGGGAGGCCAGCATGTCAGACACCGTAAAGGTAACTTGGAGGATCTACAAAGGAGCAGGAATCCGTGAGACGCTGGGCGGGGGCAGGGAGGGCGGGGAGCTGGGATTCCAGAAACCTGGCCTCTAAGAGCCGGTCTGGCACTGATGCGCAGGCAGATCTCAGGAAAGCTGCTCCCCGCACTGGGCCTCGGTTTCCTCTTCTGAAACACAAGAGAGCAGAACTAGAACGTTCCCTCCCTGCTCTGACATGCCGTGGCCAATTCTGCAAGGAGCCGGTGGCTGCAAAGCCTTGGTGGGGTCACTCGTGGTCATTTGCCACAGCAGAAGCTCCCTCTCTCCAGAGGATGTCTCCACACCAGGCAGGGCAAACCGGCTCACCACCTCCCTCTCCCTCCCTGCCCCCCAGGGGGCCCCACCCCCACCAGGGCTGGTGGCCGAGCTAATGATTCTCCACCACTCTGTCCCGTTCCCCCCACCCACACACAGTATGCAGGACGCCTCAGGGAATGGGCAACAGGGCAGAAATGGTGCATCCAAGGCCCTCCCCTCCTCGGACAATAACAACAGAGAATAAATTCCTCTTTGTCTCCACTTAAAACTTAAAGGGCTTCAGGGATTGCCTCAGGGACCTCTGGGTCCCAATCACCCAGGGAGCTCATGGAAAGCCGCAGTCCAAGCCCCGCACCTAAGATTCTGCCTCTAGGTCTAGGGCGAGGCCCAGGAGTCTATTCCAGCAAACTCTCCCAAATGATTCTGATGCAGGTGGTCCAAGGACCATTTTGTGAGGAGGCGGGAGCCCAGGGAGGCAAAGCAGCTCGTTCTGTGCTCCAAGCCAGTACGCCCCAGACCCAGGGCCAGGGCAGTGACCCAGGCCAAGGCCGGTGCCAGCCATCCATCACTTCTCATGGCAGGGACCAAGGCTGCACCTCCCTACATCTTCCCTCTCTTATAGGGATCCTCATAATCTAAGGCCTGGACCCTCCCCAGTCTGATGCCCATGGAGAAATTCAAGAGGGTCTCTCAATTTGAAGGGATGCTGAGCTCAGCTGCCCACTCATGCCTCCTGAGAGAGGCAAGTTCCCCAGAGCCCGGGGACCCTCCAAAGTCAAGGAAGACCCAGGTGGGAGGAAGCCACTTCGTACTAGAGGCTCAGACCCTGGGAAGAGAGAGATCATCTCTGCACCTGTCCCACTGACGACCCTTTACAAGGACATGGTGACACCTGAGGGAAGAGGGGAGGAGATGCACAGGGAAGAGACCACCTCAGTGGGTAAAGCAGGACAGATCTTAGGGCCTGGAGGAGACCCCGATATCTTCTGTCCTCCATTCATAGGTCATTCAGTCACTCAGTGAATCACCGCTGACTGATTACTCTGAGCCAGGCTGGGGGCTGGGGAGGCGGTGGTGAACAGAACCAGACGTAGTGACCACCCCGCTAGAGTGGGGGTGGGGTCAGCAGCAATAAGAGTCATGGCGACACTACCTTGGGACAGTGCCGACTTCTGCTCGTCTTGTCAGGTCGGGGTGACCAGGGGCACCATAGAATTCCTGGGATTGGCAGAATATCCTGTTGCAGGGTTGGCAGTGTTTCTATAAGGGGCCACATAGTAATTTGAAGCTTTGGTGGCTAGATGGTCTCTGTTGCAATTACTCAACCCTACTGTCATAGCTGAAAAGTAGACAAGGTGTAAATGAACAGGTATGTTCATGTTCCAATAAAACTTTATTAAAACTGCTGTATAGCACAAGGAACTGCATTCAGTTTCTTGTAATAATATGTAATGGACAAGAATCCAAAAAGAAAAAATGTTTATATGTATGTATACGTACAACTGAATCACTTTACTGTACACCTGAAACTAACATTGTAAATCAAATACACTTCAATAAAAGAAAAAAAATTTAACTTTATTGGAACAAGAACAGGCAGAGGGCAGAGATCCTCCAGGCACATGGAGCATCCCTCTGACCGACTTCTGAACCTTCGTGTCCTTTGCCCTTTAGAAGCCCTTGCTCTTGTCCCCCTTCCTCTTCTTCCTTTTCCTCTTCTTTCCCTCATCCTCGCCCTCTGTCTGAGTTTCCTGCACCTGTTGTATCAAATTACCACTAACTGAGTGGCTTAAAACATCAGAAAGTTATCGTCCTACAGTTCTGGAGCCAGAAGTCCAAAACCAAGGTGTTGGCAGGGCTGGTTCCTTCTGGAGGCCCTGAGGGAAAACGTTCAGTGCCTCTCTCCCAGCTTCTGGTGGCAGCCAACACGCTGTCTTTGGCTTATAGACAAGTCACTCCAACCTCTGCCTCCATCGCCACCTGCCTTTGCCTCTGAGTCTGTGTCGAATCTCCCTCTCCTTTCCCTCATGAGGAACCAGCCGTTGGACTTAGGGCCCACCCGAAACACAGGAGGATCTCATCTCAAGAGCCTTAGTTATACCTACAAAGATACTATTTCCAAATAAGGTCACATTCGCAGGTACCAGGGTTTAGGACTAGGACCTACCTTCTCGGAGGGAACACAATTCAACCCACTTCATCTTCCCTCACTTCTTTGTCCCTCCCATCTTCCTCTTTGTCCCCTCTATCCCCTGCCCCCATCCTCTTTCTTTTCACTCCCTTCCCATCCTTCTTCTCCTTCCTGTCCCTCTCTTCCTCCTCCTCCTCTGCACTGCCTAGAACCAAAATCAGAGACTCAGCTCTAAGCCCTGGGAAAGGGAGCCCTGGTTTAGGGCTGTGGCCACCACCTAGATGCGTCTCATTGACTTGTCAGTAAAGACTCTGGCTCTCAGACAGATAGACGCAGTATCTTCCACGAGAGCAGACAGGAGCAGAAAGGATGCAGAGCTAAGTTTGCATTTCCCCAGGGATAAGTGTGGTTTGGTCTCCCTCCACCGGACACCCTCTCTCAGTTCCAGCTAACAGAGCCACAACCAAACGTGGCCGTGGGGACATTCCTACAGGGCTCAGGGGCACTTGGGAATGACTTTACCTGGGTGGTTCTGGCTCAGAGCCCCTCTTGAGACAGCAGGCAAGATGTTGGTTGGGACTGCAGTCACCTGAAAGTCTAGACTGGGATAAAGGATCTGCTTCCAAGATGGCTCCAAGTTAGCTGGTCCAGCTGTTGGTGGAGCCTCAGCTCCTCCCCAAGCAAGGCTCTCCACGTGCGCTTGAGTGTCCTCCTGAGATGGCAGTGGCTTCTCTCTTGGAGAGAGCCAGGTGGGAGCTGCAACCTCTGTGACCCAGCCTGAGAAACTTTACAGCAGCATTTCCACTGCCGTCCGTCTATTCTGTGAGTCACTAAGTGGGGCCTGCATCAAAGGAGAAAAGAATTCAAAGGGAGGCATGTCTCAGAATTTGCAAACCTACCTTAAAGCCACCACTGGTACTTGGTGGGGAGTGGGATGATATTAGACAGCTGCCCTATCCAGCCCTATCCAGCATACGATCTAGCAGGGGCTGCGGTGGCCACTGATTAATCGCAAGGGGAAGTACAATGACAACAGTGATAAGTGTTAGAGAGAGTGACGTGGTACCCTGAGGACCTATTCCAAGGAAGATTTGGTCCATCAGGGAGGCCAGTGAGGTCTTCCTAGAAGAAGTCATAATTGAGCTGCAATCTGAAGGCTGAATAGGGGGAAAGAGGGAAGGAGTTTCAATGCAGAGAGAACCAGGAGGACAAGGACCTCGTGGTAGACGAGATGTCCAAATGTGCAAGATAAAATCTGGGAGCCAGAAAGGAGTCAGTCCATACTAAGTGTTGTAGATGATGGTAGGGATTTATTTTTTGCTTTGATCTGTAGTCCATAAGGAAACAAGTGCCACTGTAGGGGGTCAGGCAAGAAAATGTACAGTGACCAAGATGAATGAGAATGCTTGGGTTCCAGCTAACAAAAATTATCTTGGGTTAGCTAAAAGAGAAAAGGAAATGTGTTGCCTTGGAGAAAATTAAGAAATTGTTTCCCAAACTAAGCCACAGGAAGGGCGGGATCCTATGCAGGCTTAAGCCAGATGGAGCCAAAATCTATAACATCATCAAGTTTCTCCAGTTGCTTCTCTCTGAGAGTTGGCTCAACCCTTTCTCACTCCAGCCATCATTCTCCCCGTGGGCCCCAGTAGCTCCAAGAGTTACATCAACCTCCAGTGTCTTCTCTCAAGCTCTCTAAAGTCCCAAGTCCAGAAGTCCCAGAGGAGGGACTTACTGGCCCAGCTGGAGTGAGATGTCCATCTCCAAACTAGTCAACTGAAGCCAGAGGGTATGACTGAAAGAACAGTGTGCCTTTGGGCCTGGCCTGGAGTCTTCTTCTTGCTGATCCTCTTTTTCTCTCACACTGTTCCATGCTGGGAGGATGGTTTCTTATTTCAGGGCCCTTATAACTCTTCACAGGTCATTTTCAGTCTCCATATATAAAACTCTCAGAAAGTTTCTTTCTTTTTTAAATCAATGGTATGTTCCTAAAGAGGTTTACTCCCCCAAATACTACTGGTAAGGTGACAGGAGTTAATCATTTTTTGACCAGAAATGGCTCTTCTCCCTGGGGCTTCAGATACCCTTTGAATACCTTTAATCTGGGCACTCTGCATACCTGTACTTGGGTTGGTTTTCTGTATGTATTTTCATAGAGAGAAGAGTTAGCTAATTTCCTCCTCAATTCTTAGCAGGAAGGGTAACTAAATACGGAGTCCTCCATTGACAGGAAGTTCTGTGACACTTCCTGTGTCACATCAGGAAACTTCCTCCAGCTTCACAGCTTGCGTGGTCTGTTTGTTCCCCAGCATTGTCACAAGTATAGAATGGAAAGTCATGAGGGCAGGAGGAGAACATACACACGGACACACACAACTTCTCAGCAAGCAAAACAATTCTATCGGTTCAAATACGATGGCATTTTGAAAGCATGTGAGCTCAGCCCATGGCTACCCTGTCCCAGGACTCTATGCCCAGATCCAAGCACACTGTCACAGGAGCCACACTGTAATCACACAGATAAACATACAAACCTGACAAAGTGCTTTGAGCATGCAGAGGAGGGCGTAACAAACTATCTGAAGGCAGGCTTCAGAAAGGTGGGGACATCTGAGATGGCTCACCAGGCAGAGGGAAGCATGTGCACCAGCCTGGAGGAATAAAAAGAAATATTCCTTTTGAGAAACAAAGAAATTCGGGGTGGCTGGAGTCTAGCAACCATGTTGCGATGCCAGAGGAGATGAGAGGAACAAGACAGACTGAAGGTCATGTGTGCCAAGTTAAGGGCCTTGCTCTTTATCCATACCCATCAGCATCTTTAAAACCTATGTTTGGAAGTTTCAGACTTCCGCTGAGATGCATGATCAGAGCGGCCTTGGATGAAGGGGAGACCCAGGGGCTGCACTCCGGTGCCCCGACAGGCGTCAACAGACAAGCCCTACCACTATCTATTTTGTAGGGTTCCCACACAATGTCCTTTAAACAAAGGCATAACTGCTATTTTAACAAAAGAAAAGAAGACATAAAAAATAAAAATTGTGGCAGAGTGGGGGGAGGGGGAGACAAATATGCTGAGATCGATAAGTTAAAAAATATTATGAAAGGGAGACCGTACATGTGGAAAATAACAATCATCACACTCCTGAGAGGAGACAGTAAACTAGTCACCCCTGGGAGCAGGCCGCATATCTGTGGCTGGTGAGCTTCCCATTGGTCTCTGGACCATTTTTATTTTAGGGGTTTATGTAGTCTCATCTCTTTCCACCCTGGCTGAATTCTCTTTGATGTTGTTTATTGACACAAGTAACCTACCTTTATTACAGAAAAATTTCAAACTCGGATAAACAAAAAGAAGACAAAAGAAACTAACTATAACTGTACCATCTCATACCCAGTAATCAGTACCATTAACATTTTGGGGTTTTTTTTAAATTTTTTAAATTAAAGTTTAGTTGATTTACCATGTGTGTTAGTGTCTGGTGAACAGCATAGTGATTCAGTTATACATACATAAATATTCTTTTTCATATTCTTTTTCAGTATAGGTTAAACATTGTGAAACATAGGTAGAGACAGATTTTTTTGGTTGTGTGTGTGTTTTTATTTTTTTTTTTACAAATATGGAGGCTGGTTTGTCGCACACTGAAATCTAACATTATATATATATTTTTTATTTTATATATCTATGTGTTTTTTATATTATATATTATATATATATATTTTTTTAAAGCCTGTTGTGTTTCCACGTGGAGATTCACAACAGACCTTGGCGAGAAGGAAACCCTGGGTTGGTTTGAACTTTGATGGATGAGCAGGAGTTTACCAAAGGAGGAGGATAGGCATTCCAGATGCGGGGTAGTGAGAACAAACATTCGGAGGGTAAAGGGCGTGGTCCATGTGGGGAATCTAGAAGTCTAGAATCTAGAATCTAGAAGTCGTCAAGTGGGACTGAAATAACAGAAGTGAGGGCCGAAGGGAAAGAAAGAAGGGCCTTGAGTGCCGCGCCAAGGAGCTCGCCTAGTACACTGGCCAGCGACCGCCTGCCCCGGGAGGCTCCTCCCCACACCCCACCTGTCTTGGCTTGGAGATATCCCTGCAGGAGGGCCCCACAGGGAATTGGTGCCTTGAGAAGACTAGGACAAGGCCCATTTCCAGAGTCCTAGCCCATTGGCAAAGCCCCCGGGGCCTTTAAATGAGCAGCCAGGGCCAATTAGCAGACAGCAGAGAAGGAGCGATCAGGGGAGGGAGCCGAGCGCGAAGAAACATAGGTTTATAATTAGGTGGCCTAATCACCTGTGTAAACTGTGTATTTCTTATGATCGATGTGCTAAACGGCTCAGGTTTAATTAAGTTCCGCTGACTCGTTCTCTTTGAAGACCCACTGAAGTGTGATTCACAGCTCGCACAATTAATAACCCCGAGGGGAGCAACTTGAAAGGGTGGCAGTTCCCCGCCCCCTTCTTCCAACCCCTCCTTCCCACCCTATCCCACCCCACCCCACCGTCTTCCTCTCTGAGCCGGGGCCCAGAACATGCCAGCCCTTCCCCGGAATTAAGAATCATCCCGTGCATGGAGCAGCTCCATCAATGAGCTGGTACTTCCAGCTTCTTGTTTAATGAGGTCCCTTCTGGTTCCAAAAGTCTACCTGCAGAGTCCTGTGTTCTGCCTTCTTCTCTCTTCCATGTGCCATTGATACTGCTCTGCCTTCTCTCACCTGCTTCCTCTCTCTTATCACCCACTGTGGTCTGTAACCCAACCGTCAGCCTTGCTGGCCCCCCTCACTCCTTTCCTAGAGCAGCCTCCTCCTGCACATGGTGGGAAAACCTCAGTGTTGGTCTTCATCCTTCCTGAGCTGACCTCTCAGACTCTGCCCTTCCCTATCCTCCCTGTCCTGTGGCCCACAGGCCGGCCATTCTACTCTGAGTCACCATCCAGAGCTCCTGGGCACTGTCCTCTCCACTGGACATCCCCCTTGTCCCTAGGCACCAGCAGAGAGATGGGCGTGGGTCAGCCTTCCCTTCCTCTTACTTTCCCTGCACTTCCGGTTTCCCCGACACCATCGAAGTCAGCTCTATGACTGATGGATACTCTTCCCTGGAGATACGTGGCAATGAGAGAAAGTTGCAACACAAAGAGAAACTTAATGTGAGACCCCGAATGTGAAGAATCCAATGGGAAAACTGTGAGGTGGCATTGTCCAATAGAACTCTCTCTGATAATGGAAATGTTCTATACTGGTACTGTCCAATATGGTTAGCCCTATGTGGTTATTGACCTATGGCTGGTGTGACTAAGGAACTGCATTTTATTTTATTTTATTTATTTTATTTAAATAGCCATATGTAGATAGTAGCTACCATATTGAACAATGCAGATCTAAGGGGTTGAACTTCTAACATTTCCAGCCTTAGATCCTAACCTTGTTTCCCTGACTTCAAGTTCAAGTCTATCTGTCTCCCAAAGCTGCTCTCTGGTTGAGTGTCACTAGTCATGTTTCAGGGACCCCTGCTCACTGAGAGAGACGTCAGCTCCAGGACCCCTCTCCCTACCACTCCATTTTATAGCTCTCCAATTTGGGGATATTCAGGCTCAAGTAACATCCCAAGAAGGGCTGTATGGAGAAAGTCAGTGTTGCCTGTTGACACCCGAAAACCCACGCTTGGTCTTGGGGGAGGGGCTTTGACATTCTGAGTCCTATAGGCTGGTCCCCTTGGGGCTCAGCCTCCATCTCCCCACCAGTGTGAATTTTAGACTCCCCTCTTTCGTCCCAGGGAAAGCCGTATATATCTTAATAGTGGCTCCCTTAGTGACACACGTGCAAGTTTTGAAATGGTTATTTATTAAGGAATCTATACTTGGTCATGAACCCTTGTTTGCCTAGGTTTCCTTCTGGGGAAAAGGGAAGAGTTGCTTTATTCTTGATATAACCTAAATTCTGTTTCTAATCCTCTGTTCTCCATGTTGCTTACTTTCCCTTATTCCCATTCTACACACTACGTCTTCCATTCAGTAGCCTCTATTCCAAAGTTCTGTGTTCTCAAAGGAATCCCAGCTCCATCGTATTCTTGACAACTCAGTTTACCCATCCAACCTGGAATCTTCCATTCTGTGAATTTGTTTTGCAATATTCTACAAAACTGCAGTGTATCATCTAAAATGCTGAGCTCATGAATAAATGAATGAATGAATGAGATACTGTCAGCATGGCTTGTTAATTTCTGTACTTCTGCAGATAGGCCCTCAGTGCCTATTAGGTGCTGGGTACACAGAAGACATTCAGTAAGATCTTGGCAATGGATTAACACTTCCATTTCTCTCTACGTCACTTCTGGTTTGCTTTGGCTCTATCCCTTAAAGACACCACCAGTTCTAACCAGAGAATATGTATCTCTTTCTTTTTATTTAAAAAGTAGGGTGGACTTGAGGAGAGGGAGGGAGATAGAGAAGGAGGGTGAGGGAGATCAGATCACATCAAGCGGTTCACAGTCCCTTCTAGTGGATAATTATGGCTGAAACCTCACTGTCTGCAACTCCCAAGAAGCTCCCAAGAGTCAGAAAAAATGAGTAAAGTACTTTGAGGGGATAAAAAAATGGATTAAGAGTAAACACGAGGGGTGGTAGGAAGGGGCAAGTCCAAAGGCAGACTCTGAAGTGTACTTGTCAAGTCACAGAGATGCAGGAGCATCCAAGCCAGCAGAGTTATCCTCAGCTGAAATCTCTCCTCTCTGGCCCTCTTGCTTTCACCAAGCAAATTGGCCCCCCGGGCAAGCCCGAGGCAAGGCGTTTTAAGCCATTCGGCCTCTACCTGAAGAAAAAGAGAATTACAGACTGTCAGGGTGGATTTGGCCTTTGAGACTTGATCATTTAACCCCTCTCTCCCCCACCCCCATTCTACAGATGGGGAGACTGAGGCCCAGAGAGTAAATAAAATACGGCCCATGTTTTAGAGTGGAGCCAGGAAGAGAGCTCAGGGCTTCCAATATCCAGTTCAGTGGGTTTTCTACCATCCAGCGATAGCAGGGTGGCTACTAAGTACACACATAAAAAAATTAGTTGATCTCTTCAACTGTTAAACTATCACAAGTGAAATCCACTTTTCACTGAGTGTGTACTCCAGTTCATAGCTTGTGGTGGTTTTACCTCATTTGAGGGCGAAAGAAAGTGGGCTGAGCGGAGAAAGGAGACCTCAGTGGAAGTTCAGATCCACCCCCTCCTCTCCAGCTGCTTTGGGTCCTCAGAAATCTATCTGACATAGGACATCTGACCTGTGACATCTGACAGTGCAAAAAAGGTCAAATAAATCACTCAGCGTTGTTTCTTGTGAAAGTGTCTTCCCTGCCCAGTGGGTTGATTTCACATTTATTTATTTAGAGCAAACAATTATTAAGCTCTCCATAGGCACCAGTTACTCAGCAAGTCTATGATATGGTCCCTGCCCTCCAGGAGCTCACAGTAGAAAAAGAGAGACAGAGAGAGAGACAGACAGACAGAGTAGAGCAGGCAAGTGTGGGCTCCCTTTCCCGGACGGTTTGAGTCCTGCCAACATGAGTGAGGGATGCCAAGACAGAAAGTACCAAGAGTCACCGTTTTCTCTTTTTGGGGGGGGGGGGTAATTAGGTTTACTTTCTTATTTTTTTATTTACTTTTAATGAAGGTACTGGGGATTGAATCCAGGACCCTGTGCTAAGCTCGTACTGCACCACTGAGCTATACCCTCCCCCCTTCGCCATCACTTTCTGAGGGCAAAGTTTTCCTACAGAAGTGAGAAAGAACTCAGGAGCCATGGTGGTCCACTAGAATGGTAGGAATTCTAGCGGGTGCCAAAAGTGAAGGTGATTTGGGGAGGGGGAGCTGTATCTTTCCTACAGTTCCTAAAATTACATCACATGGTCTTTGTTCCAAGTAAGACTCAAGTTGTAACGCTGGCCTCAGAAGTCCATGATCAGGAAGACAAACCCGCCCCACCTGGTGTGGTGCTTCCCCCAGGGTCCGCCCTGTCCTAGCTCCATCAGGAGGCACAGCAAGGCTGCAAGCAGGGCCATTCTCCTTGCTCTTCTAGTTTCCCTAGCGCTTCTCCAGTGCGGCTTTCAGAAGCCCCTCTTCATCCCTCCAGCCCCTAACCCCTCCTGTCTCCCTCCCTCTCTGCAGATGCCCTGACCTGAAAATGTGCTATGCTGTCCTGAAAAATTCAATGACATATGACCACCCCTGACCAGCCTACCTCTCAGTCCTGCTCCAAACACCCGACCAGAGCCCTCTCTCTTCCTCCTCAGTTCCTTCTTCTCATCTTCAGATATGCTCCACACTGCACTCCAGACTTCTCCCCAACCTCCCCAGCCTTTCTAGAACCTTCTCAAGATATAAATATAAGTTCTTCTTTTATTCACTGTATCCACTTCAACCCAACCACTCACACCTCAATCCAATTTAATTCAACAGATACTTGCTGAAGTTCCCACTAAGTATCAGATGTGTTTAGTGTGTTTGGGGATAACACAAAATTGTTCTTCTTGACTTGGCTTCTGCCATCCTAATTCTACCCAAGTCATCTTCCTGTGGACCTCAGTGACCTCCTAAATACCAAATTCAGGACCACAAGCCTCAAATCCATCTTGGAACAAGGCAGGGGAAATATACATACATACATACATACACACAGGCCAAGGTCAAGGTCTTCCACGATACCTGGCACTTAATAGGTTTCAATAAGCACACCAGATTGTTTCTTGCTTTTCCTCCTCTTCAATCTCTCTTATGTAAAGTCTACAACCAGGGGAAGGGTGTAGCTCAGTGGTAGAGTGCATGCCTAGCATGCATGAGGTCCTGGGTTCAATCCCCAGCCTCCACCAAAATAAAAAAAAAAAAACCTAATTTCCTCTCCCCCTAAAAAAAGTTTAAAAAAATTTTTTTAAAAATAAAATGAAGTCTATGACCACTTTTTTCTGTCCAAGCCTCTCTTCTCCCATGGTTTCTATGGATATTTGTGTGTCTGAGTTCCTCCTGTCTTAGGTCAGGTTCTCCAAAAATAGACTGAGAGTGATTGGCTGGAGAGTTTACCTGATGTCATGCTGTTCATTCTTTCTTTTAATCCCCGGGACCACATGAATGTGGTCTACCCGGCTATCAATGGCAGCGCTTCAACTTGGGTCCCCCGCTGGCTGCTGAACTTCTAAATGGTGGAGGGGCCACAGGCTCACTCCCAGACCCTCCACTCTTCCCCAGACATACCTCCTGCCTAAGTGATCTCACCCACTCCCCTGACTGCAGAGGCCAATATGTGCCGATGATTCCCATATCTGAACCTCAGGCCTGAGACCCCCTTTGAGCTCCAAGCATATAAGCATCTGCCTATTTGATAGTTTGCTTTGAATGGCCAGTAAGCCTCTCAGACTTAGCACGTCCAGATTGGATACCTGATTTCCCGTCACGCACACGGGCACTCAGGCCTGGCTTCACGGGCCCGTGTGTGACCAGTGTAGCTGTACAGGGCCCTGCGCTCAGAAGCGGGCCTAGCACTTGGTATTTAAAGCTAAGTCACCATCTTAAAACTGTCAATAATTTCATGTTTGAAACTGTGTTTAGTGAGTGAATCCAATGGGACCAGGAAGCACGCACCAGAGGCCTGGACCCCCAACTCACACTCAGTTGCCCTCTCACTGCCTCCCTGCCTGCCTGGGAAGGGCTCTCGGCCACTGTTGCCCCACCCCTACCCAGGGACCTCTGCTCCTCAACCCTGTGTGTGCTGCGGGGGCGGGGAGGGCATGGATGTGAGGGGGGTCACAGTCAGGCACGTGCACGCTGGCGCCAAGTTGAAGGGTGAGCCCTGGAGGACTGAGAGGGTCTACACTCACCCTATTAGTACCCCTGTCCCCGACAGAGCAAGGCCTTAAGTAGCAAATAAAAACCACCCTGACAGGTCAAGAGAGGGGCTGTGGAAGAAAGGAAAAAGCTTTTTTTCCCTTTTGCACTCGGCCCCACATAGGATGCAGCGGGGCCCTGAGCAGACATGAGGCTGGAAAGGAGGCTGGAAACAGGCTGTAAGGCACTGACTACTGAGCAGTTCAGTCTTTGCTCTGTAGACCAAAGTCGGCCAGCTTTGAAAAGGGCTGGATGGGAATTATTTTAGGTTTTGTGGTTTTTTTGCCATTACTCAACTTTACCATTATAGCACGAAAGTGGCCACAGACAATCCTTAAACTCATGGGTGGGGCTGTGTTCAGATAAAACTTTATTTATAAAGCAGACAGTAGGCCAGATTTGGCCCCCAGGCTGTGGTTTGCTGTCCCTTGTGATGGACAATGGGAACTTGCCTGAAGTCATCTGAGCAGCAGAAAGGACAATCAAAGAAGTTTCTAGAAGGTCATTCTTGGCCACACTGTCCAGGATGGAGAAGAGCGGGTCGGCCTAAGGGCAGGGTTTCTAGGAAAGAGAATGTTGTAAAACTCCAAGCCCAAGGAGCCAGGGGACGAGACAAGGCAGCACAAAAACTTGGCTGAGATGCTGACACCCAGATCGCTAACCCATCTTGGACCCTCCTCCATCCAGAAGAGAGAAAGAGCAAGCGGAGGGTCCGGACCACCTTCACCACAGAGCAGCTACATGAGCTGGAGAAGATCTTCCACTTCACCCACTACCCCGACGTCCACATCCGCAACCAGCTGGCAGCCAGGATCAAACTCCCAGAAGCTCGGGTGCAGGTACAGCCATCCCCACCCTCAGCCCCCAGCTCCATGGCACCCGGGGCCATCGGTGATACCCCACATATCTGCTCCCTCCAGGGCTGCCCACTCTGAAGTTTTCCATTGGCTTTATTCTCTGAATATAGTTATATTGGTCAGATATTACTTTCCAGGAAATGAGGTCATCATAGTTATAAAATAGTTTCTCCTGTTGGTGGGTGGAAGCAGAGATGGATTGGATGATAACCATTGGTATCTGCTTCCACTCCCTTCTTCTCCACTTGGCTGTAGTCGTTCACCACGTGGCCTTATTCACAAAATAGGTCTTGACAATCTAGACCAGGGTTCAACAAACTTCTTTCTGTAAAGGGCCAGATGCTAATTATGGTAGGTTTTGTGATGGTCTTTGTCACAATGATTCAGTTCTGCCCTTGCACGGTAAAGGCAGCCATGGCTTACAGTCTGTAAACAAATGGGCATGGTGATGTTCCAATAAAACTTTACCGATGGACACTAAAATTGGAAATCTGTATAACTGGTATGTGTCACAAAATATTATTCTTGTTTTGATTTTTCCCCCAACCATTTAAAAATGTGCAAACTGTGTAATCACAGGAGGAAGGTCAGAGTTAGCCGGAGGCCTTAGTTTGTCAACCCTTGGCCTTGAACTCAGGGCCCTGGTTGGAGGCAGTACCTTGTCCATCACCAGGGGTATACCCTGTCCTCTTACACATCCCCAGTTCTGTAAGTACAGCTCCAGCAAATCTAGATCCAACTGTTACACTGTTGACACTCTCTCTTAAAGTTTTCTAATCACCCTTCTTTTTTTTTTTTAAACAAATATGATGGACTCATTGGAATTCAAAATCTGCGCCAGGGTCCAAGTCAACATTCCACCTTTTATTTCATCCAAACCTACTTTTCTTCTGGCTAAGGACCGCCCCCTTTTTCTTCCCATCTGAAATCAATCACCAGCTAAGTGGGCAGCACCTGCCTCTGCTGTAAAGCCCAGAATTCAGCCGCTGCCTCAGCAGAAGGACCAAGTACAAACGGCCACGTGTCAGGGACAACAGGGCACTCACGGACACAGGGAACTGCCAACGTTCAACCTACAGGTGCCCCCGGGTCCACAGGGTTGCAAACTGGTGGCCTGCCCGCAGGAAAGAGCCCACAGATGGGTTTCATTTGAGCTGCACGGTATTTTAAATCTCAGAGTTTTCACATAAAAATCAAGATTTCTGCCTTAGATATTGGATGAGGCTGCAACGCTGCGCTCACATGTCCACATGGTGACTGTTGGCTGAGAACTGAGAAGCTGCCCTCTTTAGCCTCTGTTCACCACAGACCCCAGCATGCCCAGAGATCCGACTCCCAGCTGCTTCACCACCACCCCCTCCTCCTCCCAGGAGCCCTCACAGCCCTGGAGGCATTGAAGGTTGTGATCCGGGGTGGGTCCCTTCTCAAGGCCGGCCGGATGCAAAGAAATCCTGGGGGCCGCGGAGCTTTCTAAACTGCAAAGGGCAGTCCCTTGGAAGGCGCTGTTACTATACTTTTCGGGGGGAGGTACTAGATAGAGAAAATCCCTTTTGCTTATCTCCATCCTCTCTCGCCCTTATCTCAGATCTGGTTCCAAAATCAGCGAGCCAAGTGGAGGAAGCAGGAGAAGACTGGCAGCCTTGGGGCTTCGCAGCAGCTGGGTGAGGCCGACCTGGCCCCGCCCACAAACCCGGACGTGGCCGTGAGTGGCTGAGGCCCCGGGTGGGGGGCGGAGCTGGGGGGGGAGCCACTGTCTAGGAACCTCCCATCCAGACCCGGAAGTGAGGAAACACCTGGGGAGGGGGCGGGCAGGTGGGGGGGGGGCGGGGTCTGACTGCAGTGAAAAGTGCAAGGGCGGTTTTTTCAGAAAGAGGTTTGGCATGGATGTTCAGAAAGTCTGCGGGAAGTCGCTGCCTTTCTGTCCCGATGTCCTCATCCACTGAGTAACAATCACAGTACTCTCCCTCCTACCTGGACCAATTTGAATTACTTGTGCAAAACTTCACAGGGTCACATAATAAAGGGCGGTGCATGGAGGTCGAGCACGTCAGCTCAGGAGTCAGATTGCCCAGGTTCGAATCCCAGCTCTGCCCTTAGCAGCAGTGCGGCCTGGAAGAGTGACTGCACCCCTCAGAGAAGGGTCATAGCATTGAGGAGGATGAAATTGAAATGCCGGAGGCTTGAAGAATGCTCGTCACCTAGGAAGTGCTCCCTAAGGATTAGCTGTCCCGAGTCAACACATATTTGGAGTGTGTACAGATGCTAAACCCAGGGGAGGGAGTGGTACACAAAATAGACAGTCCAGTGGTTAACGTTTGTACATACCTACAGTAACGCTAAGAGGTAGGACTTTTTTTTAAATTTTTTTTTCATTTTTTGCCAATGCAGAAACTGGGTTTTGAGAAGCAGAGTGACTTTTCCAAGGCAAACAATTGCTGTAAATGCAGGGCTAGGCACCAGGTTTCATGGCCCCGCCCAGTCCCCCAGGGCACTTCTCCCCAAGTTGGTCCCCTTACCAACCCTGAGCTGTCGCCAGAAAGGTTTGGAAGCCGCGGGACAGCCCAGAATAAAGCTGAGGGCTCACATCTCTCTCCTGGCCTTTCCTTGTAACAGGGTCCCATGCTGCTCCCCGCTGCACGTCCCAGGCTGGCTCCACCCACTGGGTGCTATCCACTGGCCCAAGGTCAGCTGGCCCCTGCCTGGATCCCTGCCCGGCTGGCCCTCCTCCCATTCCACCCATGGGAGGCCCAGCCTCTCCTCGGCCCTGTCAACCAGCAGACCTGCATCCCTGCTCTCTGCTTTTTTTCCACCTCCGCACCCCAAATGGGGCAGGTTCTGTGCCACCTCCATACGGGAACCAGACATCCTTTCCCCAGTGGAGCTGCTCTCCTATCCAGGTGAAGGCAGATGGCCTAGACCTCTGGGGGAATCAACCTCACGATCTTTCAAAGATGACCCATAGCCCAGGAAGCCACCCTGTGCATGTCCCTTGGAAGGTTGCATCAGACTCAGCAGCAAGATGACCATTAAAGGAAGCTCTCATCTCTCCTGGCTGGAGTGGCCCTTCTGCTTTGAACAATAGATGCTGTGTGAGGTCTCAGGATGAGCTCTGGAACGGGGAGGTCATCCTCTTGCACCTGTGCTTCCTCTGACATGCTGTGTGACCTCCAGCTGGCCATTCAACCTCTCTGGGCCTCATCTGTAACACAAGGCAGTCAGATAAGATGACTTCTGAGGGCTCTTCTGGCTCTTACCTTGGTAAGGTGAACCATGATGAGAACAGCAGCACAGAGGAGGCCAAGGAGAGCTTGTTTGTTCATTCATTAGTCAGATCTGCTGAGCACTTCGTAAATGGAACTGGCTATTGGCAGAAACCACTGAGGCTCTGACCCCAGGAGCTCAGTCCAGATTGGTCGAAGGGATGGTAATGACCTTCCCCTGCAAGCAGAACATTCTCTCAGTGACCTTGCAAGAGGCCCACGTCTAACACATTCTGTTTGGCTTTGATATTAATGTCCTAAAGAGGGAGAGAAATATAGAAACATTTCTTTTAAAATGTAAACAGAATTTAGTGTCTTCGGTTATTCTACCGGATTGGGAAGGGATGCTGTGATTTCTGGTTTGAAGGAAGGGTAAGACAGTAAACTCTTCTGAGAGTTTATCCTCCCAGGACTGCAAGGGACCAGCCTCACTCTGTCCTGAAAAGCCTAAGAAAGAAAGAGTGGTTTTCTATAAGGAATTGGCTTTCACAGTCATGGAGACCGAGAAGTCCCGTGACTAGCAGTTGACAAACTGGAGATGGGGACCCTGGGAGAGCAGAGGGTACAAGCTCCAGTGTAAGACCAAAGGCTGGAGGAGACCTGCATCCAGGATCAAGGCAATCAGGCTGAGAGAACGAGGCCTCCACCTTTTTGTTGTATTCAGGCCTCCAATGGGTTAGATGAGGCCCGCCCACATGGGCCTGGGGGCAGAGGGGAGGGCCATCTGCTTTACTCAGTCTAAACTCCAGGGCTAATCTCACCCAGAAACATCTTCACAGTCTCACCCAGAATTATGTCTAACCATATCTCTGGGCGCCCTGTGGCCCAGTCAGGTTGACACATGAAGTAAACCATCACAGTCCCCATCTCCTTTCCCAGTCACATACCCTCCCTCCTCTAGAAACAGAGTTAGGCCAGGCAGAAGAAGTTCAGGAAACCAGAATGTCAGAAGTTAAAGGGTCACTTTTTTAAAGGTTAAAATCACTCAAATATAAAATGAACAAGTACTCAAGTTTTATTCAACTCAGTTATTAATGAGGGAGCCAGTAAGCCATCAGAACAGTTCAAAGGAGAATTCAAAGAACAGATGTGCATACAAAGACAATCAGGAGCTGAAATGAATTACAGATAGAGATTTAAAAAAAAACAAAAAAGGGCCCTCGGTCACAGGGAGGTAAGCAAAGGTATCTCCCTCAGACATAATTCATTTGCATTTCTATGAACAAGACTCATTTGCATTACTACCAGATTTTTTTTACCATTGAAAGAGCGGAAAAATAGCTCAAAGACAATGAAAGGTGCTGAAATGCTGGAATAATGTGCTACACCCAACAATCTTTTCATGCTCATATCAAAGGCTTTCACAATTTTTCCTGACCCAAAGTTATGTAATCTCTCTGAGGATAAGAGGACCTACCCTTAGAAGTTAGCTGTGAGATTCTATTAGCTGATCGAGCAAAGTGTTTTGCGTTCAGAATACACTATGAAGTTAGGTAATTATTATTCATTGCTTTTCAAATCCTCTAGAACTCAAATTAAAAAGTCTGCATCTAGAAAAGTGTTTAGAATTACAGTAACATTTCTTTCAGATTCCTTGAACTTTGATGGTTCAATTTTTTAAAAGGCTAAACAAGCCATAGAAAACAGGCAAAGAACAGAAAAAAGATTCACAGGAAAAACATACAAAAGGGTGCAAAACAGATGAAAATTGTCTCAACCTCCTCCATAATTTTAAAACATAAATAAAACAGTAATGAAAGACAATTTTCTTAACTTTCAAACTGACAAATATTTTAAAGTGTTGGTGAGGGGTTGGTGAAATAGTCACTCACATATATATAAGGAAGTATGAATTAGTAAATAGTTTTGGAAGATATCCTGATGGCTACCAATATTCTAAATACACATCTCTTTGACCCACTGATTGTATTGGCAAGAACTTATCTGATAAATCCACATGTATGTAAATACTGTCTATAAGAATGTTCACCGAGGCGTTGTGACACCAAACACTGGAAACCACCTAAATAAGACCCTGATTGAATAGTGTCTTCATCCAGATGTTAAAAATAATGAAAGAGACTGAAATATACCTCACGGGAAACTGTCATTAGACACATCATTAAATGGAAAGGCCAAGCTTCAGAACAGCATTATGATCTCATTTGAGTAAGAAAATGATCAAGAGATCCTTATATAGAAAAACATCATCAGAATATGATGGTTTCTGCACACGTTAACTTTTACTCCATAACAAATCACACCAAAACTTAGTTGCCTGACACAATGGTTTCTTCGGCTCACGGCTCAGGCTTGACTGGGCTCTTGGTCTCGGCTGGGCTGACTCGGCTAATCTTGGCTGGACTTGCTCATGTGTCTGTGGTCAGGGTGGCCTCTGGGTCATCTAGGATGGCCTCCCTCACAGACAGGCTGGGGTTTGGCAGGCTGTTAGCTGAAATGACAGGGTGACTGGGCTACACGATTCTTTCTCAGAGTGGCCATGATTCCAAGGGTACAAGGGCTCTTGTCATTTGGGTTCAGAATTCATTTGTCACTTCCGCTGCCTCCACTGATCAAAGCAAGTCACAAGGCCAGCCCAGATTCAAGGGGTAGGAAAAAGAGAGTCCTCCTCTTGACTGGACAGGAAGAGCTTCAGAGTGTGTGGCCATATTTATAATCTACCTTACACCCAGATGAACATCTCATCAAGATTTCTTCCCTGAATTCTCTCACTACCTCCACTTGAATGTCGAATAGTCATCTACAACTTGACACATCTCAAACCAAACTCTGTTTCCTCCCCACCCATCCTGCATCTTCCTCAGCCTTCCTCCTCTCAGCACACAGCAACACCTTTCTTCTAGATGCTCAGGCTTAAGTCCTCCCAGGTCTCTTGATATCTTTGCTAACCAAGCAGCAAATCCAGCATCCAAGTCTACCTCCTTGATGCAGGCCACGATCATCTCCCCACTGTCTCCTGCAACTACCTGGCCCCACCTGGGCTCTATTCTGCACTCTGCAGCCAGAGAGACGCTGGGAGAACGTGAGTCAGATCATGACTCAGACCCTCAAGTTCTTCTCTGTTTAATGTGGAATAAAGTCAAAATCTTCCCTGTGGCCAACACGGAAGGTTCTGTGGCTCTCACCACTTCGCCAGTACTCCCTGATCCGGCTTCACTGGCCTCCTACCCTCTGCAGCTCCAAGGTGCCAAATACAATCGTGCCCCAGGGCTTTTGCACTTCCTGTCACTCTGCCTGAAGCATCCTTTTCTAGCTGCTTACCTGGATCACTCCCTCACTCCCACCAGGTCTCCACTCAAATAGAAGTCACAGAGCCACCCTCAGAGCAGAACATCCCATCTAAAACAGCACACACACATACATCCTGTCATTCCCTTCCCCTTATCCTATTGTTTAATTTTTATACTACTTATCAACACCTGACATATTATGCATTCATTTATTTATTGTCTATTTCCCAACAGTAGAATGCAAGTTCCATGAGGTTCATGGATCTGATTTGATTTGTACACTCTTATCTTCCCAAAGCAGCGAACAAAACAGGGCCTGCTGAATAGTAGGCACTCAATATTTGTTATATGTGAGTATGCATGTGCACACACACAATCTGTATATGCCTAGGAAGTTCCTAGACAGCGACTTCCCAGGGTGACAAGGTCAGAAAGCACAGAGCTGAGTCTTGAATGCAGGCCTTTTGAATCCAGAACCATAACTCTATCTCCTTTGCCCTGATTTCTCTGAAAACCAGGCTGGGAGCCAAGAGCAACCAAATACACAAATTGTCTTTCTTGGACACAGGGGAGGAGAAGCACTCGATTAAAAGATAACAAGCCCCAAAAGATGGAGATGGTGAGTGGCAGGTCACCTGCCTCTCCCTCTTTCTCCCCTCCCGGATCGCAGGTCACACTTAACCTCTTCCATAGCAGGTCTCTGGGTGCTCTTTATTCACACTTTCATAGTATAAAGGAACTCAGGAAGCCTGAGTTCTGGTCCCATCCCCATCAGGCGTGGCAGTGACCAATTTGCTCTCCGTCTGCAACTCAGCTTCCTTGTCTGTAAAATAACATTCGTCAAGATGGTTCCTGGGGCCTCTTCCACTTCTGAGAGTCTTTGTTCCTCAGAAAGCCAGGATCTGAGTCCAAATCATCGCCTGAGTTCCCAGGAGACACTGACTCACTTCCTCTCTGGTCCTCAGGGTCCTGGTCGGAAACTGGTTCAAATAAGCCCTGACCTTTTTCCCCGGAAAGGTGGAGATCAGGGTTAATAAGGGTGTTCACCATGAGCCTCAGGCTCCTCAAAGGAAGGTTCCAAATGAATGGTATTACTTACTAATCTTTCTCTGGGGTCACGGCTAACAGAATGGTCCCCCTCAGGGCTGAGTCACTCCAGCTAATTGGTTCCTTGATCTGGAGTTAGATGAAGTGAACTAGCAGAAGGAACTCACCTCTTCAACCAAAGGACTTTTCTACTTCTTATAGCAGAGTCCTGCTGTGTGGCATCTTGAGAAGCTGTGAGTCTATGGATGTACATGTGCGTGTGTGTGTGTGTGTGTCTGTGTGCGCGCGCAGGAGAGGAAGACCTCTGACCACAATTTATCTTCAGTATTTCTCCTCCACATCAGGCATGTTCCAGCTTTAAGAAGCCACTAGTTGACCTTCAGCCTGAAAAAGGAATAGCTAATCTCCAAGATTCAACAAGGGTTTATCCACCCCAGAAACAGAGTCCTCCTCTGGGTCCCAGAGAAGCAAAACCAAGAAGACACAGTCACCAACCTCAAGAGTGGACAGTCCAACAGAAGGGGACAGACATTTAAGCAGAACATTAGATCTGGGAGGATATGGGTTAAATGGAGCCAGGTGGGAGCATTGTACTGAGGTGACTCAATCTGCCCAGAGAAGCCAGGGAAGACTTCTAGAGGAGGGAACATTTGACATGGACCTTGAAGTAGGAGCAGGAGTTTAAGAGGCAAAGAAGTAGGAGAAAGAACACTCTGGCTAAAGAAATGGTTGCATAAATGGGAGTAGAGATGGATTTACTGAAAAGCTATGAAGGTTAAGTTTCAGGGCTCCTCCTCTGCACGGGCTTCTTCTGAGATGGAGGACTGAATTTAATATTTGTAAGGTTACATTCTCTTACTTTGAAAAGGTCTCTGAACTGCAGAAACCTCAGGCTCCGTAAAACCCGAATCTGCCCCCAAATCTAAGGAATGCCACATGAACACAGGAATAAGGATGTTGGGAGCTGCATTTTTCTTCTTTGCCAAGCTAGATCCCAAAATCTTCCTTGGGGTTATTAGACGGGAGGCATCTACCCAATCCAGGCACCTATTCAGCCAGTACCTGGGTGGGTTCTGCAACCCAAGCATTGTTGCAGGAAGACAACAAAAGGGTGGGCTGCAGATGGCAGAACTCACAGAACTCCTTCTCCTGGAAGGAGAACTCAATGAAGCTTTCTCTGCAAACTTAGACTCAGCCAACTCCCAAGGGCAGGATGCGCTTCCTAGGAGCGATGTCCAGCTATTTATACTAAAGTCCTAGTGAGGATCTTCCAGCACTGTGACCACAGAATGGATCTGGTGTGGTTTAGATCACCCTGTGTGTCCCATGCCATGCTCAAAACATGCTATCACGTCTGGGATCTCTGTCTTTGCTTCCAGGCCCTCAAAAGCATGTCTTGATCTTTGTTAGTTCACTTGCTTGAAGTTGAGGTTGAAGACTTGAGTTTATATTTAAACCAATGAATTTCAATAGAAGACTCTGAAGCTTCCCGATGCTCCAAAGAAGGTCGGCCCTGTGCTGTCCTTGCTCGTGGAGCAGCAGGTGGTGGACAGCTATCCGGGTCTCTCTCTAACTGCATCACTCTGTGCTCTCAGCCATTGGAGGAGTACCTAAGTGCTCATGGCACCTCTGCTAACATTGCTAATGTCTCATTGGCCAAAGAGAATCTCATGGCCAATCCCTTTTGTGGGCGGGGACTACATAATAGAGTGAACACCCGGAAGTGTGGTTCACTGGGGGTCACCAGGGTAACAGTCTACCCCACCAAGCATGACCATGAGCAACTTAATTCAAGAAAGGAAATTTCTCTGTACTTCATTTTCTTCATCTATAAAGAGATGGAGCTGAAAATCAAGGCTCTCAGCCATCCCTTCTCTTATCAGCCTTCCTATAATGACAAAATCACAATGGAAAGGAACCTTGAAGAGTTGGCTGAGAAAAATGAAAACTCACTTTGAATAATATAGTATATAGATAAATATTATATATGTATAAGATATATGAAGTTTACCTGTATAAATATGAGGTTCACTTCGGACCAAGAAAATAAACAGGAAAGTTCATGAAGAAAGAGAGACAGCTTAGCAATAGCCCATGAGAAAAAGGCTTGGGTGCTTTATTCAAAGTGAGCTCAGTGGAAGTTAGCAATGTGCTGCAGCCCTGGAATGAGTTAATGGAGCGTTTGGCTGCATGAATAGAAGTATGAGGTACAGACTGAGGGAGGTGATACTCCTCTATAATCCAACAACAGCTGGAGCAGTGCATTCCTTTCTCGGTGCTTCATAGACAAACTGGACTCTGTTCAGAAGAGCTGATCTCTAGGAAGATTAGGCTAATACCATCTGAACACCCATCGGCCTCCATGTCACTAAGAGTGAAGCAGTCCTCCATTGTGTGAATCCTGCCATAAGGCGGTAGGGAGTACACAACACCATCTGTGAATTGTTCGTCCCTTAAAACAAAAAAAAATTGAACTTGACTCCAGTCATGCTCCAGACTGAACTACCTATTTCAGGAAGTATAAAAGATAGAACAAATTAAATGCCATGAAGCAATCAACCATACTCAGACTATGGGAGAGTCAACAGGAGAAGCGATTATGTTTCTCCAGCAAATCTATAGCATGGAAAAGATGCGGGGAGGAACAGTTTCAGAGTAAGAGAAATTTAGGAGATTCCACAAGCCAATGCAATATATGAATCTTTTGTAAAATGACTATAACTCAATAAAAAAAGTTTAAATAATAATAATAAATATATATATATATGTATGAATCTTTTTTTTGCATCCCAATTTGTTTTAAATAATAAAATCTCAGGGAACTCTGAATATGGATGGAGTAATAGAGGATATTGAAACTTTCTTTAATTGTGTTAATTGTGAAAATAACATGGTCAGGTTTTTTTTAATATCTTTTTTTGTTAGGGAAGTGTACTAAAATCTTATGGATAAAAAGACATGATGTTTGGGATTTGCTTTAAACTACTCCAGCAAACAAACTCACCTACAGATCTGGGAGGCATAGGGGGACAGGTTTTCGAAACCAGGTCTCCGGAGGCTCATGTGAAAAAACCAGGGATGTTTGAGACACAGACCGGGATCCCACGTTCCAATGTTTGAAGGGCTTGTCTGGAGGAAAAGGAAAGACTCGTGCTGTGCCAGTACCCCAGAGGGCAGCATCAGGACCAACACAGAAGTTAGGGGGAGAGAAGTTTAAGGTCAAGGCAAAGAACTTTAGAGCTAGGTTTTCTCCAAGCCCCTTCTTCCCCTTGCATCTCTCCAACCTCTTTCCTACAGCCCTCCACGAGCCCTACGTTCCAACCACTCCATGTCACTTGAGACTCCTGACACACACCGAGTACCTTCCTATCTCACGCCCTTTGCCCTGCATTTTCCTTGGTTAGGAATGCCCTCCCCTCTCCCCGAGAATGGGATTTCTGCTCAGGCTTCAAGGCTCCACTCCTCCTCGGCCTTGATCTCTCCTCGAAGTAATAGCATCCTCGAATTGCTCTGAATCTGCTGGTGGCTGTTGCATGCGTATCTTTATGGATAGGTATCAAAGATGAGTTACAGATTACCTTTTATCATGATTCCTCCTTTTCCCTCCCACAGCACTGTGTACCTTTATTATGATAATCGTGGCCCCCAGGAGTTGAGGGCCTACTGTGTGCCAAAGGCTTTCATTCTCACCCCAGTTCCAGGATCTATGCAACTTGAGTGTCCAAGGGGAAGCGACTTACTCAGTGTCACACAGCAAAGGTCCAACTTCAACTCAGATTTGCAACACCAAAATTTAAACATATATATACTTTTCTTTATACTATGAATGTATAAATGGTGTGTGTGTGTGTGTGTGTGTGTGTGTATACACTCCTCCCCTTATTCATTGAGTCTGTTTTCCTTTCTAGCACACTGCCAAGCATATGGTAAATGCTCAATAAATATTTGATCATGGAGGGATAGATGAATGAATAAATCCAGCATTATAATTAGTGATGTATAGACTTCTCCCAACAGTACCCCACAACCATGGGAAACTTCTGAGCAATAGAATAAATAAACAGGACTGGGTTCCATGACTCCACGTGGTCCAGAAGAGTAGTCCTTGCAGACAAGTGGCAGAGAGTGGCAGGGCCTTGCCAAGGTCCCCAGGAAGTCCATGGGGTGACAGAGGGTGGGGAGTTGCCAACGAGGCCCCAATGCAGTGGCCACCCCCAGTCCAGGAGGCTCCTAGGTGTTGCCAGAATATGGGGCTGGGAGGCTGGGAGAGGAAGGCCTCTCTCTTCTTTCCCAGCTGCCAGGGCTCTGACCGCCGTGTGACCCTCGGGGTGGGGACCCATACTCCCCAGGGGAGGAAGGTTACAGCCCCATTATCACCAAAAGGCAATAAAGCCATTTCATGGTAATTAGAATCCTAACCAATTTAAGTCATTTACAGCTTTCAAACAATTACCTGGTGATCCTTATCTCCCCAAGAATCCTGAGATGTTATTTGGAGGGGATCATAAACTGAGAACATGGTTGGGGGAGTGGATGATGAGAGAGGACAAGGAAGGAAGATGGCTGCCCACGGCGATGGGCAAAGAGGAAAAATTTTAAAGCTCCGTCCAGGTACCTGGTCCTTCATCAGGTGTGGGCAAAGCAGGCCTGTCCTTGTTGATTTTGTAGGAAAAAAGTGTTCTGTCCCCAGAAGGTTACTCTCCAGAACCATGAAATCTTAGCTAGAAAAGCTCAAGAAACATCTAGGAAAGTATTTCCCAAATCAGAAGCCCTGGACATCCATGGTTTGTGAGATGTTCATGGGTATGGAATGAACATATTCCTGGGGTGAATGGGTTTGGGAAATTCATAAACTGTGACTTCCTCATAGAGAATCACAGAGCCCACTGCATCTCAAAGTTTCTGGCAAGATCTCTAGGAAGGAAACCAGGATCTACAGGAAAGTTTAACTCAGTGAAACTCAGTGTGTTCAGACTTTGACCACTGAACATTTTCACCCCCACAGGAAATCTACTAATGGCACAAGAAGCCTCTAGAAATATCGATCTTTTATCTACGTTTTCTTCTCATTCTTGGGCTGAAGTTAAACTGAGAGACTTTCTGTTCTGCTACATGCCTCTGGTTAAGACAGGTACTTATTGCACTCAACTGTGTGCAGACAGTCATCTGCAGATACCTTTGGAAGATACTAGGGGACAACTTCCATTGTTATGTCCTAAATGAGAGGCCATGGGAAAGGGAAAAAGGAAGGAAAGGGAGAATCTTTAGACAAACCAAAAATCAGGTCACCAACTGAAATCCACCTCCAAAGGTGATAGGAAGAGACAGTCTCTGGATACCAAGAGGGCAGAATTGATCCAGTTAAAGAAGAAACTGTCTAACAGTCAAAGCCACTGACAGCAGAACAGATGGGCTCAGGAAGGAATGAGCTCCCTGACAACATGTGCATAGAAGCTGAAGCTGTAACAGCCCCTTAGGAGAGGAGTGCTCAGTCAACTAGCAAATATTTGAGAATCTACACTATTCAAAGCACCGGTCGAAGGTAGGAAAACTGTGATGAGCAAATTCTCTGCTGAACTGAAATTTTACATTTGGATGGGGAGAAACAGATAAGAGCCAAGCAAAGAAAAATAAATGTAATTTATGAAGAACTATAAGATCTTAAAAGGGTGGTGTGAGAGCAGTGAGAGAGAGGCTAGTTAAGTTGTGATGGCCAGGCAAAGCCTCCATGGGACCTAGATACCTGAGCCAAGAGCCAAGTGAACAGAAGAAGCCAGCCGGAGAAGACCTAGGAGCAGTGAACCGAGTGTACAGTTCAGCACATCCAGAGGCTCTGCAGTGGAAAACATTTGAGCATTTTTGAAGAATGAAAGGAAGGCTGGCATGGTGGACATGGTGAGTGGGGGTGGGAGAACACTGGATGAGGGCAGAGAGGTATGGCACAGACGAGCACCCAGTGGCCCAGACAACCCCACACACCCTGCAGGTTCTGAGACTCGCGATGGCTCCCCTGACTGATCAAAATGAGATCACAGAGTCTCTCTCCCTAAAATCACATCCACAATCTCAGGCGCAAGCTTCAGTCTCCTCATCTGGCAACTGGAAGTCATAAACCTACTTTGCAAAAATGCTACACAGATAAGTGACTATATACTTACCTAGCAAGCTCTGATACAGCACTATGTACCATTCTAAACATGTTATAATATTACTCATCGAATTCTCCTAAGAGCCCTAGAAGGTAGACACTATTATTGATAAAATCCCTATTTTATCAATAGGAATACTAATAGTGTCTTATCCCTGAGGCACAGAGAGGCACCTGGAATGTCTAATACATAGTACATCATAGAACATCATAGCTACTGTAGGCTTAGATTTAAAAACTTCAAAAGTTTCCAGGAGACGTAAATAAAACATTCTCTACGGTCTTTGTACTCCCCTACCCCCACATTCAGAGCTCCCAATTTGGCGCATCTACATTTCCTCATAGAGTCTCAGTAAGGACTTACTCAGTTGAATCATGTAGCACCAATAAATACAACCTACTACCAGAGCCTTGGATAACCAGGAATCCTGCAGTCATCTCTATCAAAATTCCAATGGCATATTTCAAAGAAATTTTAAAAAAATCCGAAAATTCATATAAAACCACAAAAGACCCAAGTAGCCAAAAAAAAAAATCTTGAGAAAGAAGAACAAAGCTGGAGGCATCACACTTCTTGGTTTCAAACTATATCACAAAGCTATGGTAATCAAAAGAGCATAGTACTGGTATAAAAACAGACATTTAGACCAGTGGAATAAAATAGAGAGCCCAGAAATAAATCCACACATATATGGTCAACTAATCTATGACAAGGATGCCAAGAACACACAAAGGGGAAAGGATAGTCTCTTCAATAAATGGTGTTTGGAAACTTGAGTGAAGTTGAACTCTTCTCTTACACCACTCACAAAAATCAACCCAAAACAGATTAAAGACAAGTGTAAGTCCTGAAACCATAAAACTCCTAGAAGAAAATATAGCGGGAAAACTCCTTGACATTGGTCTTGGCAATGGTAATTTTTTTTGGGGGGTGGGTATGACACCAAAAGCACAGGCAACAAAAGCAAAAATAAACAAATGGGATTACATCAAACTAAAAAGCTTCTGTATGGCAAAGGAAACCATCAACAAAATTAAAAGTCAACCTGCAGAATGGGAGAAAACATTTGCAAACCATATATCCAATAAAGGGTTAATATTCAAAATATACAAGGAATTCTTACAACTCAATACCAAAACCAAAACAAAAACAAATCAAATAACCCATTTAAAACATGGACAAATGTTCTCAAAAGATATTTTTCCAAAATGACACACAAATGATCCACAAGTACATGAAGAGCTACTTAACACCATTAATCATTAGGGAATACAAATCAAAACCACAATGAGATATCACCTCACACCTGCTAGGATGGCTATTACCAAAAGGACGACAGATAAGCATTGGCAAGGGTGTGGGGAAAAGGGAACCCTTGTGCACTATTGGTAAGAATGTACATTGGGCATAACCATTGTGGAAAACATTAGAAGAGTCCCTCAAAAAACTAAAAATAGAACTACCATGTGATGCAGCAATCCAACTACCAGGTAGATATCCAAATGATGAAATCAGTATCTCACACAGATACCTGCACTCCATATTTATGGCAGCATCATTCACAATAGCCAAGAGATGGGACAACCTAAGTGTCTCTCTACAGATGAATGGATAAAGAAGATATGGGGTGTGTTGTGTGTGTGTGTGTGTGTATGTATGTATACACACACATATATACATATATAATGGAATATTATTCAGCCACGAAAAAGAAGTATTACCTGCCATTTGGAACAAACTGGATGAACCTGGAGGACATTAGGCTAAGTGAAACTAGCTAGATGGAGAAAGACAAATTCTGTATGCTCTCACTTACATGTGAAATGAAATATAAAAAGGTTGGACTCAGTGGTAGAGTGCGTGCTTAGCATGCATGAGGTCCTGGGTTCAATCCCCAGTAACTCCATTTTAAAAAACATAGTTAGTTTCATAAAACCAGAGACTAAAACCATAATTACCAGGGGCTGGAGGTTGAGGAGATCGGAAAGACCTTGGTCAAAGGGTACAAGCTTTCAGTTCTAAGATGAGTCAGTTCTGGGGACGTTGTGTGCAGTTTGACGACTATAGTTAATAATACTCTATTGTATTCTTGAAATTTGCTAAAAGAATAGACCTTAAGTGTTCTTACCACACAGGAAAAAAGAAAAAAGCTATGTGAGGGATAGATATGCTAATTTAACCACAGAAATAACTTCACAATCTGTATGTGTATCAAACCATCACGTTGTACACCTTAAATACATACAATTTTTTTGTGTCAATTGTACCCCAGTAAAATTGGGGGGGAAAGCCTTGCAGATAAAGGAGAGGGTACTGAGGACCATCACACACAGCTAGACAGGTTGTGCACCGCTATAGGACCTCAAGGGAACTCATATTTATTTAGCCTCTGCTGCGTTCACCCACATCACATCTCCGTGGGGTTTGGGTTATAATCCCCACTGTACGGGTTGTGGAAAATGAGGCTCAAGCAAAATCTATGGTCACTCATAGTAGATAGTTGAGCTTCAGACTCCAAAGGGCTTCCCTCTGACCCACACCATCTCCTGGGGGGTGGGCAGGGGGAGCATTTAGCCTTCAAGAGATCATTTCCTTATAGGGGGTTCTCTCCCCACCCCCACCCCCAGGATATAATATATTCCCAGACATGAGAACTAAACAAAACACTTACACCTTAGCTGTGGCTTCACAGATGGAAAAATAAGTATAAATTCTCTCTTAAGCTTGAAAAAAAGGGTATTTTTATTACAAAATACATATTTAACACATTTTACCATGTTAAAAAGTTTTTAAAAGAGTGAGAAAAAATGATCTCGTAAAGCAAGCAAGGGTATTATCTAGTCCTTTTCCATTTAACCTTACTGCAATCAATTTATTCAAAACACCAACCTGTTTTGAGCCTTTGGCCCAGACTACTTTCTCATTATTCATCCACATCCCGTAGGCGTGTGCACCTGTATTTTCATGAACCCCTAACTAAGATGAAGCATTTCCTTCCATTAAGACTGCAGACAGCAAATTACAGCGTGGTGTACTCGCAGTACCTCTGACCTGCAGGTGCCTCAAAATATCCAATGAATTAATAAAGAAAATAGAGTATCACAAATGTTTTACTATCTTGATGGCTGGATTTCAGTTTAATTAATTTCCATTAAAAGCTATATTTTATTTCATCAGTTTTAAGAGCATTATTCAGAGGAAGGGCCAGGAGTTTCGCCAGACAGCCAGAAGAGTCTATGGTCCAAAAAAGCTAAGAACCATCCCCCACCCTCCACCGCAGGCCTCCCATCGTGGGTACCACAGAAGCTTTTTGTGATTCTTCAGGTTAACGGGAGGGCCAGCATCTCCCAACCAATTTCCCCCAATCAGACTTGCTCTGCCCATTTACCTTTTTGAAGAGCAAGGAAAATGCCCACCTCTGTGACCTTTTCAAAGGGAGGCTGATAAACTGGAATTTTACACCCCAAGCGAAGATCAGACTTCAACCACAGAGTTCCTGGGCCCACAGCTCACAAACTCCCACAGATGCAAACTGTTTTCTGTAGATGGGCTCATATTCCCTTCCACAGCGGTGGGAAATGCTGCCCGCGAGCACTTCCAGTGAGGTTAAACCCAGAATGAGTTTGTTCCATCACAGGCGAGGAAATCTTCCCTCCTTGAGCCACCTGACCCAGAGCTTGGAGCGCACTGCTCTCCAGGGAACAGGTGTGATGATTTCATCACCTTGATGCTCACTTGGGACTGGAGGGTCACAAGTCCCAGATATGGGGGGGGGGGGTGGCAGGCAACCACTTAATGATTTTGTTCTCTGTGTCACCACTCTCACAGCTGGGCTCATTCTCCGGGGTGTTTCCAAAGCCCTCTGGGAAGGTGCAGCCCTGGGCAGAGGAAAGAGGATCCTGAGCTAGCAAAAGGAAGGTTCTGGGTTCACATCCCAAGCTCTCTTCACCTGCTGGATGCATCTGGACAGTGGCCACCACACCCCTGGATCTCAGTGTCCCCATCGGTCGAATGAGAAGGGAGGAGTGGATAATCCCTCTCAGGTACCACAGCCTTGGGTATCACATCAGCGTCACTCAATGAGCGATGCCCCAGGGAGGCGCTGCCCACAACCTGGCCTCATCTCTGGCTTTGCTTGGTCAGACAGGTAGCCCTATTCAGGCCCCAGAGTCCACGGCCTCCTGCCATGGACAGGACACCCTCCACGAAGACAAGATGTCCGGGGGTCCTCCGGCAACAGAGCCAGGGAATGCAGGAGGCCCCTTGAGGGAAGGACTAAGTCCTGGTGGACTGTGTGCCTCTAGCTCACACCACGGTGCCTGGTGCACAGTAGGCACTTGAAAAATGTTTGTTGAATGAATAAATAACACTCACTGAGGCATTCCCTTTTGCCTCTGGGCAGTGCACATGCAAGTAAGGACAATGCACTTGATGCCAACTTTTTTTTTTTAATAGAGTTACTGGGGATTGAAACCAGGACCTCATGCATTCTAAGCATGCGCTGTACCACTGAGCTCTGCCCCAGCTCCCGATGTCTACCCTTCCTAGACTTTTCTGGGTGATCAGGGGCAAATAGCCTGACCTCTTGGACATTGGTTTCTTCCACGTTGACTAATTAGCATGAAAATGAGAGTAACTATTATTTTCAAAACTACTTTTATCACTTAGTATGTGCTAGGCATTATATAAATTACTTTATCATCATTATCTCATTTAAGTCATTTTTAATTGAAGTATAGTTGATTTACTATGTTTCAGATGTATAGCAAAGTGATTTAGTTTTATATATATATATCCTTTTTCAGATTCTTTTCCATTATAGGTTATTACAAGATAACTGAATATAGTTCCCTGTGCTATACAGTAGGGCCGTGTTTATCTTTTTTCTGCATGGCAGTGTGTATCTGTTAATCCCAAATTCCCAATTTATCCTCCCCATCCGCTTTCCCCTTTGGTAACTGTACGTTTGTTTTCTATGTCTGTGAGTCTCCTTCTGTTTTGTAAATAAGTTCCTTTGTATCATTTTTTTCAGATTCTAGCCATAAGTGACATCATATACATTGTCTCCTTTAAGTCTTAAAATAACCCAGTGAATGCTAACAGAAGTAAGTCAGACAGAGAAAGACAAATACCATATGTTCTGACTCATAGGTGGAATCTAAAGTCGAATTCAGAGAAACAGAGAGTAGAATGGTGGTTGCTAAGAGCTGGGGATGAAGGAATTGGGGAGACATTGGTCAAAGGGTACAAATTATAAGATAAATAAGTTCTGAGGAATCTGATGTACAGCATGGTGACTATAGTTAACAATACTGTATTACAAACTGAAATTCAGTAAAAGAGTAAATCTTGAATGTTCCCACCATGAGAAAAAGGGTGGTAATTACGTGAGGTGATGGAAGTGGTAACTAACCTTATTGTGGCAATCATCTTGCAATATACGTGCCAAATTATCAGGTTGTACACCTCAAGCGTACACAATGTTATATGTCAATTATAACTCAATAAAGCTGGGAGGAGAAAAGAAAGGGTAAAAATAACCCAAAGGGATGCATTCTGTTACCTCCACTGTGCAGGTAACTGAGGCTCCCTGAGGCTGATGAATTGCCTTGGGGCACAGAGTCAGTGTAAGGGAGATTCAGGGCAGGAGTTGAACCTAGATCTCTCAGCCTCCATCACCCTATGTTCGGATGAAATCCCACGAGACATTTCTCCTGAACATAAATTGGATCAATTCACAAACCACTGTGGGATGCTTGCCATATGCTAGGAGTTAGAGATTTGTTTAACTCCTCAAATTTGCAATGATCATAATCAAAAAATCGGATAAAGATTTGAGAGGTGCTTAAAGCATTAAAGGAGAGGGGGCAGGAAGAATAACACGTGTCAGGTGTTCCCCGTGAGCCGGGCACTGGGTGCAACGCCTCCCATAGAGCATCTCTGTGGCCTTGAGGGGTTGGTCTTAGCTCTCCAGAAGAGGAACCATGTTTTTAGGCCAAAGGACAATAAGCGATGCAGCCAAGTCTGGAACCAGAACCATCTCTCTCCAAAGCCCTCACTCTTTCCAATAGATGCATTTTCCATTTAGTGACCCTGACCTTGGTCCACTTCATCTGAGAAATGAAGAAACTAGAGGTCAGGCCTCATCCCTCTAGTCCCTGTGGATTTAAACTCATTGAGCATGAGGAGTTAAGTTTCCAGACTCCAGAAGTCCTGGGCTGTGTCCCAGCTCTACGAACCATGTGAGCTTCTGTCATCCCCAGTGTCCTCATCTCTAAGATGCAGTGGTAAGAGAACCGCTGGCTGGAGCAGGTGATGCGTGAGGCCACTTGGCACATCCCTAGCACACAGCAAGCATTCCATCAGCAGTCCTGAGAATGACCATGCTCAGCTCCAGTGTCCTCGGTCCTGTGCTGTACTCTGAACTAGGTGTGACACATGGCCTTCAGGAAAGGTGGCATCTGGTTGGGGAAATGGGCAATGAAATGGTTAAATCTCAAGGTAAGGGCCTAAAAGTGTGGTGAAATTAATTCTGCCAAAGGAGTTCAGGAAAGGATGAGGATGAGTGTATGCTTTGAGGGGTCTGGAAAGGTTTTACGTCAATGGGGTGGATTCCTAAGAATGCCGAAAGAAAGAGACACAGACACGAGATGGAGACAGAGACAGAGAGAAGTGGGGGAACAGCATGAACAAAATCCCAGAGGCAGAAAGGAAGGCGTGGGAAAGCAGCAGCTGACCTAGACGGAACAGAGTCGAGAAGCACGTGGGTGTGGAATCCCAGGCCCTCTGATTCTCCGGGCTTGGGTCCTTCCTTGAACATTTCTTGAACGTTCCTTGATGCAATCAAGCTTAGGACAAAGTTGTCTTACTATCCAGCATGTGATCTCTGAAATTGCACTTATGGCCCTAAAGCAAAGTTCAGTTTCAACTTTCAGATGACCATCAGGCATGGAGATGTTCATTCATTTAGCAGCGTTCACAGAGCACCTACTCTGTGCAGGGGATTCAGCAGCAAACAAGACGGACACACTCTCCAAGTTTGCTTTCCAGGAGGGGAGTCAGATCATGAGCAATTTCCTACATGGGTCTCATAATTTCTTCACTACCATTGGCTATGTGCACACAGGGGGATTTGAGATGGGGAGATGACCTGCCCTGGGGGCTCAGAGCAATCAGAAGGGGTAGGAAGCCTCTGAAAAAACCAGTGCAGAAGTGACAGCAGGGAGCTGAACTCCACCCCATGCAGCTGAATGCCTTTTTAAGGGGCAAGGACAACCAGAAGGACACTTCCTCTGTATCCCGGGTTCACCATCTTTCATAGGAACCAGTAATAGAAGCCAGATCAGAGCTGATCTGACAGTTTACAAGTACAAGTCTTCTTGGGGATGACAGGGTATTGGAGAGGAAAGCTCACTGGCCCAGGAGCTTCTGAGAGGGTCTGGGTTTCAGGGTGAGATGGACCACCAACTTCAGTAAGCCATCTAACCTCAACTTGGAGATGTGGGTCCTGCCTAAGAGAGGCGAATTCTCCTAGATCCATGTTTTTAGAGTATGTTTTATTGAACACAGTTGCCCTGCAATATCTGAAGAGGGAGTGACTCTACTTAAAAACCAAACAAAATAAAAGCTTTTTGTTTTTGCAGGACTTCTCAGAGCCTTGAATTTGCTGACATGCATGTGACTTTTTAAAGTGGGTCATAGTATGCAGCCCTTTCTAAACTTACTTGACTAGAACATTTTTTCGGGATACCTGTTAATATTTTCCCTCACACAGTTAGGGAAAATACCATCCCAAGGTGATCTCTATGGTCAAACAAGCCAATGTGCCTTAATAAAGAGGCTCCTCTTCCAGCTGGAATGTACTTTGGGTATGATCTAACACAGCCTCCCCTCCCTAATGGATTTCTTCCATTCCATCCTGACAAGTGATCCCTAGCCCCTGCTTGAATGCTGCCATTCACAGGGTACTCATGACCTGACGAGGCAACCTAACCACAACTGTTAGAAGTGGAATTCCATCCAGAGCTCTTCATTGAACTGAACTGAAATTCACCTCCCAACCCACTCATCTATTAGTATGAGCAATAATCATGGCTACCATTTATAGAACACCTACTATGTGCCAGGCTCTGTGCTAAGTATTTTCCGAAATCTCTCCAGTAGTCTATGAAGTCAGCATGCACCTCTTCTATGGCTGAGGAATCTGGTTTTGGAGATGTAAACGTTACCTTTCCCTGCTTATCCAGCTGCCGAGGGACAGATCAAGGACTCAAACCCTGACAGTCTGACCCAAAGGCCAACGATGTCCATGTAGCTAACCACTGTGCTTCCCTGCCCTCTGCACAAAGCTCTGCCCTTGAAGCCCCTAGAGTAATAACACCCACACCTGGGAATCCCTCCCACATGCCAGGATCCATTCGGATAGCCTCGACAGCAGCCCATGAACTAGGAGTCTGTGACTATCCCCGGTGCACGTACACGGATGTGACCCCGGTCAATCAGCCACACAAAGTGCACAGACCCCAGATGGCAGATGGGAGCTTGGTATCCAGGCCATTGTGTTGGCCACCATTCTGTGTCCCGTCTCTGCCTTTTTCCATGCCCCCTCCAGCACACTGGCTGAAGGGATTGTGTCCACGCAAGCCTCATCTTCCCCAGTTCATCAGCCCCGGTTCCTCTCAGGGCAGGGGCTCTAGACTCCTGTCCATCGCACCTTTCTCCTGCACTCCCATCTCAGATTCTGTACAAATAGGTCTTTTCTACGGCCCCAGAGAAGGGAAAGGTCAAGAAGCCAGGACTGAAGACAAGAACAAGAGCAAGAATACAAATAGCTTTCAAATGGGTACTTTCTGGACCCAAATCCTCCTGGGAACTACTGCATTTAATCCACATAGCAGCTGCTGGCATCTGGAAGAAACTCTTGTACACATTAGTTGAGTCAATGGGGGAATCGTCATTGTCCTCATTTATGGACAAAGAAATGGATGCCCAGAGGTCTTAGAAGAGGCTCAAAACCACACAGCAAGTGATCAATTCAGAATTCAAACCTGGGTCCTTCAAGCTCCATAGCCTTTGCCCTCTCTTCTGCCCCATGCGGCAACCTCCGCTCTCCAGAGGGAGTCCAGAGAAACGGTGCTCACTCCAGCTGTCTTGGACCCCTTTGCTCAGGGAATCTGGGAGACCTTCAAGTGCCACCCCACCCCCCAGGGATGAGCTGCCTCCTAAGTTTGGTGGGTGTGGGAGGAGAGAGGGTGCACGTGTACCAGCCAAAGCTCCAGATTCAATCAGCCAGCGCTGGGACGCCACCGACACAACTTATTTTATGACAGGAGAACACTCTTTCAAATAACTCACTCAGCAGAGTATCCTTAAGAGGTTCTGTAAAACTCTGCGTTTTGGTGCATGATGAGCGGGTAAAGCCAGTGTAGGCCTGATGGGTCCACAACATAACAGGGGAGAATCCTGGACAGAGAGCTTGGGGTGATGGATTAGATCACAGGCTGGGGTGCCCAGCCCCATCACCTTCATGTGCTCAGCTGGCCCTGGCCTGTGTCTCCAGTACAGAGGGACGCTGAAGGCTCTGAGCTTGATGGAGAAGCCAGGAGGGAGCAGGGGGCATTGCTCTGAGTTTGGAACCTGCCAATGCTGGTCATGGGAACTTCAAAGATCCCTCTAAAATAAAATAAATTTGTCCATTCATTCGTTTCACTTTTATTGACACAAATACTTGCCAGGAGAGTTGCTTGAGGACTGAGGGAACAGAGGTTTGGAATCTGCTTCCAGCTACAGAGCATTTTACACATGATGGAACAGCCATGGGTCTGGCGGGCAATGGCCACCGCCACTGGTGGGACCACTGGATGAGAACAGAACCATACTGAGCTCACCACGTTGTACCCTGACCCTGAGAAGCCATCTCACCATCGTGTGGTGGGTGTAAGTCTCAGAACTTCAGCTTCCTCTCCTATAAAATAAAGGGTGGGCCATGGATTTGAGCACAACCCCCAGTTTCAGACCCCCCAGCTGCCGGAGCAGGGGTGGCAAATGTGTTCTGTAAAGAGCCAGGGAGTAAATATTTTAGGCTTTCAAAGCCTTTTGGTCTCTGTAGCAACTACTTAACTCTGCCCTTGTAGCTCAAAAGTAGCCAGAGACAATATGTAAATGAATGGGCGTGGCTGTGTTCCAATAAAACTTATAATTTAAATAATTTACAAAAACAGGCAGGGGGCCGGATTTCTCCAACAGGCCATCACTTGCTAACCACTGACCTAAAGGGTCCCAAAAATACTGCTGGACTCTTGTGACAATAAAGAAGTTTTGAACACTATGGGTAATGTGTCTGGCTATGCTGACCATGCCACCAAATCTGTCTTGCCATTGACACTCAACTCTGTCTTTTAAAACTTGAGTAACCCCAGATAGGGGTTACTGAGTCCTGGGAAGGTGGAGGGCCCCACAGGAGGGAAGAGAAGGATGGTAAAGGGAAAAACCAAAAAGCTTCTTTCATTACCCAACAGTGTGCCAGGCTATAATCTCAGTTACAGGAGGCGTTGCCTTCTCCGTGGAAAGATGAGGAATCCAGCCCAGAGAGGTGGAGGAACTTGCCCAAGGTGACACAGCCATGAGTGGGAGACAGGACATGAACCCAGGCCTGTCAGACCCCCCGTGGCAGGGCATGATTGACTTCTCTGGCCGTGCTCTGCCCCTTCCTTTACCTGCTCAGAGTAAGGCAGGAGCTAGAGAGGAGTCCTCGCAGGGTGGCAGACAGGTGAGGGCCCAAGAAGATGGCATCCCACCCCCAGCGCCTGTCTTGGGGCACCACCTGCACCGACAGGTGTCCATCATTCCACGCTGAGAACCGTGAACAATGGCCCCCCTTATCTGGTCTTCGAGAAGCCTCTGCGGCTGGGACACCAGCTGGTTTCAGCGTCCCGGGAGGGTTATCAGCCGCCAGGAAATACCTGGAAGTCTTGAACTTCTGAACCCCTCGCTCACCTCCACCTGAACCCAATGAAATAGCCTCTTTGCTGTTATTACTTTATAGCCTCGATTGTAAATTCTTCCCTGATCCCACTTTATGGCTGCAAGATGAAAACCTGTGCCTGGGGCGTTGCTCTGGTGGAGAGCGCCTGCCGGCTTTATAAAGTGGTGCTGTCACAGCTGGGAGGAGGGGTATGGCTGGGTGGGCTGGGGCCAGAGCATCCCAGGGCTCGCTCCGGCTGAGCCCTCTGGCCCCAGGGAGGGGAAGGCGGCCAGACGCTGCCATTACACCAGCACGGAGCGGGAAACAACAGAGCCCTGAACCCTAGCATAGCCCCGAACTTTTCCTGAATATTGCAGCATGTTCCCGGCTATTTGTTCACTGCATCCTTGGGACAGTGTTTTATTATTTTTTTAAGGTTTACAACATGATTATTTAATATATATACACATTGTGAAAAGATTACCACAATCAAGTTAATTACATCCATCATCACAGGACCGTGTTTTATGATTCTTTTCATTCTGCAGATGAGGGGGCAGAGGTCCAGAGAGGTGGCATGTCTGAGGTCACTTACACAGCCCAACTAGGACCAGAACGCAGGTCAAACTTTCCTGATAAAGTGTCTGTAGGGCAGCATATTTTAGCAGAATTGGTTCAACCTCATGGAATCTGACCTGGGAGAGCAAGCATCACCCTCCCGATTTGCAGACATGCTCTTTCACCGCACAGATGTTTATGAAGCACCCACTTGGAAACCGTTAATGAAGGACACCCAAGTATCACCTCACTCCTGCCATTGCCTTCCATGCGGGGGACACGGACCAGTGCCCATCCCCCCGCCGCCAGCTGCCCCTCACACCTGTGGACCGGTGGGTCTGTGCAGCCCAGCCCCTCCTCTCCCCAGTCTCTTGGGAACATGGGGACATGAGCCCTTCCACGGGGAGCCCTGCCCTAGAGGGACGCGGGGAAGGGGACAGCATCCCATGTGGCCCCGGGATCTAAGCCACACCCTCCACGCCCTGTTCCATCAGTAATAAGGGTGCTATTTCAGCCCCATCTGCCTTCCTCCTTTCTCTCACTTCAAGGTACCTGCAAGGGCTGGCAGGTGGCAAATGCTAGTGTGTTTGGGGGACAGTAGGGCTCCCCCTGCGATGACTCTCCCTCTCTGTGCCTCTGTTTGCCATAACTTCCACAACACTTCATTATGGAGTCTTTGGAGGCCCTGACTTGTGATATAACCAAGACATCCAGAAGGAAGTGGTCCAGGGGAGGACAGGCCATGGGAGGAGGGACCCGTGACCAGACAGAGTTGCCCAGAAGGAGCACAGCCCATGTTCAAGGCTGTGGCCATGGGGCCAGGTGGCAGCGAGGAAGGAGCCCTGTTCTAGAACTACAGAGCTGGTCCCAGCCTCACCCCAAGTCTGACTTGCTTGCCCCTTTCGAACATCACTGCAGCTTTCTGAGCCTCAGTTTCCTCACTCATCTGTGAAATAGGTGAAGACAGGGCACTAAATCAGGGGATCCTGTGAGATTGTTCTAACGTTAAGATGCAGATTCTGTGTCTTTTCCTTCGGCCCGTGGTTCCCGACTTGGGCTGCACATCAGAGTCCCCTGGGGAGGCTTTTATAAACACTAATCCCCAGGCCATTTGACTGTTGTGCTATGAGATGACACTCAGCTTCAAATGGGGAAACTCGATTTTGAAGCCAGGAACAGCAGGACAGAAGCTGGAAGGCCACAGACAGGTAATAGCCGGAGACTCCGCGTGTCAGGAACCAAGACAAAACAGGTACCGGCAGAGTGGGTCAGAGCTGGGGTTTGGAGTCAGACAGACTTGAGTCCCAAATCCTGCTGCCAGGCTCATGGTGAACGCTATACACCTTTTTGCCTTGAAGTTTTCGTCCGGGAAAAGGGCACAGTAACACCTCCTGCATAAGCTTGTTGTTGGGATTACAGAAAAGGGCCATGCACTGCATAGAATAGGCCTTTTGAAATGTTAGCTTTTATTATTAGCAGTAAACGCCGCACCCTCTGTTTCCAGGGCAGGTGGGCCAATGCCGCAGGTAAGCATGTGGGTTCCGGAGGAGGTAAGACTGAGTCCAAAGCCTGCTTCCCTGACCTGCCAGCTGTGTGTCCCCGGGTGGTCGGCTGCCTCCTCTACGCAGTGGGGACACGGGCGGTAATCTCATGCTGGCTGTGTTGTGAGAGTGAATTAAATGAAAGTGCCTAACACAGCACGAAATGACAGGAGGTTGGCAGCCTGTTTTTTTCTATCTCCTTCTCTCGGGCCGTGGGTCCCAGGGTGCTGGCCGTGTGGGTCTGGGTTTCATCCTGCCTGGGCCGTGGACAGGCGTCAGATGGCCTGCGCTCAGGGGTGGACCAGCCCCTTGCCTGGGCCTGAGCGCTTGTTTCCCTGCCCGACCGACTGCGCAGGGTGGAGAAAGAATGTGAAGGCAGGTGGTGGACTTGGAATGACTCTTCTAGAATTCCCTGGACACAGACACAGACACAGAGGAGGAGACCAGGGCACCCAGGCCCACTGGGGAACTGAATCTGTGTTTGGCCCCAGTACCAGCGTCCACAGCATTGGTCACCAACTCTCCACACCAAATTCAACGTTGAAAACTTCCTCTGGGAACCAGAGCTCCTCTTTCTGTCTGTCTCAGGGTCCACAGGGAGAAAGGAAAGTGGGCTTGGAATCAGACAGTCCTGCATTGCGACCTGGCCCCAGCCCTTATAAGTAATGCCCTTCTCCTTGTGGGCCTCGGTTTCTCCATCTGTAGGAGGAGATTGAGGCCCCAGCACAGAGGTTTGTCCTTAGGATCAAAGGAGAGCATGTCTGTGCAAGACCCTCCAGAAATCCTGAGATACGGCTCTTCCTTCACCAGCTCTGGGGCCTCGGGGAAATTAGTTCATCCTCCGAACTTCAGTTTCTCCATCTGTAAAGCAGGTATAATGACATTTACTTCTTGGGGCTGTTCAGATTAAATGAGATAACCTAAGTAAATGCCTAAGGCACTGCCTGCCATGTAATCAGTGCTCGTGTGTTACTGTGTAGGTAGTGTTACTGTCACCATGGTTTGGCCCACGCCACCTCCTCTCTCCCCCTTCCCTGGAGGACAAGGTTGGCCGTCTTCTCTCTGTGGTTGAAGACAATTTATGGTGCAGAGGGTCCAAGGCCATCCAGGAGTCTCAGCCTCCCAGGCCCCCAGGGCAGTGCCCCCAGCACCTGAGAATGGAGCCATCATTAAACAAAGTGGCTCAGACTAACTCATTGCTCAGGCTGGCTGGACCTAAGTACCTCCACTGGCGGTCTTTTTATCTTTCCTCACAAATCAATAATGGCTTGCCTTGGAGGAGTTTTAATTAGTTAATGCCTGCTGGGTGTTCTGCTGATAAACTAGCCTGCTAATATCGCTAAGTGTCTGCCTAGGTGGCTATTTTTACTATTATTGTTGTTGTCACTAAATCCTCGTTTCCTGAGCTGAACGGTTGACTGTATTAAAAAGACCTGGAGCCCCCTGCCCTGAAACCTGAGGGAAGGGACCCCTCTGGACAGCCCAGCTCATCCCTCCTCCCCTACTACTTTATACTGAGCCCTGCAGTGAGGATCACACCTCTTAAATCAGCCACCAGTGAGGAGAGCAGGAGAGAACATTTATTAAGAGCCGACTGTATACCAGCGATAGTGCCATGTGCTTACTGATGGAACCTCCTCTGATATTCAGAGCCCCACCCCCACGCCACCCCCAGGTGCCAACGCAGGCCCTGTTTCCCTGTGAAGTCACGGGGACTCAGAGAGGTCACAGGATCAGCAAGCAGGGGGATGTGGGTTTAAGCGCTGGTCTCTTTCCGGCTCACACCTGGTGAGCCCCTAGGGGACCTCTCATAACCTTAGCAAAATTCTCTAGCTCTTTTCATATCCCTTGTCATAGGCTCTGGGACCCCAGCCTGCCTGCTTGTCTGCCCACTTTCAAATTGCCCCGATCTCCTCCAAACTTGGGATTTCTGGCCAGCTGGTGGGACGGGACAGGGGTGTGGGGCACAGCCTCTCCCTGTCAATGGCAAACTCCAGGGATCTTTGCAATCATTAATCCAGTGAAGGGAAGAAGGACAAATAACAAAAATAACTTCTTCCTGGAGGAAGAACCAACATCTGGGCTATGTGGCCAAGTGGCTCAGAACCTGCGCAGAAGGAGCAGGGAGGCCTGGGTTCAAACCCTCTGTGTGCCTCTTCTCAGCCGTGTGACCTTGGGCAACTTGTTGAAGCTCCAGTCTTCTCATCTGTGGAATGGCCATCCTGATAGCATCTGCCTCCCCGATGGTAGTAGGGGTTCAGTGAGAGAACCATGTGAGTCTTGGCTGCTGTCTGGTACAAAGTGGTCCTTTTTAGTAGTAGAAGTAATTATCAGTAACACATAATAAGAAATTACTACATGTCAGGGGCTGTTCTGGGGAATTGTCTTGTTTTATTTAATTTACCTACCACAATGCTCTGATAATTCCATTTTACATTTGGGGATCCTCCTATGATTCCCCAAATGGGAAAAAAATGACTTCCCATTTTACAGATGGGAAAACCTGAGGCTGAGAGAAGTGAGCAATTTGCTGAGGGCCTCTCGTTTTTAATTAAACTTTTTATTTTGAGACAATTGGAGTTTCACATGCAGCCCTAAGAAATACAGCAGAGAGACCCTAATACCCTTTATCCAGTTTCTTCCAATGATAAATAAACCAAATTACCTCCTCAGAAAACAAAAACAAAAACAATACCCCACAAACAAAATTAAAAAAAAAAGAACACAGGACATTTCCATCATCACAAGAGTCCCTTGTGTTGCCCTTTTAAATGACACCCACTTCCCTCCAACCCCTAACCCCTCCTTAAACACTGTTGGGTGAACTTTCTTTATTCATTCTTTTAGGGTGAATCTGCTAGTGATAAATTCTCTTTGCTTTCCTTCGTTTGAGGACATCTTGGTTTCCTCTTTATTCTTGAAGGGACTTTTCACTGGGTTCAAGAATCTGGATCAATACTTCCCAGGGAACCACCCCCCCATCATTCCCAAAGTCCCCATCCAGACTGTCTTCTTTTTCCACCTTCCAGAATCTTCTGACTTTTGTTTCTATTTAATGTCCAGGGTTTTTAATTGAGCTTTATAGGACAAGTGGGGGAAAGTCTGTCTATACAACCTTCCCGGAAGCAGATGTCCCCCACACACATTTTAATAAGTGATGGAATCTGAGTTCAAACCCAGCCAGTGGAGGCTCAGAGTCTTGAGCAGAATCACTAGGCTGACCGCCCCAGGCCACTTGAGTTTATTCAGGTTGCTCCTTTGAGAATTGTCCCCCTGCCGTGCTATTCCCCATCACTGTGAAGTCCTCAGAGGCCACAGGCCGAAATCTCTTCTCAAGAATGACAGTTTCAAGTCCTGTCAGCCCAGCACGGACATCTTTGCAAAAGATGGACAGAGACCTCTCAGAGGTCTGAGCTCACATTCTCTTAGCAGGTGAGCTCCACCATTTAAATATGCACGGGGCCCCCTTACTAAAGGCCAGACACTGTTCTTTCCTTCCATTCATCCATTATTTAGTAAATGCAAGCTACCAGGGCTACAAAATCATAACCGCCTTTTAAATTGTGCTCTGACTTTGTACCAGGCACTTTGCCAAGCTCTTTACAGATTGGCTACTTCTCTGGCACCATTTCCCATCTTCTTGGCCTCGTCTTTTATTCCAGCCACTGCTTGGGGCAGGGGGTGGGGTGGGCAAGGCCCTGAAGGCTTCCACCAGTTTTATGAATGTGCACCTTAACAGTGCCCCATCTTGGGTGCCATATGCATTTCTCACTTCCTGTCTCCCGGTGCCTGGGAGACACCCACTCAGCACCCACTAACATGAAAAATGAAAGTTCAGGGCAGCTAGCACTCGGGGGATAATTCTTGATGGAGAGATACCCCCCTTTCTTTTCTTGGACAGATGTTTCTAAAACTGAATCCAGAGTCTTTTAGAAGCTACTTTAGGATCAACTAGTCCACCTTATAGGTGGCAGAAAGGAGGATGCCTTCTTGTATTGGTTTCTCTTCTGTCCAATTTTCCTTTCCCTTGATCCTCACTCCTCCTTTCTGAATCACTTTCTCAAATAAACTATCCACACATAAGTAAACCTTGGGGGAAACCCAAATGAAGACACTGGGTACCGGAAACAGCCTGTTAGGTTCACATTTGAAAACAATCAGTGGCCCCTGGGATCTGGCAGCATCACACCTGCTCAGATCTTCACCCGCGGCTGACCGGGACAAGGCACAGGTGGACAGTGGGACACCGAGCTATGTGGTGGCTGTGACACTGAAACAGCCTAGGATGACAGTAATCATATAGATTGTAGACTGGGCCAGCTTTTCTTAATGTCTCAGGAAACCTTGCGAATCTGATACTTGGCCCAGATCACACAAGGCAGAGCCGTGGTGCCTCTGTGGCCACATTAAGGATACTCCCCTCCACCTCCTGCAGCTGCCCAGCGGAGTATGCTGAAAAGCAGGCCTGGGATCTAATTCCTGGACAGACAGACTACAAAGGAAACTGAACACATAGCCAAAGGGCACTTCCTATGATAATCAAGGGCCTGAAGGGCAGAGAGCAGGACCGTGAGGCCTCGAATAAAGGACTTCAAAAAGACACCTGCACCCCAATGTTCACAGCAGCACTATTTACAATAGCCAAGACATGGGAAGTGCCTAAATGTTCATCAACAGATGACCGGATAAAGAAGATGTGGTATGTTTATACAATGGAATAATATTCAGCCATAAAAATGACAACATAACGCCATTTGCAGGAACATGGATGTCCCTGGAGAAAGTCATTCTAGGTGAAGTAAGCCAGAAAGAGACAGAAAAATACCACATGAGATCACTCATATGTGGAATTTAAAAAAAAAAAAGAACATAAATACAAAACAGAAGCAGACTCAGACACAGAATACAAACTTGTGGTTGCTAAGGGGGTGGTGGGTGGGAAGAGACAGACTGGGATTTCAAAATTTGTAGATACTGACATGCATATATAGAATAGATAAACAAGATTATACTGTATAGCACAGGGAAATATATACAAGATCTTGTGGTAGCTCACAGTGGAAAAAAAATGTGACAATGAATATATGTATGTTCATGTATAACTGAAAAATTGTGCTCTACACTGGAATTTGACACAACATTGTAAAATGACTGTAACTCAATAAAAAATATGTTTAAAAAAAAAAGGACAGTTAAATGAATTAGCCTGAAAACACTGTACCAGGTTCCTCTAACCCACCAGGTGGGCAGACACATCCCCCAACCCTCTTTTATTTATTTATTTTATGAAGTATAATTGATTTCCAATGTTCTGTTAGTTTCTAGTGTACAGCATGGTGATTCAGTTATGTGTATATATATTCTTTCTCATTATTAATTATTACAAGATACTGAATGTATTTCCCTGAGCTGTACTGTAGGACCTTGTTGTTTATCTATTCTGTATGTAGTAGTTTATATCTGCTGATTCCAGACTCTTAATTTATCCCTCCCACCCCTTTCCCCTGTGGTAACCATAAGTTTGTTTCTATGTCTGCGAGACTGTTTCTGTTTTGTAAACAAGCTCGTTTGTGTCTTTTTTTTTTTGGATTTCACATATAAGTGGTATCATAGGATATTTCTTTCTCTGCCTGACTTACTTCACTTAGTATGATCATCTCTAAGTTCATCCATGTTGCTGCACAGATTTACAAAACTGCTTCCTAGGGCTGTTTTAGCACAATGTCTGCCCGGGTGCCCCAAAGGTTTGTGTGTGGAAACATGATCCAGGGAGGAGTGAGGACCAAAGGAAGTAAACCCAGGATGGAAGGGAAGCCAATTAAAAGAGCTGTTATCCTTCTGATAAGGGTGGGAGATGCGTCCATGGAACCGCAGTGCCCAGCATCGATGGAGATGATGGATTCCAGCCACGTGGCAGTTCCTCGTCTGCAAAGGCCAAGTGGATGAGTTTTCCGAGATAGACAGCAAGGCTGAGTGCCAAGCAGGGGACGCCCTCGTCAGCCTCTGCCTCAGGCTCTGCTCTGGGTGGCAGGGGGGCGGGTCCCAGACTCTGGTGTAAACATGACCTAATTTCAGTATCACTGATGCTCCTGCCCCTTTACAAGTGGGGAAACCAAAGCTCTGAGAAGTCACCTGAGGGAGGGGTGAAGACCAGTCCCCTGGCCACATTCTGACCTTCCTCACCCCGGGGTTTTGCAGGTCAAGGCCAGGAGAGTTGCAGCGTCCTCCGTCCTCCCCTACCTATACGACTCCTTCATGATTTCAAATTCCGCTGCTGGCTGACAGACTTGTCACCTGTCAGAAGTGCAGAATCCATTATTATTATCAATAGCGGTAACGGATCATTAAACAACAAATGCACTAATCTCATTAAGCCGTTTATTTAATTAATTTATTTTAATTCGTGTAATTAGTTAATATGATAATGCTTTCTTTCATCCAAAGACAGCCTGCAGGCTCTCCAAGCTCCCTGTGCTATCAGTCATGGCTTTTCACACGTTGAGCAGGAGGAAGTTTGGGGAGTTGCTCAAAGTCACAGAGTTGCCTGGCAAGAGTCACTTAGCCTGTGAGGAAGCCCACTGTTCTTTATCTCCTTTGCTGCGTGAGCGTCAGTGCCATCCGTCTGTCCTTTGGGATTCAGCTTCCGGGTCCCCCCCAGCAGGAAGCCGTCCCACCACCAGTGTCTCCGGGCTGGGTCAGATGGCTCTCCAAAGATACCCTGCATAGCACACTTCACAATACGGAGTGACCCCTGGAGGGACCCCCCTCCACCCCCTGATTAGAATGCAAATCCTTTGAGAGAAAGGGCTGGATTGGGACAGTGGCAACAGCCACAAACACGATCACCCTTCACTGAGCACCTGCTCTGTGCCAAGCTTTCTCCCAAGCACGCTGCAAACATAATCCACACCTTTGGTCCTTACCCCAACACCGAGAGGGGAGAATGGTTTCCTTTGGGAATTTTTTTTTGTTGTTGTTGGTTTTTGAGAGGGGTTGGAGGCTTTTTTGTTTTGTTTTGTTTTGTTCTATTTTGGAATAATGAAATAGAAACTTTAGGCAGTCAGGAAACATGCCCAGGGCCACCCACCAGAACTGGGATTCAAATTTACGTCCAGATGAACCCAAAGCCAACTCCCTTAGCTACCATCCTAGGCTGTCTCGCTCATCCCAGAGGTCTCCACCTCTAGCATGGGGCCTATTTGCTAAATAATTGTATAATGAATGAATGCCCCAAATGCTCCCTTGACAAACTTGTCTCTCATAACAAGAGAAGCACAAAAAGACCCCTCAACTGAAGAAGAAGGGACAATGACAGGTCTAGAGGAGTTCTGCTGTTACACTGATCATTCACGGTAAGGTTTAAGGACATTAAAAATTTCAGTACTGTTGATAGGATTACATTTCCTTCTAAGGCTTAAAACCACAAACAAAAACAATAATTCCATTAGCGGTTGAAAATGGTAATAATCCTGGTGAACAGGAACTATATTGTTGGGTAACTGCGAAGCCCAGAGATAATAAATAAAAAGTTCCTGCCTGTGTGGGGAGTACAATTTGCTGCCTGTACTCCATCGAGCACCGTAATTCCATTAGTAGTTAAAAATTGCAAGAATGCCCTTGACAATAATTTTTATTGCTATACCTGTAAAACACAAAGATAGGAAATAATTTTGTCCGCTGGGAAGTGGTGATAATAACTCAACTGTAGTAGTGAGAAGCCCGTGGTTTGGTTTCCATGTGACCAGCATTTTGATTGAGGGGTGGAGGGTAACATCTGAAACCGTAACTCACAAGCTGTTTGGAATTTAAGTCCTTCAGTTTCTGGTGTCTTGGTGGTGAAGGAAGAACATACTCAGAAACCAAGTGATGGTGGCTCTGCCGCTATCTTGTGAGCTACCCTGGGGCTCAGTCTACCGATCTGTGAAATGGGGCGATATGGGTTCTATTTCAGTTTAGACCGATATCTGGAGATACAGCCACACATGTCATGGTGGCCCTGATCACATGAGGCTATGGTTTGGAGGGAAGACAGATGTTAATACTATTCACATACCTGATTTGTGTGTCAGCGAGGACTCTATCAGGAAAACAGAAGCCACTCAGTGTATTCCAAGTATGAAGGGGTTTAGGGGAGGAAATCTGAGGCTTGCATGATGTTGGAAGGCAAGAGGCCACCCCCGATGAGCTGGTTTTCAAGAACTCACCCAGAGGCCACTGGGAAGCTCCCACAAGCCGCCTCAGCCTGCAGCTCTGATGTAGTGCCCTTCAAGAAGCTCACCTGGATGCTGCTTCCAGCCTCACTTCTGCACACCTGTCAGGCTGCAATGCCTCTGGAGGACAATAGCTATTTTTCCTTCCACGGATCATATCTCCTACAAGTGCCTTGTTGGCCAGCTCTAACCCAGACCCATCCTGGGAAGGGGATTCTGGGAAGTAGCAGCTCCTAGCCTTTTCTCCACAGTGAAAGGGGCGACAGGGATGCTGAGCTGGCCACAGACAACCCCGGATAATTGGGATATTATTTGATTAGAGCCTGGAAGGGCAAGCTCAAGGGTCAGGGGGACCTGAAGGACATTAGGGATTCTGGGAAGGCTTCCTGGAGGAAGTGACATTTAACTTGAGAACCAGCGGGTGCATGAGACTAGGTTGAGTGAAGGGAATGGTGAGAGGCTGAGGAGGGGAGAGAATTAGGGAAAAGAATTTCAGGCAGTAGGAACAACATAGGCCAAGTAGGGCTTTGCTCTCATTGGCCACCTCTGGGGAGCATCTCCTACAAGTCAGTGGCAGAACTCCCACTGGTGGGCTGGGAGTGGGGTAGGGGGATGACTCAGAGGCTTCTCAAATGCGGTGATGGGGTTTCTCATGTCCTCCACTGACTTCGCCAAAGCACATAATTTTTTTTGATGAAAAGGTTTTCATGAATATAGCATCTCAGGGTGAATAGAACGCTGACTCATGTTTCATAACTTATGTGCCTCCTGTAATTTATTTTTGACAGTGTTGTCATATTTTTGATAATTTAGGAATTTCTTTCCCCTCCTTAGGATGAAAGGTCACGCAGCCTTCCGCGACTCCTCCCACCTATGCACACCTACATTCTGCCACATAATCTAGCTCTCGGTTAGAAAAACATTTTAAAGACAGAATAAACAGGAGCAGTTATTTAAGGGTAAGGTGGAGGTGGGGACAGAAAGATCATGAATTCAGTTTTGGAATTTTTTTTTAAATTTTTAATTGAAGTATAGTTAGTTATAATGTGTTCATTTCTAGTGTACAGCATAATGTCCCAGTCATGCATATATACACATATATTCATTTTCATATTCTTTTTCATTAAAGGTTATTACAAGATATTAAATATAGTTCCCTGTGCTATACAGAAGAAATTTGTTTTTTATCTATTTTTATATATAGTGGTTAACCTTTGCAAATCTCAAACTCCCAAATTTTCCCCTTCCCACCCCTTTCCCCCACTAACCATGAAATTGTTTACTATGTCTATGAGTCTGTTTCTGTTTTGTAGATGAGTTCATTAGTGTCCTCTTTTTTTATTTTCCTTTTTCAGATTCCACACATGAGTGATATCATATGGTATTTTTCTTTCTCTTTCTGGCTTACTTCACTTAGAATGATGATCTCCAAGTCCATTCATGTTGCTGCAAATGGCATTATTTTATTCTTTTTCATGGCAAAGTAGTATTCCATTGTATAAATATACTACAACTTCCTAATCCAGTCATCTGTCAATGGACATTTGAGTTGTATCCATGTCTTGGTTATTGTATATAGTGCTGCTATGAACACTGGGGTGCATGTGTTTTCGAGTGAGAGTTCCCTCTGGATATACGCACAGAAATGGGATTGCTGGGTCATATGGTAAGTCTATTTTTAGTTTTTTGAGGAATCTCCATACTGTTTTCCATGACAGCTATACCAAACTACAATGAATTCAGTTTTGAATGTACGGATTTTGTGTTATGCTGGGGACATTCAAATAAGGATGACAAGTGACAATTTCTGTATTGGTCTGAAGCTCAGCAGTAAGGTCTGGGCTGCAGATAGAAATTCTGAAGACACGGGATACAGATGGTAACTGAAAGCATAGAGGCGGATGGGAAAAAGCAGAGCACTTAGTGGGAGTCTTGGGGAATACTGACACTTAATGGCAGGTAAAGGACAGAGGACAGGGGTCCAGAGAAGTGGGAGGAGAGCCAGGACATCGCCATATGGAATAAGCTGATAGAGATGGGCATTTCAGGGAGGAGAGAGGTCCAGAAAGCATCTGTGCGTTTAGCAGCATGGAGAACACTGGCCACCACAGTGCAAACTGCTTGTTGGAGAGATTGGAGGAACCCAGTAACCAGTGCGGGCCGAGGAGAGAGGAGAAGTGGGGCGTATAAGGCACCTTTGGGGCTGTAAGGCACCCAAGGGGAGGAGAGAGGCTGGGTGGCAGCGGGAGGGGAGGGTGGAGTCAAGGCGGTGGTGTTTGTTTTGCAAAACATGGGTGGGATTTGAGCATATTTAAAAGATCCAAGAGAGGGAAATGCAGGAGAGGGAAAAGGGAACCAAAGCAGCAGTGGGGATTAAGCTAAAGCAAGCAGGGTGTGGGACGCAAATTTAAGGAAGCGCCCTCTCCATAAAGTGCAGGGCCCCGCCCCGCCCTGAGAGCGTGCGCCTCTTTGATTTTGCGCCCCTGGAGCCTGGCTGGCTTCACCCTGAACTGAAAGATCTTGGGAACGACGGGCTGCAGAGCACAGGGGAGACTCTGAATGCTGTTCTTTCCCTAAGAAAAGCCCCAAAGGAAAAGCTATCGAAAAACTTAAAGGATTTGAAAGCTCTCTCGAGTCCATCTACTTCCGGGGCTTTTGACGCTGCTCCTTAGCTGGGAAACCTTCCTCCCATCTCATGCAGAAGCATGATAAATAAAACAGGAGAAGTAGAGGCTCCAGTGGAAACTGGGAGCCAGGAGGGGAGCCGAGCGATGGGAAACAGCAGGAATCCTCTCTCCCTTGCCTGGGTGAACTTTGCTTTCAACTCATTTGGCCCATTTAAATTAAATACAGTATCGCTGCCCTGCCTTGTTCTGTTCCCCAAAGGATTCAAGGTAGTGTACAGAGATACACACGACACAATAAGATAAACCTAATGATGTAGACAAGTAGATAATGAAAGAGAAGAGCGGAGAGAAGTGGAGAAAGGCTTGGATTCGAGGTGTGCTCACCGTCTCAGCCACTGGCCAAAAAGAGGTGACAAACAGATGGAGAGAGACAGACAGACAGAGATGGACAAAGAAAGAGAGAAAGAGGGAGAGGGGAGGGGAGATGGGAGAAGGGGAAGAGAGTGAGGCTGAGATTCAGACACGACAGGACACACTAGGACTCAGAAGGCATTGCAGATCTGAGTTTTTGCAGACTTCGTGGGCAGGCCCTTTAATATCCCTCACCACGGTTTCCTCATCCATGAAGTATGGATAATAAACTGTGCTTCTGGCCTTCCCCCCGCCAATCCCACCCACTCCTCGGGCTGCTCCAGGCACCAGGAGATGACAGATGTCAGCCTTTGGAGTCTGGCTGATGGGAGGGATGCTGTAAGATCGGTGACAGCAGTGATTTTCTTTTAAACTCGGCGTGGCAGGCTTTGTGTAGCTCCCCGATTTGGCCAGGCTGAGGAGAGTCCCGGGGCCTGCCATCAGGCCTGGCAGGAGCACTAGTAAGATGGGGGGGCTTTGTCCAGCTCCAGGGGACCCCTCTGCCTCTTTCCACCAAATGGAAAGGCCAATTATGTGATGTTTTTCCTTGACTGCTCGGAAGCTTTTTGGGGACTCAGGAGGGGCAGACAAGAAGGCAACTGTGGAGTAGAAGTCCTAGAAACCAGATCCAGGGAGCTGGCATGTCTCCCCTCCTCTCGGAGTGTGAAAAGCCCATAAAACAATTAGAGCCCACGCTGCCCTCCCGCCGGAGCAGGACGGGTGTTTGTGCTTTGTTAAGTGTAATTACTGCGCGATAAGGGCCCCCCTTGCAGCTGTGGGAGAAGATAGGCAGCGCCATAAACCTGGGTCACCAACAGGGCACGGGGGTGAAACGGTGAAGGGAGGAGAGGGCGGCGCCCCGCCCTGTCCCAGAGAAAGTTTCCAGCTGGAATTCTGACCCGGTCAGCGGGCACCCTCTCTGATTCCACCGTGGGGCTTGGCTCAGACTTGGGGAAAGTGGCTGGTGGGGTGGGACTCAGAGTTAAAACACTTTTCACCCACAACCAGGGGTGACTGTAAGCCTGGAGGCACAGGTACGGGCAGACCATTTGTCAAACATCGAATCATTTCTAACCTGAACCCGCAACACTGCCCCCTGCCCCACCCCAGGACCACCCACCATCCAGCCTCGGGGAGACGTGGGGGCCCCCAGGACCCTGTCTCGCTGCAGCCTCAATCAGTTCTGATTAGATAACGCCCAGTTCCTGCCAGGGGTTAAATACTCTGAGTATCTCCCCAGCCTACAACCCTGGTCTCCTAAGCATGACTGTCACAGAAGAACGGCCCCTCCCATATTTGAAAGCAGAAGGGCCGGGGGAGGACAGAGGGGAGGAACAGCACTTCCGTGCACCTGGGGACTGATGTGCTTGCCATTGAATGCTTTCTTTCATTTCATTCTAACCTGGGGAGGTGGCTCTGCCCTTTGAGAGCAACAGGACAGGAAAAGTCATTCACCAAATTACCACCAGTGTGTCCTCAGGAGAGACACTTTGGCAAACTGCTGAGGGTGATGGATGACAGCCCAAACTCTTGTTCATCCTGAGAAGGAAAGGAAATCAATCGGTGTCAGATGTCAGGGCCTGGCCATGACCTGGGTATTCTTGTGCTTTGGGACAAAATTCCCGGGAACTGAGGCCAAGCCTCTTCCTAGGTGAGAAGTGAATGGGACAGGGAGGACAGGGAGCTAGCAGTCTCTCTTCATGATTCAAGCAATCACTTCTACCCCTCTGGCTGTTGGTTTCCTCATCTGTAAAATGTGGGGCTGGGATTTGATGACCTTAATTCTATTCCTTCTCTGATTCTATGATTCTTATCCAACCAGTTATCCAATGGATGGAAGAATGTCTGTGGCGGAGGCAATATCACCCGGCTGAGAGGTGGCATGACCTGACTTGAAGAGCACAAGATTGGGAGACAGACCCAGGGAGGGCTGCGATGTATGGTTGTTCAGGTTGAACACTGCACAAAGGTGCTCAGCTGATGGGTTAAGGAGGTCTGCTGGAATATTGCCTGGGTTTTGCTTCTAAGCAGAGCATCCTGGTACAGGGTTTTGTCTGCCTGGAGGATGTACCTTCTTCTTCTGTGCACAGATGTGCCTTATGAACTAATGGCAGCCTTGAACCTGAGTTCTCATCCCAGTTTTGATATTTTCTAGCTCTATGACCTCAGGCAATTCAGAGAACCTGAACTTGTGTCTCAGCATAGAAATTGGGTTTGTCATTGTTTCCCAGAAGAAATAATGTAAGACTGAACTGAGAATGTACCCAGCACAGCACCTGATCCATAGCAAGTGATCAGCTGAGTTCCCTTCCTCGGCTTCTCTTGGAGAATGTTCACTGGTGTTCTGATGTTAGAAATGACTGCCCTTAAATGTTAGCTATCTTGATTGTGGTGGTGGTTTCATAGGGATATACAGATATCAGAATTCATCAGATTTTACATCTGAAAATACGTGCGGTTTACTGTACAGGAATTATACAACAATAAAGGTGTTAGAAAAATAATAATAATTCGGGATGGGGTGGGGAAATGACCGCCCTTTACCTGGTAATTCTACAGTTAGAGACTGTCTTCAGGTAGGAAGCCCCCTCACCAGCACTAACCTTAACCTCCCAACCGTATTGTCCTAACTTTCCATATCCATCAGGGGATGCTCAGCCAGGGAAGGACTGAAGGAGACAGCCTTCCCAGGGATGTTGAAGGCAGGTGGAAGTTATGATGGAGGAGGCATCACACTATAATTGTACGAGTAGATCTTCATCTTTGCGTGTGAACCCAATCACTTACAACAGGTAACACCCTCTCCCTATTGGTTTCCACATCCTCTCTCTCTTGGTTCTTCCATCTCCCACTTGAGAAAAATAGAGAGAGACTGAAGGGTGGACATGGATCCCAAATGTCAAGCTGGAAAGCCCCAGAGAGGTCAGCTGATTCCATTTAGTCATGAGGATGTGAGGAAGGCATCGTCGGGCGTTATCCAATTACCATGCTCTCCTGAACTCACTTGCTGCCTGCTTCCCGCAGTTCTGAGAACAAGTTGCTAACAGCTTTCTCAGTGGGCATAATCACCCAATTTTAGAGCTGGAGAGGCACTGAAAGGTGCCAATTGGGACGTACTTAACGGGACTGTACCTGCCTTCCGTCTTGAGATGTGTTCTGAGTTATTCATTCGTGATCGGGTCCTGCCTTCAAGACTTCCCCATCAAAGGACTTTTGTCTCTTAGAATTTGGAGAATGTTAATACTTGGAGAAAGATCTGAAATATTGCCTGTATATATTGGGCCCTCCTCCCAAGTCTTCAATGACTCTCTATTGCCTATAGGATTCATCCAACTCATTTAACTGGCTCTTTGTTATATGTTCTAGGGGGAAAGACATGAATGACACTCAATTTATCCTCTTAAAGAGCTCACAGTCTACTTGGGAGTGATGGAGATGGGTGCAAAGGAGGCCAAAGTCAGTCAGAAATGAGTAACAGAGCAATCGCAACAAGTGGACAGGGAGGAGGGAGGAATGGTACGTGCTGGGGGGGTTATGGGCCTTTGCCCATGTTTATGGAAAGTATTTATTTCAAACTGTCATCTTACAGATCCAGTATGAGACCCAGAGAGAGAAGAGAGCCAGGGATGTAGAGGCAGAACCAGGACTAGAACCCAGGACTCCTGACTCTGCATTTGGTTCTCTTTGCTCTGTGGTTCTTACACTTTGAGGTCATTCCTTTCTGGAGCACGTCTCTATCCTGACACCATGAAAAGAATGCTAGGATATTGAAAGAAGGGGCTGGAGGCTTGAATGTGAATCTTAGTCCCCTGCTGTGTGACCTTAAGCAAGACCCTAAACCTCTCTGAGTCTTCTTTCTCTCATCTGTTTTCCATCTACCAGAAATCAGCTCCATTAGGGCAGGGACAGCATCTCCTCAGTCCTCCCCGGGATTGACCTGGGGAACTTTGAGGACAATAACTAACAGGCCCCAAGCAGGAATGTTCAACAATCTGGTACTCAGGAGACAAAACTGGGCAGGAAATAAAGGTTTGAAAGGTGTCAGTATATTGATTGGGAATAAGTGAACAGAAGACGAGGAGAATGTAAGGGAAGAGAGGAGGGTCTTTCACATCGTTGGCGCTCCCCCAACCTAACACCTAGTAAAGGTGGAGAAGACGTCCGCTAAAAGGTGCTCAAAGGCAAAAGTTGGCCAAAGCTTTGGTCAGCTGACTGCTGTCTCTCCTGACCCCAGGCTCAGGGTCAGCGGGTCCAGCTTCCAAAGCTGAGAAGGTAGAGTACAGGGGGTTTCCCGCAGTCCCTGCCTTTGCTGTCACCTGTATGACAGTGGGCAAGTCCCTGCACCTCGATAAGCCTGAGTTTCCTCATCTGTAAAGTGGGGGTGGAACAGATTCAGAGTTTACGGGAGGGGCCTAATGAGGTGATGTACCGTCTGGGGCAGCCCACGGTGGATGGCATCTGGGCACATCTCAATCATCAAACAGCTCAGTCCAGGACCACTAAATCACAGCCAGTGAGCTGGGGAGGTCAGCAGTGATGGAACCGCCTGTAATGAATGGCTGTGGCTGCAGTAATTGGGCCTTTTAAAGCCATTTGCTTCATTTTCTCCCCATCTCCCAACAGGTGGCGAGGCTGAATGCAGCATATTCAAAATGTACAGAAAACCCAAAATGGGACTGTTTAGGAGACAGGCTGGGCTGGCTAATTAAAATGGGCACATCTATACACGGTGACATGTCTCTCCAGAGAGCCCAAGAATTCTGAGAATGAGCGCTCAACCATCAGCAAATGGTCGCCACACCAGGCACTGGGACTTGAGAGAAAATGAGTCACAAAGCTGCCTCAAGAGGCGCTCAGTCTAGTGGGGAAGAAGGCAAGCATGTGAATGAGAAACTGCAGCCCACAACTATTAAGTGTCACGGGAGGGGCAACACCAGGGTCTGTGACAGTGTGGAGGGAGCTCCGCGAGACCCAGAGGAGGGGCCACCTGGACCAGGTGTTGAAGGGTGAGTAGGAGTGCGCCAGGAGGGGAGTGAGCATTCCAAGCAAAGGAATGTGACGAAATCAGGTCCCAGCAAGAGAAAGGAGCCCAACAGTCACCTGACTGTCCAGCTGCTCCAGGCATTTTATATTAGATCTTGGGCATCATCCAGCTGGACCCCCTCACTTCGGAGATTTGTGCTCCCCACCTGCAAACCTCCCTGCTCTTCCTTCCAGGTGAGCCCAAGGGACACCTCCTCCAGAAGGCCTTCTTTGATTTCACCAGCAACCATGCTCAAAACTCTACTATGGAACTTACACTATGTATCTGAATTATCCATCTGCTTCTACACCCAACTGTGAGCTCCCTGAGGGCAGGGGCTAGGCTATCTGCGTGTGTTCATCACAGCATGGTATATAGGACCTGGAAGAAATGCAATTAGCAACAGCCATGAATGATGACAATAACAACTAAGATTCTGAGCATTTACTAGCGCCAGCCATTAGGCTTAAGGCCAGGCTCGAAATGTCCTCATCACCTTCATTAGTTCACTGAATCCTCACAAAAACCCTATGCGGTAGTGCTAACCCCCATTTTACAGATGAAGGAACTGAGGCTCAGAGAGAGGAAGTGGCTGCTCCAGGGTCAGTACAGGGTCAGCACAGGGATTCAACCAGTCTGACCCCAAAGCCCGTTTCTTCCCCACTGAGTATCTTGCTTTGATGTGTGATAACTTGGAGGTGGATGGGATGGGATTGGAGTCATTGGGCTGGTGCCGAAATGAAAAGACGGAACAAAGGGGCAGGCGACTGCGAAAGAAAAAAACTACAGAAAATGACACCTGGTTTGGAGGAGGAGTGTTGCTGGGAACGCCAATCTACAAAGAGGGGAATTCAGATGCTTGAGATCAGAAACCACCGCCTGGGAGTCGTGTTAGTTAATACGCAGCCCAGCGCTCAGCACCAGGTCACTGCTTGTTAAATTCAAATTGAATTGGAATGAGAAGATCATCTGGGTAGCTGGAGAGCCAACTGCATGGGGAGAAGCAGGCGGAAGGCCTGGAAAGGCTTATCCGGCCGGCTCAGGAAGGGCCTGGAATCAGGCTACGGCCTTGACTTCAACCCACGGGCAAGAAGAAAGCCATCAGAGGCTTTTGAGAAAAGACCCTCCTCGGGAAAGGAGGACACTTTGGTGCCAGAGCTGGCTCACAGGGAACAGGAACTGGCCCAGGAGAGGGAGTCTGGGCAGAGAGCGCCACCACATGGGGCAGCAGGCTGCTCATCCGGGTGATTTTAGACTGAGTCGAGGTTGGATCACACCGCGCCCAGGGCAGGGTCAGTTCCGCTCCCAGCATTCGTGGGGCCAGGGCAAGCGAGTAGATGGGGGCCCACATGACATGCCCAGTTCTGCTGTGAGATGGGCCCAGGCCAGGGGGACCCAAGCTTAGCATCCTTCTCCGAGAGTTCTCATCCTCCTCCAGGGCCTCTGACCAGCCACAGCCTGAAATGCCAGTCTGGAGGAGCAGTCCAGGCGCAGGCTGGGTCCCACGTGGGCTGTAGTCCCCGTTTCTTCCCTTTGGGGCCCTCTCTGATGCCCTCACTCCCCCCAACACCCTGGCTCTGGCCCATGACTGGACTCCAGTTCCAGGAAGAAGGCCTGGCAAGCAGATGATCCCCACTGGCCAACATGGTATTTCTTCCAAGCAGATACTTGGAATTGGGCCACAGAATGAGGCTGCCATCCTAATCTGGAGTGGCTCGGGTTGTTGATGTAAACAGGGACCCACAGATCTGTGCCCCAGCTCCTACACACCCAGGAAGCAAAATATTTAAAAACGATCAAACCACCTACTATGACATAAAATATATTCTATTATCCTTCTTTGACACATAGATCTTCACAGCAATGAAAAGTCCAGGTTCAAAGTTAGACTCCTTGGTGATATATGGAACACGGAGGGGTCGGGGGTGCTGGGAGGGAGCCCCCAGCCTCAGCCCCCACATTTCTGTCCTCTATCCTGCATTCCATGGTCCCCCCATGCACACATGTGGACACTCTGGCTGCATATTCGAGCTCCATACACACCCAGCATCTTCTCCTTGGCAGCCCTCTGGGCTAGGCATGCACCCACCAAGAATGCAGTCCCCCTCGGGAGGATAAGAGCAAGAAAGGGGGGTGCAGGCACTGGAAGTGGCCTTTGGGCCATTTAGCCATGCAATTCCTGGGTCCTCAGTACCCAGAGCATGATCTAGAAGGGAAGGGGGCATGGCTGCAGCTGTCCTTGTCCCCCGGAGAAGGGGTACAGCTGGAGGAGAGCAAGAGCAAACCCTCTAAAATGAGGACCCCTTGTGCTCATTTGTTACGCATTTGCTATTTGTTGAGCCATGAAAACTTCTCTGCATTTCCCATCTGGCTGCTATTTCTCTGCAGGCTCCACCAAGAGAGGGAGATGTTTAAGTTAGTCAATCAAAATATCAAAACCCCACCCATGACCATCCTATCAATATTTTAGAAATATTTGGATGAGACTAGAGTCCTGTTAGGAAGCCGAGGGAGATCCTGTCAGCCCTCCCAATATGCAGGACTCTGCTGGGGTTCCTGGTCTCCCCCACAGCTGGCTGGTGGTGTCACTGATTCAGGACAATGGAATGGAGTGGAAAGCACATCTGTCACTTCCAAGCCAAGGTGGTGAAGGACCTGGGGTGCCTTTCCCAGGCTGACTCTCCTTTGTCCACACAACTGGGAGAGAAATATTAGCCACTGAGATTGTCTTGTTGACATCATAATGCAAGTAGCTTTCTTCACTCAGCTCTATGTCTTGGAGATCTTTACAGGTTAGCACTATTGGTTTACCTTAGTCTTTTTACCTGCTGTATAATATTCCATAGCATGGATTTCTGTCATTTAATTTGCCATTTCCCTTTCGATGGACATTTAGGTTATTTCCTAATTTTTTTTAACATTTGTTATTGATTTATAATCATTTTACAATGTTGTGTCAAATTCCAGTGTAGAGCACAATTTTTCAGTTATATATGAACATATACATATTCATTGTCACATTTTTTTCTCTGTGAGCTACCATAAGATCTTGTATGTATTTCCCTGTGCTATACAGTATAATCTTGTTTATCTATTCTACATTTTGAAATCCTAGTCTGTCCCTTCCCACCCCCTGCCCCTTGGCAACTACAAGTTTGTATTCTATGTCTATGAGTCTGTTTCTGTTTCATATTTATGTTTTGTTTTGTTTTGCTTTTTAGATTCTACATGTGAGCGATCTCATATGGTATTTTTCTTTCTCTTTCTGGCTTACTTCACTTAGAATGACATTCTCCAGGAACATCCATGTTGCTGCAAATGGCGTTATGTTGTCAGTTTTTATGGCTGAGTAGTATTCCATTGTATAAATATACCACATCTTCTTTATCCAGTCACCTGTCAATGGACATTTAGGCTGTTTCTATGTCTTGGCTATTGTAAATAGTGCTGCTGTGAACATTGGGGTGCAGGTGTCTTTTTGAAGTAGGGTTCCTTCTGGATATATGCCCAGGAGCGGGATTCCTGGGTCATATGGGAAGTCTATTCCTAGTCTTTTGAGGAATCTCCATACTGTTTTCCACAGTGGCTGCACCAAACTGCATTCCCACCAGCAGCGTAGGAGGGTTCCCTTTTCTCCATAGCCTCTCCAGTACTTCTTATTTGTGGACTTTTGAATGATGGTCATTCTGACTGGTGTGAGGTGATCCTTCATCGTAGATTTGATTTGCATTTCTCTGATAATTAGTGATACTGAGCATTTTTTCATGTGCCTATTGATCATTTGTATATCTTCCTTGGCGAATTGCTTGTTCAGGTCTTCGGCCCATTTTTGGATTGGGTTGTTTGTTTTTTTCTTATTAAGTTATATGAGCTGCTTATATATTATGGACAGCAAGCCTTTGTCGGTTTCATTTGCAAAAATTTTCTCCCATTCCGTAGGTTGTCTTTTTGTTTTACTTATGGTTTCCTTTGCTGTGCAGAAGCTTGTAAGTTTAATTAGGTCCCATTTGTTTATTCTTGCTTTTATTTCTATTGCTTGGGTAGACTGTTCTAGGAGAACATTTTTGAGATGTATGTCAGATAATGTTTTGCCTATATTTTCTTCTAGGAGGTTTATTGTATCTCGTCTTATGTTTAAGTCTTTGATCCATTTTGAGTTTATTTTTGTGTATGGTGTAAGGAAGTCTTCCAGCTCCATTGATTTACATGCTGCTGTCCAGTTTTCCCAACACCACTTGCTGAACAGACTGTCTCTATTCCATTGTATATTCTTGCCTCCTTAGTCAAAGATTAGTTGACCAAAAGTTTGTGGGTTCATTTCTGGGCTGTCTATTCTGTTTCATTGGTCTATATGTCTATCTTTGTACCAATACCATGCTGTCTTGATGCCTGTAGCTCTATAGTATTGTAGGTTATTTCCTAATTTTAAATTTTGGGAATAATACTGTAGTGGACATCCTGACATGGTCCATACCAACCTAAGTGTCCATCAATAGATGAATGGATAAAGAAGATGTGAAATAGGTAGATAGATAGTCCATATCATTATCTCATTAAAAGCCCATAACAACCCACGAGATAGCTTACTGTCTATGGGCTTTTACAGTGGGGAAACCAAGGCTAGCATGGTCCAAGGGACCAGCCAGGATTTGGCCCAGATCAGTCTGTCCTCAGAGCCCAGGCTTTGTTCCCTATACCAGGCTGCTTCTCCTGTCTCACCAATGGTCCCCCCTCCAAGCACCCTTTAATTAACAATGGACATCCTCCTTCTACATCTCATTTAAGTATGAACAGATCCTTATCCCAAAGAGATTGTGGGCCTTTAGACCCAACCCCTGGCACTGAGGGTCCTCTTTGCAGAGAAAGAAAATGAAGTGGAAGGTTTCAGAAGGAATAAAATTATCTGAAAACCAGGCTGGGTTGTCTGTTTCAGGCTCACAGCCCTCCCTCTCCCTTCTGGCCTCTGCATTACAGACGAGAACCTGGGAACCACATTTTCCAGAACATCTTGCCTATACGGCCCTGGCTTAAAGGCTATCACTGAGAGGAGCTGGCATGAGTTGTGGAAGGTGGAGGCGAAGGGGAGGCATCATTCTCAAGGAGTAGCAGCTCTTGGGGACCACTGGTTTCGCTGTGACCAACCGAGGTGGCCAGAAGGAGGTTCTAGAGCCCCTTAAGCATTGTGGTCAATTCTTGGCAGGCTTTTGAGAACCATCTACTGCAGTGCTTCAAGCCAGGTCAACGTCCCAGGATTTGGGGAGCAGCTCCTCTGACCTCTGACCCCCCAGCTCTTCCAGCCATTACCTAGGCACCTGATTCTGTCATAAACCCGCACATCCTGGACGCATAGAGAGGCTTCTGTTTTCCTGATCAAACTCAGACCAATATAAAAGTTAATGTCCACAAAGAACATTGACTTTTGACTGGACTACTGGTTTATGAGAAGTGTTGAAATGTTAGAAAGATATTTCTTTAGGTTTCGTTAATTTCCCAGAAGGGCTATGATCTAGAAATGAGCTGAATAAGTAACTCATGTCAAAAAGGGTGCTGAGCTTGGGGGACAGACTTGTAAGTGGCCCTCACAGGTGGGCCAGGGGTGGCCCACGACTGTGTTTCCTCTGACCAGGACTGTCTCTGGACCATCTTGTCTTTGGGATCTCATTCGGGGGAGTTGGAGAGAAGGCAGGAGAGGGGAGGGGAGGGATGAAGGCATGGAGAGACGTGCCCTGACCAGCCAGCTGACCTCCACGTGGCTCTCACACTGGTTTGGCCCGGGAGGCCCTGACAACAGGCTGTGTCTTATACAAACAAGCATCCGAAGCCCCCGAGAACCATTCCTTCCATCCCTAGAAGACATGGCAAGCCAAAAAAAAAAAGCCCTAAAACATCCACATCAAATCCCTGAAACCCATGAGCATTAACATATCTGGGAAAAAAAAAAGCCTTTGCAGATGCTACTAAGTCCTTGAGAAGAGGAGTGTATCCTGGATTATCCTGGTGGGTCCTAAATCCAACAAGTGTCCTTAGAAGAGAGAGGCAGAGGGGCAGTTTCGCAGTACCAAGGACCTAGAGCCGGGAGGCACTGCAGGAGGCTACATCATCTGATTAGATGGTTGGAGGGCTGTAACTTAGGTGAGAAGGAACTGTGACATCTACTGACCAGATGTCGTGGCCCCTTCCCCACAAGCGTGGTCTCTCCTCTCAGTAGGCTGTGCACCCAGCGGAGCAGTTTCCCTCAAAGGCATGGGGACAAGATGGGTGGGAACTGAGGTAGTCCAGGTCATTAACATGAGTGGCTCTGCTCTGGACTCACACACTTCTTAGGCTGGGCTCACTGGAAACCAGCGCTGAGACCGAGATGTGTCTGAAGGCTGTTTCTTGCGGAGAACTTTCAGGAAAAGCACCTGTAAGAAAATACAGGTTGCAGGACTGGGCAGAGGGAAAAGTTGGGCTCAGGTGCAGTGATTACAAAAGCTCAGGTGCTCCTATGAACTGCTACAGAGCTGGGATGGGCTTTTCAAAGTTGTCCCAAATTATATCCATACATGGACCAGTCACTACATACTGGTGGCTCCTGGCGGGGGGAGGGAGGGAAGGAGATTACCTGGAACAAATTCACTCTATTTAGCCGAGTGCAATGACTAGAAAGGGACTCAGCTGTGAGCCATCAGCAGACTCCGATCCTCACAGCTGAGGGAGAGAATTTGGGTGCTCGAGCCTGAAGGGGAGATTTGGGTAGCAAACCACAGGTCCACTGCATATGCGCCTCACCACCAACATTTGATAGAAAACGATGTCTGAAGCACTTAGTAAGAAGCCACGGTAAGAATATTATGGATGCTTTGATCATAGGATGAACATCCCTGGGATTTAATAAGATTCCAATGTTGGAATAAGCCCTAGAGTTCATTTGATCTAGAGATGACAGACGAGTTGCATTTATACGCTTCCAAGCCTGGACCTTGGCAGACATCACTAATCAATCATAGCCTTTTTTCTTTGAAGAGCCCAATGGATGTGGCCTCCATGTGCCTTTCAACAGGACCCTCCGGCAGCCAGATCCAATCAAGGACATTGACCAGCAAGACGGAACCTACTCCCCTCCTTTTCCAGAGGACGCACTGCCCAGAGGAGTGGCTTACTCTCCAGCCTGCAGTGGGCTAGGGGCAGAGCTGGGTGGGAACCAGCGGGGCACCTCCTCCAAGGCTCCACTACCCCTGGGCTCCACACCAGGAGGTTTCACCCCCCCAAGGCTCCACCCACCAGGACTCCACCAACCAGGGTTCCCCCTCAGGGCTCCACCCCCTCAGGGCTCCACCCCCAAGGGGGTCCCCCCAGGACTCCACCCCCTCAGGGCTCCACCCCCAGGGCTCCACCCACTCAGGGCTCCATGCTCCAGGGCTTCTTCCAGCAGTGTGTGTCTCCCTGGGCATTTGCCAAGATGGCAACCGCTGTTGGGCGCACAGCAGGCACCCAGCTCCCTCTCCCTGTTGAATCCGTCTCACGGAGCCAGGCCAGAGCAGCAGCGACAAGACCTCACATCCTCTCCTCTGACAGCCCTGCGAGCCCGGTGGCGGGGCGAGGGGGTGGGGGGCGGTGCGGGTCTGCGCCCGGTGCTGATTTCCATCATCCTCTCAGCGGGTTAGCAAGGACTTAGAGTAATCTGCGGCCCCGGCGCCAGGAGGCCTTCATTAAGCATTATGGGATAATCCTGATTGTATCAAGGACTGTCCCTGACTTGGGAGAAAAGTAATTCACATGCTCAAAAACGGAAGAGGCAGAGAACCCCCAAAGAAGTTGTCATCATTATGCTATTTTTAATCCTCTGTGACAGTTGGAGATTGCAGCCAGGTGTGGGGCTCAGCATCCCCTCGCAGAACGCCAGGCCCTGGAAGAGGGTTAGAGAGTGGGGAGTACACCCCTTGGTTCTACAACTGGGGCGTCCCAGAGCCGACGAGTGACAAGCCCAAGGACACCCACCGAGCCCCCCACCCAACCCAGGACTATTGGCATGCGGGCCAGGGCTTTTGCTGCCACACTCTGCTGCCTCCCAACAGGGACCACAGCGCGACACCTGGCGACCAGGTGATGGCACCAGCTGGTTTGCCCCAGCAGCAGAGCTGACGCTAGGAGCTCTGTCTCCCTCTCGTGGCCAGACCAGAGATGTGGCCAGAAAGATTCAGTCCAAGGTACCCTGGAGAGGGGAAGCCAACAGGGGTAGGGAGACACAGACCAGCCTCACTCTGCATCCTGAGTCACAGTGGGTTCCCTCTTTAGAGTCTCTTGGCCCAGTTTTCACCCCCATAATAATAACAGAAGGGACTTCAAACACCATGATGGGTTGAATTGTGTCCCCACAAAAATTCGTATAGTGAAGCCCTAACCCCTAGTAATTCAGAATGTGAATATTTAGAGATAGTGCCTCTATAGAGGTGACTAGGTTAAAATGGGGTCATTAGGGACAGCCCTAATCCCAACCGACTGGTGTCCTTATAATAAGAAGGGATTATACTGTATAGCACAGGGAATTCAATGGCTTGTCGTAACCTGTAATGAAAAAGAATATGTATATATGTATATGTATAACTGAATCACTATGCTGTGCACCAGAAACTAATGCAACATTGTTAAGTCAAAAAATGTTTTTAATAAAGGGAGGAACAAATACATGAAGAAGAAGAAAGGGGAGGGGGAGGAGGAGGAGGAATTAGGGGCACAGACAGGCACGAAAGGAAGACCATGTGAAGGCACAGGGAGAAGACGGCCATCCACCAGCCAAGGAGAGAGGCCTCAGGAGACACCACGCTTGCTGACACCTTGATCTCAGACTTCCAGCCCCCAGAACTGTGAGGAAATAAACTTCTGCTGTTTGGGCCACCCAGTCTGTGGTCCTTTGTGACAGCAGCCCTAGCAAACTAATAAAGACCCCTGTCTTCCTCCCTCCTCTGGCCCCTGTATCTGCTTCCTCTTCCCTCCCCACCTATTTGAGTCTCTTTCCTTCTCCATCTCTGAAGATAACCCCTTGATCATTCATTCTACAAATGTTTCCTGAGCACAATTGTGGACTAGATCCTGGAGAGAGAGAAATGAATAAGAATTTGAATTCATTCAACAAACATTCACCGAGAACCTATTAATTACCAGGGTCTGTTCCGGGCATTGGGATACAATGATATTCAAGACGGGCACCATCCTGCACACAAGGAGCAGATTATCTGGTGGAGGAGACTGACGTACAAATATCTACCATGTCCTCCACCAAGTTCTAGGTGCAAATGCTATATGGAGATGCACTGAGTGCCCAGCGGCTCAGAAGAGGAAGTAACAGACTCCCGGGACAGTGGAGAGGAAAGGGCCCAGGAAGCCAGGAGGGAGAGGTGATGCTTGCGCTAAGCCTGGAAGGATGAGGAGGAATTCTCTCTCCCTCTTGTTCTCCAGAAAGGCATCCATCCCCAGGCAGCACTCAATGGATATTTGCTGGCCACATGAGCAAAGAAATTAAAGGGCGGGTGTCTAGCTGGACAGAGGGAAGGGCTGGGTTAGGGCGGGGAGTAGCAAGGGATGGGGAGGCAGTGACAGAAAGAAGACAAAGAAAAGAAGCTTGCCCCAGAGCTATTAGCCCTCCCCACGCCGACATCTGTTCGGATCTGAAACTTAATTATGGTACTTGGATGTTTTATTTTCCATCCTGCTTAATAATTACAACAGAACCCAAAGTGTGAGAGAACACTGCATCATCATAAAGTGAGATTTAATTATTCTCCCAACTCGTTAGAATTAACAGGCTTTTGGAGAAAACACATGCTTCCATGAGCCAATTGGCCAAGCAGGTGTCTCCCTCCAGATTCCTCCAGTCCCTCGGAGGCAGGGCGCAGAGGGCAGAGGTGGAGATGGCGGCTTCTCCCTGGTACACGCAGGTGTGTGCACGCAGGGGCACAGCGACGCTGGGCTACGCACCCATGAAAGCAGTCTGGCCATTCCTCCTGGGTTTGGAGCATCCGCGGCAGTCAGGACTGTGGATTTATTCATTCAGCAGAGATGTACAGAGTGCCTAGGCATCGACTGTCCTAGGCAAGGTGAGCAAGGCGGGCCAGATCCCTCCTCGAACACTGATTATACTCTGGCCGGGGAGACCAGACTTAAACAAGTGGAATATCAGATAATGAGGAGTTCTGTGCAGAGAATTTAAATCAGGTGCTGTCTGAGGAGAGGGGCCAGATGGCTACTTGGACCAGGTGGCCCAAGACAGGGTCACTGAGGAGGTGACACTTAAATTGAGGTCTGAATGAAAAAAGAGGTAGCCACCCAAAAGTGGGCTCAGGGAAGAGCAACCATAAAGATCCCAGGGTGGGAGTGAGGGGCAGACAGCAAGAGGGAGGGCGAGAAGGATGTGCTGAGGTGGGAACACACAGTGGGGAGGAATCTCATAGATCAGAGGAAGGAATTGGATTTTGTTTTAAGGGCAAAGGGAAACTATTGAAGGGTCTTAAGGGATGGGCGGGACCATAAACTATTTTTGATTTTAAAATATCACTCTGGCTGCTATGTGGAGACTGGATGGAAGCTTGGAGGACAGGGAGGGGACCTCTGCAGCCAAGATGACGTTGGTACCATAGTGTCTGTCCTGCCCCCCAAAATTACTCCTGGTCTCTTAGCACCCCACATCCCCAGTCACATCTCAATTTGTCCAGTGCTCTGCAGCTTAGAAGGTACTTTCACATGATCATGACATTTGATTGTGATCCTCATAACAAATGCAAGAGACAATACTGTCACCCCCACCTCACAGAGGAGGAGACCGGGGCTCAGAAAGTTTAAGTGATCTGCCCACAGTCACACAGCCAGTTAGTGGCAGCGTTAGGGACTGAAAGAATATCACTGCCTGTTGAGAAAGATGGCAAACACACACACACACACACACACACACACACACAGCTTTGAGAGAGTGATATCTGGCCAGTGGCAGGTGTTCTGGACAAAAGGCCAAGACTTTTACAGCCTAATGACTTCTGGCCCACATCCTTCAAAGAAGTGCCTAGTGTGACCACTCATTAGAACAAGGTGCTTGGTGTTCAGGGCACTTCTGGAATCAGGGCAGGAGGGCAGATGGGCAACGGCTTGGGAATCAAACGTCCTCAAATGGGATTCCAACTCGGCTGCTTCCTGGCTGGGCCACCTGGACCCTCTGTCTCCTCAATTACACATGAAATTAACCCGGCTTTGAAGGTGGTTGCAGGGCCCAGGGCACTTTTCTCTGAATCGTCTCTGTGGGGGAAATCTTTCTCATGTGGGTTAGGTTGGATATTTTGAAACATCCCAAGATGTTGGTGGCTACGGGCATAGGGACCGTGAGGACACATTGAAGCCCAAACATTTGCTCGTTTGCAGCTCAGGGCCTGGCTGGCCCTGTCTCTGCTCCTTTCGGCCTGGGCGACCCCGCAGCTCCATTTTGGCCCCGGCCCAGGCAACACCACCACCTAGTGGCGCCTCTCTTCCTCCCTCCAGGATGGGTGAAGAGCCCAGTAGACAGTGAGGCTTCGCACACGAATCACCTGGGCAGATTCTAACTCAGCAGGTGGAGGATGGGGCCTGAGGCTCAGCATTTCTAAGGCGCTCCCAGGAGAGGCTGGCACTGGTGGTGCTCAGACCCCAGTCTGAGTGGCAAGGAAAATGCTATTCCTGAGCGGTGCTGACCAGCGGCAAACCAGCGGAGGCTCACCCAGGAGGCTGGTAGGTTGTCAGTGGCCCCCATGGGCCCTGCCTGCCAGTGGTCTGAACAGAAGAAGTGGAGTCGGACTGGGCTATGCATAAGGTAACGCTTTCTGGTATTACCTGAAAATGCTCCTACGGAGAGAGTGCCCACAAGCACCGGACACAGGCCAGGTGCTCGGGGAGCTCACCGCCTGCGGTCCGGCCATGGTTGCGGGGCGCTAAAACCAGTTTCTTTCCTCTCTTAGCAATGGTGACTATTTCCAGAAAACCCAGCAGGGGGCAGGAGAGGGACAGTATCGCAGAAAAGGCACCGGATTCAGAGTTCAAAGACCAACCTTCTAATCCTGGCTGTGTTACCAGTTTGCATGACCACAGGCAAACGAATCTGCCTTCCTAGGCCTCAATTTTTGCATTAAAAAAAAGGTGAGGGGAAGTACTGCTGGCTGAGATCATCTCTAAGAAATTTCCAGTAATAAAATTTCAAGATTCGCAATAGACTGTAGACATAGCAGTTAGGCACACAGGCAGCTTGACTGCCTGGGTTTGCCGCTGCCAATCACTAGCTCTGTGACACTGAGCAAGTTACTTAACCTCTCTGTGCCTCAGTTTCCTCATCTGCAGGAAAAGGAATAAGAATAGTATGTACTTCATAAGGTTCTTGAAAAGAGTAAGTAAACTGATAGGTAAAACACTATCTGGCCCTTTCTAAGTGCCATGTGAACACTCACTCCTATTATAATGTGAGGTGCTCTTCAGTCCTTCGAAAACCTCATTAAGCCAGGCAGACGGAGAGGAATTCTAAAATGGTGAAGATTCAATATTAGAAATACTTTAAAAGCAAGGCAGGTTTAAAGCGCCAGGCATCCTAGATAAACAACAAGGTCCTACTGTAGAGCGCAGGGAACTATATTCAAAACCTCATAATAGCCTATAATGAAAAAGACTATAAAAATAATATGTATGTGTGTGTAACACATGAATCACTATGCTGCATACCAGAAATTAACACAACATTGTAAATTGACTATACTTCAATAAAAATAAATAAATGAATGAACATGAATAAATTGTAAAAAATAAAAAAAAAAATTTTTTAAGTGCCAGCATGCTTTCCCTGCCCCTTTTTTTCTGGCCACAAAGCAGCTTTCCAGAGGAAATTCTCAACAAATCTCCCTACACTCACTTTTCTAAAAGTCTCCAGATGAGCCAGGTTTGGCCAATCAGAACTCTCCATCTCCAGGCTCAGTGATTGGTTCAGGAATGGGCACATGACCCAGGCTAAGCCAATCAAAGGAATTTCTGGGGCTTTTGCCAGAGATACTGGAGAGACACCATCTTTTTTCTCCCAGGACCCATAACAGTGACAGAATAAAATTCTGGAGCTGCCTGGACCATCAGAGCTGCTACAGAAGAGAATCTGCCTGAGAATGGGGCCAATTTAGAAGAAATCTGAGCCAAAAGATAGACCAGAGAGTTCTGAGAGCATCGTTTGAATTCCTGATCCAGGCACTCGTGACTCCAGACACCCAAACTTCTGAGCTACACACGCCAATCATTTCTTTTTTATTTCTTAAGCTGGGTTTTGTTGGTTTCATCCGAAATTTTACTAAAGAGTCCTGTGACTGGTATTATGGAGTGTCTGTTTTCTGTCCTGCAATGCCCAGATCTTAAGTCTTTTTCTTTGTGGAAGGGAAGGAAACGCTTATTACCACAATGCACCTTGGATGTAAGTGTGCCCATGAATGATGGGTGTGAGTGTGCCCATTCTACAGATGGGGAAAGTGAAGGCAGCATCATGTTGAGGTCACACAAATAGCAGAACTTGATTAAACCTGGTCCATCCAGCTGTAAAGGCCATGCTTTCTACATTAACCCACACTGTATTCTCTGAAACCATTCCCTCCGCTCCTGCAAGAGGACTTCATCACTGGAAACAACAATGTTGAACGTTGATGGGCAAGCCTCAAAGGATGGTTCGTGGAGCAGCCACAGCCTTGCTGGGGAACTTGTTAGAAATGCAATTTCTGGGCCCTAACCCAGACCTATTACATCAGAAACTCTGAGGGTGGGGGCCATGAATCTGGTTTAACAAGCCCTCCAGGAGATTCTGATGCACACTAGAATATGAGCCTTTCTGTCAAAAGCAAACACGTAAGCTTCATTTTAGTTTAATTAGGTATTTGCTGAGCCGTTTGCCAGGGCTGGGGTGCAGAGATAGGCCAGACAAGGCCCCTGACCTCAAAGAGTTCCCAGCCCGGTAGTAAGAGCCAGATCAGCCTCCAGCATCCACCGAACCAACAGCTCAGAGTTGGGGGCATTTGCAACCAGCGTTCATGTTTCCTTGGCCATAGACAACACTTTCAAACCTCCAGGTCTTCATAGGTTCACCCTGCCTGCCTCCACCCTCTACATCCCAAAGCCTCCTACCTTTGCTTCAGAGTCCAGCTTGAATATCACCTCCCAGAGGCTCCCAGCAGAATTTTAGCCCCTCACCTAGGAGGGGTCCCCGAGCAGGATTCAAGGCTAATCACGCTGCTTTAGCAGTGCTTGCAGAACAATGCTCTCTCCCACCAGTGTTCCATCCCTCGTCTGCCCCTCGAGCCCTCCACAGGGCCTGGCACACAGCAGAGGCTAATAAATGACAGATGAATGGGCTAGGAAGGGAATTAAAAGCAGCCTTGAAGGACAGAAAAGGCTCAAAGGCACAGCCTGAGAGGGTGCGGGCTCTACACTTTGCTCCTCCGAGCGCGGTCCCTGGGCCGGCAGCATCAGCACCGGCATCCCCTGGGAGCTTGTTAGCAACACACAGTCTCAGGACGGTCCAGACCCACTGAGTCAGAGACTGTATTCCAACAAGATGCCCAGGTGACTCACGCATTTTAAAGTTTGAGAAACTCTGTGAGGGGCCCTCTCACCCGCTCTGCGTTTCTGTTCAAGGAATTATAATTAGGGTTGGTTTTATGGATCGAGAACACAGCTACAGATACTGTCAGCTGAAGCCACTTTCTTCTCCACTGGGAAAACTCCCAAACTTGACAGGAAAACTGAGGCGCCCACGGACAAACAAGCCGCTAATTTCCCCTCCCGCGGGACACAGCTGCTGGGCAGAATCTCGAGAAGGAAACAAGAGGTGTCGCTTTCTCTGTCGGCCGAGCTATCAGCCTTGCAAAGACTTCCAAGAAAGAGACACAGAGCTTAGTTCTGGTCAAAAAGTCTCCACTCATCTAAGAATGCAATCAGTAACAACACAGGGAAGTCGGTGGCCCTGGGAGATCCATCTCCCTGCGTATTTATGGGGCTCAGATCCCGGGGTGGCAGGGAGCTTTGGGGAACCGGACAGCATCTGTGCCTGCTTCCCGGAGATCCTGATTCCCTGCCCAAGAATTATGGGGTGTCCTTTGTCTCTGCTCGATAACACCCTGGAGTTACAGAGCCATTTAGAAACGAATTGGCTCATTTTTCTCCCCCCGCCTTGTACATGATGACAGGTCGCCCTGGCCTAGGAGTTATTAAAGGGACAAATAGGACACTTTGCCCATTCCGTCTGGCCTGTGTCTGGCTTCCCTGGCCTCGCTCTGTCACCAGCAGGCCCTAAGCTTAACTCCTCATCAGAGATATAACATTTGAGGGGGAAAAAAATTGAAAAATTGAGAGGTAGGTATTTTATTTTATTCCAAATAGGTTCCCCACCCCCACCCCAGGAGAGAAAACACAGCATTCTTTTCCTGAAAACTTTCCCATTTCCCCCGCCCCAAATCTGCCATACCTTGTAATCCCATGAGCACACAGTGATAATACTGGGTTTATTTTTCCCCAAATTTGCAAATCTCTTAAAATTAAACCGACCACAAGAGTAGGATTGAGACAAGGCATTTAACCTCCCTGGACCCCAGTTTCCCCATATGTGGGGTTGATAATTCCAACTGCTGAGGTCACTCACTTCAAGGAAGGTGCTTCATGCACGCAGTGCCTGGGGCGTGGGAAGTGCCCAGTAGTTATTAATTCATGTCCATCTACAAAGTGTTATTTTAAGACTATTAACTGTCATTTACTGAGCTGATGTATCTCAGGCTCTCCAGGAAGCTGGCATCACTTGTCACAGGCCTGGTGGGGTGGGGTAAGCTTTGGCCCTGCCATGTATTCTGGGATGGGACATCGGGTGAGTCATTTGCCTCCCTGAGCATCCTTGTCTGTGAAATAAGGATGCTAATAAAGATAGCACACAGGGATGGAGGGAGAGTTACATGAGAATATATTTAGAAACCCATTAGGAGCAGGGCTTGGAATGAGGTGAACCACCATCATATTTAATCTTCACAGGAACCTTGGTTGTAGCTGTCACTGTCCCCACTAGACCGATGAGGACCCTGAGACTCACCTACAATATCTGCTGAAGGTCACACAGCCAGCAAGCGGCAGAGGCAGGAATTAAACGTGAGGGTCTGATGCCACTGGGCCATGCTGATTTCTGAGTCAAACCAGCTCAGCTTCAGAGAAACCAGTAGAGCTGCCCCTGCACTTGCCCTGGAGGTGGTGGCCCCCACACTTGCAGGCACGTAACAGAACAGGGCAACCTGGACCCAGAGGCGAGTTGGATACTCACTGCTTCCATGAGAGCCTCTTCCTCCCCCTTCTCCGCTCTGCTCTGCACCAGGAGGCTGGCCTCCTTGGCTATAACAAGAGGCTCCCTGGCCCTCTGGCTCCCAGTGGGATGCAGCCAGTGGGAGGCAGCAGAGGGAGGCTGGAGGGCAGGAGGAGAGAGAGGCAGGAGCACTTATGCCCCGGCTCCCTCCGTGCTGGGCTGCCACAGACAATGGCCATCTTCCCAACCCAAAGCCCCTGCTCCTGGTGGCCTCTCCTACAGCTGCAACTCCCTCCAGCTCCTGAACAGCTCCCTCCTTTGCATCGTCAGGCCAAGGGCCAGTGGTGCCTCTAGATATTTCCAGGCCCAGGAAGTTTCACCAGCCCTTGAAGTTATCCTTGCTCCACCTCCAGCAAAGCCAGATGGAACTCCTGCAATCATCAGGTCCCCTCAGTTCACAGGGGGGGATTCTGAGACCCAGAGAGGACAAGGGCCATGCGTTAGTAGAGCTGTGACCACAACATGCCACCCCGGCAAGGACATGCTTCTCAAGGCTGTGACATCCCTTAGCCTGCTGCCTCTCCGGGGTAGGCTGTCCCTGTCTGCTCAGGCTGCTGTAACAAAAATGTCACAGACAGGGTGGCTTGTAAACAACAGAAATGTATTCCTCACTGTTCTGGGAGCTGAGAAGTCCAAGATCGAGGTGCCAGCAGATTTGGTGTCAGTGAGGGCCAAGATCCTGGCTCACAGTGATGCCTGTTTTCTCAGTGTAACCTCCCTCAGAGGAGGGCACAAGGGAGCTCCGTGGGGCCTCTGTCATAAGGGCATGAATCCCATTCATGAGGGTTCCACCCTCATGACCTAAGCACCTCCCGGAGGCCCCACCTCCTAACACCATCACACTGGGGGCTAGCATTTCAACATATGGATTTAGGGTGTGGGCACAAACACTCAGTCTACAGCAGAAGGACTGTCTATTTCCTTTGGTCCTCACTCGCTGCGGTATGTTTTCATCATCAAGTATCTGTAAGACCCCAGGGGACTCCCACATCCTCTGGGCCTTTGTTTCCTTTACTGAAATGACTGGATTCATGAAAGCAGCTCTTTAGCCCCTTTCCCGTTCACCCATTTCTGTCCCCCTCTAACCTTAAGCAACCCTAATTATAGGAATGAGATCACCAAGCCGTTGCAACTACCTCCTGTCTTGTGCTCTCCTGAGTGCACGCCATGCCTTGTCTAACCTGTTGATTCTTCTCCTAGATGAAGTAAGAATGAAGAATGAAGTAGTTGAAGAATGACTAGCTCTCTACTTGCAACAGCCCCCTCAGCAATCCTGCAGGCAGATCGGCAGATCACCCAGGCAAGATAACATCTGAAGAGACAGCCAGCCAGTCTGCATAGAAAGGAGAAAGATGCAGAACCCAACCTCCTGCCTCAGTGACTCACTGAGATCCTCCTCCCACCTTTTTTTTTTTTTTCTCTCCTTTAAAAACTGTCATGGGAGCAGAATCTTCAGAGTTGGTCTCTGGACATGAGTCTGTCTTCTCCCCAGATTGCCAGCTTTTCTGATTAAAGCACCTTTCCTTTCTACTGACACTTGCCTCTCAAATTATTGGCTTTTGAGCAGCGAGCAGCCAAGCTTGAGTTTGGTAACATTCAGACTGGCTGATGGACATAGTCCAGGATCGACTCCCCTTCTGAGAGCTGCCATTCTGTTGAAAGATTCCTACAAGCCAGAATTTCCAAAGGAGGCAAAGGAAGGAGGAAAAGATTCTGCCTTCTCTGATGAACCAGTAAAGGATCATTAAGCACTGAAAAGTAGAAAGCGAGACAAAAATGCTTAATAATTGCCAGAGATTATTTGTGAGGAATGGCAGAGAGGAAAGAAATGGGGGAAATGAACGATTTCAAGCCTGCAGAGTGGTTTTGCTCCCAGAGGACCTAAGAAAGATGCTTAAAGTCCAACTCCCTTTGAAGACAAAATGAAAGATTCTACAGCCGGGGGCTGGAAGCGGGGGCTGCCTCCACTGGAGAAGGATGTAGGTCAATGTCATTTCCTAAGGAAACTGGGTGAGGCCACGCTGAATGAGCCCAGCTCCCAGCCCCTATTTGAAAAGAGACATTTAAACAACAAAGTGGGAACAAATGTTTACCAGAAATATCATTAAATATATCATAGAAACAGATAAGAGAAAAACATTAACCCTGAGTAGAACAAGGAGCAAACAACAGGCAGTTTATAAAAGGAAAAAAATAGATACATGGTTAATAAACAAAAAAAAAAAAACCCTCACTAACATAGACATGTAACATTAAAATAACAATTAGGCAGGATTCTTTTTTTTTGCTTTTTTTTTTTATTGAGTTATAGTCATTCTACAATGTTGTGTCAAATTCCAGTGTAGAGCACAATTTTTCAGTTATACATGAAGATACATACATTCATTGTCACATTCTCTTTCACTGTGAGCCACCACAAGATCCTGTATATATTTCCCTGTGCTACACAGGACAATCTTGTTTATCTATTCTACATTTTGAAGGATTCTTTACCCATGAAATACACAAAGTTGTTTCCTGTTAAGAAATGTTCATTAGCACATGTCAAAAGTTGGGATGACTTATTTCCTGATGGGAGTAAATTTGTCCAACCTTCTTTGAAATAGTCATTAAAAGTTCATATCCCTGGGCCATATGATTCTGGCCCTAGGAATTCAACCCAAGGAAATAATTAAAGATATGAACAAGGATTCCTGTAAAGGGACAGGCATCAGAGGATTCATTATAATAGAGAAGTATTAGAAGGTACCCAGATGTTGAACAAAAGGAAATGGTTAAGTATATTTATAAAATGTACGTATCATGAACATAAAATGGTACATTCATATAATGAAATAGAAGCTTGCATGACAAGTCATGTTTTTCACAAACATTTAATGGTGGAAAGAATTGCTCACAATAAAATGTTAAGTGAAAAGACACCAAACTGAAAAAATAAATAAATTAATAAATAAAATAAAATACACCAGACTAAATATGTAATAATATCCATATGTAAAGCTATGTAATTTTGGAATACATAAGTATGGGCATAGAAAAAAACATGGAAGGAAACACATCAGCATGTTAACAGTGAGAGTTTAATCAAGAAAACAATGTTTAAGAAATAAAAGGCCTTTGGATAAGACTTGGGGTCCTATAGGAATGATTAGGCTGAAATCAGATATCCTTTTAAATTATAAGATAGAAGGCTTAAATCCCACTGTCTCTAAGACTGAATAAAAAGAAAAAATATAATTGGCCATTCATTCCACAGACACAGAGCACTTTTATATTCAACATTATACTGGGTTTTAAGGATATAGAGACAACTAAATCACAGACTTCAATCCCAAAGACCTTGTTTGTTGTCAGTTGAAGAGGGAAGTATACACTAATAATTACGGTAGAATGCAGGCGACTCAAAAGAAACTTAAGCAGAGAGTGACAGACTCCCAGCACCCAAGGAGTGCAGGGACAGTTTCTTGGAAAGGAGTGGGGAAGGATATTTAAATGCATCTTGAAAGGTCCATACAAGTTAGCCAGGTAGACACAGGGAAGTCAGAAAATTCCAGGTGGACGGAACTGCCTGTGTGTTGTAGACAATGACAGGCTCCCCAAAGATGTCCGTGTCCTAATCCCCACCTGGGAACAGGTTGCCTTATATGGCAAAAGGAACTCTGCAGGTGAGGTCAAGGTGAAGGACCTTGAGGTGGAGAGCGTAAAAGTAGATTATGCAGGTGGCGCCAATCTAATCACCTGGGTTCTTGAAATCAGAGAATCTTTCCTGGCTGTGGTCAGAGGGACATGTGACTACACAAGAATGACCAAAGAGATGCAACATTGCCAGCTCTGAAGATGGAGAAAGGGGACCAAGGAATGCGACATTGTCCAGAAGCTGGCAAAGGTAAGGAAACAGATTCTTCCCTAAAGCCTCCAGAAAGAAAAGGAACCCTGACAGCACCAAGATTTTACCTCAGGGAGACATGTTTCAGACTTCGAGCTCAGCAAGAAATGTAACATAATAAATTTATGTTGTTTCAAACCACAGAGTTTGCGTAACTCTGTTACAGCAACGATAGAAAACTAATACATTGTGCAAAGGCATGGAGATGTAAGACCAAAGTGCACATGGAAGGAACTGCAGTGAGATACTATGCAGTGGTTATCGACCACAGGCCAAACCTCAGTTCCACTCTTCTGCTTTGTGCAAGACACAGTGTCCACCCTCTGGGGCTCACAGACCAGTAGGAGACACAGTCTGGTGATAGAAAAGTGACTCCAGGAAGGCTCCAGGAAGAACAAGACCAGTGTGTCTGGGGAACTGGGTCATGGTTCCACTGAGAAGGGGACCATTGAGTTCGTTGGGTCTGGAAGAGTGAGGAGCCACTGACCTGGGAGAAGGGCTTTACAAGCTGAGGAACAACATGAGCGAAAACACTGGAAATATCTTAGCATCTTTGGGGAAAGGCAAGTTGTCCGGGGTAACCAGAGCTAAAGTATTGGGAACTCAAGCCGGGCAGGAATGACCAGCTAAGGAAGGGCCTTGAATGTTGGGTTAATTGGACTCTACCCTTTAGGGGACATGATGGGGGCATCTGATTTTTGAAAAAGAATGAGCATGTTTCTCTTCTAAATCTCTGATGTGCTCACTGGTATTTCCTGGAAGTAAGATGACTTCCAGGTCTGGGGAGGTGGAAGACAGTCAGACCATACTGAGTTGGGAGGCCAGGAGGCTGAGCCACTGAGGAGGCCAACATGGAACTGGCTGGCCCAGCCGGCAACCACTCTGCTCACATCCACCTCCAGGTCTCCAGGCAGTACTCCCTCTCCAGGGGACATTCCCAAAAAGCAGCAGGTGAGGACTGAAGCCCATTAAGCCAAGTCGGCCTCCCTCTTCTGCCCTGGCCTCCAGGCCAGCCTCAGCCCCATTGGGAGGAATTCGTTTATCTCCACACCTCCTCTGCACACACTCTAAACTCCCCTTTACTGTGCCTTTCCCATCTCTCTCAAGGGCACCACTGTATAATCCTCAAATATATATATGTTACACTTATATACACATATACACACACAGACACACACATATATATATTCATTTTCATATTCTTTTTCATTAAAGGTTATTACAAGACGTTGAGTATAGTTCCCTGTGCTATACAAAGGAAATCTGTTTTTTATGTCTTGTTTCTAAGTTAATGTTCTCATGGCCTCCTCAGCCAGTGGAGTTACTGCTGTGGTAACCTTTATGGTTACCCCTCAATTCTGCTCCTTCTTCAGTTTATACTCAAACACACACACACACACACACACACACACATGAAATCCCACTCACAGACACACTGAAGACAGACTGAAGATTGATGGGGTTCCCACTGCAGCTAGGCAAACAGCCCCAAGTGGGGCAGCAGGACACCCTCCCCCACAAGGCAAACCCACTGGCCTTGGTACCCACCTGGTCCCTGCTCCCTCCATTTCTCCGGCTCCCCTTTCTTCACCTTCCATTCTCGCTCCTGGACTCCCTTTCAGCAGGAAAATCAGTCAACAGCCCTCTCCCTTCATCCAGGGTGACCCCTCCTCTTGTCTGACATCTTGCACCTGCCAACATCCAGGCTCCCCTGAAGCAGACGGGACCTCTCCACCTACAGAGTGACACTTCCCTGTGGGACACAGAGGACAACTGGGGGTTGCTGCAGTGACCGGTCAGGCAAGGCCACTGCTTTCTCGACTGGTAGCCCCACTGAACCTCCTAGGGAGCTATCCAAAACAGCAGGTGTCCCAGCCATTCTGGATGAATTGGTGTGGGGCGGGGCCCATTCATCAGATGATTATAAAGTACAGCCCAGCATGAGAACCTCTGGCAGCACCTCCAATTCGGGATTGGGGGGCTCCACTCTGTGCTCTTGGTCCTGAAGCTCAGAGGCAAGAGGAGGATTCATCCCCAACCTCCTGTTCCACTGGTTCACCAAGATGCTTGCCCAAATAGAGACCCTCTCTAAGAGTGGGGGGCAGCATGGAACCGTTACAGGGCAGGAGGACCACCCCAAGGATGCAGCACAGGCATCCCATATTGCATCCCATACCCTGGTTAGACTAGCCTTCTGCCCCACAACTGAGATGAAAGCTGGTCCCCTAATTTCACTGCCAGCCCTGCTTCTCCTAGAGCACAGTTTGCAACAGCAGCATGCCTGACATTTGTGGTCCAATCATTCATTACCAGGGTGGGAGGGCTGTCCTGTACACTGCAGGGTGTTTAGCAGCATCCCTGCCTTCTACCACTAGATGTCCCCAGTTGCAACAACCAAAAATGCCTCCAGACATCACCCAATGTCCCCTAGGCGGGAAAATCCCCGTAGACCCCCAACTGAGAACCACTGTCTCACAGACTTGGACTTCCTCAAGCCCTGCCCCTTCCCCAGCCACGCCAACCTCCCATGATCCCCACACGGCAGTTCTGAGAACAAAATGAATTAAAGGAGTAACATGCTTTGCACAGCATTAGCACTTAACATGCTCTGAGAGACAGGCCACCCCAGCCAGGGGAAAGGAAACTGAAGTAAAGTGACACTCACAGGCTCACACCACTGGGATTCAAATGTAGACCCGTGAGACTCCAAAACCTCTGGTCCTGTTCATCCGCGACCCTGCCTTTTGTCATCAGGCAATGGAGAGGCCCCCTACCCCCCGCCACCAGTCCCAAACCTTAGGTTTTCCTAAAATCTGCAGGCTGAAATCCACAAATTTAGGAAGACTAGGTTCCGGGGCCAGGGCTGGAATGACAGGTAAGGGCTTCCACAACCAGGTGGAGAGGCTATCACCATCTGTGGACCCCTCTGCCTCTGGATTTCCACACTCAGGGAGCATCTCCCCCTCAACCATGAATCCCAGAGGCCAGGGTCTGTGTCTGTTCACCTCGGTTTCCCCAGAGCTAGGCGCTAGACAGCGAGCCTCCTGCACAGGAGTGCTGAAAAGAGTTTACAGAATAAACGAATGGAGGGCGAACAAGTTAACTGAACAGAACTCAGGTGTAAGGTGCAAGCACAGTCTAGAGGACACTGAAGCCCATTACTGATTAAAAATCAAAGCATCTCAAAAAGCAGGAATGGACATGGTTCCAGCATTAAACTCGAAGCTACCTAAGGCCCTCCAACCCCAGGGGATCAGTCCAGAAGCGTAGGGCAGGCTTGAGCCTTCAGGTCAAGGAGCCGCAGTTGTTGGGGAGGAATTTGGAGGGCGGGGACCACACAGGTCGTGGCCGCTGAAGCCCCTTCCCGCCAGAGCCCGGGCTCCGGATTCCTGCATCTCCAGAGTGCAGGCAGAATCAGGAGCTTTGGCCACTGCCTGAACACCCCCTGGAACGCCCCTGAGCACTCTGGCGAAAGATGACTCTTTCTTCCTTCCTTTTGGGCCCATGAGACTAATCATAAAATACTCCCTGCTTCCGAGTCTATAGGAATCCATTAAGTTGCTAATGTGCGCATTCGCAGACCTGAAAGAAAGGTGCAGGACTGATGGATGTACTTGTCATGTTTATGGCTGGTAGTCACGTGACTAATGGGCTTCGTGGTTTATAATGCAACGCTCGTTTCACTCTCCTCTTTAAGCTCCGGGACCCGGCACTGCTGTTGCATTTCAATGGGATGACAGTGATAACATTTTATCACCCTGGGTTATCAATTAGTCTCCTCTGAGGAAAGGATGTCCCAGATTCAGTATGGGAACAGGACGGGGAGAGGGAATGCTCCTTGAGAGCATCTGTGCCCCGCCATCTGGAGATCACAGCCTTTCTCCCTAAGAGCCGCGTCCCAATTCATCTCTAAGATGAGAGGCTGCAGGCATCTGGAAAAGGACAGGAGCCAGGACCTCCCACCCCAGAACCTCCTCTCCCCCCTCACCAGGCTGTGCCGTGGCTCCTCTCGGGTCTCCTTGCCTCCTCCCTGCACACTCTGGTCCAGCTTCTGCAAACAGCCTCCAGAGGGATTGTTACAGGCTGAATCGTGTCTCCCCGAGATTCATCTGTTGTAGCCCTGACCCCCAGGACCCCAGAATGTGTCTATCTTGGGAGACAGGATCTTCAGAGGTAATTATGCTAAAACGAGGTGTCAGCGTGGCCCCTAATCCAACATGACTGACGTCCTTGTAAGAAGAGGGAATTAGGACACTGTCACACACTGAGGAGAGACTGTGTGAAGACACAGGGAGAAGACGGCCACCCGCAAGCCAAGGAGTGAGGCCTCAAGAGAAACCAACACTGTCGGCACCTTGATTGTGGACTTCTAGCCCCCAGGACTACAGGAAGAGAAACGTCTGCTGTTTGACCCCCCAGTCCGTGGTACTGGTTGTGGCAGCCCCAGGGCACTAACACCAGGATCCCCTCTCACATTCACATCCCTTCCTAAAACCTACGTGGTCTTCAGTACTTTGTCACCACGTGAACTTGGCCATCCCGGTTAGCCTGCCTGAGTCGCTGACCTGGAATGGTAAAGCCAATCACTGAGATGGGAAGACAGGGAGGAAAGCAGGTAGGGGACAGAGGTGAGAGGAGGCAGAATGGAGAGCTGGGTTTTGGAGTTGTACGTTTGACGTGTTTGTGAAACATACAAGTAGAAACAGACAACTGTCCAGCAGACAGTTTGATATACATGTCCAACGTTCAAATACACACAGGCTGAATGTATAAATCAGAGGGGAGTCAAGGTATAGAAGAGGTCCGGGTCAGCCTCGGGAGTGGAAGAGAGGAGAAAGAGCCAGGCAAGGAGAGTGAGAGTGTGCAGGTTGACGGGAGGAAAACCAGGGCAAGTGTGGTTTCCTGAAGCCAAGAGAGGGGAGTGTTTCTAGAAAGAAGGAATGACCGGCAGGATGGAGAACTGCTGACAGGTCAGTTAAGCCAACAACACAAATACCCTCTAATGTGGCTGTTTGAGGCTTAAGTTTGTAAGAGAGATAGGAGCCTGACTGGGTTCAAGAGTAATTGAAAAAAAAAAGGAAGAAAAAAAAAGAGTAAATGAAAGGGGAGGACGTGGTGGCTGGGAGAATAAATAGAAAACTCTTCAGAGAGTTTTGCCGTAAAATGGGAGCCAAAAAAGGGAGGGGAAGGGGCCACAGGACAGAAATTTGGAGTCAAAGAAGGGTTTTGTTTAGGATGGAAAAGATTACAGTGTGGTTGTATGCTGATGGAAATGACTCTGAGTTTAGAAGGAAAAATTGTCGGTGCAGGGGAGAGGGGAGAGCTGCTGTCATGATGTTCTCAAGAAGACAGGGGATATCTGTGCAAAAGGGGAGGGAGGGGTGGCCCTGGAGAGGGCAGCTCATCCAGAGTACCAGGAAGGAAACAGATACTGACACAGATGCAAGGCTAGCACCCATGCGACGCTCAGCATTCATGAAAATTACACCTTACTGCCCATGTGATCTCAGCGTGGCTCAGCCATGTCTCCCCTGCCTTCCTGGCCCAGACCCAGCGCCCACTCTGACAGTGCTCTCTGCTTGCTCCCGGCAGACCTGTGGCTCCCTGGTGTGATTCCTCTGCACTGTCCCAGGCCTGCCTCTCCCCACCGTCCCTCGCCCTGCCTTTCACCAGCTGGACCCTATTCTCAGAGCTCCCACCCCTGAGATGGGCCCACCAGCAGCACCCAGACAGGCACTGATGGGCAGGAGAATATGGTCAGGCCCTTGGCAGCCACCAGGAAGCTTCAAGAAGCTGGCAGTCCCGGGGACAGGACCGTCTGCACAAAGTCAGGCACCTCTTGCCAAATGTTAATAAAGTGTCTGAACAGAAAATTAAAATGCTGCCATCCACATTCTCTGCCGCTTCTCCTCTCTGAAGCAAGCCCCTTCCACTGCCTTGTCTCCCAGAAATGGGAGGATCGAGGCAGAGCTGGGGACATTTGCCAGAGCCAGGGGCAGCCATGATTGAAAAAGGAAACTGGACAGCACTGAACATAGCAGGCGCATCTGAGGAATGCCAGGGAGATGCGGCCAGTCTTCTCTGTGGATTCTCTTGGCTGGGGCGTCCATCCAAGTGCATCCAAGTGCACAATGGCTGAATGGCTGGCAGAGGGGTTAGGCATAGTAGGGGACGCTTCCGTTGATTCCAAAAGCTTGGGGTTAACCTCTTGGTCTTCTTAACAGGGAGCTGCCACAAACAAAGCTCAGCTGGCCAGGGAGCTGGGACTAGGGGTGAGCCAGCCTCAGCTCTGCATCTCCCAGCCCTCCAGGTGCTGTCCTGGCACTACCGTTGTCCAGAGGACCATCTGCCAGCCAGAGGCCAACAGTTACCACAGTTAACTGGAAAGCGGTGGTTAATTAATTAGTTGGTAAATATTTCAAAATAGGGGGAGAAAGTGTGAATCCCTACCTTTAATGAGTTAGAAAGGGTGTGAGCCCGGACTTACCAAAACCTTAATGAATCTGTCTGTCTCCCTGTCTCTCTCCTCTTCTGCTCTCTGTCCCTCGCATTTTTCTTTCTTTTCTTTCTCCTCCTCAGTCTCTCTTGCCTTATATCCCACTTCCTTTTGCTATTTCTCTTTCTTTACTGCCCTGCTCCTTCTCTCCTCACCCCTGCCTTCTTCTAAAACGATAAGGAGAGGAGTGTGTGTGTACTTGCTAACCAGCCTCTATTCCATGACTGTTAGCATCAAGCCTGGAGCTAAAATCATTAGATAATACTATCGACATGTTTATGTGTAATCCACACAACCCAGAAGGGTAAAACAAATAGTAGTAGTGATAATGGTAATGATAATGATCAATTCTATGCTTACTGTGTGTCCGATGCTTTTCAAAGCACTGTCACAAGGATTCAAGCACATTTACTCCTCACAGTAACTCTAAAGCCAGGCACTATAATTTTACACATGAAAAAAAAAAATTGAGGCACAAGTGACTTGTCCAAAGTCACACAATTTTGGTCAGAATTCCAGTTTATGTAATCTGGATTCAAAGCCTGTGCCACTAAGACTCAGAGAGGTTGAGTGCCTTGTCTGAAGTCACACAGCTGAGAATTTGTACGGCCAGGATGAGTGCTCAGGGACGTCTGATTCCAAAGCCCAAGTCTTGCTTCCCATCAGAGGGCAGAGCCTATGAGCCCTGCTCCTAATTTGGAATGCATAAGAGATAGACATTCTACACCTGCTTTCTGAAATTCCCCATCAGATTTTCTATTTCTTTTCCAGGTGACCCTTGATGAACTATTTCCTCCCTGTGGATCCCAGGCTGTCATTAGAATTAAAAATTCCCCACCCCTTAGCTTCCTGAATTCTTCTCTTCAAAGGAACATGAAATTATATACTTTCGACTAAAATTACCATAAACAGGTACTAATTCTCTTTTTCTTTCTTTGAGGATTCACAAGTGCCAGTAGTTCACACGTATTAGATGTTCACATGGATTTAACCACCATATTTTGAGTGTCTACTACATGTTGGAGGTAAAGTGTTTCCCATCTCTTGAAAAGCTCACAGTCTGGAAATGCATGTAAGGTGGGACCGTTAACCCTCGGCCAAGGTGAAAAAGTGATAGAAGCCTTAAAATTGGAGCAGATAAATATTACAACGGGAGCCTGGGGGCTAGAAGGACCCTGGAAGGCTTTCTCCGGGGGGAGGCACTAGCGCTGGGATGCTAAGATGCATTGGATTTTGATACCTCCTTCCTTGTGGAGTCTCAGCACCACCACAGGAACCCCCGCAGGCATGAGGATGCAGAATTTACAGACTGGACATCCTCTATGCCGTGTCTAGAAGCTGGATTTTTATTACTGTTAACCCTTCTATGCCCACCTGACCCCTATCACTTTATATAGAATCACTGGCCTCATTTTCCTAAAAAGAGAAAAAATAATCTAGGATTTCTTTTCTTTCTTTTCTTTTTTTCCTGTTTAAGCTTCCTAGTTGTCTCAATGCCAGGGGAACAAGCTAATCTTCTTAAAACATTATGCTTATCAAATCTCTCCTAGGTTGAAAATTCAGTGCCTTCCCACCCCACATGCCTGCAGGATTCTGTCCAAACACATTAGCTTGGCTGGTGTTAAGATCTTCCGTGATGTGGTTCCAAATTGCTGTTCTGGCTTTATCTGTCACATAATGGCATATGCATTCACTACAGTTGTACTGTGGGAGTGACCCCCTTGCTGAAGAACACAGAATTCTCTGAGATGTGATGAAGGAAGAAGTTTAAAAAGTGCTCCAGGTGGCGGAGTGCACCCAGGCAAAGACCTACGATATTCCCCACCGAGCTTTCCCTTCCCCCTTGAATTGTCCTGACTGGCTCCTGCCTAGATAGGGGGCTAAAAACACCAACCAAACTGCGGAGATAGAAAGGGGAGTAGGCAGCCAGGAGGGAAGCCAGCGCAACTTCAGATGGCCCAATATGTCGATAGAGTCAACCACGTGATTCAGTCATTATGGGATGTCTACTAAATACTGAGTACCATCTAACATAATGTGGTAAATAAACTCGTGAGACTTACTTAATAATCAGACACAAGGTCGGCTGGAAAGGCAGCCGCCCTCTCGCCTGTCACTCACTGCACGTTCACGGGGAACCTGGTGCTAAACCATTCGCAGACAACCTGCTTCTGAGTCGGGGTTTCGTACCTGGCAGAGCAGCGACCTCACTGCGATCTAGTGAAAGTCAGCCTTTGACACAGCATCTGGAAAGAAAGAGAGAAAGAAAGAGAGAAAGAAAGAGAGAAAGAGAGAAAGAGAGAAAGAGAGAAAGAAAGAAAGAAAGAAAGAAAGAAAGAAAGAAAGAAAGAAAGAAAGAAAGAAAGAAAGAAAGAAAGAAGAGAAAGAAAAGAAAGAAAGAAAGAAAATGAAAAGAAAGAAAAAAGAATATAAAAAAGAAGAAAATAATAACAGTAAAAAATAGAAATAAAAAAATAATAATCAGACACAAGGAGGCTTGGGGATGTCGTAGGTGAAGCACTTGATATCCCAGTGATAATAAGTCACCACTGCAGATGGAGTCACGGGCCCAAAGCTCACAGATGCAAGAAATAAAACCTCTTCTATTGCCATCACTGAACTTCATTTCTCTCTTAAGCTTCATTTTGTTTGACGGCAGAAACTAAACCTCACTTAGTTTCTGGTCTGCTTTCTTGCTGGATCGCCCCCGTCTTCTGAAGAGTTAAATAATGTCAAAGCACCGGTATGAAGAGCAGAGTCTGATCCTTAGACATTGTCGTCAACCATGTGGCGTCTTCAGAGTCTGCACTGTCGTGTGTCCTTGTCCCAACAGTGAAGCCTCCAGGCTCTCTCAGAGCCAAATTCCACTCAAGCCGTCACAAAACTCTCAGGGGGAAGACTGAAGCTTTTCTTGACCTCTGTGATACAAGTGGGGTCCAGAAAAGTCATTCCTTGCTCCCCAGGAAACTTACTAGACTCACCCGGTAATCTCTGCTGGACAGACACCTGGAACCATTTCCACTCAATTCCTCAGCTCAGATGGGGGACAGGAGAACCATGGGGTCTTGCCATTTCCCAGGGCTTATGCAGGAAAGGAGGTACAGATTCCCTCTGCTTTCAGGTACCAAAATTAATTGGGCAAATTCTGTCATTTCCTCTGCCTCTTATTTTCCCCTGGAAAGAAAGGACAGGCAGAGCTCTTTCCAGGGACTACACATCTAAGCTCCAATCTTTTCCTTTTCCTTCTCAATTCAGAAGATTTATATATTCTCTGCGGTGGGAAGTTTTCAGTCATATTGCATTCTTGCCACTATATTGGGAAGAGTAGAGAATTTATGCAGAGGGTTCGTCAAAGCTTAGCTTTTTAAAAACTTTATTTTAAACTTCATCTGTATATGAAACTCAGACATTTATTTTCCACCCACAGAGCCAATACGAACAGTGAACCCCAAGCAGGATAAAGACAAATCAGTCCACACCTAAGCACATCATTGTTAAACCGCTGAAAAGATAAAGAGATTATCTTAAAAGTATCAAGAGAAAAGTGTCAGATTATAGAGGGCAGAGACAATAATAAGAATGACAGCTGATGTCTCAGTGGAAACAAAAGTGGCCGGAAAACAGTGAAACAGCATCTTTGAAGGGATGAAAGAAAAAAAAAAAATCTGTCAACCAAGATGTCTACGTCCAGTGAAAAGACCCTTCATAAATGAAGTGAAAGAACTATATATACGTCTCAGACAGAGCAAAATGCTGAGAGAACTTGTCTCCAGCAGACTGTGCTGTAGGAAGCACTAAAACAAGTTCTTCAGGCTTGAGGGGAATTAAATCAGATGGAAGCCTGGATCTGCAGGGAGAAACAGAGAAATAAGATAAATATGAGGTTGCAGCTACTAACTAATGTATATGAAACAGATAAACAACAAGTTCATACTGTATAGGACAGGGAACTATATTCAACACTTTGTAGTAATTTACAGTGAAAAAGAATATGAAAATAAACATATGTATGTTCATGGATGACAGAAACATTATGCTGTACACCAGAAATTGACACAACATTGCAAACTGACTATATTTCAATAAAAAAAAAAAACACAAAAAAAGATAAATATGAGGGTAAATATTTATAGAACTCATTTTAATTATTTTATGTTATATATCATATACTTTAAGAGACTGTTGAAAGCAAGATAACAACTCATTGTGAGATTTAGAACATATACGGGAGGAAAATACATAACAACAAACGTACAAACGGCAAGAAGATAATAAAAAGAAAACCATTGTTTTAAGGTTCTTATATTGTGAGTTAGCATTATCTGAAGGTACAGTGATGAGATAAAGATACATGCTGTTATCTCTAGAACAATCACTAAAAAAACACACACACACAGAGAAGCACAGCTAAAAATAATAAAAGAGGTTAAACTGAATACTAAAAATTACTCAACTCACCCCCTAAAAAAAATGTCAAGAAAGGAGGTGCAGAACAAAGAATAGATAAGACAAATTAAAAACACATGCCAAGAAGGATGATCAATACTTTCATTAATGTAAAAGGACTAAAGATTCCAATTCGAAACCAGAGATGATCAGAGTAAATTTTAAAAGGCCTAGCTACATGCTGTTTGTAACAAAAACACCTTAAATATGAAAACTGACAGATTGAAAGCGTAAAAACAAAAAAGACATACCATGTAAACACTAAGCATGAAAAAGCGAGTGTGCCTATATTAATATTAGGCAAAGCGGACAAAGGATACAGTGGACAAATCCCTTGAAAAACACAACTTACCAAAACCAACACAAGAAGACTAGAAAGTCTGAATAGCCCCTTATCTATCAAAGAAATTGAATTCTTAATCAAAACTTCCCTATGGGGAAAATTCCAGGTCAAGACAGTTAAATGAATTGTAGCATCTAAGAAATAAATAAAACCAACTTCACATAAACTCTGTCGTTGGTTGAGTTCCCCAAGAAATAGACTTTGGGATAGACTGTTAGTGATGTGCTTGGTGGGGGGTGCTCTTGGGAACAACGCCTATAATGGAGCAAAGGAAGAAAGATCAAACAGAAGAAGTTGAACAATAATAGAATTGCAACAGAGGTTGCAGCCTCTTTAAAGTCGTCCTGCACAGAGGAGGGGTGCAGATCTCTGTAGTCCTACATCAACCTAGTCATTGGGTGCAGACTAGACAAGACAGCTCCATTTGTCCCAGGGCAGCTCCTGGGGAGGAGTCATCAGCAGGTACCACTCCTAGAAGCTGGAAAAAAATGAGTCCTTCATTCCTGGAACAGGTATCTGGAGTGGATACAGGCACCAGAGGATCTATCACAAATTCTCAGAAAGCAGAAAAGGAAGAAACACTTGGTAACTCATTGTATGAGGCCAGCAAAAATTCAATAACAAAAACTGAAAAAGACATAACAAGAAAAAAAAATTACAGGCCAATACTCCTTTTGAACATAGATGCAAAATTCCTTAATTAAATATTAGCAAATTCAATCTGCCATACAGTAAAAAAATAATACATCATGACCAAGTGGTGTTTGTCCTGGGAATTTGAGATTTAGCGTAATATAAAAAAAAAAGAAAGCCATGCAACTCACCACATTAAAAGAATAAAGGATAAAAATCACATGATTGTCTCCAAAGATGCAAAAAACTCAATTCCAATTCATGATTTTTTTAATTCTCTGAAAACTAGAAATAGAAAGGAGTTTCCTCAACCTGATAAAGAGCGTCTATGAAATATATACAACTAGTATCCTATTTAGGAGTGAAACACTGAACACTTCCTCCATAAGATCAGGAACAAGCCAAAGATGTCTGCTCTCAGTATTTCTATTCAGCGTTAATACTAGAGGTTCTATCCAGTGCAATAAAGTGATGAAATGAAACAAAAGCACAAGGATTGTAAAGGAATAAATAAAGACATCTTTGTTCACAAATGAAATGATTGTTTATATAGAAAACTCTAAGGAATCTACAAAAACATGAGTAAGTCTAAGAGGTGAATGTAGCAAGTTCACAGGATACAAGACCAGTACATGGAAATTAACTACTGGAAAGGAACAACTGAAAGATTAAGTTTTTTTTTTAAAAAAACAAGCTAATTAAAACTAGCATTAAAAATTAACTACAAAAGAATGACTCTTTAAAAAGACATGCAAGACCTATTAAAAATTAAAGATCTAAATAAATCGAGAGATACCATGTCCATTCTCTTCAAATTTATGTACCACTCAATGCAATCTCAATGAAAACCCCAGCAGACTTTTTTGAAGAAACTGATATGTTGATTCTAAAATAGATGGACATGTAAAAGATCTAAGATGGCCAGAAAAGTCTTGAAAAAGAACAAAGTTAAAGGACTTTCACTATGTGATTCCGAGGTTTACCATAAAGGTACACTCATCAAGATACTGTGGTATCAGTGCAAGGCAAGAATAGGGAAAACTTAAAGTATGACAGAGAAATAAGAAACAATCAAGATTACTAGACATATGTTTAAAATAGGATGATAGAAATAAAAGTATAATTAAAATATAAAACTCAGTGGATAGATTAAATTAGAATCAGCTAAAGAGAAGATCAGCAAAACAGGAAACAGATCTAAATAAATTATTCAAAATACCCATGAGATGGAAATGGGTTAGAAAAAGTGAACAAAAAAAAAAAAAAGAGAGAGAGAGAGAATAGGGTGAAAATATCCAACATATGTCTCACTAGAATTCAAAGTGAGAGAGTAGAGAGAATAATGAACAGGGTGTGTTTTCAGAGATAAAAAGAAAAAGACTAAGATTTTACCAGAACTGATGAAAGACACAGAACTAAAAAGCCAAGGAACCTAAGAAAGCCTCAAGTGAAATAAATTGAAAAGAAATCCCTATCTTGACACATCAAAGGCAAGTTTCAGAATGCCATCGCTCCTAGGGTGTAGGCTCCATGACAGGAAGGAGCACCGAGCACATAATCACCATCAGTAATTACTTATGCAATGAATGAATTAAATAGGAGATTTTAAAAGAAATCAGAGAAAAGGCACCTATTACATACAACAGAATAATTAGATTGACAACTGACTTCACAGCAACAATGGAAGCCACGAGAAAGTAAATGAATATCTTCAAAGTACGGAAAGTAATCATCAACCTAGAATTCTGCACCAAGAAGAAAACTATATATAAAGAGAAATAAAGGCATTTGTGGAGGGAGGAAGGGGAGGGAGGAGAGAGAAGGAGACTATGAACCAACAAACTTTCACAAAGGGAACTTTTAAAGGATGTGCTTCACAAGGAAGGCAAACGGTCCCAGAGACAGTTTCAGACGAAGGAAGAAACAGAAACAAATACATGGTAAACACATAAATAAATTTAAACAAAAATTGATTTTATGAAACATTCACAATAATGTCCAATATATGAGGTTTAAAAAACCAAGAATTAAAATACTGAACAGTGACAAGTAAGTCTGGAGGCAGATAATAATAAAGATCCTTGCTTTGTTCAGGAGAAAGGCAAAGATGTTAATTAATTTTAGAACATTGTCATATATGCTATATGTAATATAATTACATTTGGATGTGAAGTCCTTATATTATATATATAATAATATATAATATTACCTATTACATTTTCTTATATTTTATGTAATTATATTATGTATTATATTTAATATTTAACAATATCATATTATATATATATATCTCTACAGAAACACAAGTTTAGTAAAACTTCTCAACAAGCAGAGGTAAAAATGAAATAAGGATAAAAAATATCTCAATGAAGGCAAAAGAAAATAGGAAAAGAAAGGGAAAAAAGCTAGAAAAAGTGAGACGCATAGAAAGTCAAAATTGGATGGCCGAAATGACTCTAAATATATAAATCACAATCAATGCAAATGGGCTAAATTCTCCAGTTAAAAGACAGAGGCTGTAATACTGTATTAAAAATTCAACAGCATGGGACTGGGGAATGGGTTCTGCCTGGCAGCCGATAGGGTTTTCTGTTCTCATGCAGTCTCTGGGGTTAGGATGGGGTGGGACAAGGATATGGATGAACATCTGTTCACTGACATCCTACGTGATGTCATAAAGGAATCATTGTGGCTTACAGAGATGCATATAGTAAAATGGAACTTTTATGATGAAATCAAAGCAAAAGGGAACTAGACTGAAAGTAATATAAGATGCAGTCAGATCAATACACAAAATATATCCATAAAGCCTTGCTGGAGGTCAACTGGGGAGTTAACTCTGAGGTTCCTAGCAGCAAAAGCAAAGAGAGAAACATGGACATTATCATAACATTCCCAGTGTCCAATGCATCAAATACAAACCAGCACAATGTCGGCTTTCCCTGCTGCAGACACCTGAGAGAAATCTGTCCTCAATAAAGAGGTAATTATGCAAGATAATGGACATCACTTTCCAGATATTCCTATAACAAATCCAAGAACTCTTTTTGCTATAGTTTTTTTTTTTAAATATCCTTCAATGAAAGCAATTCTACAAGGGCCAAGACAGTAAAATCCAAAGAGATGGCTCCATGATATGTGTTTTGACCCAAGGACAAAATTGATAAGGACTGGGATAATGGTTCTTGACTGCTTTGGGGGTTGTGGGCCACTCAAGGTATCCAATTAAAGCACTGGGGTGTCAGGAATATTTGAGGAAAGAAGGAACACATTTGCTGAATCTCAATTCCAGTTCCCAGGAGGTCCTGCTGCACTGGTGTTTTACCCTTGGATTCTGTTAGAGCTTAGTAGTAAAGAGAAAAACCACAACTACAACCATAAACTATAGTAGCAACCAGCGCTTACAGAGCACCATGGATCAGGCACTTTTTTAAGCATGTGGATAAATTCTGTACGCTCCTCCTCCCACCCCAGGACACACTTTTCTTGAACAAGCTTGTATAGACTTTCTTTCCTTGAACAAGGAGTAGGCATGAAAAAGCCACAGTAGGTTCTTTTAAGAAGTAGAAATAGACAAAGAAACTCTATTCCAGGAGAATCTGTCTGTGAAGCCAAGCAACCTGAGATAGAAGAGAGAAGAGGTAGGAAGGGCAGTGGGGAGGGGTTGCAGCCATCTGGGCATGAAGTGGCAGAGAAAGGATCAAACACGCATATACAGATGTATATTTATGTACTGACAGAAGAGTCAGTGATGTCAGACCAATTAATGAAAGAGGCCGCGGAGAGGGAAGAGTTAAACATAGGTGACCTTGCACAAGTGGCTTTCTTCTTCTGTCCTTGGTCCCCCATCTGTAAACAAGGGAGCCGGGCAGTCTCTGATCCTCTGATTATGTGAGCTGGCACGTGGGCACAGTAGCAGTGCCATAGTGGGTGACAATTATTATGTGTGCTGATTTATTTAAATTGATGGCCTTGAGATGCTACCAGGCCTTCTGAACCCTGAGGAGCGATTAAATGACAACCACTGCAGCTCTGTTGTTAGATGTTTTTTTCTTTAGCCATCAAGAGGTTTGAGAAAGGCCACGCCCTGAGCTGGAGACCTGAGATGAGAGACACAGCTCCTAGCCTGGAGGAGCACGCAGTCTGCAGCCCCTAAGCCAAAGGAAGAAGCATCTCCTCCAGATGCTCAAAGCCTAGCCTGGGAGACAAACACAGAATGGACTAAAGACCCAACACAGGCTCCAGGGCTCAGAGAAGGGCAAGATGGATTCCAGTGCTGCCTCTTAGAAACAGGTTATTGGGCAGAGGGTATAGATCAGTGCTAGAGTGTGTACTTAGCATGCATGAGGTCCCAGGTTCAATCCCTAGTACCTCCATTAAAAAAGAAGAAGAAAAGAAACAGGTTATTAATCACTGGAGAACAGGAAAACCCATGAAGATGATTTTATTCTGCCCCAAACAAGTTAAATCTTGAAACCTTATTACATGGGGAGAAATGTCAGTGGAATTTGAATACCATTAAAATATAATCAGGGCTCTTAAGCGCTTTGGTTTTTTCACTGCCTATGAAAACACAAACTTCGGTTGAAAAAGAGATGAATATCTAAATGCCCATGTCAACCTTGAGAGGTGCCTGATGGGACAGGAAGAACAACGGAGAGGAACTTTGTCTCATCCGCCCTACGTAAATCCGTGGATTTTCATTTCCCCACGGATAAAGGAGCTGTCACGGTTTCTGCCCCGCTTCTCTCACGAATGTCACGGCTTCCATTTACAGAACACATACAATGGACCAGACACAATCCTAGGAAATTTGCCTGCATTTATCATCTCCGTTCACCTTCACGGTGATGGCGCAAGGGCAGGTCATTATTATCTTACTGTGATGGAAGCCACAGAAGGTTGGCATAGCCTCCTGAGTTCAGAGGGCTGGTTGGGGTGGAGCTACGCTCCACACCCACAGCTGCCTTTCTTTAAAGCCTGTGCAGCAGAAGCCGTCTTGGAGAGGCTGGAACTCCAAGGAAATGAACTTGGTACGTGCACACCTGTGAAGCGCCTCAAACACCAGGCTGAAAGACATCTTGACAGAATCCGCTCTTAAAGACCACATCCTCTCGTGACCCAGGCAACTCTGCTGGCGAAATTAAGGATCCAGGTGTCCCAAGAGAGACAGAGGTTCTCAGCATTCGTCTCTCAGTTGGCAGTTACCAGTGAGGAAATAGTCTTCAGTGTTGGAGCTGCATAAAACCTTACTGGCCCCCCTCCATTCCCCTCTCTCCTGATTCACATCCCACCAAGAGCTCCCCACACCCCAACCCCCAACCTCCATGGGGCCAAGCACACATGCAGACCCACACAGGAATCCCAAATTAGCTCACCCTGCCTCCCAGCTGCTGGATGAACCTAATTAGACCAAATTAATAATTTATTTAAGCAAAATGAGACATGCCAAGACTCTCCAGGGAGGCTGTAAAATGATAAAGCTGTCTGATTAGGAAAATATGTCGACACCCCATGAGAACTCTTTGGTTCTGGGATGGAAGCAGGAGGCCCGTCTGACATGTCACCTTCCGAGGCCAGCTCCTGCACCTGCATCTGCAGGTCCTCCCACCTGCATCTCTCGAGGCGTGACTTCGCCTGTCCCACCACACGCTCCTCCACTGCCCTCCTCTTCTCCCTCCTTCTCGTCCTCCTTCCCCTCCTCCTGCTCCTCCTCCTGCTCCTCCCTCTCCTCCTCTGCCTTCACCCTGACACATCATTAACCTAAACTTTCAAGATCATTCTCCCTCACCAGAAAGGAAAGCGGGATGACAAGCTAATATTTCCATGTCACACACTGAGCGATTTTTACAGAAAAATTAACAGGCACTTGACAAAGTCATAATTACTAACTAATGATGCATTATGCAATTTCCATAATTAGGCGTGTTATTGGTATTTCCTTCCTACCACAGAGCCGGTGGGGCCACCTTTATTTATAGCAAGGGAAATGGCTAGTCTGTGTGCAGGTTGTTCAGAGAAAACGTCTCTTCGAAGAAAATTTCTCTTTAAACCCTCACACACACCCAGACCTGGCTCACATCCTCCTGCCGGCCAGTCCCCTCTGGTGCTGGTTCCTCCCTTCTGAGCAACAGGAATGAATCAATCCAGGGGGAACTCTCGTGGGAACGTAAATTGGTGCAACCACATAAGGTTCCTCAAAAAATTGAAAATAGGACTAGCGTATGACCCAGCAATCCCACTCCTAGGTATCTATCCAAAGGAAAAGATTATTGAAGAGGTATCTGCACTCCCATGTTCATTGCAATGTTATTCACAATAGCCAAGACATGAAAACAACCTAAGTGTCTGTCAACAGACGACTGGATAAAGAAGATGTGGCACATATATACAATGGAATATTACACAGCCACGAGAAAGAAGGAAATCCTGCCATTTGTGACACTGGGGATAGACCCTGAGGGCATTATGCTAAGTGAAATAAGCCAATGACAAGTACAGCATGGTATCACTTTTCTGTGGATTCTTTAATAAAAAAAAATCAAACTCACAGAAATAGAGTAGAAAAGTGGTTTTCAGGGGCTGAGCGGTGAGGGAAATAGGGAGAGGGTGATAAAAAGGTACAAAGTTTCATCTATAAGATGAATAAGGTCTGAGGATCTGATATATAACATGGTGACTACAGTTGATAACACTGTATCATATAGTTGAAATTTGCTAAGTTTAAAAAATGAATGAATGAATGAATGAATGAATGGTTTAGTACATTGTCTGGGCGATTGCTGACACTCAGTAAAAGCAAGTCCCCTTCTCTCCCTGTTGCGACAGGCAGAGGCTTTGCCAGACCAGGCTGGAGAAGGCTTTGATTTTCCTAACATGAGCTGGTCGATTTAAGACTGGAAATCTGAGTGAGGGTATAGCTCAAAGGTAGAAAGCTTGTTTAGCAGGCACGAGGTCCTGAGTTCAATCCCCAGTACCTCCACTAAAATAAATAAATAAACCTAATCACCTCCCTTCCCTCCCCAAACAAACAAACAAACAAACAATAAATAAATAAATAAAAATTATTAAAAAAAATAATAAAAGACTGGAAATCTTACAGGTCAAGACCAGGCTCCAATCAGCCACCATTCATTTGTGGTGACCACAGGCATAGTGAGACAGGTGATTACACTCTGGGGTGATTACAAAAGGGTGATACAGGCTCCTAGTCTTCAGATGTTCACCTCTTCTAGGAAAGAGCTAGGTGAAGACCAAAAAGTGAAGCAACTGCGACAAAAGTGCAAAGGGCTAACTGAAGAGCAGCGACAGTGAGTGGGCCTGGGGTGAGGGACTAGGGACGGGGAGAGACACTAGCAGCTTGGTTCCATCTGGAAAGGTTTTGTGCTGCCTGGAGACAGTGACCTGGAATTCCCAGAATGCACTGTGCTTTCTCACCTCCACACTTAGACATGTGTTTCCGGGTACCTGGGATGCCCTTGCCCTATTTACCTACTGTGCTTCTTTTTTTTCTATTTTAATTTTTTCATTTCTTTTTTAATCTTGGGGCGGGGAGGTAATTAGACTTTTACTTGTTTTAATGGAGTTACTGAGGGCTGAACCCAGGACCTTGTGCATACTAAGCACGTGCTCTACCACTGAGCTTGGTTCCTTCCCCGTGCACTGCACTTCTGCTCAGCCTTCAAGAGTCGGCTCCCTGTGGCCTCTGGGAAGGCTTCCTGGATCCCTCTAAACAAAGATAAGCACTTCGTTAACTTAACTGTTCACTGCTCTACAGGAAGACTTTAATTATCCAAATGCCCAGGTGTAGGCATTGACCATATACAGGGCACACTGCTAAGCTTTGTGGGGAACATCAGGACTGCTCACAAAGAACTTACCAGAGTACCCTAGTCATGAGGGAAAGAAACTACTTTTTAGGTGGGGGAAAAAAACTATTAGGTAGAACCATATGAAATTACTATTTTAGCAGGTCAAAATGGTGGTGTATCAGTAATTCCACATGGTACAACCTAATGATTAACAATGCAAGTTTGTCTGTAGCAATGTCATTTTCTCTCTTTTTTTTAATTATTGGAGTTTAATTTTATTTATTCATTTTTTTTTTAGTGGAAGTACTGGGGATTGAACCCAGGACCCTGTGCATGCTAAGCATGTGCTCTACCACTGAGCTATCCCCTCCCTCTGCAATGCACACAGCATTTTCGGTCTGCAGAATGCTTTCATCCCCATGATCTCATGCGAGCCTCACATGCTGTGATTTACGCATGTCTACTGTCCCCATTTTATAGATGAGGAAACTGAAGGACAGAGCCAGTGACTCCCCGAAGGCCAAGAGGGGACTTAGGCCCACGTCACCTGCATCTAAATATGATACTTATGTGTGTCATTCAAGGTCAAACAACTATTCATGTTGAAGGGAAGAGAAGATACAGGAAAGAGAAATCAAAAACACAGAGGAAGTATCACAAACTTCAGAACCGTGTGAGGATGGGAACTCCTTAATCATGCACCCAGCAAATATTAATCTAACCGTTACTAGGCATGGAGAACTGAGCCAGACAATGAGGAAATAGAATTGAACAAGGAAAACCAGGTCCTGCCCTCATGGAGTTCATATTCTGGTGGGGACATCAAAGACTCTCAGAGAATGATTAGTGCTATGCAGAAAACAAAAGAGAGCCATGTGGTGCGGAGTAGGCGGTGGGTGAGTGGATGAAGCCATGGAGAGGATGTTCAGAGAAGGCCTGTGTGTGTTGTACTCTGTGTGTTGAAAAGGAGGGGACCGAGAAGAGCTCTGAGGAAGAGCATTTCAGGCAGCCTGACAGCCAAGTGCAAAGACCCTGAGGCTGGAAGGAGTTGTGTCCAAGTTCCAAGACAAGGTCAGTGTGGGTGGAGCAGGGGAAGGGGAGGGAGTCATGTAGGATGAGGCTTCTGCTGGCATGAACCAAATCAGAGAATACCTCCTGGGGAAAGCAAGCTTTCACCCTGCCTGGGCAGGGTGGGTGAGGTATGGAGAGGCACCAGGAAGAGGGAGAGAGGACTCTGCCATGAACATGGTCTCTAATTCTCCACACTGGATTTGGCTGAGCCAGTGAATCAGCTGGGGCAGTCACTGTCATCATCTGGAGTTTACTGACAAAGAAACTCCACAGGTTTCCACTGAAGGAGAGACATTTCCAGGATGTGTAATCCTTGTCTTCATCTTCCAACATTTCATTGGCTACCGATACACAAGGAATAAAATGTATTGCACGCCAATGTGCTGGATCTGGGACCTGGACCAATGGATGGAGGCTTCAGAGAAATACATTTGAGTGCAAAAGATGGAAAAAACAAACAAGCAGAGCTGAACCAAAAGAAAACGGGCTTATGCGGAAAGCAGGGATAGTCCCGGCCCTGAAGGCATGCAAGCCAAGGATGGGCAAGCACTGAGCAGGATGTGGAGAGGAGCTGAGGGTCAGAAGAAGTTCAAAAAAGATCACTTTCCATAGGGCGTCCCCACATGGCAGTTTGCCCACAGTGGTCCCTGTAATGACAGGTGTCCCAGTGATATTTACATTAACAGTACTCTTCTACTCCCCAGCAGTGTCCCAAAATGGATGATGAATTATCTAGACCCCTTTCAGCTCTGAGAGTCTGTGATTCTCTTCCCTATCCTGGTATCTCTCTTCCCCCCCCCCCATTCAGCTGCAGGACTTGTTTGAAGTCATTTCCACCAGAAGCCCTGACCTGTGCCCCCAGATGAGGTGGGGGCGGGTTAGTTCCATCGGCCTGGCAGACCTTCTCCTGTAAAAGCAGCCTGAGTTTCCTTCTAGAAACCTAATGTCAGTTCTCAGGGGGTGGGCAGGGTAGGCACATGACTTGGCCTCTGACCATCCTCCTGACCATGGTGATCTCGGTGGGGAGCGAGGTCACCACTCTGAGAACCTGCCGAGAATGAAGCCCACACGTAGGCGAGCTGAGCTGAGAGATGCAGCAGAGACTGTCCTAACGCCGCCACGAGGACACCTGGGTTCAGCTGTGCCTGAAGCCAACCTACCTCAGCCTGTCACTTACCTGAGCCAGCAGGTCCCTGTTTTCAATAATCCAGTTGAGTGTGGTTTCTGTCATCTCCAGAGGAGAGACACCTGAACAGGTGGTGTCCGCAGAGTACCCTGCATTTCCCCCATGACAGCTCTTATCGCCCTTGCTTGTAGGTCCAGACATCAGATCTGACCCTCCCACCAAAACAGAAGTCTCATGAGAGCTGGATGTCTGCCTAAATCCTCTCAGTCTGGTGAGGAGCACAGCCCACTCCCTCCCATCACTGGGGTCTCCACAAGGGTAACCTCCATGAAGAGACCTCCCTCCACGACCCTGTCTCAAAAATTCCTCCCATGAAGCTCTACTTCGCTGGCACCCCATGTGGCTTCTCTTCAGAGCACCTCTCCTGCCCTTTACAACATCTCACTGTAGATGACATTTTTGTTAGATTATTGTCTGTGTCCCCATGAGAATGTAAACTTTCATAACTTGCTCGGAGCAGGGACCTTATCTCCTGGGTCCTCCACTGTATAAACAATGCCTGGCACAGTGCAGCATCCAGTACCCATGGTGAGTGACTGAGTGAGCGAGTGAATGAACACCACTGGCCTGGGAATTAGAGGAACAACGGATGCAAAAGCTTAACAAAGTGCCTTGGTAAGGGTAAGGGCTCAATAAATTGTTAGCTGCATGTTCTACCCCCACTTCCACCATAGTTAATCTTCCTGAGTGTCACCCACACCTGGCCCTGTGCCATGCAAGGTGAGCGATAGTGCTAACACACTCAGAGCTCTAGCTAAGAACCTGACGCATACTCTTCCACTGAAGCTTCACAACAACCCCCAGGAAGTAGGTATTATTATTATTAGCCCCAGTTTACAGATAAGAAACGGAGGCACAGAGAGGTAAATTAACTCACCCAAGGTCACACAGTCAAGTGACAGAGCCAAGGTTGGAACCCAGGAAGTCTGGCGCCAGCATCCAGCACATAATCACTCATTAAACAGCTTGTATCTCGTGGAGATGAGGAAGACAGAGTCTCTGCTCCCAGAGAGTGGGCCATATACATGAAATAAAGTGAGGGCTCCACACATCCCTCTTTAATTAATTAATTATGAACTCATTGCATTTGTGGGGAGGGGAGCCACTCTGGGCCCCAGAAGCTGAACTTACTCTGCCTCTTTTCTAGGGTCAGCACAGATTTCATTTAACCTGAAAGGTCCTTGAAGCCATAATTTCAGCTTTTGTCAATTCAGGGGAAATCAGTGGAAGGGCAGCCTAACCTAAGATATTTTCCTTCCAAGACTGGTGGGGGAAGAGGTGAAGGGCAGGGCGGTAGGCAGAAGGGTGACTGTCGATTATATTTGAGATTATCTTCGAAATAAGTTATAAAGTGTCACATGGAAAATGATCCTTTAAATGGAACCCAGTGATCCTTCCCGTGGCCAGTTTTCTCCCCTCCATCCGAGAAGTGTTCTCGCCCTGCTGTTTCTCCTCCCACTTCTGAGCAGCATGCAGGCACATTTTGGAGGAGTCAAGAATTAAATCAAAATTACATTTCTCTCGCTGTCTCTTGGACAAGTGAAACGGTTCACTTTTATTGGCTCCTAGAGGCTCAGGGGGCCAAGGGAGGGTTAATAATAATAATACTGTGTATTCATAGACCGCTGCACGGCATCCTGCAGTAGCCCGTATCATTAACTGGTAACTGAGCTCTCAGCCCTAAGACATGGGCTGGAATGAAGCCCCAGAGGCTATTAAGAACCAAAATATGTGTCTAAAAATGGCTAGATCCAAGGGTTAGTGCTGTGTAAGAGCAGCCAGCATTTCCTCAGCCCCCACCCTCCAGGCAAGGCCTTCCTCCTGTCTGAAGATCTCAGTGCCTTCACCCCTAAAACGGGCTTGACAAGGGGAAAGACAGTTAGGGATGCTTTCTGCTGCTCGTAACAGGACATCTGGCTAACACAAACAAACAAGGGGCTGCCAGAATCTATTCGTTAGCTCAATGATGTCAGGGCAGTGTCTCTACGAGTCTCTTGTCCTTTCCCTCATGGTTATAAAATGGCTGCTACAGCTCCAGGCATTGTGCCCATATTCCAGGAAGGATGAAAGCCAGAGGAGAGTAAAGACAACTCTACCTATCCCTTTTACCAGTAAAGCAAAAGCTTTCTCAGAAGCCCCACCTCGCCCCCAGCAAATTTCCACTTATATCTCATTGGCTAAAATAGAATCACATTAAAACACCTAGCTAGTCAGCACTAGTCAGTACTGTCGACTGACTAAGCGAGGGAGAAAATGTTAGGAGTGAGTTCTGGCTTAGCTGGCTAGCAGTGGGGAGTAGTGGAAAGAGCACTGACCCAGGAGTGCTCTTCTACCATCTGGGTCTGTGGTCTCAGTTTCCTTGCCTGTAAAATGGGAAGCATTGAACCAGATGATCTATAGCCCTGACACTGAGTCAGTTTATGACTTCTACAGAAGCACCTGAGGCTGACACACAAAGAGGCAACAGACTATAATCCCCTGCTCCTTACTCTAAGCTGGAATAAAGGAATTACAGCCATGGCGTAATCAGAGGGACTGGAGGGTCAGGGCTCCTGTGTTCCCTTTCCTTGTTCATGCTGCCAACTTCCTAAGGGTTTGAGTGTGCCCAGTATAGTCTTCCAATCAAAAGTCACGTAACCTGGGAGGAGGGTATAGCTCAGTGATAGAGCGCATGCCCAGCATGCATGAGGCCCTGGGTTCAATCCCCAGACCTCCATCATAAATAAATAAATACATAAGCAAACAAACGAACAAACAAACCTAACCACCCACCTTCAAAAGAAAGTCATGTAACCTGAAATAATAGCAATAATAATAATGTCAAACATTGAATGAAACTTTACTATGCACTGGACACTATGCTAAGAGCTTCACCTGCATTATCTTATCAAATTCTATCAATCCCATAATGCAGGTGTTATTGATATACCCATTCAATAGATGAGTAAACTGAGGCTCCAAGTCACATCCTTGCCTAACATCACACAGCTATGGAGTGGAGGAGCTGGGGTTCAGACCCAGGGATCCTTGCCCAACATCACACAGCTATGAAGTGGAGGAGCTGGGGTTCAGACCCAGGGAGTTGCATCTAGAGCCCAGGTTCTTAACACAACCTAACATTTATCCTCCACCCATCTATTATCCTGTTTATCCTCGTTTCTATGGCAACCCTATGGGGGATGAATTGTCCACATCTTCTACAAATAAGAAAAGTGAGTCTCTGAGACATTACATGATGGACCTAGAGTGACCAGCTGTTCCCAACATTAAGTGCTGGAGGTCAAATAGGACCAGAGCACCAGCCCTGAGCCACATTCTCACCACGATGCCATGCTGTGTGGGAGTGTGTCCCGGCCAGAGGCTCAGGAGGCTCCTTGCCTTTGGATCTGTCCTATGTAAGCCCTGCCAGAAAGCCAATTAACGCTGACCCTGCTTGGCCAGGAATTTGCAAACTCCTGCTAATTCTGGAATTTGCATTATTGGTAATAGCCCAGGGAGGCGCATCCTTAGCAGGTTCGCTCCCCTGGGGGAAACCAAGGGCACTGGAAGAGCTGTGTTGTGACCCGAGGATGACTAACACCACAGCTTAACTGCCACCTCGGCCTGGCTTTCCTGGGGCTCAGGGTGGGTGGTGATGGGGTATGGGAAGGGAGACTTTGAGCCCCACAGCCCCCTACGCTGACTCTCAGCTCCTACAGGAGCAGGTGGCAAATCAGATGCCTTCCCAGAAGATAAAACCCCAGCACGCTGGTCTGAGGGATTCTGGAAGCCTGACACGTTGGGCCACAATTTACAACTATGCCAAACACAGTGGCCCTGCCAGCCTCCCCTTAAATCCCATAGCAAACCCACATCCCAGCCATATTCAGCTGCGAGGCAGAGGGGATGGGGGCACGTCTTGTGAGGGTGCATATCATGGAGATGCCTTCAGGAGTCAAGAGGAAGCTCAGGGGCCCTGCTGCTCCATGTCAACACCTCCACCTTCTTCAGTTCACACATCCCCTTTACTATGGCAAGAGGGGACCCCAGAATAAGGTGGGCTCCTGGTAGGACTCCTACCTCCCTCTCTTTGGCCCAATACTCACCACCTCAAGATTGCCAACTGTCTAGAGACCCCCACGGGGCCATTCCCATCATGGCCTTTATCTCCACTTGCATCAGTCCTCAAGCAGTCCAGGACCCCAGGGGCACCCTCATCCTCTGGACTCACCCTCATTCGGTTCCACAAGAGAGGCGCTACTACCCCAAGAGCCCCCTCCCCTGCTTTTTTTCCCCACAGCCTTCATCCCCATCTGAAATTCTCTCTGTTTTATTTACTGATTTGCCCATCTTCTGCCTCCTACATCGTGAACGTAAGCTCTGTGCGGGCAGGGATATCACCGCCTTAGCCCCCGTATCTTGAAGGGTCCTGATACACAGTCAGACCCCAACAGATAGTGTAAAGCAAATGAGTAAGGGTGAACAAGCACAGGAAAGGATGCCTAACTAAAAGGAGCTCACAGAATCGTGTTTTACATCACAAGAACTGAGGGCCAAATCGCTTGCGGGTGGGATAAATCAGCAGCTTTATGACATAAGGGACCCAGCTAGTTTCTCTGTGGTTCTGCTGGCTTTTCCATCATGCTTACAAAACAGCTGCCCCAGCTCAGAGCATCACATCTTCATGCAACAATGTCCAAACTCAGGAAGGAGCAAGTGTCTACCCGCTGCCCCTTTTTAAGGATGAAGGACAATGTCCCCCAGCAGCCTCACTGGGCAATTTGCATCACCTGACTATGCCTCAACCTATCGCTGGCCAGGAGAACGGGATGCTGTTTACAGTTTGCACCAATCAGCATTCAGTGCCCCCTGCCGACTGGGGAGGAGCCCATGGAGAACCTGGGCACTCCTTACCTGAATGAAGCCTGAATGCTGTAAGAAGAAAGGAGGTGGGACGGAAATGACTATCGCGAAGGCTGTGCTCGGCGCCTGCCATGGATGCTTCAAATTTTAAATGTAATTTTCCTCTTTAATTATGATTTGCTCATGGGCAGCACACTTTATTGTTCCCCAGTGCTTTACTGCCTCTCAGTCTGCTTTACCCCTCACAAAGCCCTCAGGATGTAGGCATGGCAGATGGTGTTGGCAATTTACAGAGCAGAAGACTGACAAGTAAAGAAACTAACATCTCCAAGGCGTGGCAAAATCGGAACTGAGTGCCACGGGAGTCTGACACCCAAGTGAAGAAGGCTCTTTCCATGGTGTCACGGTGTCTTCCGGACGAGGGTTACATTGTATGGAAAGCTCCTTTCTTTGGGAGAAACTCAAATCAATCAATCAATGTCTCTCTCTCTTCCATATATGTATATGCATATTTGTAATATCATTACTTTCATTCCATGTAGCCCCTGTAAAACTTGAGTGTTTTACAGACCCAGTGTTACATATGACCCAGGAATATGTTCCAAACCAATAATCTCTACACTATGAATTTTTTTTCTTTTGAAAAGCAACTTAAATCCTTACTTATAGCGTCTCACAGAACTTCTAAAGAGGGAAAGTCTATTTGTAACACACAACAAACATCTCACAACTCCCCTTTCCTCAACTCGCTCAATAACTCCCATGAATCTTCCCCCCAAATCCTCTCCTCCCTTTTTCCAAACTGCCCCAAACTCTTCCCCCAGTCTCAGTCCATTTTGACTCTTACTTTCTTCCATCTTCTCACACCTCTCAGATGTTACTCTCCTGGCTTCGAACTGTATCTCTCTGCACTTCCTTCTGTTTCCAACATTAATCACCCCAGCCAGCCTGAGTGTTTCTGCCCAGACCCACTACCTCAGCCCTGCACAAGGGCCCAGGAATCAGCCTGACAAAGGCAGAATCCCCCTCGGCAGCCGGGGGAGGGAGGAGGATGTGCCGGCTCACCCGGTACTATTCCCCGCTCCCCCCTCCACTGTCCCAGTCACAAGTCAGAAGTTCAAAGAGCTTCTGACACCAGTACCACCTCTAGGAGCACCTGGGGAAGAAAGACATGGTGAACAAGAAAACAATCTTCCCTCGTATTCATGGTGCCTTTTCATGACCTAAAAAGCAGGTTCCCTTTAGAATAACTCATCCAATCCCTACAGCAAGACTTTGAAGTGACTGTTACGATCATCCCCATTTTCCGGATGAGGAGATTAAGAATCAGAGAAATAGAGTAGTTTGCCAAAGGACAGAGCCAGAAGGAGATCTAGAAGGTTGTGGCACAGGGCTATTGCGTGAATGAACGTGGGCTTGGATGTGCGGATAGATGGATGAGTGGATGGTAAGTGAATGGCTCCAAGACCCACATGTGTTTCACCACATCCCATTGACCCCAAGACAAATGCTGCTTCTGGAAACTTCTACAAAGATCTCTCCTCCGAATTTCCTTCTCACATAACTGCTCTCCTTGCTGAGATGGCTGAACTGGACTGGAATTCCAGAAGACATTCTGATAGTGGCCCTAGATTCATTCAGTAGCCCCACAACTGGGTCCCACCCGGGCCCCCATCCCTAAAGCCCCCCTCTCCCCACGACAAAGGCCATTTAGCAACCCTGCTCTTGCTGTGGGTCAGACACAGAGTGAGGACTGAGCCTCAGCAAGACAGATTTAAGCACTTGCCACTCAAAGTGGGGTCCCCAGAGCAGCAGCATCACCTGGAGATGATTAGAAGTGCAGAATCCCAGGCCCCACCCTAGATGGACTGAATCCAAATCTGCATTTTAACAAAATGCCAAGGAGTGTGCCCAGTATAGAGTCTTCCAATCAAAAGTCATGTAACCTGGGGGGAGGGTATAGCTCAGTGATAGAGCGCTTGCTTTCTGCTTTGCAATTTTCATCATGCCTTACAGGCCCAAGAAGGCTGCAACACTTCCAGGCATCATGCATCATATCCAGCAAAAAAGAAGTATCATGTACTTTTTTTCAGCTTTTCTGCACAACAAGCAACAGGCTTCCATTCAGTTCCCTGGGCCAAGATTGGCTCATACACCTATGTCTGAACTATTCACCAGTTTGACCAATCATGATCTCCTCACTGGAAGAATGCAGTTCCTCTGAACAGGGAAATAAGGTAGGGGAAGCTATTGGCTCATCAATCAACAGTATCTGCTACAGACCTGCTTCCCGGTGTGGGCCTTCCTCCCACTGCCTGGTGCAGTGAAACACCACCCAAGCTGATGGCCACACTCCCAATATCCCCGTTCTGCCCATAGCTCTGGTTCTCAAATGCCCCTGCATCTGGGAATATCTTGGAGAATTATTTTTTAAATCCTGATGTCTGGGTCTCCATCCCAGAGATTCTGATATTAATTGATCCAGGGTGAAGCCTGAGCCTGGGGATTATTTAAATCTCCGAAGACAAGCTAACGTCTGAAAACCACTTGTCTATTTCAGTGGTTCTCAACCATTAAGATGTATAAGTATCATGCCCAGGGTTTCTAATTGAGCAGGGCTGGCATGGAGCTGGAAGGTTTGCATTTCTAAAAGTTCCCAAGGGATGCCAAGGGGGCTGATCCAGGGACCACACTTAGAACTCCTGGTCAGAATTAGTGTTTTTTGAACTTCATTGTGCATAGAAATCACTGGGAGAACCTGCTAAAAGGTAGATGCAGCTCCAGTAGGTCTGGAACGGGGCCTGGAGTCTGCATGTTCAACAAGATCCCAGGTGATGCAGCCCAAACTACATAGCAGGGTCTAGAACAGGGATCAGCAAACTAGGATCCGTGGGCCAGACTCAGCTCACTGCCTGTTTTTGTAAATAAAGTTTTATTAGAACACCACCTTACTCGTTTAGTTACACACTGGCTATGGCTGTTTCTGCAGCAGCAGCAGAGTGGAGCGGTTGCAAGAGAAACCACATGGCTTGCAAAGCTGAAAAAATTTACTATCTGGTCTTTTACCAGAAAAGTTTGCGGACCCCTGGGTCTAGAATGATGGCTGGTTCTCAAACTTGGCTGTACATTGGAATCCGCTGAAAAGTTTCAAAAGCTACCAAATCCTATTTCTGGAGATTTTAATGTAACTAGGGTTCAGCCTGGGCCTCCAGGTTTTTACAAACTTCCCAAATGATTCTATTGCACATTTGAGAAAGGCAGGTCTGCCGGACGTCCTCCCAGCCCTGCAGCTGTGCCCTCACCCTCTGACATCCTTCACTTTAGCTGGACTCTACTTCGGGAGAACCAGGCTTTTGCTTTTATCAGCTGCCTTAGTCCAACAAGACAGCCAGCTGGGTCCTGAGTGGGGCCCCTCCCCAGGGGAGAATTTTAGAGGAGGTTCTGCTCCTTCAGATAGATCAGGTTTTGCACACTCATTTGCAATAAATAAACGGACAGTCCCACTCCTTCCTAGCTAAACTTCATTAAATTTACAGAAAAGTCTATCTTTGCCCCCAGCCCACTGAGAGAGTTGCCATTGTCAGAACTGAGTCACGACGCAAAGACACACATCAGATGTGCTCCTGAAAACATGTGAATTGTCCTTCCTCGAAATAAGGAAAAGAAAGAGAATTATTGGTAACAGGAAGTGAGTTTTCAGGTTTTCATTTCCAAACTCAGTGTATATAGGCCCTTGGCAACAGGCTCCCCAGGAGTCTGCTGTTCATAACACTTGCATAGTCCTTTAGAAAACCCCAGATTTAGAAGAAGAACTGTTTAAAAAAAAAATCAAATGGGCACTGCTGACGAGGCAAAAAATAAAAACAACCCTGCTATGTCAGTCTACATTTGCTCAGACTCATAAAATATACAACATAGTGTTCACTATGGGCTTTGGGTGATTATGATATATCAGGTTAGGTCCATCAATTGTCAGAAATTGTGGTGGAGGGAGGTTGATCACGGGGGAGGCTATGCATGTGTGGAGATGGGGTAAATGTACCTCTGCACCTTCCCTCAACTTTTTTGGGATCCTAGAACTGCTCTAGTAAGTCAATAAACAGTCCCGCCACTTCTCAGCACACTCTGGAGCTGGAGGGCTTTGAGAGGTCATGGAGAGGGGAGTTTTTTTTTTGTTTTTGGGGGGTTTTTTTGAGAGTTCCTTTGCCCCTTATCACAGTTGCCTTCTGGAAGATGTTTCCACTCCATCCAACCATAAGAGCCTTAGCCTTGGTGCTCCTGGCCACAGGTGACCAGCTCCAGAGGAAGCCCTGACCAGGCCAGTAGTAGGACTCCACCACCCTGGCCTCAGGAGACTGGCCTGGAGCTTGGCTTCTGACTCACACTGAGCCAGTCTGACCCCTTCCCTGGGATACCTCAGTCCCTCTCTGGTGGTGAAGGTGAGTGAGGAGAGTCACCATCCTATTTCCCAGCCTGGGGACAAAACCAGCCAGAAAGAATCAAGCCTACATCCAAGTAAGACCAAGATGGGGTGCGGAAGGAGCTTCTGCACCATTCCTTGGGAGGAGGGTACAGCTCAGTGGTAGAGCGCATGCTCAGCATGCACGAGGTCTTGGGTTCAATCCTCAGTACCTCCACTAAATACATAAATACATAAATATATAAATAAATAAACCAAATTACCTCCCCCCCAATAAAAGAGTTTAAAAAAAAGACCCCATTTCTGAAGTGGGTAAGGGTTTAGCTCAGTGGTAGAGCGCATGCTTAGCAGTACCTCCATCTAAAAAATAAAAAATAAAATAAATAAATAAACCTAATTACTTACCCCACTCTTTCAAAAAAAGAAAGAAAAGAAGAAGCCCATTCCTACCATTCCTACTGTCCCCAAAGCACAACTATGCTCTTCCCCTCCCCTGCCCCAGTCATCTGAGCCAAACCATCCCCTGCTTTGCTCAAACTAGTTTTAATTTCATTTTGGTGACATGAGCTGGCTACTGTAAGAAAAACGCTGCAAGGCAACACTTGTCTGAGAGGGGCTGCTGTGAACCCAGCTTCCTCAGCTGGACCCAAGGTGCAGCACCTCTTAGGTGGGGCTCAGAAGAAAAAAAAATAAGGAACGTGAGGTTTTCTGCTTTGACACTGCAGGAAGAAAGGCCGTGTAGAAGTTGTGTTTCTACAGCACATTAGCTCCAAACCTCAGGGCCTTAAAACAAGCACTCTTCACACACAAGGTGTAATGGTATCATACTACTGAGATGGACTGAGTCTTCGTTCCAATTCTTCACTCCCTCTCTGTAATAGAAATGCACGCCCTTTGCCATGTGATTCACCGGTGCCTCCCACAAGCGTATATTTCTCCGACTCCACTGATGATGTTGATGACTTGTGGCCAATGAAATGTGAGCAGACTGAAGTGGGTGGAGACTGTAAATGTACCTGCATGGTTTGGCTTGGCTTCTTGTGCTCTGTCATTGTCCTGAGAAAGAGGATGCCCTGGGTGGATGCTGGTTTCAGAATAGAGATGTGTGGAGCAGACCTGAACCTAGAGCCAAGCCCAACCCAGCCCAGAAGAAACCAGCAGAATCACAGCTGACCCACAGGACCATGACAGAGAAGCCAATGATCATTGCTGCATGCCAGTGATTTGGGGTTGTATGTTACTCAGCATTATTCTAGCAGGCACCTACCTGACTGATAGAGAAAGTAACTGATGTACTCACTATACAGTAGGCACTGTTAATCCTCGCAATAACCCTATGAAATAGATACCATCACCCCCCTTTTACAGCTAAGGCAAGAAAGCTCATAGACATTATTTCCTGACTTAACATCACAGATAATAAAAAAAAAAACAGATTTTGATACCAACTGACTCATTACATTGTGATGCACAGTCCTCTTACAATGCATGTGCATTTTTTTCCATTTGAGTTAGAAAAAACATGTTAAAGGTCCCAGCCCTGAATTGCTGGATGCCTGTTATCCTCAGTTCCACTCCGAATCAGTACAGTGGTGGCTGCAGACATCAGTCAGAGGGAGAGAAAGTTCCTTCTACCCCTGCCAGGCTGAGGGAAGAGGCCTGATGTGCAGGTTCAATGTGTGGAAAAGGTCATACGAATCCCCTATTGGCATGCAGTATTGCTCCAGCAGATAAGTGCTATTCCTGCCTAAGTGCTATTCCTCCCTCCTCCCTTGCTAATAAAACATCAGTTTCATTCAGGTGACAAAGTGCCCAGCTCAGGAGATAAATCATGACTGATTGGTCCAAATTAGTCGTGCAGTCTTATTTCCCTTTGCCAGGTACTAGGTCCAAGAATGGGCATTCAACCCAGTTCCAGGAAATAAGATGCTCAGGGAAGTCAACCAGATGCTTCTGGGAAACCTCTTTCTCTCTGGTTAGGGAGACACCCTCTCCCTGACTGTCTGGTCACAGCAGTGAGTGTGGGATACTCGGAGCTGAGGCAACCATATTGCTATCACGATAAAAGACATTCCCCAACACACAAGAGTGCTTAACAGAGAAGAAAGATAGGAAGATCTGGGTCCCTGATGACACCACTCAGTTGTTGAAAGCCTTGTAACTACCTAATTTCCTGTTAGGCAAACCATTAATCTCCTTATGCTTTAAGTCACTGGTAGTTGGGTTTCAATCAGTAGCAGCCAAACACATCTGTATTAGTTATCTATTGCTGCACAAACTTGGCCACTTAAAACAACAGGCATGACTATATACAACAGCCAAGACACGGAAACAACCTAACAGTCCATCAAAAGATGACTGGATTAAAAAGTTGTGGTATGTTTACACAATGGAATACTACTCAGCCATAAAAAAGAATAAAATAATGCCATTTGCAGCAACATGGATGAACCTAGAGATCACCGTTCTAGGTGAAGTAAACCAGAAAGAGAAAGAGAAATATCATATGATATCATTCACATGTGGAATCTAAGAAAAAGAGAAAAAGAGGACACTAATGAACTCACCTACAAAACAGAAACAGACTCACAGACGTAGTAAACAATCTTATGGTTACCAGGGGAAAGGGGGTGGGAAGGGATAGATTTGGGAGTTTTGAGATTTGCAAATGTTAGCCACTATATATAAAAACAGATTTTTTAAAAATTTCTTCTGTATAGCATAGGTATTCAGTATCTTGTACCATAGCCTTTAATGAAAAAGAATATGAAAATGAATATACGTATGTATATGCATGATTGGGACATTGTGCTGTGCACCAGAAACTGACACATTGTAACTGACTGTACTTCAATTAAAAATAAATAAATAAATAAACAACACACATGAATTATCTCAGTTTCTAGAGGCCAGGGATCTGGGCACAACATAGTTGGGTCTTATGCTTCGGAGACCCTTAAGAGGCTGCAGACGAGGTGTCTGCTGGGCCTGGAGTCTCCTCTGAAAGGACTCTGGTTGTGACAGGACTTGGATCCCTGCTGGCTGTGGGCTGGGAGCCACCCTCAGTTCCCTGCCACGTGGACCTCTCCAGAGGGCAGCTCACAACACAGCAGCCGGCCTCGTCAAAGCCAGCAAGAGAGAGAGTGCCGCGAGTCCAACGGAAGTCAGCATCTTCCATAATCTAGTCACAGATGTCTGCAGCTTCACCATATTCAAGCAAGTCCTGATCCACTCACCTGGATCCTGAGTCAGACAACCCAACTGCTACAAAATACTTTTAAGGCCTTTGGGAAATTTTTAATGTAAACTGTACATTAGATGATACGAAGAAAATAGTGTTCATTTTATTAGCTGTGCTAATAGCACTGTGATTCTTTATAAGAAAATGGCCATAATATTTTTGGTATATTGCATTAAATATAAAACTAGCAATATATAATAATAAACAATATAAACTATAATATAATATTTAAAATATAAATATAAATAATTTATATTATTTATATTGCTTTTATAAGCAATAACTATAAAAATTGTGTTCATTTTATTAGGTGTGCTAATAGCACTGTGATTCTACATAAGAAAATCACCACAATATTTTTGGTGTATTGCATTAAATAAAATATGTCATCAAAAAAAAAAGAAAATGGCCATTTTTTAGGAGTACATAACAAGGTATGATGGGATGAAATGCTATAGTGTCTTGGGTTTACTTTCAAGTATTGCAACTGGGAAAAATGAAAAAAAATGGATAGAGCAAATGTAGTAAAAACACTAATTATTGGTGAATATACTCACTGTACTGAATTCATTATATGCACTGATAGTCACTGTACTATATCTCAACTTTTGCGTATGTTCAAGTTTTTTATAACTGTTTTTAAAAATCTGGCTACCCTTTTATGACCTCCGTGAAACTCCACGTTAAACACAGAAGACTGAGAGAAATTGTGTTGCGAATACAAGAAAAGACAATGACCGGATTGTCCTCGAAGGTTTGTTCCTGCCTCCCTCTCCATCCTGCTGTTTTCCTACACATATGCTCTAACCCTGCCATCCCAAAACACACCTAGTTCCCCAAACAGACCATGCTCCTTCATGCCACCCCCTCTAAAAGATTCTGCATTTTCTATGCCTTTACCCAGTGGTTTCTTCCAACACCTTCCTCAACACCATCTATTCATCTGGTCTACCTCCACATGTCAGCTCAAGTGTCAGGTCATCAGTGAGGACTTCCCTGACCCCACCAGCTATGTAGAATGGACCCTCCCTCTCTGTAGTGCCCGTTGTGCCTTGTGCAATGATTATTACCGTATGTATCACAATGTATTGGAATTATGTATCTTCATGCCTGATTTCCCCACCAGGCTGACAGCTTCTTGAGAAAAAAAGATTTCTCATACATCTCCATACCCAGCGATTAACACAGGGTTTGGCACATGGTTAAGTGCTAAATAAAGGTTTGTTGAATAAATAAATGAATAATTGAATGAATGAATAAATGAATGAAAAGATCTATACACCTGATTTCAATCTATTGATCAGATAGAGATGAGATCTGGAAGAGCTTCAGTTTACCAAGTGATTTCCGCAACCCAGCCATGCCCCGCCTTGCCATCTGAGTCTCCCTTGGTCTAAATATGAGATCATTGCAAAGGCAAATATTCCAGGACACTAGGACAAAGCACCAAGTGCCATTCCTTTACAGGGCTCACAAATAAGCACCAAAAACAATTCTTTAAGAGGAACTGCAGAAATTGTCTCAGAATTGACTTGGAAAGGATGGCTTTGTTGGCAGCTACCATTCTGTACAGGTAGCACTCAAACTAAGAGGGCTATGTCATAGGAAGGTGGATTTGGGCTCAATATTAAGGAAAGTTCCCCATTTTCTGAAGAAGTTCCCCATTTATTCAAAAGTCTACAATTATGTACCAAGCACCTACTGTTCCAGGTGTTGCATTACTACAAGGAACAGCATGGAAACGTAACTATCCTTGGAGATGATATTCTGGATAAGCCAAGGCGAAGTCTGGGTGATTCCAAGAATACTGAAGAATAGATCCTTTCAATCTAGACCCCCAGACATTGGACCAGGTAATCTCTAAAGTTCCTTCCAGCTACAAGATCTGTTCTTCTTGTCCTGGTTGTTTCCCAGTTATCAATTTCACAAAGGACAAGTGACTTCCAGGGCTCTTCTAGGGAGATTAGAGAAGAAACTTGATGTCCGCTATCAAAGAATATAAACTTAATTATATCTCAACAAAGAGATGGAGGGAGAGAGAAGCAATGAAGGAGAGAGAGAAAGAAGGAAGAACCTTGGGGATAAGAACCCAGACAGGCAGTCTGAGCAGCAGATCTGTAGGGCAAGGGCAGAAAAGGGATAGAAATTAAGGCCACTGGTGTCACGCAGGTGAGAGATGATAGTTAGGGTAGTGAATGAACACAGACCCGGAAACAGCTGGGGGGAAAATATAAACTTAAGAAAGTAAGAACCATGTGCCTCTGGTCTGCCACTATATTCAGAACTTGACACATAAGAGAGACTCAATACAAAACTGAATAAATAAATGAATAATGAAAGTGGGTGGGAGGGGATAAAAATAAGAGAGCCATTATAGCTGGAGGGATTGGGGTGAGGGGAGCACTGTGTACGTGAGAGATATGAAGAGTACAAGAAATAAGAATAAAGGAGTTTAAGATGTTTTGCTGTGCCTTTTCATGTCAATTTGCTTTGTCACTTTCTCAAGAGGATTGCAATAAAAAATTAAATTGCCTGTTCAATTACTTTTGGATTCTGGTCTGACCATTCTTTGCCTGAGATTCCTGTTAAGAATAGATAAAAAGTGGCTACAATTTAGATGAGTTATGATGTTTTCAACATCATAGGAGACCATAACATTAGCCAATTGGCAATGATATCTTTGAGATGCCAGTCTCGTGTAAAATAATTCCATAGAATTGGCTCGACATACTGCAACCTTAAAAGTCATTCCTGAGGTTCATTGGTCTACAACGGCTTGCTGTCTGGTCCTGTTAGATTGTCCAAGTTTCCTTTTTGTGTTCTATTCATGCCACTGCTAAGGCAGGATGTACTGGATTAGGGAAGGACCAATGGGAAGATCTGTTGTGTGGTTTTGATTGGCAGTGACATGTACAGCACCTTGTGATACCAAAGGCCCCAGTAGCTCACGCAGCCTGCATTGTCTAGAGCAGCTGGAGTGGACGTCTTGGGTGGGTTTGCAACAGAAGTTAATTGTGCTGCACACACCTGGCCTTTGATTTCTCCAGGGGGTCAGCAGGCCACTGGGTTGGGCGACCTCTCCACTAGTGGGCACCAAAAATACTCCTGCCCTTCCATCGTCCTCTTGCTGCTGAGATCCAAGTCCTGCTCCATCATTCCACTAAGTGACCAGAACCTTCAACATTTTCTGTCACTTCAACACAAAATAGAACCTGAATTAATTCATACAGAAGTCCCAAGAGTTAGCCATAATTGACCTAATTGTGTAGATCCCACTAGAAAAGAGAGAAACATGATTCTTAGATCCCATTTTCCAACAACTCTGTTTTAGACTGTGTTCTCCAAAATATTTTTTTGAAGTCCTAACACAAAATGTGACTGTATTTGGAGATGGGTACTTTAAGGAGGTCATTAAGGTTAAATTAGGTCATAAGGGTGGGGCCCTGACCCAATAGGACTGGCATCACAAGAAGAGGAAGAGACATCAAAGATTCTCTCTCTCTCTCTCTCTCTCTCTCTCAGCACCTGCACAGAGAAAAAGTCATGTGGGGATACAGCAAGAAGGCGGCCATCTGCAAGCCAGGAAGGGAGCCCTCATGAAGAAACCAAATCAGCCGGAACCTTGATCATTGACTTCTGGCTTCCAGACCCATGAAAAAATAGATGTCTGTTGTTCAGGCCACCAGCCTGCGGTCCATTGTTCTGGTAGCCAGAGCAAACTGACACCAGCACCTTCCTAATGTGACCCTCTGGATCTTTGCCCATCCCACCTCTCTGCACTTAGGACCCTTTCTTGGTTTAGGTGCATCAGCACCACTTAAATCTCTGAACAAGCATCACCGTCTCCATCAAAACATCCCTGACTATCCTTACCCTGGCCCTGTACAGACATCAGTAATCATGACAGCAAAAACAGACATTTATTGAGCACTGACTGTATGTAACCAGGCACTCTGCCGTGCATGTGTCATTTAAACCTCCCGGCCACTCTTAGATAGGCACTATTTCCATCCACACTTTACAGGTGAGGAAACCAAGGTTGCCATAAGCACCTTGCCCAGAGAAGAAGCAGGGTCCAGATTCGAACCCTGGCTGGCAGTCTGACTCCAGAGCCTGCAACCTTGCCCAATCTCATGGCACAGGAACACCTGATCACCTGACCTGACTGTCACTTAGATTCCCTCCTCCAACCATCTCCGGATTGTGAGCGCTGCAGGGGCTGGGTCCTTGTCAGACCCGCCTCTGCATCTCCGTATCTCCAATGCCTAGCCCAACGCCTGGGGCATCTTGGACCTCACAACGGCTTGAGGAGCAAATGAACAAATGATCGAACAAATGAATGAATGAATGCTTCAAACTCACACTGGTAGCCACCTGTCACGGTGATCAGAAAATCTGCAGTCCCTTTGACTGTGGTTATTAACAAAGAATCTCAGTGTGGGCTAATGAAAGTGACAGCGTGTGCCGTCTGTCCACACAGCCTCCCTCTGTCTCCATGCATGCACGTCTTGGTGAACAGATAACTCACGCTGAGATTTACTTAAAAGGCATTTAACTCGACTCACACGTCTGGCTACCAAGCCTATTACTTGCAGTAATCTATTCCATGCATTACCATTTTGATTTCCAGCGCGGAGAGACGGTGCTGGGTTGGTAGGATTTTTTTTCTCCCTTTCGCCAGTTGAGTTACTGTCTGCTTTTGTGGAATAAATTGCTATAAATTGAGTTACCCGCACTCTAAAATGGGGAAATATATTCTCGATGCTATATGGGCAGCTGACAACATTATGGAAATACACAAAGTGTGTGTCCAAGTTTATGCGAATGGTGATGAGTTGTGACGGATGTTGGGAGAAGGGCGGGGTGTGGGGGGGATGGCGGTGGCCTCGGGCAGAGAGACACTGCAGCTGGGTTCAGCCTCTAGCAAGGGAGTTTTAGAGATGGAACGCCAGGAAGATGAGAGTTATGAGGATAAGCAAGGGGGCAGATCACTGGAAAAAACCAACTTGGGAAATAAGATAAAACCAGCCTAGTAGGGACACTGCTGGCGCCCCACCCATACTCCCTTACATGGCTCTTACCTGTCCTGTGTACACATCTTGTAGCTTCTAGGTGCTTTGCTTCTAAAGGTTGCACTGGCAAACTCTCTTCAGAAGCCTGCCCTTGGGCTACTGGAGTGGCTTTGCAACTCTGCAGCCCCCTGAAGGCAGCTCCTGGCCAACAATTGCCTGGTGCGACAGTATGAAAGACCAGCGATCTCGCTCTGGGTGAGGAAGTGCTCTGAGGTCTAATATCCCCTCCGGAGCCTCCCATGGAATCAGACGGATGAAGGGGCTTCGCCCAAAGTCGCACTTTTGCTTGGCTTCTTTCCCTTCCCTGCCCTCCTTCCTCGACCTGCTTACAGGTTTCTCCTGGGAGCATCTCCTTAATGAACCATGTGGACACAAGAGTTTGTCTCAGAGTCTGCCTCTGGGAGAGGACACAGCGTTTGTCGTCAGGAGACCTCTACCAGTTGTGAGGGTCTGTGGGAGTGGATGGTGGGGAATCCGGAAGCTGATGGGCAGCAGTGCCCAGGGGAACAGAACGGGAGCTGAGGGCAGCAGGGCAAATCTCCAGAAAATCCACCCGGTCAGCTCCATCCGCCAGGCCGAAGTTCAGGAGGGCAGACGATGACACTCGGAAGCAGATGCGAACCTTCCTGACTCCTTTTTCTCCTTCCCTCCACATCCCCCTAAACCAATGCTCCACAATCCAAAGGGGCCAAAAATAGCAACTCTCAGTAGAAAAAAAGAGAAGGACCAACGGCCTCCCATTGCCGGAGCCCTGTCCGCACTTGGCCCCAGCGGGATGGAGGAGGGAGGCGTCTTACCTTGAAAACACACTGAAATGCTGACTAATGGGTTGGACTGTACATTCCAATTTCTAAACCAAGGTTCTATTTCCTACCTTAAAGCGACCACAGGGGTTTCTCTTGCCTCTTCTGACCAGCGGAGCCATGCAGACCCCCCCAGAGTTTCCCCCCAGGGCCGAGAATGGGATAGCTCTTCTCAAGCCAGGATTAGAGGGACAGGGGGAGACAGTAATAGAGTAGCTTTTAGAATCATATCTCATAGGTCCTGAATGTTCAACACACCAGTACACATCTAACAGACATTCGCCATTGGTATTATTGTTACCGTTTGTACTGTAATTGAGTTGCTGGATATAATGGTTTCTCACGCCCCTAAGACAGACATGTCCATAGGAACACTCTGGCGAGAATGGAGGCAGAAAGACCAGTTCAGAGGCAGCTGCAGGGAGAGATGACGCAGCCAATGACGAGATTGGCTAACCAAAGCCATTTGTGTTCCCCTTACCCCTGCCTACCTCTGTTGAAGAGCCTGGGAAGTGAAATATTCACCTCCCCAGATGCTCCTGCTGCTGGGGGAGTCATGGGACATGGTTCCAGCCAATGAGATGTAGGTGGAAGACCCCAGGGAGGGGTTTCCTTCCCAAACAAAAGGACAAAGGCTCTCAATGAGAAGGAGTGATGGCCTGGAATGTGGAAGTGATGCTTGGAGAAGCAGCAGCTATCTTGTGACCATGAGAACCAATGCCAACACTAAGGATGGGGGAAGAGAAAAAGGAGGAGGAGCCAGAGTCCCTGATGACATCCTTGGGCTTCTGCTCCAATTCTGAACTACCTGCCCCAGACTTCTTTTTGCGCCCCCTCCTGGTTGAGAAGGTCCAATACATCCATATGACAACCAGGTACTGAGCCCCAGACCCAGAGCCAGGTGCTTTGCGTAGCTGAGCTCATTTAGTACTCCCGACACTTACCGAGGAAGGTCTCACCGTCCCAACTGTATAGCTGAGGCACGTGAGGCTCACAGAAGCCACACAGTTCGCTTAGAATCATCCAGGAGATACACAGCAGAGTCCAAACTCAAACCCAGGAAGTCTGCCTGACTTTTAGGTTAATTTTATTTTTTTAATTGAATTATAGTCGATTTACAATGTGTTAATTTCTCATAGTGATTCATTTATACATATACATATTCCTACTCATATTCTTTTTCATTATAGGCCATTACAAGGTACTGAATATAGTTCCCTGTGCTATACAGTAGGATCTTTTTGTTAGTCCTATTGGTAGTATCTGCAAATCCCAAACTCCCAATGTATCCCTCCCCACCCTCTTCCCCCACTGGTGACCACAAGTTAGTTTTCTACGTCTCTAAGTCTGTCTTAAGCTTTTCTGGCTTTTATAGCAATTACCGCTCTAACCAGACCTAAATTCGAGGAAACGTACATACTTCTAAGTGGGCCTGCAGTGACCCCTAGTGGAAGTGTTAAGGAAGGCCTCAAAGAGCGCCAAACCTCTGATGGCTGCTGGCACAACGTAAAGCCGGGCAGGCCAATTTGGCCAACGGCTTCCCAGGAGTTTCTCATCAGCCCCACCCTCCAAATCCAGAGTTGTAGAATTATTCGTAGAGGCTCAGAGATCACCGTTTAGATGAACAGGTACTTGTAGTTGGATTTGAGGTAAATAACTTTACCCTTCTGCGCTTCAGTTTCCTTGTCTGTAAATATCTTCATGTGATTAAATTGTCTACTTCAGAGGGTAGTTCTAAGGATTAAGTAAGATGACTCACGCGTAAGTGCTTTATACGAAGGGCAGTTTGCTATGAGACTGATGCGCTGCCCACTGCACTAAGAGGGCACTAAGGGCAGTTTGCTATGGACATTACTTTTTAAGGAAAATGTACTGACATTGACATAAAGTCTCCGCTTCTGAATCAGCTCTTCTGAAGACATCACCTTTACCAGCCCCACAAGAAGGGCCACCCAAAGCCCCAGTTACACGGTTCAGGGTAGAAGGGCGTGTGTCTACCTCATGCACAGCTCAGCAGACCCCAGAAGAGTGACGTGGGAGTTAGAGCACCCCCAGCATTGTCCTGTCTCACGGGTCATCACAGGCTTTAGAAAAAAAACCTCTGGGTGAACGAGTGATTGGAGAGGACCCCTACCCAGGTATGAAATGGCTGAAGCTAAGGGAATCTTTGTTTTCTCAAAGTATATTTTGACATAACGTCAGATTTAGAAAGAAGTTGCAGGAACAGTGCAAGGAATTCTCAGGTTCCCTTCATGCAAATTCCCTCCATGTGCACCTGTTCCACGTGTGCTGCGTCCTTCTCTCTCTCTCGATAGGTGTGAGTGTGCGTCGTCTTCTGAACCATCTGGTGTAAGTGGCAGGCATGAGGCTCCCTTGTCCCCAAGTCTTCAGTGCATATTTCCAAAAAACAAGGACCTGCTCTTATATGATCACAGTTCAATTATCAAAATCGGGTGATTTACATAAACGCAACACTATTATCTACTCCATGAACCTTGTATCAGTTTCACCAATTGCCCAGTAATGTCATCTGTGCAAAAGAAGATCCAGGATCATGCACTGCACTGTACTGTTAAGTCTTTTTAGTCCTGGTGAATCTGGGCCAGTTCCTCAAACTTGTGCGTGTGTGCATGCGTTTACATGCACACTGCACAACACTGACTTTGTAAAGACTTTTTCTTTACAGCTGTTTCAGGTTTACAACAAAATTGAAAGGGAGGTACAGAGATTTCCTGTCTCCTCCCTGGCATTGAGCTTTTTTTACGATTATGGGCTGGTAGTACTGTAGAATGTCCTTCCTTTGGGGTTTGTCTGATGTGTCCTCTTTATTCGATTTGGGTTATGCATCTTTGGTAAAAAGAATAGACGAGTGATGTTTTTCTTCTCAGAGCCTCATATTGGAAAGCATGTGACATCAATTTGTCCCACTGCTGGTGATGTTAACTTTGATCCCCTGGCTAACGTGGCATCTGCCAGGTTGCTCCACTGTAATGTTACTGGTTTTTCCATTGTAATTAATAAGTATCTTGTCATGAGCTATTTTCTTTATTATTGAACTGCAGTTGATTTACAATGTTGGGTTAGTTTCTGGTGTACAGCATAGTGATTGTTACACATACATGTATATTATTTTTCATATTCTTTATCATTATACGCTATTACAAGATACTGAAGTTAGGTCCCTGTGCTATAGAGTAAGATTTGGGATTTGTTTTTCCATTTTATATATGGTAGTTTGCATCTGCAAATCCCAGACTCCTAATTTATCTCTCCCTCCCTTTCCCCCTTGGTAACCACAAGTTTGTTTTCTATGTCTGTGAGTCTCCTCCTATTTAGTAAACAAGTTCATTTGTGCCATTTTTTTTAGAGTCCACATATAAGTGATATCATATGATATTTGTCTTTCTCTATTTGACTTACTTCACTTGGTATGATAATCTGTAGGTCCATCCATATTGCTGCAAATGGCTTATTTCATTATTTTTTATGGCTGAGTAGTGTTCCATCATATAAATATACCACAACTTCTTTATCCAGTCATCTGTCGATGGACATTTAGGTCGCTTCCATGTCTTGGCTATTGTAAATAGTGCTGCTGTGAACATTGGGGTGCATGTATCTTTTCAAATTAGAGTTTTCTCTGGACATATGCCCAGGAGTGGGATTGCTGGATCATATGGTAAGTTTATTCTTAGTTTTTTAAGAAATCGCCATACTGTTTTCCATAGTGGCTGTACCGATTTACATTCCCACAGATAGATACAATTTAAATGTTCAACATGATTTAATGAATAATGAAAATGAATGAATAAAATTTGGTACACTGCCACCATAGAATACTATGCAACTCGAAAAATAAATTACCTGGATATATATGTGTCAACACAGATAGCAAAGACAAAATAGCAGCTTGGTTTTTTGGGGTTTTTTTTGTTTTTTGGTGGAGGTGGGAAATAATTAGGTTTATTTATTTATTTTTAATGGAGGTACTGGGGATTGAACCCAGGGCCTTATGCATGCTAAGCAGGCACTCTACCACTGAGCTATAGTTACTCTTACCCTCTTTTTCACTCTCTTACTCTCTTTCTTTTTCTCTCTCTTCCTCCCAATCCAACTAGAGATTTATCCATTTTATTGATCTTCTCAAAGGATGACCTTTTGAAAACACACCTTTTCTTTGGAGTAATTCTAGACTGACAGAAAACTTGCAAAGATAGCACAGAAAGTTCTCACCCCACACACACACACAGTTTCAATTTCCCCTTATGTTATTCTCTCATATTACTCTCAAATGTTTGTCAAATCTAAGAAGCCCACATTGATACATTAACTATTAACGAAACTCTAGACTTTGTTTCTTCCAGGTTTTCTATTAATGAATGTCCTCAATCCATTCCAGAATACCACTTCGAGTTTTGTTGTGTTAGTGTCTTCTAGTCTGTGGCCGTTTTTCAGTCTTCCCTGGTTTTTCATGACCTGACAGTCTTGAGGAGTACTGGTCATGTATTTTGGAGAATGCCCCTCAATTGGGGTGTGTCTGACGTATTTTCCTGTGACTCGGCTGGGGTGACGGATTTGGGGGAAGAGTCCCACCAGGTGAAGTGTCCTTCTCGTCCTGTCATATCAGAGGTGACAGGCATCACACGGTTAAGGTGGTGTTTGTCAGGGCTCTACACTGACAGTTACTATCTTCTGTCTCCATACTATTCCCTTTGGAATTGAGTTGCTAAGTGTAGCCAACTCTTAAACAGAGAGTTGGAAGTTAAGTTCAACCTCATGGTGGGGTCGGGGAGAGGGGGGTGTCTGCATATTCTATGTGAGATTCTTCTACAATGCATACGTCTCTTCTCTCCCATTTATTTATCTATTTATTCACATCTTTCTGGACTCATATACTTATTTTACAGTTTGGGATCCAATACGATATCATTTACTTTGGTGCTCAAATTGTTCCAGCTCTGACTGTTGGGAGCTCTTTCAGGTTGATGATTCCTGTATCCTTTGATATGCCCTCTCCCCCACCCCCCTCTTTTTTAAACACTCTCCTGATTTTCTGGTTCTACAGACTATTCCAGACTTTTTCATATTTTCTCTTCCCCAGCCCTAGAATCAGTTTTCTAGTTTCATTTCTTTTCTCTATTTTTCTTCTGCTTCCCATTTGAGTGATCTCTGCCCTTCCCTTTATTACTTCCTCTCTTCTGCTTATTTTGAGTTTAATGTGCTCTTTTCCCCCCTAATGTCTTAAGGTGAAAGTTAATGTCATTGATTCAAAACTGAGACCTGGCTTTTGCTGATAGATGTATTTTAGGGCTATAAATTTTCCCCTAAGCACTACTTTAGCTGCATCTCACAAATTTTGATATGTTTTGTTTTTATTTTGATTCAGTTCAAAATATTTTCTAATTTCTATTTTTTTTTCTGGACCTATGCATGATTTAGATGTCATTTCATCTCCAGATATCTGGGGACTTTCCAAGTATCTTTATGTTACTGATTTTTAACTTAATTCCATTGTCATTAGAGAACATATTTTATATGACTTGAATCTTTTTAAAATGTATTAAGACTTTCTTTATGGCTTACTGTATGATCTATCTTGGTAAATGTTCCACGTGCCTTTGTAACACATGTTTTGTTGCTGGGTGGAATGTTCTGTAAATGTCAATTAGGCCAATGAATATGTTCCAGTCTTTGGTGGCATTACTGATTTTCTACCTACTTATTCTATCAGTTATTGAGAGAGGGTTGTTGAAACCTCTGATTATAATTGTGTTTGTCTGTTTGTCCTTTCAGTTCTACTAGCTTTTGCTTCATGTATTTTGAAGCTCTGTTACTGAATCATAAACACTTAAGATTGCTATGTCCTCGTAACAAATTGACCTACTTATCATTGTGAATCATCCCCCCTTTCTCTCTGGTAATATTCTTTACTCTGAAATCTACTTTGTATAAAATAAATAAAGTCATCCCAGCTTTCTTCAGAATATGTCATAGTCTGCTCAGGCTACTGCTACAAAATACTGTGGACTGGGTGGGTGAAACAACAAACATTTATTTTTCACAGCTATGGAGGCTGGATGTCCAAGATCAAGGTGCTGGCAGATCCAGTGTCTGGTGAGAACACACTTTCTGATTTGCAGATGGCCATTTTCTCACTGTGTCCTCACACGGCAGAGAGCAGAAGAAAGGAAGGAAGCTCTCACATGTCTCTTCTTACAAGAGCACTAATCCCGTTCATGAAGGCCACACCTGCCTGCATGACCTTATTAACCTCCAAAGGTCCTACCTCCAAATATCATCCCACTGGGGATTCTGCATATGTTTTTATAAACTCACAATCCACTGTGACTACTTTTGCTTTAAAAAGCCAGTTTTCACTAAAAGAGATTTCAAAGAAAAAAAGCTTTCATATTTACACATAGTTACCACTCCCAATGCTGTTTATTCCTTTATGTAGATTCAGATTTCCAACTAGGATCATATGCCTTCCATCTGAACGAATTCCTTTAACATTCTTGTGAAGGTCTACTCGTAATGAAGTCTTTTAGCTTCTGAAAGTATTTCTATTTCAAATCTTTATATCAGTTATATTTTTATTTGAAAGGTATTTTTTGCTGAGTACAGAATTCTAGGTTGACTTTTTTTTTCCTCAGGACATTACAGATGGTGCTCCACTGTCTTCTAGTTGGCACTGTTTCCAACAAGAAGTCTGATGTCATCTTTATCCGTGCTCCTTTTCATGTAATATGTGTCTTGGGGTCCCAAAAATTACCCACATATTCAGAAATTTGTTGGAAGGACTCAGAAGGTTCACCACACAGATGTACACATGGCTAAGATTAATTATAGCAACAATATAGTAAGAATGCTCGGTAAGGGTGCATATTAAGGACACATAGGGGAAAAGTCACAGAAACAGGCTGGAGGACCCATGTACAGACTTCCTTATGTTTTCTCTCCCATCCGTAGTCACACAGTGCACAGTTCCCTTGCAGTAAAAATGAAGGAATGTCGTGATGTTCCTGCCCAGAGAAGTCCAGTGGATGCTCAGAGTTCACATTAAGGGACTGGTCATGCCAACTCTGCCTAGCATGTACTAAAATTCCAGCTCCCAAAGGGAAAGCAGGTATTCATCATAGACTGCACTGTTTGCACAAACAGCAGGGACAGTGAGCCTACCAGTTAGGAAAGGGTGGGAGCCCCCAAACTCCAACTTCACAGATACCAGCCAAGGGCCAAAATTGCATGTGGGCTTTTCTAAGGATAGTAGTCGTAGGCCTGTAAGGTTAAGTCTTTTCTGCACATAATGTCTTTTTCTATTTATGCCTTTAAGATTTTCTCTCTATCACTGATTTTAAGCAATTAGATAATGACATGCCTTGGTATCATTTTATGTCTGTGATTTTGGAAAATTTGGACATTTTTATACCAATATTTATTCAAAATTTTTATATCTACTCTCTGTCCTCTTTCAGGGACTCAAATTACACTTACATTAAGCTTACATTTTTCCCACAGCTCACTGATATTCTTCATTTTTAATGGAGGGATCTTTTTCTCTCTCATTCATTCTGCATAGTGTCTCTCCCTACATCTTAAAGTTCATTTATCTTTTCAGTGTCTAATTGGCTATAAATCCCATCTACTACATTTTTCATCTCAGATATTGTAAATTTCATCTCTAGAAATTTTATTTATATCTCTTTTTCTCAATGTTTTTGACATCTTTATTGAAGTATAATTGACATACATTAAACTACATATATTTAAAGTGTGATATTTGATGAAGTTTTGACATATGTAAACATCAGTGAAAAATCATAATCAAGATAATAAAATAATACAGAGTGCACCCACAGATCACAATGGATTCAAACTAGAAATCAATAACTGAAAGATAACAGAAAAATCTCCACATGCTTGAAAACTAAGCAACATACTTCTAAATAATCATTAAGTCAAAGAGGAAGTTTAGAGAAATAAGCAACTACACTGACTGAAAATACAACATGTTAAAATTCATAGGGCACAGCTACAGTAGGGACATGAGGCAAATTTATAGCACTAAATGCATACATTAGAAAGGAGGAATGTGGGTGACATCAGAAGTATGGCGAAGTGGAAAATTACCTTGTCTCACCCCTTCAGTCTATAAACAGTAAAACATTCACAGCTCAACAAAGGTGCCCAACACAACAGGATGCCAGACAATTCCACACATTTGCATGTCTAAAGGTGGGTGGACTGGAACACAACGAGGACATGGGGCCTGCAATCCTGGCCCTCCGACCATGGCAGCAGTGCCCAGAGTTTCAGAGAACCCAGTAACAGCAGGGAAGATGGCACATGTGACTCAAGCCAGCCTACCACACCAGTGCCCACGGCCACAGGTAACTGAGCAGCAGCAGCAGTGGGGCCTGGAACCCCATCCCTACAGCTGCTGGGGCATCCATGACCCCAGCCGTGACGCTTGCTATCCACAGTGGCAGAGTCCATGAATCAAACAACAGTGGACAAGGTAGCGGCACCCGCACGAACCTGGCTCCCCCTCTGCACCACCCACCTCTGTCCACAGCAACAGAGCCTGCAACTCAGGGGATCCAGGACACAAAGGAAGAGCCCGCCATCCTGGTGATGACAGAGGATCTTGCAGAAGCAAAGGAGCAACAACCCAGTGGCACAAAAAGCGGCAACGAAGGAACAGAGCCACACCTTTACGGAGACGGTGGAGGCTGGAAAGTACCAGGCTCAAATATTACCAGGGGCTGCGCAGGTATGAGAAATTAAAAACGTGTGTGATAGCGCCACCTACCGGAAAACAAAACAAAAGAATCTAACTCCTAACCCTTTAATATCAAATGCAATGGTGAGCAGGATAGGGGTTGAGGAAATGATGCTAGCTTTTGTTTTTGTTTGGCTATTTTTTTGGGGGGCCAGGGGGAGGTAATTAGATTCATCTATTTATTTATTACTTTTGGTGGAGGTACCGGGGATTGAACCGGGGACCTCGTGCATGCTAGGCATGCACTCTACCACTGAGCCGTATCCTCCCTACCTTAGTTTTTGGGGTTTTTTTTTTTAATTATTTGCGTTTACATTTGGGGGATATACTCAACAACTCTGTCTCAAGTGTTTTTAACATCTCAGCACTTCACAGTTGTAATGCAGTGATTGAAAGAATCTGATCTTCTCAGTGCAGAGGAAGAGAGAGAATAACACGGTGAAAACAGCACTGAACCAAGAGTCCTATAATCTGATTTCTAATCCTAATCTGATCACTGATTGACAGTATGGGCTGAGACAAATCACTTTGCTCCTCTTGGTCTCAATTCGTAAGTCTGTAAAGTGAGCAGTATGACTATGTCATCTTCAAGCACCTGTCTGATTCTGGGATGGAAAGCCTGATAGGACAGTTCTTAATCTTTGATGGGATTGAGACCCCAGAAAAATACACATGTACACAAACACATAATTTTGCCCAGAGTTTTACAGGTTTCACAACTCTAGAAAGCATTCTATATCTCTAACCTCTCTGCTCTACAGAACTTAGGACACTCGCTTCTGCTTGGACTCCTCTTCTGACAGGGAGCTCACTATCTTACAACGTAGCCAAACATAAGTGACCTGTGCTGGAAAAATTAATTCATCTTCATATTGAACTAAGATCTGCACACTGTAACTCGTACCCACTGGTCTAAATTCTCCAGAGCAAAACAGAAAAACAAACAAAAAATTTCTCTCGTGTGTAGCATCTCTTCATTTCTCTGAAGGAGGTTTCTAACTATTAAATGCAGTAATTTGGGGGGGGGGGAATGGAGATGATTTGCCATACAAATTATTTTACAGTGCATTGTTATATAAAGATATATTCTGCAACCTCACCCCAAATATGCCAAACACCCAAATGTAGATGCTAAACTCCAAACAGGCACCACTGCTATTAATCTGCATGATTAGGTTTTGCAAAGACAGGAATTAGTCTTTTAAAAAAAATATCTTGAAGGACATAGAAGAGTCCTCTGGAAAGAGCACTTCATTAAGAATCAGGAGACCTGGGAATAGTATTCCGCTTCCCGCTCCAACTACCTGTGTATCTTTGTACAAGTTACTTAACCCCTCCCTCTGAGCCTGTTTCTCATCTGTAAAATGTGACAAAACCTACCTCACAGGGGTGTAGTGAGGACCAAATGATATCATGTTCCTCAGAGTTTCTGACCCAAGCCCGGCACAGAGCAAAATTCTCAATACATACTCGTTCCGGAGCTCAGCAACTTCAGCGTTTCATTCGATGAGCTCGGCGCTCTGGCACCAGCGGGATTCCCCTTCCCGAGCGGAGTCTGCGCTCTGGGCTCGACTGAGGCTCCCTGGCCGCTCGCGCTTTTCTCTCCTTCTCCAAGATGGCGGCGGTCGGCGGCGCTGAGGCGGGATCCGGGCGAGCCGAGTGAAGGTAGCGGCGAGCCGAGCCCCCACGAGGCCGAGCTGGGCCCCCACCCCCAGGCGGCAGCGGCCCCGCCCCGCCGCCACCCGCCTCCTCGGGCCCGCGACACCGCTCCGAGGGCGCCCCGGGCCCGTCGCGGCCTAGCCCAGGGGCCGAGCCGGGGACTGGAGTAGCGGCCGCAGTCCGCCCCCGGGAAGGGGCTGGAGCGGGCCGAAGGAGGAAGGCGGGCGGGAGCTGTTCAAATGGAGAAGGCGGGAAAGCTGCGGGGCCGGGAGGGGGCGTGCGGCCGCCCCGGGGGCCTGCGGGCCGAGGCCGCCCCTCCCCCTGCCCGGGCCGTCTCCGCCCTCGGGGGCGCCGGAGCCGCCGGGACGCGGGAACCCGGGTCGGGGCCGCCGTGCGGCTCGGGAGCCGGGACGCGGGGTCCCCGGGCTGTCAAGGGGCGAGGGGGCCGGGGCGACGGGAGGGCCCGGGCGGCGGCCGGCAGGAGAGGATGCGAGGAGCTTTCTTCTTTTCCTCTTCGCACAGCGTTGTCGAACTAGCTGTTGCTGCAGAACTGCCGGGAGAATCCCTTAGGTTTGCCGTGGGGAGCCACAAAAATGGTGGTCCTGGGGGCTCTTTGTAGCAGTAACCCGGTGTGGTGTGTACTCGTTGCGTGCGACCCAGTTTGAACGTGCCTACCTAGCGGGATCTCCGTCCAGGCCCATTTCCCCCCATAGCTGTTACTGGTAGACTTCACTTTATATTGTATCACGCAAAAGAAGAAACATCTATCTCCCTGCTTCCTGATAGCTAAGCTGGTGGCTGATTATATTCCCCCATAGCAGAATAAATTAAAAAACTGAATCCAAAGTAGAGCCTGTTGATTGGACAAGGCTTGTCAAAATTTCTACTGCTGGGTTTTTTTGGAAATGTGTGTTGTCAGCCGATCTGTGCGGTGGTCGTGGTTCCGCTTAATTGCACTACAATGAGAGGATTGAATCCCCATCCCAGGCTGTCGGGATCTCTGCAGTTTCCAGAGCTGGCAGGGGCTGTGAGTGCTGCATAGGTAGGTTCTTGGAGAAGGGAGTGGCAAGAATTCGGAGTCGCTGTGTGCTGAGATTGGAGGAAATCTCAACGAAAATGAGACCTCACCTACTAGTATCCTAGAAGTAACAGCAACAGCAACAATTCAGAAACTGGCAGCAGCTGGACGTGCATCTTCCTTTTCCTGCACTGACTGGCACTTTGAGTTCGTGAAAGGAGGACTGGAAGAAGAGAACACGGAACCTTGAACAAGGCTCTCATATTGGACTCGACCTGGATCTCAGGATTTCACTTACTGCCCGGTTTCCAGGCTTACTTTGTTTCTTCTTTTTCAATACACATTTACATTGTGGGATGAAGAAGTTTGTGAGTGATTGCTGGGGCTCAGATTACGTCAAAAATTCATCTTCCAAAGCTTTTTTTTTTCACTATTTATAATTTGGATTTTCAAAATAACCAAAGTACTGCATCTGATGATTTTTGGTTTCTCCCTGATTATTTTGATAATCCAGAAAGCAATGCCTGAACCTGACCCATATACTTATCTACAAGTGGAAGAGCAGCTCTGTCTCCCCTTTTTTATCTCCTGAAGAAAAATCCCAAAAGAGCCACTTAATAATTTGCACCTTTCAAAAGTACACTTTTTTTTATGATGGCATGTTTCTTACTTCCATAAACAACATTAAATAATGAACTGTTACTTCTGTGGTCTTTTCTTAGCCCACTGAGAGGAACATAATTGTAAAATTATCCCTGCCTCTTGAAGTTGACAGCACTGAATTCTATAAACTCCAGAATGACGGAATTCAGGAGAATGAGTTTTAACACCTGTTTTACTTTTGCCAACATTTAATGTAATTATGGCCTCTGTCTTCTAATGTGAATATCAAACCTAATATTTTTCATTTTCATTAATCCTTGCAATCTGCTGCCTAACCCTGAGCTCTGAATTTATTGTGGGTAATATTCAAGACCTGGAAAGACTATCAGGGGAGTCATCTGATCTTGTATGAATGTTGCCTTAACTCTGCCTTTCTTCCATACTGTTGCTTGAGACTTCTTTATCTGGTTTCATCTTTCTTCTATGAGTCAGCAACCAAAACTGAGCCCTGGGCTGAAATAATATCCTGATTTTAAAGAACCTAGAAGTTCAGGGTCCATCAGTCTGCCCAAGCTGTGAATGAGATTGTGTTTAATTTTAGTTTTTTAAGCTCTTGTCTGTCCTGATTCTTTAGTGAATTGGACTTGCCTTCAGGCCCTGTTCTTTTTTTTTACCAAGGTTATTTAATCTTCTGATTTGTAAAACGCTGTTCAGTGTCTTTATGAATTCTAATTCTAATTTATAATTCTAATACATATTGCTGACACCAGCACACATTTTCTGTGCTGCTCTGTGCCTCTGAGGATCAGCTCCTTGTTTTCTGTTCCCTTTTACAATATTTTTCATCCACCGGTTGTTTTTCACAGCAGTCGGTTATGAGACCATGAGCACTTTTTCATAGTCCAGTCAGTGACATCATTGTTTGCCTTCTCATACTATCTTCAGAGGTACTTATTCCTATTCTGACTGTTAGCTGTTCAGCTCTGTTTTATGTTAGTTTTGATGTTACCAAAGGGAAGGCCTGGATATAAGTCTCAGTCTCCATACAGAAGAGCATTTTCTTATTGACAACAAATTGATGGTCCCATTGATGATGTTGAATATTTAAGATATTTTTCCCCATTATTTCTCAAACGTTCTTTGCCAAAAGTCATGTTGGCATGGAAAACGTTTAACTTGAGGTCTCAAGTTGTGGTATTTCCTGGCGTTATCAGCCTGTGAAAAGTAATGGGGTCCCTGTACTCTTCTAATAAACTCACTGCTTTAGTGCCAGTGAGAGGATATACTATTTTCAGATGAGTGGGTATAATCCCGTATGATGTTCCCCCTCCCCTAACCCCTCTTGGAGTTACACCCCTTGGGTGGAAAGGGGATGACAATTTCTGTTTGAGACAGTTTAATGCCTACTGCTGGAACATGGAAACTGGCTGTGTCACATGTATCTCGCCTCCTGGCATTTCTGCATGAGACCTGACCTTATAGCCCCTTGATTTCCTGTGAAAAGCCCTTTGAGTAAGCCGTTCTCCAACTATCTGTAAAATAATCCAGTTCATTTCATGTCTTTACTTCACTCAAGCTTCTCTTACCTTGACCAAGACCATTCTTCATTCCACTTCTTAGCGAAGTGGAGAAATGCTTTTTTATGTTTCTTAATCTTCCCTGTAAATCATTCTTGGTAATACTTCTGTTTTCAACTCAGGCATATGTGTGCATTGTGTTTTATCTGACTTGTGCAATTAGACCTTTTTTCTTTGAGTTATTTTAAATGTGACCCTTATGACAGTTTCCTTTGTTAATTCATCTTTTCTTTCACAAATGTTGCATACTTCAGTATTACCCATCCCTTCCTCGAGGTGTTGGCAATGTCTCATTGAAGTGTCTTTCAGCATTTCTAAACCCCATTATAGTGATGAAGGTAAAATAAAATTTCAGTAAATGAGCAGTCACATCAGCTTTTAATTATGTCACTAACTGAATGAGGTCATTTTTAATATATTTAGTATAGAATATTTAAATTTCCTGCAAAGACTTTTCCTGTAGGAATTGTGACATTTCCTGTCCTAAAAGTATTTGAAGAACTTTACCTTGGAGCGCAGTTTATGGCTTGTCATCCTCAAAGTCAAAATGGACATGTAAACTTGTATGCCGAAAAAGAAATTTTAACAATTTAAGGCAACATTTAGAACTTTTAAATGATAGTAATTCTTCAAATTAGTGAAATCTTAATGATAAAAATGCCATCACCAGTGGACAAAGGAAAATTCCTCATTTTCTCCTATAACCTTTAAGAAAGGCTTAATAATGTTAAAAGCTGTCCTATGGCCAAGCAATATAAAAAGTGTGCCTACTTTTACAGTTCCATGATTTTGAGCAAATTCAGATAGCCCAACCAAATGCAAACCAAAAGAATTATGCTCTAAAATCTTTAATATCCCTGTAATGTACTCGTCATTTCTGTTTAAATTGTAATACAATAGATTTTAGCCCATCACCGATTCGGATGGTAGGTTTTTGTGGTCTCAAATGTGGGGTATAATCTGTCTTCCTCTGTATCCTGCTCTATCTGTGCATTTTGTAACCATGATTGAACCTATCCCTCTGACTTAATGTCAGTGCTTACCTGTCTCAGTGTTGTCAGTCCTGTTGGCATTTCAGAAATTCTCATTAATTTTGAAGTATTTTTTTTCTGTGGAAGGTATTTTATATACTCCCCTCCAACAACAGCTTTAATTCATGAATCAAATCAAATTATGCCTAGTGCATTTCCTACACTTTCAGCCCCAGAATATTTACAGAGTCAGAGGTGACAAGACGCTCCTTTATCTCTTGCTGCCCTTCCCGTCTGCCCTTGGATCACTGCGCATTTCCGTCTGGAAGGTTGCTTCTCCACAGTGATTTCGCATTACAGGAGGGTTTTCCTTCTTTGTTTCTCAGACCTGGTCCTGTAGACGGGAAGGCGCCTGGACACAGTGACACATTCTCAAAGGCCCTGCAGGACCGCCATGGCTTATGATGACTCCGTGAAGAAAGAAGGTATGACCCCTTAACCTGAGAAGCATTCCAAAGGGGGTGTCCTCTTCAGCCCTTGCAGCCCGTGGACATAGAGACCAGGACTGGCCATCACAGCCTGGACTCCCAAGTGATGAGCCAGAGCGCTATTAAAACTCCACGTCATCCCCAAACTGGGCCCATGGAGACGAAAACCAGGACAGGGTTCCAACACAAGAGTCTGAAACATAAGTCTCTGTAGTGTATTGGGGTGAGCCCCTGCAGCACTCGTGGTCCTTGCCAGCTCCAGTGTGCCGGGCTCTGGGGACAGGAACCACACAGTGGACTCCCACAGAGCAGCACAGCACATGAATCCTTATTCTTTTCAGCCTTACCTCTGCAAGTCTGTGTCCACCTGCCAAATCACAACTAAGAAACCATGTCTGAGGATGCACCCTGGGCCTTTGCATAGCGTGGAAGCGTTGTTTCTTCAGGTTTGATTCTTATATTTGCAGCCAAGCCGCCAAGACATACTCTTGTCCCCTTGGATCTAGCCCTGTATCCCAGTGGACTTATCGAGTAACGTTAATTTGAAAATGGAGGGACTGTTGCGTTACACATGTGGCGATTTGTTTGTTACTTACTTGACTCTATCATTTCCTTTCCAAATGAATCTGTGCTGCTCAGATTGCTTTGATGGTGATCACAGCTTTGAGGACATAGGGCTAGCTGCTGGCCGAAGCCAACGAGAAAAGAAACGCTCTTACAAAGATTTTTTAAGGGAAGAGGAAGAAATCGCTGCTCAGGTCAGGAATTCTTCCAAGAAGAAATTAAAGGTAAATGCTAAACATTTGAATTAGGAAAGTTTTAGACTATTTTGTATCGTATTTCCTAATATTTGAAGAAAGGAGTTTTTTTTAAAAACGTCTACAAAGAGACATAAACATTATTCACGTCTATTTTTACCATTTCCTGTGTTTTACTTTATTTTCCAAAGTCAGAAGTCATCAAAAAACAAGATTGGTTCCAACTGAGTCACTTTGCTCTACACCTGAAACTAGCACAGCATTGCAAATCAACTATACTTCCATAAAAATAAGTAATTTTTTGTAAAGAAAGCAACAGGATTGGTTCCAAACTGCCTTTGCCTCGTCATCTTATTCTTGGTCAACTCTTCTTCCTCTTCAATTTCCAGGATAGTGAACTTTACTTCTTGGGGACGGACACGCACAAGAAGAAGAGGAAGCACTCGTCTGATGATTACTACTATGGAGGTAAGGCTGGGAGAGGGCAGCAGGTGGGAGAGACACATCTCTGGTTCTTGGAGTCGGGGTAGGGGAGAGGGATCCAGATGTTGCTGACTCAGTGGCCTATTTAACAGGACAGTGGTTCTTGTTCTGAGTGCCGATAAACCAGTGTGAAGGAGGAGAGAGGTGGAGGGCTGGTATTTTGGAGGATTCAGCATAGAAGAACAGTCTTCATTTGTGATACACCAGGTACCAGGTTCCTTCTCCCCCCAATCACCCACTTATCTTGTGCCCATTGTTACCGAGCGTCCCTTTTGCCAAATGTAGTCCTGGGCCCTCTGGCCTGCACCTGTGGGTTCTCAGTCCAGCACATCTCCACTGACAAGACCAGTTTTTCTTAGCTCTGTTATGCACATAGCTGATGAGACTAACTCCTTCCTAGAATGGATTTGTCCTGAACACAGGAATAAATGATGCTCTGTCTGCAGTGTAATCTAAATTGTAACTACTCGTAATCCCGCAGCTGTGGTCCATTCTTCGGGGTATGCTCTCTTTGGTTGCTTGCGAAGACTCAGTGAAGAGAAACAACATTAGTGGCAAGAACCGTCTCCAGGGTCAGAGGCAGAATCTACCAAGCCAAGAAGCACGTGGGCATCGTCTCTGAATGTTAGGAATCAGTTGAAGGGCCTCCCCTCAAACCATTCCTGTTAGCCTCCTCCTCATCTTACTTGGGTGCTCTTGGTGAGAGAGGAAACTGGTTGGAAGTTGCTCTGTCATGTGGACATCACTCCTCTTGATTATTTCTAGATATTTCGTCTTTGGAATCGTCACAGAAGAAAAAGAAAAAGTCCAGCCCGCAGTCTGCTGATACAGCCATGGACCTGTTGAAAGCTATCACTTCACCACTGGCAGCAGGCACCAAGCCCTCCAAAAAGACAGGAGAAAAATCCTCTAGTTCTTCAAGCCATTCAGAGAGTAAAAAGGAACACCACAGGAAGAAAGTAAGTGGAAGTGGCGGGGAACCATCCCTGGAGGATGGTGGTTCCCACAAATCCAAAAAAATGAAACCCCTCTATGTGAACACAGAGACTCTGACCCTTCGTGAGCCCGATGGCTTAAAGATGAAACTCATTCTCTCACCAAAGGAGAAGGGAAGCAGCTCGGTTGATGAGGAGTCTTTTCAGTACCCCTCTCAACAAGCGACTGTGAAAAAATCCTCTAAGAAGTCAGCTCGCGATGAGCAAGGTGCTTTACTCCTAGGACACGAGTTACAGAGCTTCCTGAAAACAGCCCGGAAGAAGCACAAATCCTCCTCAGACCCGCGTTCATCTCCTGGCCCTGAAGGCTGTGGGGCTGATGCCTCCCAGTTCCCAGAATCCCACAGTGCTAACCTTGACCTTTCAGGGCTAGAACCTATTCTCGTGGAGTCAGACTCCTCCTCGGGTGGGGAGTTAGAGGCAGGGGAGTTAGTGATAGATGATTCTTACCGGGAAATCAAGAAGAAAAAGAAGTCAAAGAAGAGCAAAAAGAAGAAGGACAAGGAGAAGCATAAAGAGAAGCGACACTCCAAGTCCAAGAGAAGTTCAGGGCTTCCCACCGCAGCCGTGGGAGAGGTCCCAGCACCACCTGGCCCTCCTCCCAGCACCCCGTACCCCGGAGCAGCCGCTCCTCCCCCACCGCTTCCGGGCCTCCACGCAGATGGGCACAGTGAGAAAAAGAAGAAGAGAGAGGAGAAGGACAGAGAGCGCGAGAGAGGAGACAAGGTAAGGCATTTTTTTAAAGTATGAGGCGTAGGAGGTGAAACAGGCTTTTCCCCAACAGTAGTAAGTGGACTTGGAATTAAGCAGCTGAGGTGAACCGTCAGGGATGCAGCAAGGTAAATCTGCTGGAATGATGTCAAGTATGAAATGGACCAGTGGTACAAAAATAGGCGCCATCTTAATTATTCATGGGTTTTCTTGATAGAGTCGTTCTCCCACTGTGCCAAGCAGAGGTTTAGAAATACCAACGCTTATTCTGACCTGCCCTTAGAATTCACAGAAGGAGCCAAACCCAGTTTCTTTCACTCAGCAGCACAGTCTGCCTGGGCCAGTGTGAAAAGGTATCCTGTGAGTTCATCTTGAGAAATAGATTTTCAAAATTAGGAGGATAATGAGCGAGTTAACAGAATAAACTAACGGCTTTTCACTAACCGATGTTGGCTACTTTCTGGTATTTTTAGTGTCAAAGATGCGTTCTTCCACTATTTGAGCACTTCGTGTTTGGCAGGCCCAGTGCTACCATCGGCGTTAAGAGGTGGAAGGATGAGCAGGATGTAGCCCTTGACCTCAGGGAGCTCACTGCTTGTAGAGGAGATAGGAATGAGAACTTAGCCCCCAAGGTTTGATTTCTTTCTCACAACTCAAGAAATTTTCTAGCAGTTGTACTTTCCGGGCTGATGACTATGTCATTACAGGTTTCCTTTAAAAAATAAACTACCTGCCTCCCCGCCCCCCGATTATCAAAGTAATACACAATTTTTTTAGAAATTTAGAAATTCATAATAGTAAGAAAGAAAAAAATCATAGTTTTGCCACCTAAGGACAACCATTTTCTTCCTTTGTAGTTCTGCAGCATGAAAATGTTAGATGAAGTCTGAAAAAAAAGCAACTGAAAGAGAAAATCAAATATATTAATATGGGATTAGCAATTTCATTTCAGTCTAAAATTTGACGTGCAAGTTATTTTCCCCACTAGTAAGACAGCCTTTTAAGAAAGTAAAAAAAAAGCCTCCCAAGCTAAGAATCAACATAAGCATAACATAACTGGCTGGTCACATACTGGGTCAGGTTTTATTCATTTGTTTATTTGAAAACTGTTTCATGAAATAGTACATATCCTGTGTAAGACTGAGTGTATTCTGAGAACCTCCATTCTAGTGATATATGAGAATGCCGTAAACTAATCTTACAGCGCTCAGTGTGAGGGGGCAGGATGGTCAGGGAAAGCTCAGAGAAGAAAAAGGATTTCAGCAGAAGGGGACACGTGGAGGCAGAGAGATGGTCAGGAAGCAGTGTAGCAAAACAGCTGAACCCTCGTCCTGTGTTTCCAGCCGTCTGATCAGTATTTCTGCCTGGATGCCTTGGGTACTTCAGACCCGTGCGTCACTAACTCAGCTCATCATCCAGACTCCAAACCTGCATCTCCTCCTCCATCTCCTTCTGTAATCCCCATGTCCTGCCAGCCAACCCAAACTCAAAACCACATGCTTATCATTTTTCTCAGTACTTCATTATGAAATTTTTCAAACAAAAAGCATTGAAAGAATTGTACAGTGAACACCATATGCCACCCATTGAGATTCTACAGTTCATATTTTGCTGTTTGCTTTATCATTCATCTTTCCATCAATCCATCTTATCTTTGTTAATGTATCTTAAAGTAAGTTGTAGGCATCATAAACTTCACCTCTCAATACTTCAGCTTGCATATTATTAACTTAAACTCAGTATTTGTTTTCAGAGCTTTTTTTAGGTAAAATTCACACATGGTAAAATGCACAAATGTTGAGTGTACCATTTGATGAGTTTTGGTAAGTTCACACACCTGTGTGATGAAATCTCCATCAAGATACAGATATTATCCTCATCCCAGATACCCAGAGGTATTTCTCATATCCCTTCCCAGTCAGTCCTCACCCCTACAGCCAACTGCTGTTCTAATTTTGTTTTCCAACCTTAAGGTTCACTTTTACATTTCCCTCTTCCCTGCCCAGCCCCCAGTATTTCCACTCAGGTGTTGAACCTGATATTCGTCCTCCTTAATAACTTCCACATCTTTATGCCCTCTCTCACCACTGCCTCATCGCTCTCTGTACTTAATGTAATACATGGCTCCCTTTCCATTTCTTCCCCCACACGGTGAGTCTAACACTGATGCCGGAATAAACATAAGTACCACTTGGATGACAACAGGCATCTGTTCAACATCCTCAGTGGATCCTTACTCCTTTATGTTCGACCATAAGACCCAAGAGGACCGGGATGAGAAGTGATGGAGCCCAGAGCGGCCTCTTGTAGCAGACACACAAGGGCCCTGGATGGGAGGAGGGGCCCTTTGCTGGAGGGGAAACCAGAGAGGGCTTAGTGTCACGGAAGCAAGGGACAGACCATTTCAAGAATAGATTGGTCTCATGCCTGAGAAGACAGGAGTTCAAGTGTAGTGGGGAGAATGGAAGCCAGGTGTCTGACAGAGTTCACACTAGAGTGAGAAGTGAAGGCAGTGGGGGGATCTTTCACTGGAGAATTTTGACTGATACAAAGAAGGGAGGTTGCACTGTCTCCCTGGTGAACAGTGGCACTTTCAGTGTTGAGTTGTATTTTGGGAGTAGTTTTTTGGATGTTTAAAATTGGTTTGCCTGTTTGTTTCTTTGTGGTTGAATCCTGCTTTCTAGGAGGAGAAGAGAAGTCAGATGGTAATATCTTGAAGCTTCATTCCCCCTTTAAGATCATCCCTTTGAAGTCGGGGTTTTGGTTTATACTGGAGGAGCAGGCTGTGGTAACATTTCAAAAGACACCTTGCTTTGGGTTTTAGTAAATCAGTAAAAGCCGATTCACTGCTGCTCAAATAAGAGCTGTGATGTTGCCACTTCGGAGGCACACCTTCACTTACCTGTGTGTTTCCAGAATGTTCTCATTTCCTCCAAGCAAACGAAGGCTGGCCTGGTGCCTGGCACACTCAGACATTACTGTTGATCTACTAATAAACTAAATTCTGAGATAAAACTAGTGCCATCTTTTGAGAGCCTGTTGTGTGCCAGGCTCTCCTGGGCACTTGTGCACACAGAGCGGTCATGACTGACAGGGATTGGTAGCCCCCTTTGATGGAGGAAGCAGCTGGAAAGAAAGGACGTGAATTTAATAGAGGCCTTTAACCCCGAGCCTGGACTCTTTCCACTATCACGCATGCCTCTCCAAACCTGTAAAAGAGGGTTACCCAGCCCCGTAACGCACCCTCAGTGAAGCTAAAAGGAGGTTCCAGGTTAAGGGAAACTGATAGGGTGTCCTGGTGTCAGCGATTTGGCCTATTGAGACATAAAGATGTTGTAATGAAGTGGCTGAAAGCTTGGACCCGGGTACAGCAGACTTGGGTTCTTGGTCTCTTTGCTACTTACTAGCTTTGTTCTCTTGAGGTTGCTTCCTCACTTCCCTGCTCACTTGTGAAATGGGGTTACTTAAACTGACCTAGGTGTACGTGTGACATGCTTAGCCCATGGCCTGGCTCAGCAGATAACTGCTGTTGCAATGACTTGCTTTCATCCCGAGCTCTTCGGAAGCATAAAATATACTGGAAAATATCTTTTTAAAACTTTTTTTTTCAACCACTCATTTCACATATTAGACCAAGCAAGGAGACTATGCTTTTATGGTTTCATTTCTGTTTTCTTTTGCCTTTTAATATTAACATCCACCTTTTAGGAAGCAAACTCTGCAGTTATCACTTGTTTGGAAAACAGTTAAGGACCAAAGAGAAAACAGGGTGTCTGAGGAGCAAAAGCACATGCTATAGAGTGAGTTTCCTCCAGCTCGTGGAGCACTTCATGGGCACTGGGGGAAGGAACATTGGCTGGAGACGAGTCCCTGGACCACTCTGACCCTGATCTTTTCTTCATAGCATAATGAACTAGCACCCAGCCTGCTTCACATAGAAGAGTGTTGTGAAAATAAGCCAAGGTAATCCAAGTGAACATGTGCACTGCCCTTTACACATACAGCTCTGGGGCTCTGCTGTGCATTCAGTACATATTTATTCTGCACTTTGTGCCAGGCACTCGCCAGGTGCTATGGATACAAAGATGAATAAGACCCAGTGTCAGCTCTCAAAGAGCTCAGGGTGTAGTAAGCGAGGTTGGGAAGTGTTCGGCGTGTTGAACGTCAGCAGAGACTTATGCAGAATGCTGAGGAGGGCCTCGGAGTGTCAGAGAAGGTTTCAGGGGACATACCACCTGAATTGGATCTTAAGGCCAAATAGAAGTTATCGGGTGGAAAGGAGGAGTAGGCATTTCAGTCAGGGAGTGAAAAGTGCATGTGAGGGCAGGCACTGAGATACAAGGGGCATAGGATGTTCAGAATTCCCCAGGACATTAGCAGAAGGTTCAAAGTAATGGGTGGAAGGCAGGAAGAGTTGCTGCCCTCTAGGAGAGGGCAGTAGAGTAATGGTCAGTAAATTACAAGAATAACAGTGATATGTATGGAGTTGTTCATAAGTTCTAAGCACCACACTAAGTTTTTTATCAATGGTATATCAGTGAATTTTCACAAGCACCCCATCATGTGTAGGTCTTACTATCACCATTTCACAGAAATAAGCTCCAAGAAGTGGAATTACCTGCCTCGGAACACACACCTGATTAGTGGCAGAAGAGAAATTTAAGCCCAGGTTTTTCTGGTTGCAGGATCCGTGCTCTTTCCACCATACAGAAGGAATGTTTAAATTCTATGCACTGGTATATTATGAGAGAGAGCAGAAATAGTTTTCCATTCAGAATAGTTAAAATAAAAGCTTTGGTGTGAAAACTTTGCTTCTCTGGCACCCTGTCCTTTAGCCAGATCAGATTTGGGGATTTCAGTCAAGTTAGTTCAGAAGAGCATCAGATGGTGGCCCTGCCACTCCCTCAGCAAATGACTGGATCTCAGTTTCTCATCTGTAAAATGTCAATAATGATGGAATGTACCTCGTAGGGTTGTTAGGAGGCTTAAATGAGTTTCTACAGGTAAAGCCTTGGTGAGAGCGTCTCCTACATGGTATTCATGTCAGTGAAGAGACTGGGTTCCTGTCATCAGCAGAAGAAAGCCAAGTTCCATTTTTAAGTTTCATAAATTATATTTTGCCTTAACCCTGAGATGTTTTATCCTTTAAAGTATGTTATTAAACTGGAGTCATAGATGCACTTGAAGAGGCATTTTCATCAGACTTTCTCAGAGTTCTGTGATCTAAAGGAGTTAAGTGTGACTGCTTTATAAACAGCAGTAAGAAATTGCTCTTAATATAGATCTTGATATTGTAACATATGTCATCAAACATTTAAAAGGAGGTTCTGGCTATAAAATTACAACCTTGTGAGTTACACTTAAGTGGATTTGTTGCCAGTCATTTGCTGCTAATAATAAAGTATCCAAGTTTTTGAAATATTAACATTTTGTTAAAGGAGAGCCCAGGTTAGATCTAAATGTAACCCCTGTGATTCACTTGACATAATGTATGTTTTCTCATTCTTGCCTTAGAAAGTCTAGGGTAGAATTACTGGTCTTGCATTTAGAATCATGTGGAAAAGTTTTGTATGTCTAGAGATCAGCCATTATTTGTGTTATTTCTAACTATTAATTTAGAAAAATGCCTATGCTCTGGAAAAAATTAAACCGTTAGGCTTGAATTCCAAACTTTGGGTCCGTAGGCTGGAGTTGCATCTTAGAGCATGATGGGTAGGTTCTAAGGTCAGCACAGACAATGAAAACTGTTAGAGTTTCCCTTGAAAATCTCTTAAGGCAGCTGCATGATGAAGGCCAACAGATTCTCAGTCCAGCAGAAAGTCAGCCCAGTGCAGCCGGGTTTTTCTCTCTTCGGCATCAGATTAAGTCATTGGCATATGTTAAGGAGCCATAGTTTTATTTTATTTTTTAAGTTGTGTCAGCTACCAACATGAGAATCACACTGAGGTAGTGAGTTGCATACCCTGAGGGAGGCATCCAGGACCTATCTGGGGAAGGCAGATTTACACTCTGTCACACTCACTCCAAGGAATAGGTTCTTAGAGCAGAATCATCCAGACTCGTCAGTCCTTACCTCCCTGTCTCTCTCATGGCCAAATATAAAACTGACATGAACTCATGTATTTGTAGTGCCACTTTATTTTATCTTGGGCCCAATAAAGGGGGATTTGAAAGGATTATAGCACTTAGAGCATTTGGGGATATGAAGCTGCTACTAAATTAATAAAGGAAATGCAGCCCCTAGAACTCACTTCCGTTGCATCTCTGAACAGAACTGGCTCCACCAGGAGAATACCGAAAATAGGACCTTTACTATGTAAATGGCATGTTTAAAGTAAAGGCCTTGCTGCTGTGGTTTGTTGTTTTTTAGGGGGGGTTGTTTGTTTGTTTTTGTCTGATTTAGGTCAAATAATTTCACCCCATCATCCTTCACCAGAATTGCTATTTTTTAAAAAAATCTTGTATTGACTTCTTGGAAGCCACAACTTCTATTTTGAAAAATAGAGAGGGAATAGAAAAGAATTCATAGCAGTTTTCTACTGTGATGTAACAAATTACCACAAATTCAGCAGTTTAAGAAGACCTGCAGTTATTATCTCGCAGTTCTGTAGATCAAGCCCAGATAGGGCTCAGCCAGGTTCTCTGCTCCATCTCACGAGACTGAATCCCGGTGTTGTCTAGAACTGGTTTCTTATCTGAGCTGCAGGCCCTTGTCCAGGTTGTTGGCAACATTCCGTTCCTTGGAGCTGTAGGACTCATAGCAACTCATCTTCGGGTCCAAGGCCAGCAGGAGAGTGTCTGCTGCTGGGTCTTACTCTTTTAAGGGCTCACTGGATAAGGTCAGGCCCACTCCAGATAATCTCCCTTTTGATTCGCTCAGATTCAACTCACTCGGGGACCTTTATTACATCTGCAGAGTCCCTTTTGCCATATAACATAACATAACACAATCACGGGAGCAACAGCCCCTCAGATTCACCAGTCCTGCTCATGTACAGGGGCAGGTCCGTGAACACCAGGGATGGAAATCTTGGGCACCATCTTGGAATTCCGCCTACCACAGAGATAACGTTACTGAGTACCTACTGCAGTACCAAACACTGGCTAGTTCCTACCTTTTTATCCAACTTTTACTTGTAGGGAAACTAAAGCTCAGGGAAATAAAGCAGCTGGGGTAGCTAGTAAGTAGTGCGGTGGATTTTCACTTAGCTCTGTTGGCCTCCAAGGCCCAGGCTCTTTCTGTTTTGCCACATTATCTCCAATAAATCCTATCCCTTCTCCCGCCCTTTCCATATATTTGCTTTTCTGCATTCCCACTGTCTTGGCTGTGGGCCTTCACCATCCCTCCCGGGCACTCCTGCAGCAGCCCCCCCATTGGGCTTCCTGCCCCCACTCCTGCTCTTCCCAGGGCATTCTCCAGGGTCCTGAAGTGCATCCTGACCACGTGGCTTCTGGAAGCTTAAAGTACTTGAATCACTTCTTTCCAGCAGAGCCCATAGTCTTTTTTTTTTCTAAATTGATGTATACTCAGTTACAATGTGTCAATTTCTGGTGTACAGCGTCAGTCATACATATATTTGTTTTCATAGTTCTTTTTCATTATAGGTTACTACAAGATACTGAATATATTTCCCTGTGCTATACAGAAGAAATTTGTTTTTTATCTGTTTTTATATATAGTAGTTAATATTTTCAGATCTCGAACTCCCAATTTATCCCTTCTCACCCCCTTTTCCCCTGGTAACCATAAGATTGTCTACTATATCTGTGAGTCTGTATCTGTTTTGTGGATGAGTTCATTAGTGTCTTCTTTTTTCTTTTTTTTACATTAGAGTATATGCTCTTTAATACAGGTTACAAGGCATCCACCTCTAAGTGCTTCCTGCTTCGCTGACATCATCTCTTACCCCTTCGATGAGTGTTACCACGTGTTGTTCCCTCTGCCCGGAACACTCTTAATGGTTCTTCACCTGGCTAAGTCTTCGCAGCTTTTGGGTTTAGATTAAATATCGCTTGACTCCCTAATTAGCTAAAGCACTTTTATTACACGTTCTGTAACACCCAGTACTTTCCCTACAATGTTGTTGATTTTATTATGATGACATGTTTATCTGTCTTATCTGTTAGATTATGTGTCTGATCCTTGGCTGTTTTCCCTACGTCTGACACATAGTGGATGCTTAGCAAATATGTGTTAATAAATGAATGGCAGAAGACTTTGATAGGTTACTTTTTTTCTGTTTCCCTTGTAGTCTCCTTCATTTTAGTCTGCTTTTCCTTCTTGGTCATTGAAATACTTTTAATACCATACGTCAGAACAGCTATCCACTTCTCAGGTGTTCTATTCAGGATCATATAATTAGTATAAGGTGAAGCTGAGAAAAGATGGTAGGCCTTTAAACTTTTAATGTCATATGTTTTCCAGTATTTTATGCTGCTTGACAGCCTTAGAATAAGATCTGGGCTTCAAAAGCTCATTCTCTTAACTACCACTGTACCCAGGACAGGTACTCAATAAATGCTGGTGTATTTTCTACGTAATTGAACAAAGTCCTTTGTAAGAGATATGAGAGGACCCTCTCTTCAGTATGTGGATTTGGATCTAATTTATTGAATGAGAGTCATGATTAATTTTGTAAAGGTGGTCCTAATTTTATATTATAGCTATAGATTGCCTTGTGGAATAGAGAGCATTAACCTTTCACAGTATTATAGCATGTTTGAGAAAACATTGTTAAAATTCCTTGCAAGTTTTATAATATGGCCAAGTCAGGTCAATGGGTAAGCTGTTTTAAAAAGATTAGTCTAAAATTTTTGAAGCTAAATTTATAACAAACATGCCATGACTTTTATATCCAAAGAAGGGCTGTCTCATTCAAAGCAGCTACTCGGGAATGTGTTTCAGGAATGTTTCCATTCTTCAAAAATGGTTTTAGAATTCCTTTTGGAATTAAAGTCAGAGCCATCACACAATTTTTTTTATTGTCATAAGTTTTGGCTAGTCTTTGGCCTTTGACAGTAGTTTCTTTTATGAAGACATTAAGAACTAAGGTGAACAAAGTGTGTCATCAGGCTTAATTTAAAACAAGCTGCAACTCCAGTCGTGAGACAGGACTGTGTTGTTTGTTGGTTTGTTTGGGTCGTAAAATACAGCTCTTAAGGTGAACAGAAGTTCCCAGTAGCTTTTAAAGCCCTAAACGTTCCTGTCATTATAATAACTGCAGGACCAGAAAGTACTCTCTTGGGAGGAGATAGAGGATTTACCATATTTTGATACTTACAGATGAGGGTTTCAGGAAAGCTGTACTGAAAACGTCAAAGGTTAAAAGGGATCATCTTTTTAAATAGGAACTTTTTTCTGTAAGGAAGCAGCGTATTTGTTTTCTTTGGCCCCTAACACGTAGCCCTAGAAGTCAGGCTTCCTGGGCTGCAGCCATTCTGGTGTTATGGCTGGCGTAGTTGTGGGACTCAGGCAAGTCACTATTTTTCAGAGTTTCCTTTTTCTCATCCTCAGGATGAGAGGTTTGGACAGATGCCATCTAATGCACCTTTTCAGGTGGGAAAACTTCCCGAGTTTTTTTCCTCAGTCTATAGATAACTGTAAAATGGAATGTATATAGTAATAGAGAATGTAATCTATTGTTTTATATATCCCTTGCTGAACTGGCTTTAAAAGCATATTTGGTTTTTGTTCCCCAAAAAACATGTGTTGCTTTTGGAGTTGTCATAATGCAGTGAAGAATAAACATAATTCAAATAGTACCAAGCAGCTTGTTGAGCAAAAGAGGTTCATCTTACACTGACTACCAAAGAATTGTCCTCGGTTATTTATTTGCTTCTCACCTAGGACCACAAGGATGTGAATAGTAAAATAATGATAAACTACAAGCGACAGTAAAAGCAGGATCTGGAAAATTGTAAGATTAGAAATCAAAACCAGAGGAACAATATGAACATAAATGTGGCTCTTGGCTTTCTGGCCTCAAAGTAAGGGGAAATTACGTGGTTCTTAACTTTCAAAGAAGACGAAGGAGAAGGAAAGATTTTCTTAGCACTTAACTCTAAAAGAAATTCATAACATGGGATTGTATGTGGGAAGAATGGAGGACTTTACAAATAATTATCAAGTAGGTGCAACAACCTGAAAAATCTAAAAATAATTTAGCATGTGATTTTTACCTTCTAAAACTAAAAGTGATACTCAGCTCTGAGTCATAAGTAACATGGATTAAAAATTAATTTTCCTGTTTAGGAGAGCCGGTTAGTTGTTTAGAACAGTCTTGGTGGAAAAGTGTAGGTAACTTTTCTGTTTTGTTCCGTAAATGCAAGGTTACTCAACTTGTGTTCTCATGAAGTTTTGTCCTGTTCTATTTTTATGTGGACTAGCCAAAAAAGAAGAACATGTCGGCCTATCAGGTGTTCTGTAAAGAGTATCGTGTAACCATTGTGGCTGACCACCCAGGCATAGGTAAGAACATTTCTCATCTTTAGCTTTTTTACTTTCCATTTGTATCTCTGAAGCAGTGCAGTTAATTCAGTCGGTCAACAGGCATACCCTTCCCATAGTATGAAAAGGACTCAAATCCCATTTCTCTCCTCAGTTGTGCAAGTCCCTTTAGATTTTGTCTTAGTTTACCCCGTCCGTAAAGCACGGTGCATAAACATGCAGTTGTTTATTTCCAAGATTTTACAGCTGACCTTTTGCTTAAACTGCCCTTGGGTTTGAAGTTAGAGTGAGATGGCATGTTACATTGTTTATGTTTGTCTCTGTGTTAGAAGTTACTGAGGGGAGAGCTACAGTTCAAACTGCAGACACGTCACTTAAGCCCTACAAACCTCAGTTGCCTAACGGGTGAGCTAGCTTCTCAACCTCACCAGAGCTGTTGTGTAGCACAGATGAAGCCCCGTAAAAGCCACGAATATACTTTGTAAAGTGTGGCCTTGCCGTACACGTGGAAGGACAGCATTACACATCTGGAAGATCGTTTCTGAGCTGCTCTAAGGGAATTCTTTGTTTCTGAGCTCTCAGAAATTTGGTCAAAATCTAACATCTTTATCAAATTCTGCATAACATGTTTTCTTTAACCTAAATTGATAAGCCCTGTTTCGTGGGATCAATTAAAAGATACCAGAAAGATGCTTAAGGAATAAATCCCTAGAGAGTAGATGTGTGAGAATTTGAGTCTGTCTCATGACCACCAAAACAGCCCCTTCCTTCTAGAAAAGAATCAAGGAAAGTGATGGGGTTTGGTTGGTTTTCTGACAGAATCTTGTGCTATTTAAATCTGATCTTCAAACCCTTTTCTCAGTGTTTGCTCTAATCAATCTTCTGTGTTGTTTATGGTTAAACTTTTACTGTATCCAGTTATATTTTTTACTCTTTTATGCCAGATTTTGGGGAGCTTAGTAAAAAACTGGCTGAGGTGTGGAAGCAATTGCCAGAAAAGGACAAACTGGTAAGTATACTTTTACAGACATGTTTTTGCTTTATGCCTTCCAAAATGTATAATTCTATAGACTGTCCCAAACAACACTGAAAATAGTGGAAAAAAGTAAAATCGGTGGAAAATGGTTTAGCAGAGGGCAGTGAACTGGTTGGTGCCAGTTCACTCTAGATGAGGATTTAGCTGCAGGGAGGCTGTCTTTTCTAAACTGATCTAATTTTCTCCTAGCAACCTTACATTGAGCCAATAATAGAAACACAGGACAGTGTTTACCTGGTAGGTAGATTCCAGGTCATCATCCTCATCACCAGTATCCCTTACTATCAAGAAGCTATTAAGAATGAATAAACAGTCATATCTGAATTATTCACAGTCATTTTCCAGTTAGATGACATGAAGATGCTCTAGGAATTAGAATTACCTCCTTGCTTTAAGGTACAGCTCATCTGGATGAAACAGCTATTATGTGTTTCACCCAGGTAGATTAGTTCCTGTTTTCGTGTCATCGTTCTACTGTTGGTGTTGCCCACGTGCAGGTTGGACATTAGACTGAGGCAGATGTTTCCTCTCTGATTTTACATTTCGACCCTTAGAGTGATCTCAGACTGGGTGCTGCCATCTGACCATCAGCACGGAGGGATGTTCAGCTAAGATATTACTGTCTTTGCTGTCTGAAGCCTGTTCAATGACCCTCCAGCTTCAGAGTTAACGCCAACCCTCTGTCTGCTCCCCGCCACTCTCCTTCTTGTCTTCATCCTCCTCTTCCAAGACTGCTTTCCCTTTTACTTTTTTTTTTTTTGCCCTTTGTAATGTATTTTTGCCCTGATCTGATCGCAGATTTGGAAGCAAAAAGCTCAGTATCTGCAACACAAACAGAACAAAGCAGAAGCTACAACTGTGAAAAGAAAAGCCTCCAGCTCAGAAGGTTCCATGAAAGTGAAAGGTAATGACCACACCCTCTCTGCTTTTCCTGCTTTTCCCTCGAAAACTGACTTCTGCTCCCTTACTAGTAAACTGGGAGAGCAGCCTGTGTTAGAAGCAGATCTTGATATGTAGGTATTGTTACAGAAACGACAGGCCAGCCAAGAAACAAGCACCACTCGGAGGGTTGGCGTACTCAGATGTATTACGCCGGCGGGCTCAGAGGGGCTTCTGCTCCGAAGCTCTGAGCACCTCCAAGACGTGTGCATGAGGTTTTACAGGGTAAAGTACAAGCTTGGGGTATTTGGCCAATAGGCATGGAACAACTTTAGCAGCATTATCATCACAAAAGTGGAGGCAGGGAGGCAGCAAACCAACATTCCAAAGCCAGATATGTATCTTTGAAAATCCAGCTGGCTAGCAAAAAACATAAACAGCAAACCAACACTGATAAACTTAGATTTACAAGTTAGTCCAGCAGAGCTCAGATCAGTATTCCAGTACTTAGACTTGTGAGTTATCTTGTTAGCCCAGCCCAGCCTCTCCTTCACATTCCTAGACCTGTGAGTTATCTTGTTAGACCAGTCCAGCTTTTCCTTCACAGTATTATTACTGAATATTAAAATTTGCCCCCCAAATTTAGAAAATGTAAATCAGAAGCTAGCAAAGCTTTCTGTCAAGGGCCAGAGAGTAAACACTTTAGGTCTGAGGGCCATATGCACTCCCTGTCACGTATTACTCTTTGTTTTTCCTACCACCATTTAAAAATCTAAAATCCATCTTAGCTCACAGGCCAAGCACAAGCAGTCACGAACCAGATTTGGCCCGCAGTCCATAGTTTTGTTAATGCCTGGTAGAGATCATAAAAGGGGAAAGTTAGGAAGAACATTTTTGTGGTGTTGGAGGCCGTAGGCAAGCTTTATTTGTCTCTGTTCTCAGCTTCCTCTGCAGGAGTACTGTCACCCCAAAAGAAATCTCCACCCACCACCATGCTGTTACCCGCCTCTCCAGCCAAAGCCCCTGAGACAGAGCCCATCGATGTGGCTGCTCATCTCCAGTTGCTGGGAGAGTCCCTGAGCCTCATTGGACACCGCCTGCAGGAAACTGAGGTGAGGACGCTGCCAGCGGCACGACTCCAGCTGCCAATACAATTTGAATCCATTTACTCACATACGTTGATTGAGCAACTACTGTGTGCTGGATTATGCCAGGTGCTCAGGATACAGTGATAAAGAAGATAGATGGTAATAGAGACGTCTGGAGATTCGGCATCTACCTACTGGCTCTCCAAGGTTATGCTAATACCGTCCTACTGAAACAATGGCACAGAAGGAAGTTAGAATACCCTGTAACTTTTCCCCCCCAGTTTTATTGAGATATAATTGACATATAGTCCTGTCATTCATTTTTATTTTTTAAAAATGCAATGGAAAAAATGAGTCCACATCCCATGGATGCTTTGATCATTTTTACTGCAAATTCATTTTGAATTTTTCTGTGCATTTCCAACAGGGTTTTGAATAGGCAGATTAGGTTGTACAGGGGATGGAGAGTTCCTCTACAGCTTTGAAAATAGGCAGCAAGGGGAAGGTTAAGGTTCTCAAGCTCTTCATTACTCTGCACTTGAATTACATAGTGCTAGTACCCTAAGGAGATCTTTGTCCTTTTAAGCTTTAATTTCAAAATCACTTAACCTGCAAAGCTGTCATGTTCCATTGCCATTACTATATTCAGTTTCTAATCATGTTGCCCCTGGGCTCACTCAGTATGTAGTATTTCAGTTTTCCACTGGGTCCTAATAAGATATTTCAGAAGAGAAATCAGTCTAAGCTACTGAAACCATTTTTCAGCTGAGAAATCAGTGTAGGAATATGAAACTATTCACTTGCTTCTATATGGAAGCTGAATTATTATTCATCAAACAAAATGCCAGGGAGTGGGTACAGCTCAGTGGTAGAGCACATGCTTAGGATGCACCAGGTCCTGGGTTCAATCCCCAGTACCTCCATTAAAAATAAAGACGTAAATAAGTCAGTCAGTCAGTCAGTCAAATTACCTGCACCCCCAAAAAGATAAATAAAAATAAAAACAAAATTCCAAAGGCCACAAGAAATGAAGCTTTGTCTAAGTTCTTTGACTAGTTTCTAAAAATTCAGTAAGTGTCAAAACAACTACTTTCTTGTAGGCTCATGTATTTGAGTAGATATAAATATTTCCTGAATAAAATATTCAGGAATCCTTATCTATTTTTCATATTTAGACATTCTTACGTTTCCTAAAAACGTTAAAATTAAGAGTGATTTGTTTCGTTCGCCTTCCATATTCCAGATTTCTCCCTGACATTTCTATTCAGTTCAGCAAAGATTTGCTAGGTACTTAGGCATTATTTCAAAAATTGAGGGGAGCAGAAAATCTGAATAGCTTCCCGATGATTTCCTATCATCAAGAAACTCACAGACTAATTGGAAATAAAGAACAGATACATAATTAGCAAAGAAAAGAAGGCAGCTTCTGTGAGCAGTTGCTATAGAAAAGTTACATATATATATTGACCAGCAAAGGGAAAGAATATTGCAGAATCTCTAGTCCACTCTTTTTTCAACATAACAGTCTTATTGAGGTATAATTCATATACCATAAAGTTTACCTTTTAAAATGTAGAATTTCGTGGCTTTTAGTATAGTCACAGATCGGTGGCTCCATTACTACTGTCTAATTCGACGTCATTTTGCTTACCCCCAAAAGAAACCCCCTACTGTGTGTCAGCAGTAACTCCCCATTCTCCCCCTACTCCACTTTTCCCAGGCTTTAATCATTCACATAGATCTTCACAATTTTGCAGTTTCCACATACCACTTACACTGTTATTTACATTACATTTTTAATTAAATAAATATATCCATGCTTTCACAATGATATCCTCAATATCACAAGTGTGGTATTCTAATCAAAATTGATGTATATCAAATAATTAACGTTCACCTCTATGCCACCTAGAAGCAGTAAACGTGCTATACTTTAAGGAACACTGATTTATAGTTTCCTCATTTAAAGATTAAATCCCTGAAGCCTAATGAAATTAAGTGACTATTATTCCAAGTTTACGCAACTACCTGTGACAGAGCCCAGCTTACCTCACTTCTAAGGCCGCCCTCGTTCTGTTGTTCATGGCACCTGAAGCAGTCAGAGCAGGGTTCAAGAGAGTTAGGGGAGTCAGGAGAGGCTTTGTGGAAGGAAAGTGGTGTTCCAGCTGGACCTGAAAGAGTGAGCAGGATTTCATATCATGGAGATACTGGAGAGAGATGTTTTAAACCAAGAAAACAGGATATATCTGTTTCTCAGCCTTGCATGCAGAGATGGGTGAAGAGGCCTCCATCCCCACTTTAACCAGACCTTTTAGCTGTTTTATGTATTGGGGTTCCACTTAAGGTTTTATTTCATGCTAAAATGATGAAAAACTAGAACATGCAATGCACAAGGTGGGGGAAGGCTAAATATTAAGGGTATAGTCCAAATTAAAGAGGAAAGTGACTATTCAGAAACTGCAGAGAATTTTTGAGTAGGGAAGAATGATCAGAGCTCTCATTTGGTTTTCTCTGAGAATATCATCTGTTTTAGATCGGGAGTGAAAAGAGACCAGAATTGGGGAAAAATTACAACAATAATCTAGTCTAGACATGACAAAGACTTTATTTTAATGCAGCAGATATTTACTGAGAGCTTACTCTATGTGGAACACCAGGAATTATTGGGAGGTTATAAAAAAAATGAATAGGACTTGGTTCCTGCCCTCAGGTTGCTTATAATCCATTGGGAGAGTCAGGCATAAAATATTAGCTATAATTCTCTGCAGGGCAAAAGTAATAGGATATCTAATTACTATCTTTCATTGAATGCTCACTCAGCCATTCAGCGTGCTGTACATGGATTCTTTCTTTCAATTCACATTGCAACTCTGTGAAGCAGAATTTGTATTCCCTTATTTTATAGAAGGGAAAACAGAGAGGTTAGGGAACATTCTCTGGAGTTTAGCCTCTCTGTGCTGAAACACAGCCTTGAGTTTGGTGGCATGACCTCAGGGTCCATGCTCTTAACCCTTTGCTCTACTGCCTGCCTTGGAAGGAGGGGGAGACACTGGACAAGGAGGGTGAGGGAAGGAAGAGTCAGTGGCGGGAAGGCCTTGAGACTGGGCAGTCACTTGAATGGTGGTGACTAGCAGAGGAAGGGATGCTAGGAGGAAGGGTAGGGTATCTCTCTTTACAGCATGTTGAGACTGAGAAATAACCAAAATGAAAGACCTAGCAGGCAGCCAGAAATACAGTTTTGGAGATGGTGGTGTTGGTAATAATAGTCATTGTTACCGATACTTTATCATCTCACTAATCCCCTCCATGCTGCAGACGCTGTTAGTACTGTTTTACAGGCACAACACAGGAAGCAGCGTGCCCCTTTCAATGTGTGGGGCAGCCAGGTTCTGGACCAGCAGTATTGAGCTCATTCTCTGAAGGACTCAGCTCTGCTGCCTCCTGAGGTGACAGGTCCTCAATGTATTTCTAGTCGAAGCAGATTATACAAGAGCTGGGGAGCAGTGTTTGCAGCAAGCAGTCTCATTTCTTATCTCTTTGAATCACAGAGATATAGACAATATGAATTGTATGATTTGTCAAATGTTAAAAAAAGAAAAGTACCATCAGCTGTCAAAAAGTGGCGTCATCAGCTATACGTGGAGAATGTATGTGTCTATATTGGATGTTAATGTGCAGGGCTGTAGAATTCTCAGCCATCATACTTGAGCTAATACAAGAAAAATACTTTTGCATACGTGGTCTCGGCAAATCTCAGCAGCTCTCCAGAGTAGATAAGGCATTTTTTACTATTTTTAAGTATAGATTTTTTTTAACTCTTCTTAAATGACTAACCCAAGGTCACACAGAGGGTAAGGTGGGTTAGGAATATAGAAAGGAAACCTGGGAATGTATTGAGTTATCAAAGCAGATCCCTTCCAAAACCACTGCAAGTTTCACAGAACTGCCTGAGACTTAAAGAACCATGTGAGGAAGTCACCCAGAACCTGGAGGAGCAGCAGGAGTTTGATCTGAGTTACAACCTCCTCTCATCTAACGCTGTCCCTTTCAGGGCATGGTGGCTGTGTCTGGCAGTCTGTCCGTGCTTCTGGACTCCATCATCTGTGCGCTTGGCCCCTTGGCGTGTCTGACCACACAGCTACCTGAGTTGAATGGCTGTCCCAAACAAGTTTTGGTGAGTTTTCCTTGTTTCCTTGGATTTTGGGGGCCAGACCTCCGGGGAGCCAGAGAGGCCCTGCCTTAATGAGTTCTATCAGGTGCAAGCTCTTAAAGCTTCCTGGATGTAGCACTGCCTTCAGCTGTCAGCCCGTGGAACATGGGCTTTCAGTGAAACAGAAAGCGTGCCATGTCCTAAGACATCTCTCCTTTGGAGAGAAGCGTTCTAGCCTTTAAGGTACTTCAATCCTGTGTTTCCTGTTTGCTTTTCTACAAAGCACAGGAGTCTTCTGCCTCTGTTTTACTAGGATTAACTGGAGAAGTCAGCAAACGAGCTCCTAGCATAAAGACAACAGGAAACTATTTTCATCTCCCTCCGTTTCCTCTAACTCTAGTCTTTCTTTCCATCTCCCTCCCCTGGACAATGAAATATGTCTCAGAGAACTAAGGAAAAGTCCTCTTCACTGAACCTTTTTCCCTTGTTTTGCAGTCAAACACACTAGACAACATTGCTTACATCATGCCTGGACTCTGACCATAAAGCCTCCTGGGACAGAAACCTTATCCCCCCCATTGCTGGTTTGTGTATATATGACTGTTCCAGATCCCTTCGCTGGCCTCTGGGTATAGGTTTTAAATTTTTATATATATGCATATACATATATATATATATATATATAATGTACAATATATACATAAGACTGTAACTACTTTGCTTTTAATAATTTTATGAAATGGCAAAGGTTTAGCCAAGAGGAAAACCTTGGCATGAATATGGGCTTGGGATTCTTACTTCTCCTGTGGTGGATAAATCTGCCTTAAAAATCAATGTAACTTGGGGCCTGGGGGCTTGTTCTGGATGCCAAGTGCATCTCGTTATGGACAGCTAAAATGTGATTTTTTTCCAAACTCAGTTGTACCTCCAGACCCATCACTGACCATTTGCCTTACCTGTCTTACAGTCTGAAGTGCGATGGGAAAGATTATGGGAAGATATCAGTTAACTGAAAGTACAAAGCTTTTCAACTTGAAGTGACCTAGGTGGGAGGTGATAAAATCGTGCCCATCTTAAAGCTATTGCGATGGTTTAAGTGAACTTAGTAGGGGGTTCATTCCAATTCCTGCTCTACCAGTGTCCACGTCTTAGTTCATTATAATCATTGGTACCATTGGCAGCCTCAGTAGGGGCCAAGGAGTTCTGTGAGCCCTGGCGAGGGTAAAAGCTGTCAGTGCCAGCAGCTGAACGGCCTATACTGTGAGCTGACCCGGGATACTTGGTCTGCAGGACCAAGAGCTGGTACCTCCCTTGGCAGCGTCAGCTTCACTCACGGTTCGGTGGCTGAGTTGTTTGGTGGTTGTAGAAGGTGCACTTTGCCCAGCCTGATTCCTGGGTTCTTCTCATTGGCTCCCCTGCTGGGTAGATAGAGTGTTCTACATTCCACATGAAAGCGAATTGCAAAAAAACGTACTCTATTCTCGTGTAGGTTTATTTATGTGCGCGTGTGAATGTGTTTTAATTATGTGTATTTAACTCTTTAAACTCTCTTAGATTTTAATTTATCCTGTAAATTTCTGTATATATAATTTAAAAACAAGAGCCTCCACCAGCAACAGCATGTGGAAGATAACAGATTTTCATTTCTTCCTTTCTTCCTTCCTCTGGTCCCCTCTGAAAACTCCAAATCATTTACACATTAAGGTATTTGTGCCTCACAAAGGAATCATTATGTTGGGATTCTAATCCTTTCTGATTCAATAATGTCAAGAAAGTAAAATAAAAAGGAATGTTACCATTCCCAGCTGCCCTCATTTCCAAAGAACCAGACTTTTGCTTCCCAGTTCCAAAGAAGACAGTTGAGTGCTTCAGGGTCATTTTTACATTTGGTATGTGATTCCACGTCAGAACCAAGCTCTGAGATCGCTGTGCTTTCTTCCCTTGGCCTGGACGGAGCACTGCAGCATCAAAGTAGATCTCTGAGGGCAGTGCAGCCAGCCTGCATCCTATTTAATTCTTTCCTTCCTTCCCACCAGTGTGGTCACAAGGCTGTGTTTCTTCAAGGTATTCTGGGTACTGGGTGCCTTTCTCACCTCAGAGCAGCTGTGAGATTTAATTGGGGAAACAGGAATGTTTGGGAACCAAAATCAAGAAGAGCAGAAATCTTGGCTTGAGTTCATGTGTTAGAATCTGTACCAGGCCTCGTCTGCACACATGTCAGTTTCCTGTTCGACACAGGGTATCAAGGAAGGGCCTTGAAGACATAGGTTAGTACAGAAAGAATTCAACCCTACCATTGTCATTTGTACACATTAATGAAATCCTGATGAGGAACTGCTTTCTGTTTGTTTGTTTTCCTTTAAAATCCAACCCTATTGTATTTGTATTTAAAATTTGTACACATTTGTATAATAATCTGTTCCTTGTGGCATTTGGTACTATTAGAGGAAAAACTTTGGATTCAGACCTTCTTGCAGTTTTTATATCATTGTTTTATTTTGTTTTTTAAATAAATTCTAGCGGTTTGATCCAAATCCCATTACAGTTGTATAAAGAAATAAAATTTTGTACTTATATTATTAAAAATCACATTTTTAATGTTTGTAGTCGAGTCTCAGCTATCTTTTCCCTGTTACTAACCAAAGTTGCTACGAAATTTTAAACCTGTTTTTCACACTGTATCCTACCATAATTTTCTTTTAAAAAAAAAATCAACCTGGAATAGAGGTCAAGTTTCTGATCATAGCCATCTTCCTAACAAGCATCTTGCTCTGTTTCTATTAACTTTTACATTGTGGATTCTGTCATCTTTTCTCTTTCAAACCCAGTTGCTTTGATAAGTGTAACTCTATTCATTGGCAAATGAAATTGTATGTACGTTACAGTGTCGGCCTAACTCAAGAAATACCTAGCAGTCTTGTATAAAAGTCACATCTGTATCATGCTAAATCATGTGTTTCAGTACTGTCCTGACTTAGTGATACTGGATTGGATAAGTCACTTAATCTTTATAGGCATCTGAAGTCCTATCTGTAAAATAGTGTTAATGTCACTTCCCTGTCTCCAAGCTTGCAACTAGCCAGCCTGACGTTTAGCAATAATTGTGAACATTTAATATATGAGATTGGACTTTTCAAGGTAAAAATTTCAGTGCAAACATAAGGTGTTAATAGTCATAAATAGTGAAATAGTATGATTGATTGATTGAAAGGTTCACTTATGGAGAAGCAGCAAGAAAGAGACTGCCATATTGCTGAATGACTAGAGTGATTTGCGTATTTTATCTCAGTTAATCCTCCCAAAAGCCTTATGAGTATTATCCCCCTTAATAAATGAGGAGACAGATGCAGAAAGGACTTTCCCTAAGTTTATACAGCTAGTAAATGGCAGAACCAGAATGAGCACACTGGTACAGCTGAACCCAAAGCCAAGGCTCCCCTCTCCCATAAGCCACTTTCACAGTTAAATGGTGTATGTAAATCATCAAAATCCTTCTCCATTATCTGCAGTCCTAAGCACATGTGATTGTAGTAAAACTGTCTGAGACCTTTCCATTGTCCTTCTGTCCTAGCTGGATTTTACTATACAGACCTCACTTTTCTTGTTGCACTATTTTCATTAAACTTTAAAGGCAAAATATCTTGATTTTTGTCTAAAAGTACTTAAAGGATATAATAGATTACATTACATTTATACAATATGTAAATCCCAGGGGACTTAAACATTGACATTGCTAAAACACTTAAAAGGAAAATCAAATTAAAACAGACTTTACTATGAGTTTGTTCCTTGTTAGCAAACACTTTTAAAACATAATTTTGTACTGCACTTAATGTTTGCCATTTAGCTTCCTATCTATTGTGTTGATAAAATCCACACACTTCCATTTCTAATAGCTATACAGCAATCTGTTTGTGTGGAGTTAATATAATTTGACTCCCTGTTTGGGGGTATATGGGTTGATTCTGCTTTTTTACCATGAAGAATAAAACTTGCGACTGCTTTATTCTCAACAGTAAAGCCAAGATGTACCCATAATCACTTTAAACCAAAATGATGCAAGAAGGCAAGAACTTCTGGTAAATCACCACCCAACATGGAGATGTTAAAGGCTCTTAATGGAAGAATCCAAAGGAAATTCATGCTAAATATATTCCATACAAGCAATATGCTTAAATGAAGAAAAACATGGAAGGTCCCTGACATGAAGTTCCTCTTAAATGTACACTCCCCCTTTATACTCCAAATGCCATTACCAAAAGGTAGATTGATTTAAATTTTCATGTGTCATTGTGCTAGACAACAGTGAATGAAAGAGACAGAGTATCCCAGCTCTCATGGAACATCTAGACTAGTGGGGGATGGGCATTTATTAACAGGTCTCATAAGCATTATTAAAACACTTCAAAGCACAGGCGTATGTGACCTCCATTAAGTTTGTATATTGTACAGTAAAGATGTCAGCCCCTATGGTTGCTCAGATTAACCTACAGGAGTGTGATTAAATTCTAATTCAGGTTTTCTATCCTGATTTTGTGCAGTTTACTAACCTTTCATATTCAAAATTCACAAATATGCTCAATACTAAAGCACCCTGCAGTAGCCAAACTACCAAAGCAGTGGTTATTGTATCTGTTGGAGTTCATGTCATTAGAAGCAAAAAAACATAACCAATAGATCTGACATCTAATGACTAGGTAACATAGCTGAAACGTGGCACACAGGAAGACAAGAAGATATTAGAATTACAAAGCTGGGGAAAGACTTTGAGATTCTTAATTCTTAGCTTGGAGTCCACACCTGTACCTCAGGGACCCCAGAAACTCCCTGAGGTCGAATTGTATCTCTGCCTTTGTTCTTCAGAAAGGCTCTGTTGCTTCCTAACAATTTCTCACAGGAGCCTGTGACCTTAGAAAAGAGATTGGGTCCTTGATCTAATTCCAGAATCCAGAGAAAATGGAAGCTGGCTTTTTGAATTACACAGTAAACGAAGGGCAGAGAATGGCAGGAAGCACTTGTGATATCTGTTTTCTGCCACCCTGGGCTCTAGCCCGGCCCCAGCTACAATTCGCTGAGTTGGCTCTCAGTGTCAAGGTGTCGCAAACCCCTGGCCCTTGCCTCCTATTTGGGGTAAGGAAATCTAGGCTGCAAGCAGGATATATCTTGCAGCCAGGAGACCTTGACCTCAAAGAGAAGAGTCCTGTCTGGGCAGGGAGACAGGCCAGAGAGGCTGTCAACCACAAGGGTGGGTGTGTATCACAGGGAGGTCCTAGGGGGCTAAAACTAGCAGCGAGAGATGTAGTCTGAGCTTGCTAGGTAACCTATCCAAGACATTACCCTGGTCTGAGACTGGTTTTCCGGGTGTGTAGAGATCAAGAGACCACGCCCCTAAACCCGTTTTTTAAAGGTGGGGGCGTGGCTTAGCGAGACCCACGCCCCCAGGGCCGCAGTCACCCTACGTCGTGCGTGACGTCCACCGACGCAGAGCAAGCCGCAGTGAGGTCATCGCCCTCCGCCACCGGGAGCCGACCCTCCACGTCGGGGGCGGGGCCTGAGGCCGAGCTCCAGACTCCCTCTGCCCCGCCCCAGCTGCTCCTCCTCGAGGACCGTCCGGCGCGTCACGTGACGAGTCGGCGGCGCTGGCGGTTGCCGTCAGCTGATTCCCCGGCTTGGTGGCAGTGGCAGCGGCAGCGGCGGCGATGGACTTTCTCCTGGGGAACCCCTTCAGCTCTCCAGTGGGACAGCGCATCGGTGAGTCCCCAGGGCCCCGTGCAGCCCCAACGCAGGGCTTCTCGCCCGGCCGCGGCCCCCCGGAGCGCCTTCAGGTCCCCAGTCACACACCGGAGCGAGGCTGGAAGGGGAACAAGGCTGGCGTGCCTCTCCCCCACTTGGCCCCGCCCATCCTCCCGCCTACTTTGATTGACAAGATTAGCGGCCCATTAGGAAGCCTCACTTTGTGGTGGATGCCTACTGCAGCCAATAAATAAGAGAAGGCGGGTCCCGGCGGCCGCGGCTCAGCCAATGTGCGGCTGCTGGGGTCGCGAGTCCAGGGAGAAAGTTTTGGGGGTTAAAGGGACTGCGTGGTTTTGCAATCCTTGGACCCCTCGGCCGTTTCCCTCGTCGCTTCCCTAGCCTGGGTCGCGCCGCCTGGGCTCTCGCCTCGTCTCCTTACTGGCTCGCCGGGCGTTCCGGACACGGATATCTGAGAAGGGCTGGAAATGCATTCTCCCAGGACCAGGAGACCAGGGCTTTGCGTCTGGTAAGGGGGGGCAGGGAGTCCTGCCTCCCTCAGGCCCAGGCTATACGCTGGAGAACCCGCTCGACGAAGAGGCCAGGCCTTCGAAACCAAAGCCCCAGGGCGTGCCTGCCTTGGCTGCCCTCACCAGCCGGCATCAGGTGGACCGCGTAGAGTCGCAGACCCTGAGCAGGAAGTGAGCTTAGAAGCCACCTCCCGCATTTCTCAGTAGATGGAACGGCCAAGCACTCTGGCCGAAACACAGGCCTGCTCAGAGCCCAGGTCTCATGACTCTTATACCCCCATGTTGACAGGAAACTTAATAGGTTCTGTGACGTTGCTCTCTGTACGGAGGTTTCCTCACCTTTGATTAGGGGATAATAATGGTCCCTACTTCCCTGGGGCTGTTGTGAAGGTTAAACTCGTTAATAAGTGTAAAAGTACTTAGAAGTGCCTGGCACATGGCCAATGCTATATAAAAGGAAGTGGTACTATTTGTCATCATTGTAACTGAGATCCCACTAAGTGAGGATCGGGAATTCCTGGAAATGGCCGGACAGTCCGTCTCATAGGCACTCATTCCTGCCCACCAGTGCAGAGAGGACCCACAGGTCATGGCCCAAACAGCTTACACCTCTTCAGGACAGCCTGGGTGTGCCTGCTTGCATGAAGAAGCCACAGGCAGTACTGTGAAACTCTCCATCTTTTTGATGGTTTTTAGCCTTAAGTCCGCCTGGGAAAATTGGATCTTTTAGACAGGACATTCTTTCCATTCTTACTGTCTTGGAAGCCAAACCTCACTTAAGTCTGTTGACCCAGCTCTGTGTTGAAATCGCCCCTGTAGCCGTTTGTGGCTCTTCTGAGGTTTTGTAATCAAAGCTCTTCAAGAAGGAGCTGGCAGTAGAGAATTTACACACCAGCAAGATCCTGGACCAAAGAGGGGAAGCTGCCCTCTCAGGACCACTGCTCCGCACACCCCCCCCAACCCCGTGTACATACACACACACACCCAGTGAGTCATTGTTTTGAAGCTGAAAAGAGAAGGCAGCTCTTTTCTCATCTTCATTTCTCCAACTGCAGATACCACTGCTTTCATCACAAGCCAAGTCTGAGGCTTCCTACTTTAAAAAAAAAAAAAAAGCAATCACATATTCCTCAGACTTTTCTAGAAAAGCTCATCTAGATTCCGGGATTTAGATGGCCAAACAAAAGAGCTTCTCTTCTTACCCTGAAAGGTTGCCTGTCTTGGACAAGAAATACCCAGTCTGAAGAGCATGCTACTAACTCATAATACCTGAGAGCACAGACCAAGTTTTATAGCTGGAATGGACCCGTCCTTACCCTGCAGCTTTTCCAACCCAGGGCTCTTATCAGAATCCCCTGGAAGACTTGTTAAAACAGCAAAGGCTGGGCCCCACCCCCAGAGCTAGTGACCCTGTTGGTCTGAGGTAGCCCCTGGATTGGAAACCACACGCTGAAAACCTTTGCTCTTAGCCCATCCTCTTCGTTTACCCGGGAAACTGAGGATCAGAGACGAGGAGGGGGAGACTGTGACTCACCCAAGACCCCAGTGAATCAATAGGAAAGCCCAGAGCTCCTGAAATTTGAATCAAAGCTGGAGAGACTCCAAAAGTAGAACTAAATGAAGAATGTCTGTCATTTGAGTTAATGTCTTCAGTATTCTCTCTCTCTCTTTTTTTTTTTAAGATGAAGAGGTGGCAACAGCACTGATTGGCTGTGATTACTAATGACCTTTTGTATTAGCTGCTTATATTTCTGTAAGCTGCAGGGGTGAAATAATCTCTTCTCAAGCCTGCCGACTCCATCCCCTCGTTGAGAGTAGAGCCTGGTACTCTCACCTCAGAACTGGCAGCTCTGAGCACAGTGGGTCCTAATGGTAGTAATCAGGGGTGAGTGTCACTCAACTCATGAAGTCTCTGTCCCCCTACACGCACCCTTTGTGCTTGCTGCTCCTTCTGCCTGCTCCTGTGTGCATCCTTTAAAGCCCCAGGCATCGTCACCTCCTCCCTGAGGCCTTCTCTGACTCCTTCAGACCCAGCCGTTGCCTATGTGCCTTCCCATCACCCTTGCTCCACAGGCTCCCTCACATGGGCTCTGAGCCTCTGCTTCCTCCTGGGTGGAACGGAGGTTATAACAGCACCCACCTCTTAGGACGGTTGTGGAGGAAAGTGAGATGCTCCCTGGAGCGTGTTGTGAGTGTGCGGGAAACATCATCGTTTGTATTATTTCCACCATTGTCACACTAGTAAAGCACCACCCCCTCCTGTTAGTAGTTGTGCAAACGTCTCCCCTGCTAGACTGAACTTCTTACGGGCAGGTGCTGTACCTTACTGAGCCAGATGCTCGGCGCTTAGCCTGGTGCCTGGCACGCAGTAGGAGGGAAGAAAGGAGAAAAGGAAAATAACAGTTTGTGAGCAAGCACCAAATGCCAGGTGCCGCCATGCTGGTATCCCAAGTATTAACCTTTCTGGCCCTGTCGTCAAGCCCAAGTTCTTATGCCCGACGCACAGGGAGTCTAAACAAACCACAACCTTAGAGTTTGGAGCAGAGAAAGGTTTATTGCAAGACTGCTCATGCTCAAAAGACCCAAACTCCCTGGTGGTTTTCAAGGAAGAGTTTTTAAAGGCAAAAATTTAGGGGGAGGGCTGCGGGGTTTGTAACTTTCTTCTGATTGGCTGGTGGGGCGGTAACAGGGTGATGTTCCAGGAATCTCAGTCATCAGCCTTCGGGTTCCAACCAGTCTGGACTCCACGTGCTTGTGCTCAGCCTGAAGTCACCATCCTCCATCTGGGTGGGGGCCCAGCTCCTGTAGAACTCAGAGAGCTGTGTCAGACTGTGGTACAGGGACAGGAGGAGGAGCTGGGACCCTGCTTTATCGCCACACGATTATTTCCTGACTGCTTTTCCCTTTTTTCCGCGTGCCCTCATTCCCTAGTTAGTGACTGTATAAATCTGCCCTTTGGAACTCAGGGAAGGTCTAGGAGGCTGAAGCCTTTTTCCTACACACAAGAAACTGGGGGCACAGAAAGGCTTTTGTAACTGGGAGGGCCCCACAGGGTCCTGCTCTGTTTGAGTCCTCCCTTTTCTTTAATACTCCTCTATCTTTTTTTTTTTTTTTGGTGGGGGAGTTAGTTAGGTTTATTTATTCTTAGAGGAAGTACTGGGAATTGAACCCAGAACCCCATGCATGCTAAGCATGCGCTCTACGACTTGAGCCATACCCTCCCCCCAGTACTCTTCAATCTTGAGGGGAACAGGTACGGGACAAGGAAGGGGATAGAGTTCTGGATAGCAACTCGGCAGAGTAACCTAGTTTTAGGGGGACACGGTTTCAGCCCTACAAGGTTTTGTATTTTTTTCATATCACTAAAATTTAAGTCTGAAGGAAGGTATCACTTCTTAAGGTTTCTCAGCTTAATAGAATCGAGACCCAGACCCAGGTCTCTCTGGCTGCAGAGCCCTGGTCTTGTCCTGCACCCTCATCACACTGCCCCTGGCTGCTCGATGCTTATTTGGAATTTGCAGTAGCCCAGCCCTCCAACATCCACAATTATTGTTCGACCCACGACTAGCTTTTCTGATTATGATGCATATCTGGGTCTGTGCACATTTCCAGGTCACTCATCTGTCAACTGAAGAAAAATGCACAATCTATCAATTCAAAATTATATTTTATCCAGGGACCTTACCGAGGACTGTAACCCGGGGTAGCAGCCTCTCAGATAGCTCTGAGGGACTGTTCCAAAGACTTAAGGAAGAGCCAAGATATATGGGGGGAAAAACCTGTAGTCGAACGGGAAAAGATTACTGCTAACCACAAAAAACAGACATCTCAGGTTAATGATTTTAGTGCTTTTCTCTGTACAGGAAGACGCAAGAGTCTGGGCTTATTGAAATCATTCCATTGATATGCATCTTAACTACCTAGAGCCAGTGTCTTGTTTTTTTCCATCCTGAATTCCCCTCAGGGTGCACTGTGTGGGGGCTGGGGGGCTGCAGTGGCTGAGGGCTTGATGGTCTGTTTACTGAAAGAGCAATGACATGTTTTGTCCACACACCCTCAGCTATTAGCGGGAGATTGTCCCAAGGGCAGCAGTCTGTGGCTGAAAGGATCCCAGACAATGAGCACTAGCTGATATTGACCCAGCCCTCTTCTTCCAAGGATTTTAAAACCTTTCCCAGGTATTCTGTGAGGACAGATCTTACTGTTATAGAGGGATGACAGGAGGCAACCCAAGAACCCCATTTTCCATTTCCGACTGTTGGCTCATCCCTGGCGCTTTGAGCTGCAGACACAACTGACTCTTGAAAGCAGGTTGCCAACAGGAGAGACCGTAAATATGGGCAGCAGGGGACCAGCCCCTGGTAGTTGGGGTGGTGGTAGCTGGATGTGACGGGAGAAGAGCTCAGAGCTGAGACTGAGCCCTGGGGTGGACAGGGGAGGTGAAAGGTCGGGGAGAGTCGCCCTTAACTCTGCAAAAGCCAAGCCTGGGAAGCCACCGGAAGGCATCACGGATGAGAGACCACAGGCATTAGCAGGAGAACACCTGGGCCCTCTGACGTGCCATTTTGGAAACCAAACTGGACACTCAAGCAGTGATGTCAAGGGGTCTTCAGACTGGGAGGCGGGAGAACTGGGTCCAGTTCCAGTTCTGCTAACTGTGTCACAGCCCCCTTTCTGTAACGATGAGGAGCAACTGAGGGGACAGGGGAAGACAGAAGAGGATTGATACTAGAGGGAAGAAAGAGACTGACAGCCGTTGTGGAGGGATGACAGAACTGACCACCGGCCCAGGGACGGGGGCAGGAGTGACATTACATGGAGGGAGCCCAGTGCCAGAACAGACCTCACGCTGGGACTGGCTGCCTCCTTTGGTAGTGGGCTCCCCACCCCTGGAGGTGTGAAGGCAGAGGTCGGAGGGAAGAGGATTCCTGAATGGTTGGCAGGGTTGACTAGACCAGGATTTGCAAACTTTTCCTGTAAAGGGCCAGATAGTGAATATTTTTAGTTTGAGGGGGCCATGAGAGCGGCAGGCAGGCAGACGGTAAGCCAGTGCAAGGGCCCAGCTGTGTTCCTGTCAAGCTTTATTTATGGACACTGAAATTTGAATTTTGTGTGATTTTCACATGTTGTGAAATGTTCTTCTTTGGATTTTTTTTCAACTATTTATAAATGCTTAGCTTGTAGGCCATACCAAAGCAGACTGCATTTGGACGTTACAGTTTGTTGACCTCTGGGCCAGAGGCAGAATGATGGAGGGCATTGTTCTTCAAAGTGGGGTCCCAGAGCACCCCCAGCAGAGATGCTTGAAGATGCTCCAGCCCTGGACCCCATGCGTCAGAATCTCTGCCACTTCCTACTCTGCCCCAGGGAGCCCTCACGTCTTGAAGCTCTGGTTCCTTGACCATAAGTGCTGGTGCCAGGTTAGAACTCAAATCTCTGTCTTGAGAATAACAGGGACTAATGTCTAGAAAAGGCTTCGTGTCAACTGGCTGCATAGCACATAGTAAGGCATCCAGGATGAGCTCCTGAGTCAGACCAGGTGGTCTGAGTCCTAGTTTATCCTTCCCTGCTTTGTTACCTGGAACAAGTTACTTGACCTCTCTGTTCTCCAGTTTCCTGTCTATAAAATAAGGGTAGTAATGGCACGTATCAGTTGGGATTGCTGCGTTGCTGTGTTGGGAGACTGTTGTGTTGCCACATTATGAAGCATTTGGCCTGATGCCTGCCAGACGGCAGTTTTCCATCGTTGTTAGCTGTTGTGATTTTTCCTCAGTGTTATCATCATTGTTGGGGCATAGTCTCAATTTTTGACAGAGCCAAGGTGCCCACCCAGGGCTCTGGCTCCAGTGCAGCCTCTGTCTGGTCTTGGTGTCGCTGGGAGTGAGCAGTTGCTGGCTGGCTGGGTGGCAGCCACATTCACAGATGCGTCAGGTTTCAGGCTGTGGGGTGGAGCCACTTCTCACTTGGGAATTAAAGCCTTTGCCTGACCCTACAGCTGGAGCTGGTGAATAGGTTTTGTTCCCTCACTGAGCTCAAAGAAATAAGAGTAAAGTCCCGGATTTCCGCCCTTTTGGTTTTAGGGGAAAAACAAAAACAAAAACCCTCAGTGTCTTCTGATTAGCTTGGGGCCATCACCCCATGAAAAGCAGGGGGATTCAGGACAAGTTAACTCTTTACCTCCTTACCAAGGAGGTCTCAGTCTAGGCTAGCTCTTTCCAGACTTATGCCCTGCATGTACCGCCTTTAGTTTTATTTTCATAGTGTTTTCCTCTTGTTGGCTCACCTTTTTAAATTTCAGTTTATCCTGTGTAATTATATTCCGAAATCATGGCTTTGATGAGCTGGTTCATGTTTTTGCCTTCTACTCTACATAAAATATGCAGCTCTAAAAACGTCTTTACGTTGGCCCATGAGCCCACCTAACGCTTTCCCAGGTGGTACATTTTGGCCACTCGGACATAAGCAGTCTGAATAGGTCCGAACTTACACTCTGCATCAAAAGATCTGTGTTCAAGTGCCAGCTCCTCCCCTTCCCAGCCTTGTCCCCCAGGCAAGTGACAAAACCTCCCAGGGGCTCTTGCCCCCATGGACATGGGAAACTTGACAATCAGTTGAGCACTGAAGAGTGCCGTGGAGACCAAACATCTGTGCAAGACCCATGGGGAGGACCTGGGCTTTGCTATTGATGGGGAGGGGGAAGAAGGGAAGGAGGGAGCCAGAGAGAAGAGGAGGGAAGAGCCAGCCAGACCGCATGCAGCTGAGACTAGGAAAATTGAAGGACAGATGGAGGTGTCCCCTGTTCCCCTGGAACTTGTTTGCATTGATCGAGGATAAACCTTTGGGGTGGTTAACTTTATGTGTCCAGTTGGCCAGGCCATGGTACCCAGGTATTAAGCCAAACATTATTTTGGATGTTTCTGTGAAGGTACTTTTTAGGTGAAATTAACCTTTAAGTCAGAATTTGAGAAAAGCGATTACCTGGTGTGGGGAGGGGGCTCACCCAATCAGTTGAAGGCATTAATAGAAGAAAGACGGGCCTCTCCAGAAGAGGGAATTCTGCCAGCAGACAACCTCTGGACTTGAGCCACATGTGTTCTCCGAGTCTTCAGCCGGCTGGCCTGCCCTGCAGATTTTGAACTTGCCAAGCCTCCATAATAGCATAAGCAATTCCTTAAATCTCGTGATAGATAAATAGAAAGATAGGTAGATGTGTCAGTAACATCTTTGAATAGGTCAGAGCTTAGACTCTGCATCAGAAGATCAGGGTTCAAGTGCCAGCTCCTCGCCTTCCCAGCTTTTTCTTCCCCTAACTCACAGATGTTGGGGGAAGAAGAAGAGAATGTCATACACACCTTGGGCAGCCACTTCAAGCCTCTGCTGTCACAGCCTTGCTCCTTCTTACCTGGATAGTTTTTTAAAACCCTCCTTCATCTAGAGGATAGGGCTATAGCTCAGTGGTAAAGTGTGTACTTAGCATGCATGAGGTCCTGGGTTCAATCCCCAATACCTCCATTTTTAAAAAATAATAATAGTAATAATTTTTAAAACTACCACTTTTCCCATCCATGGGATAGACATCAATATTCACTGAAGCATTATCGAATACCTGCACGATCAAAATTAATTAAATTTTCTCTCTGCTAAATTATTATCTTTCTTAAATTCATGTAGAAATATAAGTAGCAAGTAAAACTTTTAAAGAAAAAAAATTTTAAAGCCCTCCTTCATCTAACTGAAATTTTCTTCAGTTAGGTGCTATAATTAGTTACATCAACTTTAAAATTGGGGGTTGCAGAAGTTATGCCTTCTGTAAGGTATTTTAGAGTTCCTCTGTGGTTACAAAATGGCAGGGGAGAGGCAGCCAGGGTTTTGAGGAAGGATGGCTTAGCCACTCAGGAAACTGATGGAACTTTCCATGCTGGTTCTGGAAAGAGCTTTTCATTTGGAAAGTAGGCTTCAAGACAGTTTGCTAACTGGAAAGAAAAAAAATGGCTTCTACATGTATGTGATTTAAAAATCTATTTTATGGGAATGAATGCTTGAAGTTTTCAAACAATGAATTTGGGGTTGATATTTTTATAGTTGGCAGTGTTTGTGTTGGTGCTGGCTGTTGGGCTCAGTGGGACACAGAGCTCGTGACGTGCATCCTCCCATTTCTTCCTCACACAGCCCTAGAAGGTGAGCACTTTAGTTATTTCTGTTCTGCAGGAGAGGAACTATGGCACAGAGAGGTTAAGGAATTCTCTCAGGGTCACACAGCTAGTGAGTACTCAAGTCAGGACTTAAACTAGGATTTGTCTGTGTCCAGATCCCACCCTTTTAACTTTTCCACCTCATTGCTTCCCCTTAGAATCGAAAGGGACCTGCCAGGTTTCCTTTGAGCACCTGGCACCGGGCTGCACTCAGGGTCCATCTAGGGACAAGTTTGTTCATCATAGTTCTTTCTGTCCTCCTCGCAGACACACATCTTTAGCATATTGGTTGCCTCCTGCTGCTTATCCCTGACCTGACAGAAAGCACAGGTGAAGCCATCCTGTTATCAGGAGAGCACAACCTTCCCCAGGAGCCACTGGGAAGAGAATTCCGCTTGTGTCTCAGTGGCCAGAACTGAGTCACAGGGCCTCTTCCGGCTACAAGGAAGCCAAGAAAAGCTAAACAGTGTGGGCTGGTGGAGAGCTGTCTTTCACAGCCACAGACTGCTACAGTCCGCTTCAGCCAGAAGAGTTAATAAGTACCTAATGTAGTCACAGGGTGAGTTAACACGAATACCACATCCAGCGTGGGCAGGTGAGTGAGTTCGCACACTGCGTTTCCAGGAGGACAGCACAGCTGGCCTGTGTCCCAAGGGGATCGATGGGAGCGGTGAAGGCTCCAGAGGTCACGGCCAGGGTGGAGTGGTCATAGGAACTGAGGAAGGTAGCATGGAGGTGAGATTAAGGAGGGACTTGACACTTAAAAAAAAATAGGTCATAGGACTGCTGAATGGAAGGAAAATTAGGGTTTCTACGCAACCGCTCCTTAGGGATCAATAAAAGCCAAAGGGTGGGAATATTTTATTTAAATTAACGTGCTCTAGGATTTATTGTCTTCATGCATTTGGTGTCATTCCTCATTCAGTCATTCATCAAACCCGTACTGCAGGTTTATCTCAGACCGGGTCCTGTCTGGAGTAGAGAATTCAGTGACTCATGAGCCATAATCTCCACCCTGGCATTCACAGCCTAATGGGAGAGACAGAGAATAGAGAAATAAATACCAAGGAGTTATTTTAACAACTCCACTAAACAGAGCTTATAGTTGTGGTCTGCACAAAATGCTGTCACAGGGAGACTTGACCTTGGGCTGGGTTCAGGAGCATGGGTCACAGGAGGGAGACGGCGAGGAGCATGTTGGTGGAAGGTCAGACTCGCTCACAAGCACAGAGGCCTGAGGGAGTAGAACAGTGGGGGCGAGGGGTGGGGGGGATCCTGGGAGAAGGCACTTGGTGGGAAGAGGAAGTAGGAAGAAGGCCGGGTCTCCAAGCCACATCCTGCCACCGGGCTTCGGGATACGTTGGCTGCAAGTGACAGATGGGAGACCAGCCAACACAGCTGAGCCTGCCCCATGCACTGGACTCACCTGGCAAGAAGTCTGAAGGTCGGCGGTTTCAGGGTTGCTGTGACAGCTCAGCAATGCCTTTCGACACAAGGCTCTTTCTTTCTCTGTCCTAAACGTGCTGGCTTTGTGTCCTGAGCGTGTAGCCTCCTGCACTCAAGCTCCCAGCACCAATTTCCCACGCTGACTCCTAGAAGACAGGAAGGAAGGAGACGGGGAGAAAAGGCTCCCCCTCCCCACTGCTGCCCTGCAGACACCCCGTGCTCCCCAGGGGTCAGGGCTGGGCGCTGGGTTGGGGCCACTGCTTTGGTCGGGGACGAGGCTGTGGGGCAGCCTAGGGGTTGTCTGTGCCTGATTCCCTCTATCTGGCTTTGAGGAGTGGTCTGCCGGGCCATGGGCATTGTCCCCCTCTGGATCCTCAGCCTCCCATGGGCTCCTGGATCTTTCCCGGTCTCAGCACTGCCTTTTCTCCCTCCTTCAGGTCTCTTCTCCCCAGTCCTTTAGACTAACCCTCTAGCCCCTCTCCTCCCTGTCATCCCTTATGGTTCATCACTGCACCATTTACTGTGCACATGCCCTTCCCCCGCCAGGAGCATCCCTGCTCATCTTCCCCAGCCTGGCAGCTCATGCTCTGTGCTCAGCTCAGATGGCACCTCTTCACTGGAAACTTCCCGGGTTCCCCTGCTGGGGCTCTCCCCCTGCTCTCGCCCCCCCCCCAGTGCCCTGGACTGACCTCAGTCACATCACTTGTCATTTTGCACTAAAAATGTCTGTCCAGTTCCTCTCCCTGACTGCTGTGAGACCCCCTCAAGGGTAGGGACTCTGTTCTTCATCTTTGTCTGTCTCGCACCTGGCACCTGGCACCGGGCTGGACAAATAGCTGCTCAGACAGGGTGGTGGGAGGGCAGAGCGGTGGGTGGGAGAGACTGGGTGGGCAGGAAGGGGGCGTCTGGAGGGCAGCTAGAGGAGAGGGCAGATGGGATGAAGGGGCACTGGGCAGGGGATGGAGGTAGGTGGTGGGGAGGGAGGGGCGGGGAACAGAGATAGGTGTTACTTAGAGCAGATTCCAAACAGCTTACCATTTCACTGATGAATATTTCAGTGTGTCTCTTAAAGGTATGGAATAGGATTTTTATTTAAAAACACACAACCAAGCCATAATCACAAGGCCACTGCACACTTTTAAAAGTATGCAGATGTTGTTTTTTCAAGCCTGAAAAACAGTGAAGACTAAAAGGAAAGCTCCCCAAAGGTTCGCTGTGGTTCCTTTGGGTGATGGCTGGTAGGTGGCCTTCACACTGGAAAGACGGCATTCCGTAAGTGTGGTCTAAAGAGAAGACGGCTGTGGGTGCCCTGGCGGGGGTACCGGCCAGAGGAGGAGGATCTCAAAAGAGGGCCTGTGGCAGCCACCCAGAGCTGACGCGTCGTGTCACTGCTTGCTTTATTGTAGCAACTGACTGCCGTTCTCTCCCTGTCACCCAGGTAGGTGAGCCCTGGTCACAGTCGAGGTGGGACTAGGGCTGCTACTGAACTTGGCCTTTAAGACAGATCCTTACTATTTATAAACCATATTTTATTGAATCTAGAAGGAGAAAAACTGCCAGCTGAGCTCTGACAGGTCACTGTTTGGAAGAAACATCCCAGCATCAGAGGGAGGGGCTCAAGAACGAACAGGGAGCTTAGGGTCAGTGAAACACGAGGAATGGTACCCAGGGTGGGGTGGGGACAGGTACTCAGCCCTCAGCTGGAGCGGCAAGGTGGCCTGGAGGCTCAGTCAGTCCTTCCACAAACATTGGACAAACCTCTACTCTGTCCCACCAGAGGGCAGGCCCCGGTGAGACATCTGTCCCCTGGAAGCAGGTGAGGGGCGGAGCAGAGTGCCAGCACTCTGGACCAGAGGCCCGCCAGGCCTGGCTTTGCATCCCCACTCCTGCACTTATGGGTGTGGGTGTCAGCTGTCCCCACATGTGGTGGGAACTGCAGGGCGGTGACAAAAGCTGAGGTACGCAGAGTGTCCAGCATAGGCTGACACTCCGTGAATGCCGGTCACTGCATCACTGTTACCTATGATGACACTGCCGGGTGCAGGGTGAGGGCTGACACAGTTTGCCCAGTTGGAGGCAACACTGCAGGGCTGGCACTAGGCGGGTAGGGCCTTAAAAGTCTTCCCCATGAGCACATCCAAATCTCACACCCCTCGTACTGTCTCAGCACTTGCCCTTTTCTGCCGGAGCATTTTTGCCTTTGTGGTGTCCTGTAGTCCTACACTGGACTGTAGGCTTCCTGAAGGCAGGGCCTGGTCAGTTTTGCTCATTGATGTCTCCCGGGGCCTGGGTGACACGTGTTGAGAATGTTTCGGAGGAACTGAACTTAGTGGTTAAGAGTACAGATTGGGGAACTAGACCACTTTGGGTTCAAATCCCTGAAGCATACAAGCTGTGTGATGATGGGCAAGCCACTGACCTCTCTGTGCCCCTCAGTTTTTCCATCCTCCGCCTTAGGGGCTGGGTGAGGGCTGACTGAGCTGGTGTGAAGTGCCGAGCCCCGTGATTGTTGCGAACTGGGAGCACAGTGAGTCAGGGTCGTGGTGGTCATCTCGTAGTCGCCTGTGAAGCGGTGCCTGCCTGCAGGGAAGCAAAGGGTCCCAGGCAGAAGCCCAGGCGTGTGGAAGAACAAGGCCCACGGGGGGAGGGAGGAGAGTACAGCTGATCGGGGCTGAGCTCAGCCCCCAGCGTCCCTCTCAGGCACTGGCGGGGGTCATGGACAACATTTAGACAGAGAAAAGCACTGGCTGGGTTTATGTTGGAAGAGGAACATGTGGAGGTGATGGTCCAGGCCTGGAGGAAGCAGCAGGGCCTGAATCACCAGAGCTGTCGCTGTGCTGATGGAGTCAGGGCAACTGACACACAGAGTCAAGTAGCTGGAACCCTCAGGACTTGGTGACTGATCATGCAGAGTGGTGGGGAGACGGCTCTAGGCTGCTGCCCTCCGGGCTGACCTGGGCAGGAGGTGGTCGATGCGGCTCGCATCCATCATCTGACCGTAGGGGTCCCCTGAGCACCTGCAGAGATGGCCTCCTGCAAAGGAGGGCTTCCCCTCTGGCCGAGAGGCTGGCCAGATATTCAGGGTCCCCCAAGGACAAAGAGGCTGACACCAGGGGCCTGGAGCTGGAAGGCCACTCTCCAGCCACTCTCTCCTGCTCTCAGCCCAAGTCACAGTCATGGTACTTAGCAGTTACCCATCACTGCTCTTTATCTGACACTGTATATGTGACATCGGGCTGCAAAGTCCCAAGGCCTGTGAGGGAGGCAGTCTTCCCCTGGTTTCATGGATGAGGAAACCGAGACTCAGAGGCTCGGATCCTTGTCCATGGTCTCTGAGTTCAGAGGTGGGGCCAGACTCACTCACTCCAAAGCTATGCCTCTGCCCAGCCTGGCTGTGCCTACCCCAGCCCCACACCAAGAAGACAGACAGACGGGCGCCCAGCAAACCCATCCGCCGCCTGCCAGCCCTGGATGACAGCAAGCAGTTTGCAGGGCCTGGCTTCTCAGGAGCTGGAGACAAGGACAGAGCTGTCACAGGGCCCGCAAAAGTTATCGCCAGCAGCCCAGAGCTCGAGAAGCCAGCTGTCATTCTTTTGGAACTGGTAACCATTGTCAGGGTTTTTATTCCCTCTTCTTAAAATAGCCAGCTGAGTTCCTTTTGCGGTTAAAAACAAAAACAAAACACATACCCCCGGATTCCTGTGGGTTTAAATTTCTGCCCTTAATGGAGCACCCCACCCCTTGGATGTCTTTATTAAGGAAGTCTCAGAACGCTCCCCAGACCTGCAGGGAGAGGCCGCGGGCGCACCTCTTCTGCTGGGATTGCTCAGACAGCTCTCTTCTCTCTCCTACCTCTTCCTTCTTTTCCTCTCCCCCTTCTTGTTTAGAATGACAGAAGCTCCCTCTTTTCCCCCACTCCTGCCAAAAAAACTCCATCCTCTGAATGGCTCCACCCACGGCCGGCACACAGGACTAAAGAACTTGCCAGCTGTGCTCAGGCTGGCATCAGACTAGCGCACCCGGGGTCCTTACACATCCACATTGTTTCCTTGGGATGGCTTTTCTCTTACTTACCAGTCTCCCCGCTGCCCCCCTAACAGCTGCTTGCCTTTCCAAAGCAACCACGATCCCTTCTAAAACCTTGACACTCTCTCTCCCAAGAGAAGGGAGGTGCCCATCGCTTTCCAGCAGTCACTGGGGGAATTATAAGGGGATCCGATGAGGGAACCTCGGAGAGGCCTGCTGGTGGAGTCAGGGGTCCAGGAGGGGGCAGGCGGCCTGAGTGGTTCAGGAGGACCCTTACGGGACAGCAGAGCTCCCTGACTCCTGATTAGGGACGGGGCAGTGGCATCAGTGACCACCCCTCCCTTACTACCACGTGACCTCTCCGTGCCTCAGTGTCCTCACTCGTTACATGAGGACAACAGTGTACACCTTACAGGTGTGAGGATTGAGTCACCTTCTTTATATAAACAGCTCGTGGTGCTTGGTGCTACCTAGTCTATAACTTGGGAAGTTAAAATATTACCGCTGTGGAAGGGCCTGCAGGCCCGGCTCGGGGGCTGGGGAGGCCTCGCAGGGTTTGGGCACAGAAGGGACATTGCCACTTTCAAGTTTCAGGAAGTTCACTCCGAGTCAGCATGGAGGATGGATAGGGGAGCGAGGCAATAGGAGCTGAGGCCGTGACTGACGAGGGAGAGGATGTGGCCTGGCTGGGGCAGTGGCTGAGGGCAGGGCAGGAGGGGAACAGGGAGAATGGAGTGTCAGGAGCTGGAATTGGCAGGACTTGGACTTGGGGGCCCAAGAGAGGTATTCAGGAGTCAGGTTGACTAGTCTTTCTGGCCCGTGTGACCGTTGGTCACCAGGACCTGGCTTCTGAAGGAGGAGCAGTTCTGTGTCGTTGAGGAGCCAGTGTTCCCCCAGACCCTCCACAGTAGGACATGGCCCCCTGCACTTGGAGGGACCCTTGTCCAGCTCTCTTTGGTTCAGGAGGTGTGTGAGTGCCCAGGGGTGGGGGGTGTGACACAGAGAAGCCGCACCCAGGACGTAACTGTGGGCTGAGCGAGTCCATCTTGCAAACCCTTCTAGAGGGAGCCCCCCCCATCCCCTCCCGCAGCCGTCATCAAGGGAGCAAAGCAGCCCTCCCTGTTGCCGGGTCCCCACTCGGTTGCCTCCGCTGCCTGGCGTGTGTCCTGGGCCACCCTGGCATCCATCTGACCGCAGGACCCAAGGGGGACCCAGGGTGGAACTGAAGTCAGGCCAATTTCAAAGGCAAGGTCACAAGAGCTACCGCTTTAGGGAGCCGACTGTGCCGGACTAGCCCAGGCGCTGCTTGACAAGATGAGTCTGCCTGCCTGGCTAGAAGAGGGCCCTGCCCAGTCACGGACTCTGCCCTCTCTGTCCTGCTGGGTCTGGCTCAGAGCTCCACCTCTTTGGGCTTCAGAGGGCAGGGACCATGTCTGTCCACATCGCATCTCCAGTGCCTAGAGCAGGCCTAGCACAACGGTAGCTGTGTGACACATGAGGGGTCACCAGCCCTCACGTGGAATCACACTCCCCACGTGCCTGGTCCACGGGGCTCCAGGGAAAGGACACACAGCTGACGGCACTGTGCCAGCAGGTGCACTGAGGCCACAGGTGTGTGAGCTCCCCACCCCTGGGGCCAGGGTCTGAAGCCCAGGACACAGCTGTGATGGAGGGGACTTGGATAGTGCCCTGCATCAGGACCCCAAGGGTCTCACTCCTGAGCCCTAAATGCAAGTCAAGTCCTGTCTCGTCGCACAGTTCCACCAATGGTAAAAATGTACGCGTGTGCCTGACTTACATGCAGGGTAACTAATGTGTGGGACAGAATGTTGCCCGAGAAAAGCAGGGTACGAAATTATCTCTGTGCGCCCTGCTGGAATTCGTTTTAAAGTCAAGTCTGCGTAAGGAGAGACTCTAGAAGGTGCAGAGATAAGCGAAGACGGACGGAGTGAATGTAGGGACAGCCCTGTGATTTTAAAGACCGTTTCTGAATGTCCTCACGTGTTCTGTTCTGTGTTCACCACTCATCCACCACCTCTCACACTGGAGCACACAGAAGGTGGCCAGCGGGTCCCTACACTGAGCGGACCTTCAACAAAGGGTCACCGACCGTGGCCTCGACAGGGCTCAGGAGTCTTGTCGCTGACTCCTGGCCGGGAGACCTCACCCTAAGAATCGGCTCAGCCTGAACTCAATAGAGATGACGGCTGCCCAGCATTGTGAATGTACTAAATGCCACTGAACGTATGCTTCATAATGATTAATTTTCTGTTGTGTGACTTTCACCTCAGCTGAAAAAAAACCCACCACCACTTACTGAGCACCTGTTTTCTGTCTGCAGAGAGGCTGGCTTGAAGGGGAAGGCCATGGCCAGATCTCCCATCGGTAACAAGTCAGGATTTAAACTACCCCATGTCCTTTGCCTCATAGGTGGGGAATGTCTCCGGGAGATTTGAGAGAAACGGGTTGTAGAGGGGCCTCTAGGAAGGGGAGCTGAGGGCAGGGGAGGCAGGTAGGTTTACTCTCCCTTCTATGCCTCTGTGGAACTTTGAACATTTTGAACCATGTGAACGTCAGAAGATAATAAAAGTCAAGAAGGAACATTTACTTTTAAATACAAAACAAAAACTGTCTCTGTATTGTCATGTCAAAAACAAGCTCTCTGAGGCCAGGCCCCTTAATTCTTATCCCCACTCATCTGATTGGTACACTGAGCTGCGGCTTCCTCTCCTGCCTCCAGTAGCCACCATAAGAATTAAGTGACAAAATGGGACGATGAAGGTAACACTGTTTGCACAGCACCTGGCCCATCTTGGGTACCCAGAAAGCATCCATCATCCTCCCCAGCTCCCTCTCCTCCACCTCGCTCTCTGAGTTTTGTCCATCTGGGACCCCCACACACCCTGGTGACCTGTGGTTTCTCCTCCTCAGAGAAAGCTACTGATGGCTCCCTGCAGAGCGAGGACTGGGCACTCAACATGGAGATCTGTGACATCATCAACGAGACTGAGGAAGGGTGAGGACCTTGAGGGAGAGGCTAGGGTGCAAGGATGGGGAGGGGGCCCACTGCAACATGGTTTAAACACTTTGGAACTGTGATACAGTCCGACCATCTCATGATGATGAGAGATGCCCAGTGTGCAGCCGTCCAGCTGGCTCACGGGGGCCACCAGCCCACACAGCCTCTCACGGCAGCAGCGTAGCCAACCGGCTCTCCCTAGGATGTCACCTGAGCGGCATCTTATAGGACAAGGCCAGCGGGCGACTCTTAGAATAAGGAGATGACCCCAGCCCCATTCTGCATGCTGCAGACTTGGAATGTGCCTCAGGGACTCCTAGCTTTCCCAATGAGCAGAAACAGACTTTGTTTCCTTAAGGTTTGAAACCAGCCAGGAGGGTCGGGGATCACAGGGAAGGCAGTGAAGGGCAGGCAGAACTGAGAGCTGATCCCAGCCTTTGCCAAGCATTTCTGGCGCATGGGGCATGGCATCCTGCTCGGGGTCAGGGAGCCTGCCGAGGCCTGGGGAGGTGGGGGAATGTTGTAGTCCTGGCTCCTGGTCTCTGACTAGTGTCGCTGACCAGCGCTGTGACCTTGGGCAAATCACTTTACCTCCCCAGGTCTTTGTCCTCAAAGGCAAAGCTCCTTTCAGTCCTTCCAGCAATCTGTCCAAGGCCCTGCGGGGAGCAGAGAAGGGGTTCAGGGTCACTGTCCTTCTCAGGAAAAACCAAGGAAGGCTTGGGAGGTGGGTGACGACCACAGCCAGCGAGAGGAACAACCAGATGAGGCCTCTGTTCTGGAAGAATCAGGATCAGCGGTTGGGGCGGGACCCCAGTTCTCCCCGTGCCTTTCATTGGGACTGTCCAGTGGCCCTGCAAGGGCTCCTCAGCCATGAGGTGCTTTGTGGAGGGAGCAGTGGGGAACACCCCGGTCAGAGCATTAGGAGGCTGTGGGCGTCTGAGGCCCACGGTCAAGGCCAATCAGGAGAGTGAGTGGCTGCCGGCACCTTCCAGGGTCCCCAGTGATGTGCCGTGGGCTTGCCGAGGCACTGGTGGGGGACATATGCTCCTAAGAGTGGGAGTGGGAGAAGTGGGCAGGTGGCAGGGCCACCAAGAGAGAAGACTGAGGCAGAAAACCTCAAAAAGCCTCTGGAAAGGCCTGGGGGCTTCATGAACGTTGGGACTGAAAGTTACTGCTGTGGCCTCGGAGAAGCCAGTCCCCACCTCCTAGTCCCCAGGTTAGATTTGCTCAGGTGCGAGCTGTTGATTTGAGCACCTCCTGTGCCCCAGGCTCTGCCTGAGGCCCTGGGGACCCAGTGGGGAGGCCAGCAGGTGTGACCCTTGACCTCATCAAGCTTGTCTGCTCCTGCCTTGGGCTGTGGCCTCCTTGTCATGCGCTTTGTGCTCCTGGCAGAGTACTAGATACACAGTAGGCCCACAGCAGTGGCACACAAGCCAGAACTTCTGATCGCAAGGCCGTGCCCTTTCTCTGGGCCACTCTGCGAGAAGTGGAAACAAGTCCCTTCAGAGAGCTGACGTGGCCTCAGGTGAGCCAGGAACAGAAGCCAGCTTCCCCGAGATGGAGCCCAGAGGGCCAGGGGCCGCCCCAGGGCATTGGGTTGAAAGCTGCCCTCACACGTCTGGGGCCCACCCCGTCAGGCGCCTTGGTCCCTCGCCCGTGTGTCATCTCCATCACAGCCACCCGACTCGGGTCTGTTCCCAGAAAGCCTTGTCTGCTGCCTTCACTCATGTTGGGGGGCCCACATTAGGGCTCCTGACTCTCTTGACTCGCCCTTGATGGATTTGGCCCTGACAGACAGACAGACACCCAGCAGACGGCAGGACAGGCCTCACCTGCCACCTACCAGACCAGAGTGTGTTGCTTGAGCCCCTGCGGCGTGCTGGGCTCCGGGGAGGCACAGCAGCAGAGGACACTGCCCGCGGACAGAGGATATCCTTCCTCGCGGGGCAGCCCCGAGGGCCGTGCACCCAGAGATGGAGGACTGGGGAGGTGTCGTGGGCAGGCGGATGTTAGCCGGGCTTTCACTTGGCAGGCGTGGAAACTGGAGGCCACAGAGGCTTTTCGGCCAGAGCGGTCGGGGCAACGTGGATTTCCCCTGTGCAGGGCTGAGGGGCGGGATTCAGGGATGAGGCGTGGGGGCGGTAGTGTGGTTACAGGTGGGACAGACTGCCCCCCCAGCCGAGGCCTGCAGGGCTGCGCGCGCTCGCACACACACACACACACACACACACACCCCCTGTGACCTTGAGGCCTCCCTCCACCTTCCCCTACACTCCCTGACCTCCTTTCAGTTCCTGCCCTCTACACACACACACACACACCCCCTGTGACCTTGAGGCCTCCCTCCACCTTCCCCTACACTCCCTGACCTCCTTTCAGTTCCTGCCCTCTACACACACACACACACACACACACCCCCTGTGACCTTGAGGCCTCCCTCCACCTTCCCCTACACTCCCCGACCTCCTTTCAGTTCCTGCCCTCTCCCCCTCCCCCCCATCTCCACGGGCCCTGGTCCAGCCTCCTTCCTGCCACTACCTGAACCACTTCCCCCACTCCCTGCAGCTGATCCATCCCATCCTTCACGCTCAGCTGCACTGCCACCTCCTCAGAGAGACTTCCCTGCCCACCCCACCCCACCACACACACACACACACACACACACACACACGCTCTTACCTCAGGACCTGCTTGTTCCCTCCCTTAGGTGGGTCTTCCAGGAACACGTGATCCTTAGAAGCAGGGCCCCATGGTCTTGTTCACCAGTATGTCCCAGCACCCAGCCTGGTACCGCCACATGTCGCACCTCGTCAGGCTGGAGCGGAAGCAAAGATGGGGAGGGAAACTGGCCACGATGGAGCATGAGAACACTGCCTACTTGTTGGTTCTTAAACTTTAATACGCATGTAAAGCCTCTGTGGGCATGGTAAACATGCAGATTCCCTGCAAGTTTGGTTCAGGGGTCTAGGGTGGGGGTCTGGGGGTCTGCGTTTTTAACACTCACGCCTTCCCCCAGAGGGATTCTGGTGCAAGGTGTCCAGACACTAGGCACTGAGAGTCCCTGCCAAGCGGTCATGATCTCCTGAGAGGACTTTGGTGAGGCTGGAAGATTCTGATGTGATTAGAACCTGAATACACAAAGCAGATGGGACCCGGGGAGACAGGCAGATAAGAGCCGCTCCATTCTCCAGTGCCTCCTGCCTCCTGATTGGAAGCAGGCAGGCAGCCTCCTGTGTTGCACAAGAAGTTCCATGCCTCAGCCCCTCCTTCCTTTTGTCCTTCTGCCCAGTCCCAAAGATGCCTGCCGAGCAGTGAAGAAGAGAATCGTGGGGAATAAGAACTTCCACGAGGTGATGTTGGCTCTCACGGTGAGTGCCCCATCCCTCCGTCCACGGCGGGACCACGGTCCACCTGGGGGCCTCCCTGTGCCCAGCAGGACCCCAGCCACTCTGGGGCTCCTCTTCCAAGGGCTGGGAAGGCAAGGTCTGCAGGCAGTGCTGTTCAGCAGTCTACACTGCTGGCTAACCTAGAGTGGCAAGAGAGGCTATTTGGAGAAGTTTTATCTAACCTCCTGGCATGGGGAGCAGACACACTGAGGCCCACATTCCTCCAGAACCCATCATGGGGCGCCTGGGCAGAGGACCTGCCAGGTGGCACAGAAGCTCAGTGCGCCCAGGCCTCTGCGGGGCAGGGAGCCTAGCAGGCCGAGTTGGTTACTGAATGGCACTTGGACGGCCTGAAAAATGAACATGAAACAAATGCCAGAGGCTGAGGACAGTCCTTGCCACAACGGGATGGGACAGGCATGAGCGGGCAGGTCAGGGTGGGTTTGGCTGGGGAGTGGGGACAGGAGCATGCTGCCCCAGCCTCCCCAATGGCAACATTTATGTCCAGGTGAGTCTGCTAAACTGAGAAGCGAAGGCAGCTTCTCCCAGGAAGTAGAGACAGGAGTGGGGGCAGGAGAAGGGACAGGACTGGGGACCAGGAGTAGGGACAGGAGAGGGGACAGGAGTGAGGCAGGAGAGGGGACAGGAGTCAGGACAGGAGAGGGGACCAGAGGGGAAGGGAAGTTGAGTGCCTTTTTCCTGGGTCACAGTGTTACCACTTGGCCTGGAGAGCCACCTCCCTTCTAGACTGTGTTCAGCCCAGAGACAGCATCAGGACAGGATTCTGAGGGCCCTGCGGCCACTCAGCAAGGGGCCTCCAGCCAACACTCCGTCCTCTGCCGCCTCGGCCCCACCCCCCGAGTCAGTCAGCCCCTGAATCCTCCCCGAATCCTCCCCACTTCCCTGGGTTCTGGTCTCTTGCTTCGGGAAGCCATGTCCTCTGCTGGGCCTCCCTACACCAGGACATAAGTGGAGTACGAGGGTGGGGGTCCTGGGTGCTCACGGGTGCCACACGGCCCCCAGGTCTTGGAAACTTGCGTCAAGAACTGTGGGCACCGCTTCCATGTGCTGGTGGCCAGCCAGGACTTCGTGGAGGGCGTGCTGGTGAGGACCATCCTGCCCAAGAACAACCCGCCCACCATTGTGCACGACAAGGTGCTCAACCTCATCCAGGTGAGCGTGGTCGGGCGGGCAGGCCGAGGCCGGAGCTGGGCCAGGGAGGAGGGTGCCCCCGCCACCACTGCTCTCTCTGTCTGCTTCAGTCTCTCATCGGGGCTATCTTGCTTGTCTGCTGATGGACTTCTGAGTGGGGGAAGCCTTATCAACTGAGGGCTATGCGGTAGAGGGGCTGTCTGGGAGATGCAGCCGAAGGACCAGCTCCCGGGGGACTGGGGAGGCAGGCTCACAGGGTAGTCAGTGAGCTGTGGTTACTGGCCATGTCCCCTTGTCCCCTCTCAGTCCTGGGCTGACGCGTTCCGCAGCTCCCCCGACTTGACAGGTGTGGTCGCCGTCTATGAGGACCTGCGGAGGAAGGGCCTGGAGTTCCCCATGACCGACCTGGACATGCTGTCGCCCATCCACACACCCCAGAGGGTGAGGAGCACTGAGCAGGGGTGGTGGGAGTGATCACCTCAGGGGGTTCCGCAGCTGCTTCCTGGTGGCCCCTGACCTACCAGCCTCTCTGATTCAGCTTTTTGCCCTCTAGACCGTGTTCAGCTCAGAGACACCATCAGGACAGAATTCTGTGGGCGCCGACACTAGTCATCGAGGGGACTCCAGCCAACACACCGCTCCTCTGCCTGCCTCAGTCCTGCTCCCCAGCGACACACCTATAGTGCCGACCCCTGAGCAGGTGAACGAGCCTGGGTCACAGCCACATGGTCAGGACCCTGGCCTCCCCAGACAGCAGGGAGAGGCCCCTGTCAGTTTGGAAATTCCTCCCCCCCAGTCCTCACAGCAGACTCTCAGGACACATAACATCCTTCCTATTTGGAAGATGAAGCTCAGAGAAATCAATTCACTTGCCTAGAGCCACACAGCTCAGCAGAGAGAGCTGGGATTCAAGCTCAAGTCTGTCTGACTCCTTTCAGGCTCTGCCATGCACCTGGGCTATTCTCCAGACTGCACCCTCTGTGGAGCCTTGTGGGCAGCCCCGGGGGTGGGGGGGAATGCCCTGCAGGCGGCCCCTCCACCACAGCAGCTCCACTCTTGCTGCAGTTTGCTCATGGGCTCACATAAGATTTCATTTGAACAGAGGTTCTAACTAAAAGCAGTTCTAAAATATCTACACAAAAACTTTTTTTAAACTCTTGCTTTGCACCAAGATGCTTCCCACGAAGCCCCAAGAAGGTCTGAGCCATAGTGTAAGATCCTGGAGGCCGGGCCTGGGGTGGGTTTTCCTGCCCCGTGAGTAGCTTTGCAAGACTGCCCTCCTCCGACCCGGCAGCTGGCCCTGTGCCGCTGCCGCCTGCACCGAGGCGTGTGCCCTGCCCACGGGCCTTGAGAAGTTTGCAGTGAGCCGTCACTGCTGTCCCAGAGGGACGTCCCCAGCCGTGACCAGTGTTCCTGGGTGCTCAGTCACTTTAGACACGCCATGGGGGTGCGGGTTGAGGCCTGCATACTGTGGGGGTGCCCACTTTTGAGGTGCCTTACAAACTTCCATGGTATTGTTTGGTCCTTTAAACAAATAAACTTATCGACAGTCTTTCACATGCTAACCTATTTAAAGAGAAACCTCTATCCTTTGACATCTTATAGCAAGTTATAAAATCAACCCCCAGAGTTACAAATATTACCAGAAAAGTTTTCCTAACTGGACCGATAATTAAAAGTGCATTAAAATTTGTAAAATCACCCTGTGATCCAAAATTGATCTAACCTGCTTATAATTTTTAACCAATTTGCCTGAAGTCTACATTCTGTGTCGATTAAGACTCTGATTATGTCTAGTGGAAGGAGGTTCTTGCTAAACAAGACTGAGTCATCTTTGTTTAATTTCAGAGTCCCCTTTTGTCTCCTGGGACACGTTAAGGCTTTTGGACCACAGTGGTGTATCTCCCAGATGCTGTTGTAATTAGGTCCCATCTGACCTGGACACGCTGGGTTTGCCATGAATAGTTTTTCCACTCGCTTATACCCAGACTGTTCGTTAAACAGGCAAATGTACCAGATGTTTTATGGGTTTGGAAGGTGCTGGCAAATTGTAGCAGATGGGCTCCCTGTGTCTGCAGACCTATCATCTGTAAAGTCTGGGTAGTGATACCTGCCCCGTAAGACCGTGGTCAGGGTTAAGTAGCAACATACAGTAGGTGATCAAAATGGCACCTGCGGGGGTAGAGCTCAGTGGTAGAGCGCATGCTTGGTGTGCACGTGGTCCCGGGTGCAACCCCTAGTGCCTCTGTTAAGGGGAAAACAAACAAAATGGCAACCTGCTGTCACAGGCATCATGAATTTAGATGGTGACACTCGTAGTCTGGAATCAACTAGGTCACCCAACTTAGAATGCACCAGCAGTTCTGAAAATGTGGGCCGCCAAATCGTAGGGCCGTGAGAGAGTCCATGATCAAAGGGTTCTCTAGTCAGATCAGTTTGGGGAGTGTCCATCCTGGCCCCTTCCTGGAAGTTCACTGTGCACACATTCAGGAGGACACTGAACACCCCGCAGAGCCCGGAGTGTGAGATACTGTGCCAGGAGCCTCTCACCGCCTCACCTGAGAGCAGAGACTGTGACTTAATTGACAGCCTTCCCCCAAGCCAGGCCATCAGGTTTCTGATGATTGAAAACCTGCTCACATCCCTTTGACAAGTGCTAGATCTGAGATTCATACTCAGGGTGGGGGCGGCGCTGGGCCCCCATGCCTGGAAGAGTCTGGGCCACCAAAGCAGACCTGGAGCAAGACAGAATCCCGTCCTCCCAGGAGAGAAGCAGGCCTCCTCCTCTCGGGGGAACCACCCTCTAGGGCCTCGTTAGGTGCCAGTGGAGCCTGGGAGATGCTGGAGCCCTCCAGCTGCGCTCGGGCTGCATCCACCCTCAGCTTCTTTCCTCCTGGCCTCTCCCTGCGCCAGGCGGCCCAGTTTGGAGATGGTCACGGTTGGTAGCACCTCTGTAAGGGTCTGTGGGGGTCGGGGCAAGCCCAGCACAGACCTCTCAGCGCAGGGCTGTGGCTGGGAGCCTAGAGCAGGCCCTGGCAGGTCGGGCTGGTGGTACCAGGCTCTGCCCCTGCGAACGGCAGCGGCTCCGGACCCCAGCCTCACTTAACAGAACCAATGATGTGTTCCAGATCGGGAAGCTGCGCAGCGAGCTCGAGCTGGTGAGTGGGAACGTGCGGGTGATGTCCGAGATGCTGACGGAGCTGGTGCCCACCCAGGCGGAGCCTGCGGACCTGGAGCTGCTCCAGGTGAGCCCAGGCATCAGCCGCCTGCCCCCACCACACTGCAGCCTCCGTGGCTGAGTCCCAGCCCCTGGGTCACAGGGGAGGTGGTGAAACGGGGGCTTTGGGCTCTGTCAGGTTGCAATTCAGGGCTCTGCTGCTTTGTGGTTTGAGCAGACTAGCCCTCCTGTCTCAGTTTCCTCCCCTGTGAGTTTGCTTTAATGATACGAGTTTGCCCTGAGAATTAAGTAAGATGCGCATGTAAAACACCCTCCCTGTGCCTGGGAGAGCAGCTGCCAGTTAGACAGTCCCAAGGGAAAGCTGGAAGCTGAGGTTTCCACCTTTCGGAATACAAAGCTTGGCTGGCAGGTTCAAGAGCACGGCTGGTCTGGGGAGCCAAGGCAGGTGGGGTCTGCAGGCCGGTGCTCCCGTGGGTCACACGATGTTCCCACGGTCCCATCCCGACCTGGGGCTGCTGGAGCAGAAGCGGCTGTGTGTGGGGAAAGGCCCCCTCCCTAGGGCGGTCAGTTCATAGAGATGCCAAGAAAGCTGGGGCCCCCCGAGGCCCCCAAGTCATCTGAACCTGTGAGGGGTTAGAGCGCTTGGTGTGATGGTCTCGTTTTGTGTCTTTCCTGCTGGGCCTCACACTCCTGGCGGGCAGGGCTGTATCGCGCTCTCCTCTGTCCCTGGGACCATCCGAGCTGACCCGGTGTTCTGCTCAGGGGTCCTTACCTCACGGCAGGGAGCAAAGTCGGAGTCTCAGAGTTGAGTGAACACACAGACGTGAAGAATGGGTGACAGAAGCTTGAGTGAGTTGGGGAGCAGCAGGATTGCTGCAGCACAGTTCAGTTTCGAGTGTCCTAAGCCACAGCCATGCAGGTGTGAGCGATTTCGGGGACTCAGAGGGCCGGCTGGCAGGCAGGGGTGACACGGGGACAGCTGACATGCATTGAGCACATCCTGTGTGCCAGGCTGTGATGTGGACATGTGATATGCATTCACTCACTTAATCCTCACCCCCTCCGCCACCCGCCCCATGAGGGTGGGTACTCTTATTAACCCCGTGTCCCAGGCCAGGAAACTGAGGCAGAGAGGCCATGTGATGTGCCCAGAGTCACAGGGCTGGTCAGCAGCAGAGCTGGGATTTGAACCCAGGGCCCTGCTCTTGAGGGGGTCAGGCAAGGGACTGGGGGCAAAGCCGCGGTGTGCTTGGTCGTAGGGGGAGGAGGTGGCGGCCCCCGGGGTGCTGGGAGTCTCTCAGGCCTGCCCTGCCCCGTGCTCAAGGCAGGTGAGGATCAGAGGGCCTGACCTAGGAGGGGGTGGGCGGCAGGGGCTGAAAAGAACCAAAATCAGTGCTGGGACAGTGCCTGGTCTTTAGGATGTCAGGAAAAAAGTGTTGGTGTGTGGCCGCGGTCAGCAGTGCCTGACGACCGTCATTTGGGACCCAGGCACTTGTCCCCCTGCTGGTGGGCCCCTGAAGGAGAAAACACTCAGTCCTGCAGGTGAAAAACCTACAGTGCTGCGGCTTCTATTATTTTACTTTTTTTCCCCAAACAAGTTTAAATACATAATTCTAACTGATTAAAAGTCAGTCAGTGACAAAATACAACGTGGGACCCTGGAAGGAGGGGTTGGGGGGACATTAGTGGAAAAACTGGCGAAACCTGAATGAGTCTGTAGTTAGTTAATAGCATTGTGTCTGGATTGATGTCTTGGTTTTGACAAATGCCAAACTAAGGAGAAGCTGAGTGAAGGGTTTACAGAAACCCTGTGCTATTTTATCTTGGCAATGTTTCTGTAAAGTTAAAATTATTCCAAAATAAAAAGTATTTAAAAAAATAGAATTATGAGGCAAAAATCCAACGTCGGGGGCGTGGATAGCAGTTGGAGTTGTCCAGTTCATTTTCTCTGCTTTGGTCACATGACATCTCAAGGCACCCAGAGGAGTGGCAGGTGTCCCGCTGGCCACCTTGCAGTCTCGATGTTTCCAGGAGGCAGAGGTGGCAGCAGGAGCTTCATTGTGGAGTCTGCACAGAGCCAAGTCAAAGCAGCAGCACGTCTCAGTGTTGATTGCCTCCTCTGTGCTAAACGCCAGTGTAGAGCACTTAGAAGTGAGACCAGTGCTCGGCTGTAGATCCCCAAAAGCTGTCTGTGCACCTGAAGTCCAGTTTGGAAACGTCTCCATCCCCAAGGCGCGCCCAGGGCAGGACACGTCCATTAGAGGTGACCTCGCCCTGGGTCCAGTGGCCATGGTTGTCACACTTCCTTCCCCGGCAGGAGCTCAACCGGACGTGCCGGGCCATGCAGCAGCGGGTGCTGGAGCTCATCCCCCGAGTCGCCAACGAGCAGCTGACCGAGGAGCTGCTCATCGTCAACGACAACCTCAACAACGTGTTCCTGCGCCACGAGCGGTAGCCCCACCGCCTGCCCCGCCCCGGGCCAGCCCCCCGCGTCTCCCTTCCCTTTGTCCCTGTTCACAGCGGCTCACCTTTCATCTGCCTCTCAGACACCAGGCTGGCCACCCAGCACACGTGCCCGCAGCTGTCTCCATCCAGCCTGAGCAGAATTGCCCAACCCTCCACCCACCTTGCCTCTCCACCAGAGCTGGCCCTGCCACCTGTGTCCCCACATCCAGCCCCAGGGGGTGGCAACAGTGGTGGCTGAGGATGTGGGCCTGCAGCCAAACAGGCCTGATCTGTCCCTGCTCACCCACCCGTGCTGCCTGGCTCTGGGGCCCCAAACAAAGGACTTAATTAGGACTCTTTGACTGCAAGCTATACAAAGTATTTCTGGCTAATTTAAGCAGAAAAAGAATTCATTAGGAGAATAGCCTTTTTTGAATGCATCACTTTCAGAATCCAAAGAAAAGTAAAACACTCGGGCCTCCCAACCGGACAGGAACGACAGGTCTCAGGTTCCACTGTCACCCCCTTAGTAACAGACAGGAGACTGAAGTTCAAAAGTGATGTAGTTTACCCAGGGTCCCACAGTAAGGGCCAGGCCAGGAACAGATCCCAGACCGAGGTCTTCCCAGTCCACCCCACCAGCCCCCAAGCCTGTCCAGGGTGGTTTAAGTGGCTCCGTAAAGCAGTGTAAGAGGTGTGTGTCTTCCTTACACCGCTGTAGAGAGGCACTCACGCTCACACACGTGTACGTTACCAAACAGCAGTACCTGCCTTTGCACGTGCACCCCCGTTTCCTTTTCCAGTCTAGTCTGTTCCTGTTTGTTTAATGCCAGCCGTGACTACGGTGACCAGATAATTGATCATCTAACTGGGACACTTACAAGTGAAAGAGGACACTGCTAATACTTCCCTGGGGACAGCAGACATAAACTGGATCTGTCCAGGGCAAAGCAGGCTCCTCTTTGTGACCTACTTTGTTGGTTTTGAGACCTGCAGTGGGAAAAGCTCTGGCCGGGGTGTGCTGAGGGGCCTCTCGGTCTGTCTGCTTGACTCGAGTCTTTTCTGCTCTCGCAGGTTTGAACGGTTCCGAACTGGCCAGGCCGCTAAGGTAAGAGGCTTCTTCTCTGTGACTCAGCCCTGCCGGTGTTGATGGAAAGGAGGGCTGTGCTTAGCTCCCTCCCCAGGTGTCCTGGCCAGGATGTGCCTCTTATCCAGGCTCTCAGAGAAGGCTCCTTCCGACTTTTTTTATGTCACTGTCCCTTTAGGGTAAATAAGATTCTATCACCAGCTGATGCCCCAGGGTCTTCCCAACCTCCCAGGGGGTCCAGCTGAGCTAGAGGCCAAGGGGAGGAAGGGAAGCTCCCCCACTCACTGGTGACAGATCCTCAGGCAAAGGTGTACTTCTGGGCAGAAGGGAATGAGGCTGCAGGTCGGGAGGATGATGGGGGCCTCTCCCCTCCCCCCAGGCCCCGAGCGAGGCCGAGGCAGCAGCTGACCTGATCGACATGGGCCCTGACCCAGCAGCCACCGGCAGCCTCTCATCCCAGCTGGCAGGAATGAGTAAGTGCAGCATGAGGGGTCCTGGCCAAGGGTATGCCACGTCCCGTGGGCACCCCTGCAATTCCGGGAGTGCCCCCCAGTTACACAGGTGGACCTGGGGCTTCAGCAGCACCTCGCAGGGTCCGCAGCTGAATCTTGCTGCAGATTGAGCAGCCAAGACAAAACGCGGGGACCCTCCCTTGCAGCCCCACAACTCCTGGGCCCCCTCAGATCTCAGAAATCCAACTGTTCTGTGATTGCCCCCCGACGCTGCCTTCTCCATGCCTCGAATCATCTGGGTGACGTGGGCCCGCTTCTGGAACATCCTGGGCCCCTTTTCTGCTCTGTAACTGAGGCAGGGATGGGCTCTGCTCACAGGCTGCTGTGAGGCCTGAGTAAGCTTATGCGAGAACCAGGCTTAGACCAGCCAGGCCCACGTGCACTCCTGGAACAAGTTCACCCTCGTCGGCACCGTCACTGTGATTAGTACTGTCTGCCTGCTCCACGCCCAGCCTCAGAGGTAGTTAAGAGAGAGGAAGTGACGTGCCCACTGCCCCTCAGCCAGCAAGTGGCCTGTGCCATCCGTACGCCCCACCCTGTCCCTCCCCCCACCCATACTGCTTCTCCAGAACCATCCCGGGCCTGGCAGGGAGCAGCTCGGCCACGGCTCAGTGCCCGTGGGCAGCCGGGCAGACCCTTCAGGTGGCCTTTCTGTCCCTGCAGACCTGGGCTCCAGCAGCGTGAGGGCCGGCCTGCAGTCTCTGGAGGCTTCTGGCCGACTGGAAGATGAGTTTGACATGTTTGCGCTGACGCGGGGCAGCTCGCTGGCTGACCAACGCAAAGAGTGAGTGGCGGGGCCTCACCCTGGGCCCCTGCACTTTGGGTGGCTCCTGTCAGGGGAGGGCCTCTCTCCAGGTCCCTGAGCCCAGTCTGTTGGTAGGCACCCCCACCCCTGCGCACGCTTCCTCAGGATGGCAGAGTTCCTCCCCCTGAGTGAGTCCTGTGTGGCCCGGGGAGCCCTGTGCTCTAGGGATGGGTCAGGAAAGGGACGCTTGTAGGTTGATGACCAGAATCTTGCAGAATCTGATCAGATGAGGGAACCGAGACACTGAGAGGCTGGGTTCCAGGTCAGGCAGCTAATGGCAACACTAGGTAGGGAACCCAGGGCTATCTGGTTCCAAAACACAGTCTCCCGCCCAGCCCAGCCCTCCAAGCACTGCACACCAAGCCCTCGGGGGCCTGCTCAGTCATTTCTGCTGTTCCACAGCCGGCCTGAATTTCCAGGGAAGTCCTTGTCGCCCCACTCAAGCCTGCCTGCTCTGCCTTGGAGCTGGGGGGACTGTCCATTTTCAGGGAGGTGCTTTCAGCAGCCCAGGTATGTGGCCGAGTGTCCACCAGGGCTGGCTTCATACCAGCCGGTCAAGGGAAGTAGTTCACTTGAGGTTGTCATCAGCCCTTTGCTTATAAACCCCAGGGCAACCAGGATGTACAGCCAAGGAAAGTTCCGGATTAAGGGACCTTCCCAGCATAGATGCCCTGGCTCCTGGTCATTCTGTTCTGGTGTCTTTGGGTACTGTTGATGAGCCTCCAAAGGATCCAGGGATACCCTCTCCGCACTGGCCAGTCCAGGTCAAACCTGATAGGCTGTGGCCAGCCTGGGTCCGTAGGGCCTCTCCCTGCCCTGCCCAGTGGCCCAGCCAACCCTGCGCTGTGAGCCGCATCTCTAGTCTGGGACAGAGTCTGTGCTCCCAAGCCCAGGTGCTCTGGGACCAGCGGCTCAGGTTGCCAGAGTTAGGGGCACAGGGAGGCTGCTGTGTGGATGGAGGCTAATGAGCCTGGTGGGACTGGCAGCTGGGAGGACAGCCCGCCTGAGAGCACCGGGCCCGGCTCACCAGGCTGACTGAGGTTTGCTGCCACACCATCACTCTTCTGGGGAGTGGGGCCCTGAGGGCCAGAGAAAAGCGTGCCCTGAGCTTGTCCTCCAGGGACCGCGGCCTCACGGGGAGAGTCGCGTGCTCACAGACCATGGCTGTGCAGTGCTAGGTGCTGGCCTGAACTGGTCTACCAGGCACTGCGGACAGGGAGGAGGTGCACGGAGCTCTGCAGAGGACGCTCAGAGCCTGACACGCGGTGGAGAGGTCAAGATGGCCATTTCAGGCCATTGAACAGCATGTGCAAAGGGTCAGAGTCAGGGGAGACTGTGAGACACTGCGGCCGGGGAAGATGTGCCGCAAGGCCAGCACATACTGTCTCAGGTCATCGGTCCTCCTTCAGGCCCTCCCTGGGGGGTGGTTTCCACCCCAGCAGAAAGCACCCTGTGGGGACATGACTGTGCCTGAGCTTCAAGTCCCTCTTTGCTTTGCTAGCCAGTTTGGGTGTCCGCCTCTGACACTTCAGCTGGATCTTCTAGCCCTGGTCACCTGGCTGGCCTTTGGTCCCCCAACCTTCCCCTGTCTCCTGGGGCTCTTGAATCCTCCAAGGCCTCTTCTGCCTACCAGGTGCCTGGGCCACGCCCCGCTCAACCTGTGCTGACCACATCTGGCACAGTCACAGCGTCTCCAGCTGACCAGACTCTTCCACTTGGGATGCCAGGGCGGGTGTCTGAGCGAGCCAGAGTTAGGGACGCCTTAGCCAGGCTTGGCCGGCAGCAAGGAAGCTCTTCCTTTACTTCTTCCATGCTCCACTTGCTCCCCAGTGCCACTGTGTCTTCTCCAGGCACTGACAAGGGTCACCTCAGGTGGCCCTGGGTCCAGTCCCCACCCACCAGCCTCACCAGGACCTCCTTCCTCCTCCAGCCCCATGTGCCTCGTGTGGGCTCCACTGCTGGAGGTATGGCCCCCGGCGACAGCTGAACTTTAGAGAGAGAGAGAGGAAAGCGGAGGTGGTGAGCAGTTAGGAAGGAACACGTGGTTCTTTTGAGGGAAAGGCAGCATGGTTTCTGTAAGTTCCTGGGGCTGGAGGTGCTTCATCCCGCCTTTTCCCACCACGCGCCTTTGGGTGCAGGGACAGCAGCACGGCTGCCTCCGTCCTGGAGTGAGCGGCCGTCCCGGGTCAGGACGCTCAAGATGCTCAGGTTTTGGTATCACCTCCTCCTCTCCAGCTCTGCTTGCCCCCATTAGCCAGAGAAGCTAAGCTGCTCTCCCGAAGGGCGTGAGCACCCCGCCCGCCGCCCCGGCTCTCAGGTTGGCCCCTGCCCGCTTGTATTACACACGAGCCGTGTGACCTGGGGTGGCCTAGCTGATGACGCCGCTCCCCTGGCTAACCCCACGACCTCTGGGGGAGCACGGGGCAGCTCTCCAGAAAGGCTGCCTGGAAGTTTGGGGGTTTAATTCAAGAGGCCCCTTTAAGTGCCAGTCAGCCTGATTCCCAGAAAGGCAGATTGGCATTGTGAGAGTTAAACATGCTATGGTCCTGGTTCCTGAAGTGTGGAGCTGGACCAGCCCTGGGACCTGCCCGACCTGGCGGAAGGCCCCTCGGAGATCTTCCACTAACCGTGCAGGGCTTGCCCTTTGTGGCTGGAATCCTGTGCCTCTCGTCTTCGCCTCAAAGCTGGACTGGCCCAGTGTCACCTCCTCTCATCCGGCAGCTCAGGATGAGAGTAATGGTTCTTGCCATCCAGCAGCAGGGCTGTGTCCCCAGTGCCTCCCCTGGACGTCCCCTCTGTAGCCACCAGAGAGACGCAGCCCCTCGTTAGCACACGTTTTCCTCCTGCTCCCCCGAGACTTCGCCTCAAACCCGGCAGACGCCTTCCCTGGCCTCATCTGCCTGGAAGCTGCAGTGTCAGCCCTGCCTTGTCTCCCCCCAGAGGACACTGAGAACCCCCTCCCCCAGCAGACTGCATAGCAGGATGGATTCCCCATTCAGCTGCAACCTCACACAGAACCACAGGTTCTGAAAGTATGAAATGGGAGCAGCTCAGGAAAGCGTTTAGGTGTGAACTCTCCGTGAGCTTGGGGTCACTGGCGCTGTGCCATCCCTGGGTTTGGCCAGATCCAGCGATAGGAGGTTGGTGGTCTTGCAGACCCCTACACCCTCCCTCAGCTTCTGCAGCCTTACTCTGCCCGTCACACAGGTCACGTGTCTGACCCCAGTTTCCAGGGGCAGGAAGTGAGACCCTCTCCACCATCCCAGGCAGGCCTGTGGAGTTGGCACCCTCTCTGGAGCCAGGCCTCCCCCGCCCAGGCATGTCCCAAGTCCCCACAGGGTGTGAGTCTGGCTCATCCTGGCCCACCCCCTCCATCCTCAGGTCAGCTGGCATGCCTGGGATGGCACAGGTGGCACATAATGGCCATGGTGGCCTCTGTGTTTCAGGGTAAAATACGAAGCCCCCCAAGCAACAGATGGCCTGGCTGGAGCCCTGGATGCCCGGCAGCAGAGCACTGGAGCGGTAAGCAGAGGGGCCCTGCCGCTGCCTGGGGCCTGTCCAGAAGGAAGGCCAGGGGATGCTTGCCCACCAGCCCCTCAGGTGCTTATAGTGATGCCCACCGTGGTTTACAATAGGACACGTGAGAGGGCGGATGGGAGGTGCCAGGTGCAGGCTTGGAGCTCAGTCAGTATTCGGCCTCACTGCCTCTCCAGACACCTGTTATCTGCAGGAGTGTGGACAGAACGGGACAGGAGAGCAGACCCTAAAGCCACGGTGAGGCATGTGAGGGCAACATCTTTGTTCCATTTAACTACCTGACTGTTCTGAGAGACAGCCATGAGCTCGCTCTGCGCGTGACCCCTCCCCTTCAGCAAGAGCTCCAGTACAGTTCTCGTACCTTTGAATTTGTTTCTGGATGCCTTTCGTGAGAATTTCTGTCCCAAGAAGTGGGCAGAGCAGCTCCTTGGGAGGTGGTTAGAAGCTGCAGGACCTGGGGGTTGGCGAGGCAGGGGCAGTGGAGAAGGCGGCAGAGGACAGGGTTGATGACAGCACAGGGCTTCGGAGGCTGAGGTGGGACTGGGTGGTGGGAGACGAAGCCTGAGGAAGGGCAGGTGGGAGGACTGGGCTTTATCTTGTGTGGGGTGGGAGCCTTGGGCAGTTTCGAGCAGAGGGGGACGTTTATCTGGCTTCCGTTTTAGAAGGACCCAGTGTGGAAGCTGGGAGAGCAGTTTGGAGGCTGCGGAAGCCGCCCGGCTGCAGGATGTGGAGAGGAAGGAGGGAGGTGTGGGAAGGATTCACAGTGGCTCCCCAAAGGCATCCCAGCACCCCAGGAGTCATTCCCAAGTCAGAGCAGGGCCAGACCTGGAACACTGTGGAGGCAGGACCAGCGAGGGACTCAGATGCCTCCCGCGTCCTTGTGTGACCTGCCACCACTTCTGCCCCGGGTCTCAGAGTCCGTTCGTTTCTCTCTGTAAGCGGTCGTTTCTCAAGCCGGTGCCGGTGCTCCGTGCCTGGCCCCGTGCTAAGCACTCTCCACCCCCTGCTCGCTGAGTCACCACACAAACCCTTAGGGTGGCCCCTTCTACGGATGAGAAAATTGAGTCCCAGAGTGGGGTGATATGAGACCACAGAGGTAACATCCTTGGAACAGTGCCTGGCGCATGAGAAGTATTCACCCTTCATAGCGCTGAAGCGCTGAGATGTGGTTACGCCCACTGACAGAGAACGCTGGGCCTTAGAATTGAGGTCGTTTGCCCAGTCTCTCAGCTGTTGTCTGGGCTCCAAAGCCAGTGATGATGATGGGAACCCCAGGTGGCCGGCCACGCTCTGAGGAGCAGAATGGTGCCCCTGCTCAGCCCTCCTTTCCCAAGGGCCATCATTCTGGCTCACTCTGGAAACCCACTGGAAGCACTTCCCTCCCAAGCCGCCCAGCTGCTCCCAGGCAAAGGCTGACTCCGCATCCCAGCCCCTCCCTGTGACAGATGAGGGCGCTGCGGCCCAGGACCAGTGTCACCTGCCCAGGCACACACAGCACTAGGATGCAGGTCTCCTGGCTCCTGCGCCAGCCCGCAGTTAGCCCCCGGGAGGAAATACACACACCTCTGCTTGTAGAAAGGCAGAAGCTGATAAGTTATCACTTGTTCATCTCTGATAACTTGAGAGATTTAAGCGACTTCCACCAGATCAGAATATGGCTTCCTTAAAACCACGTGGTAAACACCTGCTCCCAAGATGCTTACGTCTGGCTGGGTGGTTAGGCTTTCCCCCACTCAGCTGTTAGAATGTGATTCCAGGCAGCAAAGTACAGAATGGATTCAAGTGCCAGCTCTGTGGGCAGCCAGGGTTTGCCCCCTAGGACCCCAGGGTCTTGTGCTGGTCTGTCCAGGCTGGGGCAGGCAATCACGGGGTAAAGGGTTGGAAGTCAGGACTCTAGGCTCCCTCTACCATCAGTCTGCTCTGGGGTCCTCGAGATCTCCCGTTTGCCCATCAAGACACATGAGGGGACCGTGGACAGCAGCGTTCCTAAACCTGGGTGCCTATCAAAACCCCTGGCTAATGGCTGCCTACCCACCATCCTGGGATTGCTCGGGCCCACCCCTCACCCCAGGATGCAGGGGTGAGAAGGGGAGAGAAGCTTGCCATCCAGCAGTCTGGAGTCCCCACAGGAAGACACCCTCTGCTGCTTCCTGTCACTCCACCGGTCAGCACCCCCTGCACGTGCACATGCACGCACACACACACAGGCTCCTGGGTGGGAGCAAGCTCGCCTGCTGGAGAAGGCTGCCAGCGCACCAGCCGCCCTGGCCCTGGCCTTCCCACCACCCTCAGTGTGACCCTCTCTCACCCAGATGGGAGGCAGCAGTGAGAAGAGCCTCAGTGACTGGATGGTGAGACAAGGCATGGTGAGGAGCGGCGAGGCCACCCCTGCAGGGGTCCCACCCAAGTGGTGCTGCTCGTTAGAACCAGAGGAGAGCGGGGGCCTGCCGAGCCCAGCCCAGTGCTCAGCGCAGCCCACTCCCTCGACTCTTACTTCCACGACCCCTCGGTGCTGCCTCGGAAGCAGGGCCCGGGCCGCCCCTCTGGCAGCTGGGAGGTGACGGGGGCTCGCCTGGTTCTGGGCCGAGGGCCAGCAGAGGGAGCTGGGGTGGGCATCCCAGAGAACTCGCTGCCGCTGCTGCTGCTGCTGCTGGAAAGTCGGCTCCCGCTGCCCACTGGGGCCTGGGCACTGAGCACAGAGCTTGGGGGCTGACCTGGCTTTGACTAGAGAAAGACGCCCTCTCCCTCCATTTCCCAAAGTAGCTACGCAGTAATCGCACTTTCCTGCGCATCTGCGCTGTGCCAGGTGCTGGGCTGAGCTCTTCGTCCCCTCATCCCGTTTAACCCTCACAGCCACCTGGACAGCAGGTACTGTCATCCTCTCTTAACGGTGAGCGAAGTGGGGGTCAAGGGAGCTAAGAAACACGCACTGAGTCTCAGGGGCCCAGCCACTTCCAGCATCTCTGTCCCAGAGTCTGTGCTCAAAACCCCCAGCTGGATTCTCCCAGTGAAGATATATTTTGAGTAGGAAGCGCCCGGTCCCCAACTCAGCCTCAGTCGGACCCTCAGCCCCCAGCCCCTGTGGACGTGGAAGCCTCTGTGGCAGAGCCCGTGTCTTTGTGGCCCAGCATGAAATGTCCCCATGGGTAGCCAGCCACAGTTCCTCTGGAGCCAAAGGCCTGGCCTCATCTAGTCATCTCAGCACCTCCTTCTGCTCCGGCCCCCCCACACCGCCTTGAACCATGAATTCTGAGTCCACGGAGGTGTGGGGGACAACCCAACGTCCCTTGCCCCAGCCCAATGGCTGGCTGCTCCTTGAGCTTTGCACATCCCTCCATCAGATGCTCCTGCGCACCTGTGCTCAGTCCTGGCCCTGGGCCTGCGCACGAAGCCCCGCCCCACAGCCCGCAGGGAGCCAGGGGTCCATTGTCTCCTCGAGGCCCTGCTCCAGCTGTTAGGCGCCCCATCCCTAGCCCCCTGCTCAGCCTGCTGGCCCCAAATTCCCCTTGCCCACAGACTGGCACCGTGGGTAGAGCTGTGGGTCCCAGGCATCTAGGCAGGAGCCATCTTGGAGGGGCTGCTGGGGCCTCGGCCCCCAGCAGAGGGCAGGGCAGGTCTAAGTGGCCCCATCACAGAAGTGAGGAGGCTCAGGGGTGGGCGACTGCCTGGGGCCACAGCTGGTGGACGGCTGGTCATCCAGTGTACTGCCTCCCCGCCTCACCCCCGCCCGTCCCTCCAGATCCCTGTCACCCAGGCCTGCCTCATGGAGGACATCGAGCAGTGGCTGTCCACTGACGTGGTGAGTCAGGGGCTCCTCACCCACAGACCCATGGCTTCCATTTTTCTCGTGAGGAAGTGACTGGTTGTGGGGGCAGGGTGAGCAGCTGGTGAAGGGAGAGCATTAACGTGGGCCACAGCAGCAGCTGGGAGCATTCCATCCCCTGCCGCCCACCCCCCACCCCTCGCAGCTGCTGGAGCCTCCCCTTCCCCAAGCCGGCTACCACCCGAGGGCCCACTATGGGCAGGACGTGTGGGCCAAGCGCAGCCGGGAACCAGGACAGCACAGAGCTTGGCACCTGCGGTAACTCAGGGAGCCACGCTCAGAGGGATGCACTCCGCAGCCCCAGGACACAGATTGGGAGACTGACAGGCAGCCACCAGGGCTGCTGCACCCCAAGGAAGGTGCGCGAAGCCCCACAGTCCCCAGTGAGTGCCCTGCCGCCCCTGGTGAGTGGCCAGGGCAGAGTCAGCCTGAGCTCCCCATCCAGGGCTCCTTCCCCAGCATCCACCACCACCTCCCTGCTCTGGGCACAAAAGACCAAGTGCCTGGGCACTTCCAGGGCCAGAGGCTGCCTTTGCAGGTGGTCAAGACCGTGTTTCTGCCCAAGGTCAGGAGAGGGTCTGTCTGTCTTGTCCGGTGGATGGAGGTTACCCCCTCATCAGCCCCCAGCTTGACTGTGCAGGGCCTCAGTCTGGGGCATCAGCCTTTCCATCATGGGGTGAGTCAGTCCGTCCCTCTAGACACTGGAAGGAAAGGAAGTAGCGTTCATGGAGGGCCCACTGGGCACCACACTGTGCTTGGCACTCAGCAAACAGTTGTCCGTTTTAGCTTCCCAACAGCCCTGTGAGTTTCACTAAATGGAAAACCGGGCTCAGAGAATCAGGCAACACCAAGGCCGTGGGGTTCAGGAAGGGGTGGGGCCCAGGTCTGGATCATTCTGGACCTGCCCTGCAGTGCCTGCTGCTAACCTCACCGCCTTCTGTGTTCTCAGGGGAATGATGCGGAGGAGTCCAAGGGTGTCACCAGTGAAGGTAGGAGACCCTGGCCCTGCCCACCCCCTCCCCTGCTCCAGCCTTGGAGCCCACCCCCAGCCTCCCTCTCGTTCCTCTAGAATTTGACAAGTTCCTGGAGGAACGGGCCAAAGTGGCCGATCGTCTGCCCAACCTCTCCAGCCCCTCGGCCGAAGGTCCCCCGGGCCCTCCTCCTGGCACCGCCCCTCGAAAGAAGACCCAGGAGAAAGACGACGACATGCTGTTTGCCTTATGAGCGTGGGGCCTGGCGCCCTGCTGCCCAAGCCCCTGCTGCCCCACACCTCACCTGTGGTGGGGCCTCTCCCTCCCTCGGTGTTCAGGCTGCTTTGGGGATGGCTTGTATGCTCTGCTCTCCCCCTTGAGGTTGGGCCATACCTGGGGATGTGGAGGCAACTGGCTGAATGGGGGGCGGGGGAAGGCAGGGCAATTCTGTGTTGGGATCCTGGATGCTCCTGCCTCCCTCCCTCACCCCCAGCCGAGCACTACGACTTTGCTGAGAACCAGGAGGCCCCGGCACAGACAGGCTGGCTGTTTAGTTGCCCCAGCGTGACTCCCCTTGTCCTGGGTGATCCTCTCCCTGGACCTACCCCCAGAGGAGCCCTCTTGAGAGCCCACACTGCCAGTCGAGGCCTGGCTGGAGGCTGGAGACAGCAGAAGCTTCCGTCCCAGCCTCGGGTCCGTTCCCTGGCCCCTGGCTTGGAGCCCAAAGGCTTTGGCCAGCTGTTGAGGGAAGAGTATGTGGTCCTCTGCTGAGCGCACACTGTCCAGGTATGAAGCTGCACATGGTGAGGGGAGACCTCACCATCCCAGGCCGCAAGAGGAGGCTTCTGGGGATGCCTGGAGCACCTGTGGCCCCCACGACCTCCTCCACTGCCTTTCCCTCCGTCCGTCCTCTGTTCCACCCCGGTGGCTCCACCGGGCATGGGGCCTACCTACCTGTTGGTTGATCCTCTTGTACTGGGAGAGGTGCCTTTTGTATCCCCAATTAAAGGTAGAGAACCACCCTGCTAGCGGTGTCATTCAGTCTCCAGGTGGAAGTGACTTCTTGGCCTCACCACAGGCAGGGACTACTTTGGGCTGGGCTGGGGGCCGTCCACGAGACAGGCATCTGCAGACGGTGCAGGTGCAGCCCAGCCACACTTCACACCAGCTGCAGGCAGGTGCGGCCCCCTCACCCCACAACACAGGAGTTGCCTGCCAAGAGGCCCTATGGCTCTCCATGAGTGATGTGTCTGCATCCTCAGGGCACCTCACTGCTGTCCCCACTCAGGCCAGCTCCTGCCTGGCAACAGTAGCACACGATCACGAGGGAGGGAGGGCATGTGCACAGGGTTGGCGTGGTGGGGCAGGGAGCCTGCAGAGAGGATGCCGGCCATCCTGTCTAAGGCCCAGGGGCCAGGCACCATACCAGGCTCTACATGGGCTCGTGGAGTCATCACAGCCCTGGGCAAAGCAAAGTTGCTTCTTGTTTTACAGAGGCCGACTCTGTGACTCAGTGGGTCATGTGAGCCGTGCCAGGTGCAGCTGTTTATCACGTGCTGGACACTTCCTCACACATCCGTGCATTGTCCCCATTTTCCTGATGACAACACAGAGGCTTAGCTGGATGACTGGGCACACAGCTCAAGGAGCTGGGTCACAGGTCAGGCACAGGTGTCAGTTCTTGTCTCCATGGCAGCTCAGGAGCCCCAGGCCTTGGCATACCCTCCCTTTCCCGGTCTGGACTCCACACCAGGCTCCCGAAGGACCACTCCTTGAGGCATGTTGGAGCCTCTGGGCCCAGCATGCGGTGAAAGAAGGGAAGGGGGCTGGTATGGGGCTGGAGCGGTTGACCTGCCTGAAAGGTTGGCCTGTGGAGGAGAGCGGAAGTCGAAATGCCTGGGTCCAGGGACCCTGGGTGGCCGGAGTGGGGCTCCGTCTGCTCTGAGCTGCCACCAGCTCCCGCCAGCAGGGGGCGGGCTGCACCTGTGTTCTGAGGCGCGGCGTGGAGCGGGGCACACGGGAGACCAGGGCCAGCCAGCCCTCCAGGTGAAGCTGGGGCAAGGAAAGCAGCCTGGGGGCAGCTACAGTGGGACCGGGGGCTTGTCCGTCCTCTAGGCAGGGAGGAGGGGGCTCGCTGTCTAGGCATGCAGAGGAACCAGGCCTGAACCTCACAGCTGACTCATTTCCCCAACCTACCACCTTCTCTCCTTTTTCCCCCCTGTGGGGGCAGCTATATTGCTCACCTCTGGGCAGCCAGCCATCAGCCTGGTCTGACAGCTCCTTAGGAGATGGAGGTGCCCTGGGTCCTCACACCAAGCTATGCTGGTCCAAACTCAAGGTTACCGCCTACGTCCTGCACAAATTAGCTGTGTGTTCGCCCAGGTAATGGGAAGGCTCTGCTTTTAACAAGGTATTAAGCGTCTCCTGGATGTGGTCCAGCCTTGCCTGGTTACTCAGCAGTGACCCCCGTGCCGAGGTGGTGGAGCCGTGCCAGCCCTGCCCGAGGCCACCCTTACTCAGAGCTGGGAATAAGCCAGAGTTCACGTGTCATGCTGTCACGCGGCCACTTCTGCTCCCTGCCTCCACTCAGGTGCCAGTGCTTCCTCCAGATTCTCCTGCTTTAGGCCACGCAGAGGTGGTCGCGTGCTGGGGACTTGGGCCCAACTCTCCAGGCTGTTTTATCTTGTTGGCCCGGCCACCTCCTCCTGACAGCACTCAGGACAGCAGATCTCTTCCAGAGGCCCCTTCCTTGGCTGCTCCTGTCCGGCCGCCAGCAACAACCTACCAGACCAGCAGCGTCTGGGGCAGCAAGCTTAATTTCGTACTCAACTCCAGATTCAAATGAAGGCCTCTAAAGCACCTAGGTTTCATGACCGTCTTTTTCATAATAGACACCTTTTCAGCTGGTGCCTGTTATGAGGTTGGCAGCATCTGGCAGCCAGATCAGAGGACTGTGGTGATAAGAGATGGGTTACGCCCCCACTCCTGGCTTGGCTGCACTACTGCTGCTCATGTGTGTGCACACGCACACACGGTGGGGTAAGCTGTCCTGGTGAACTCGGACAGGTGTCCCTCCAGGCATCTGTCCCAGGGCTGACCTGGGCCCCTGGGAGACTGGGGGCCCTCTCCCCTCCCCTGCAGCCCCCAGGCTCTCCCAGGTCCCCCCACACCCCACCCCCCACACCTCACTGGGCCCTACCATATGCCCTACTCCACGCTCACAACGGCCGTTGGGGTCGGCGGCTTTGACCACTGCTTGCAGGGAGGGAACTGAGGTTGGGGGAAGCCAGGACTTGAGCAGTCACAGACTAAGTAATGGAAGGGCATGACCCACTCCTCTCAACACTGTTGCCTCCCCTCTCTGCCCACCTCCCTCGTTCTCTCCGCTAGGCACCATGAAACTGGGGTTCCCTGCGGGGAGTGGTGATTTTGCAAGGATCCAAACTCAAAAGCCCAGGGAACCTTCAGCAGGTGACTCCAGGGCCTCAAGGCCTGTTCATGGCTAAAGGTGCCAAGTTGTCTATTCTTTTCTGCACATGGGTATCCCCTAAACGCCAACTGCACGCCAGGCGTGCATCGAGGTGCTGAGAATACAGAGGTGAACATGCCAGGCCTGGTGGGTCACGTGGGTAGGAAGGGGCAGTAAAAACAAGTGTAAGTTCACCTGCTCTGACATGAAGGAAAGGGGAACTGATGCTGAGGGATGGGAGATGGGAGGTCAGGGAGGGCCTCTGATGAGGGCCCAGGGCGAGTGAGGTGCGGCGGATGCAAAGAGCCCAGCAGGAAGGGGGCCCATGAAGGTGTCTGGCTTCCCCACTGGGGGCAGCAGCACTGGGCCGCCCTACTTTAAGGGCCCCTCCTCTGGAGAGAAGGCAGCTGGGGCCTGAGTGGGCAAGGAAGTGCTGGCAGGAGCCACCAGCGCTGGCCAGTCTGGGTTTCCTGGCACCAGGCGGTGTCTGAGGCCACAGGCCCTGGGCCAATCATTCCACGGCGCCAGGAAGTTGAGCAGCCCCACATAAACGAGGACCAGCTGCAGGCAGGGGCCTTGGGCTGCAGCCTCCAATGGGATTAACAAGGCGCCAGTGCCTCCTGCCCAGCCCAGCTGCCTTGGAGATGGCGCTTTACCAGGGGTGCAGGGAGGTTGAGTGGAGCCAGGCAGGTGGGCAGGGCGGGGGCGCCTAGGAGGCAGTCCCTGGAGCCTGGAGGAAGTGCTAACCAGAGCCACCTGGAAGCCTCTTCATAGAGCCTCTACCTTCTCCACTCCTTCCTGGTTTCCTTGACCCACCAGACCCCGCCCCACAATCCCAGCCTCTCCGACTCGGTGCTGCCCTCTGAGCTGTGTGACCTTAGGCAAATTACTTAACCTCTCTTCACCTCGATTCTCTCACCTGTAAATAAGCTAATAGCAGGCACCGCCTCATAGGGTTGTTTGGGGGTTAACTGAGACGAGCAGGAGCACATCTGTCAAGAAAATATATAAACATGTTGTCACGGATAGTACCCCCTCCATCCAAAGCGGCCTCTGCTCCAGTCACCCAGCCAGGAGCTCTGCCCCTCTGATTCGCCGGTAATTTCAGAGGCCCCAGTTCAGCCTCCAGTACTGCCTTCCCAGCTTTTGGAGGCGCTTGCTGCCTCCAAGACAGCATCAGTTCCGCTGGCATTGCCCTTGCCCGCCTCTCTTGGGCTTGAGCTTCTGCCCCTGAGTGACTCTGGCTCAGGTCAGTGTCCCACAGTGACCACAAGATGGCAGCAGCGCTGCATGTACCAGGGCCAGTGAGATTATGCCAGGGTGGGGTCCACCGCCACCAAGTTGACACACTGCAGCGCCAGCAAACAGAGCTCTGGGTGGGCAACAGGGAGCCCTGCCCCTTGGAGCCCCCTGAAGCTGTGAGTGCCTCCTACAAAGCACAGGGTGTGCCCGTTCCCCTGGGCCTGCTCTGTGGACACAGAGTTCAGATCCATGCGCAGGTGTGCTCCTACCTTGCTGGCGTCTCGGCATCCCTGGATGGACCACCGGAGCCTCTGCTCAGACCCCTCCTCACCCAGCGTAGGCTTCAACACCCCACTCTGGGCACAGCCCCACCGCAAGGCTGCTGCCTGCTTTGCCTGGTCCCATCTATTGGCTTTGGACCGATTTTTCAGGACAGGAGTAGAAGAAAAGAGGAGGTTTCACTTTAAGAAGGATGGTCAGAGTAAGCCTCTGTGAAGTGATGTCTGAGTCCCGTTGTCCCTACAAACCACCCAAATGTTTATACAAATCTGCTATTTGCAACTCCAAACCACTCCAGCCTACCTCTTACAACAGAAAGCACCACAAAAATCCTTAGCCAGTGTATCTGAGTTCTAGGGTCATCATGACAGGGTACCACAGACTGGGGGCTTAAATAACAAAAATGTGTTGTCTCAGTTCTGGGGCCTGGAGGCCAAGATGCCAGCAGGTTAGTGGTCCTGAGGCCTCTCTCCACGGCTGGCAGGTGCTGTCTTCTCCCTGTGTCTTCACATGGTTCTCTGTGTGTGTCTGGGTCCTAATCTTCTCTTCTTCTAAGGACACCAACGCACCCTAATGACCTCATTTTACTTTAATAACCTCTTTAAAAACTCTATCTCCAAATACAGTCACATTCTGAGGTCTTAGAGGTTAGGACTTCAATGATGAAGTTGAGGGAGACATAATTCAGTCCGTAATGGTCAGACACGCTGATTCCCTCTGGCCCCACCACCATTCTCCCAGGGCATGTCTGCTCTGCTCTGGCCCCCGTCCCAGAACATCATCGTCCCTGACCCTCACAGCCTCCACAGAGGGGAGATCACGTGTAACACCCACCTCCACTCCCCTGGCCTTTCCCCTGGTAGGGGTATGAGGGTGGTTTGACCTGTCCTTGGACCAACCTGGCCTTGGGAGCCCAGGAAGGACCAGCCATTAGGGCCAGGAGCAGAGTAAAGCAAGAAGGAGGTGGAGAAAGGGAGACCACAGGCACCCGGACCCCAGGATAGGGGACTTCCTGGTCCCTACTGCTCCCTAACTATGTTTTAGAGCAGATCCAAGGCAGGGAGCTGGTAGGGTTCACTTCTGCACACCCTGGGGTAGCGGGACAAGGCTGAAGGGGCAGCGGCCCCATCATCTCCCCTTGCCTCTGACTCCAGACTCCTGTGCCCTCTCCCTGCCCCGGCCCTCTGCCAGCCTCCACCCCTCTCTCTCTGACAGTTCAGGCTGGCTCCGTACTGAGGCTGCACCTCCAGTCTTGGCCGACAGAGGGAATAAACCCACACCGACGGGTCCCCAGATCCCCAGCAAGTCAGGGTCACAGCTGGCTGGGCCACCGTGGTTATCACAGACGACAGCCACCCAGGGAAGGGAGGGGGCCCTCCGCAGGTGTGCCGCCTCCTCACCTGAAGAGGGGGCCCCTAGCCCACCCCGAGAGTTCAGGGAGGCCAGTGCAGGGGCCCCATTGGTCAGGCGAGGGCTGCGGGGCGCCCAAGTACTGGCTGGGAGTCAGCAGACAAAGCCACTGGCCACTGATTTATGATTGGATTTGGGGCAAGCCCTTTCCTCTCCCTGGGCCTCAGTGTCCTCGCTGTTAACCGAGGGGATTAAATTAAGTGACCCTGAGGCTTCTTACTTCTCTGCTGTTCTGCTGTCTCAACCCCCACGTCCCACAACCCTCCCTCTGGGAAAAAAAAAAAAGAGAGAAATATGAGGCAAGAAATCCTAACAATAGAGATGGAGACATGGGGCCCTGGGGGCATTCTCCCTCACAAAGACCCACAGGAGCAGCAAACACCTGGAGGCCAGGTCAGAGGACAGGTGAGGGGGCCGCTGAGTGACAGGGCCCTGGGCGGCCTGGGAGAGCATGCGGGCTGCCTGCTGGGGAGCTGGCGGCCTGGGGGCAGGAAGGAAGGGAAACCCAAGCTGGAAACATCCTTGCACTCACGCCCCCCTACCCAGCCCAGCCCCAGGATAGCTCCTGGGAAAAGGAGATGATGCGGGTGGTCCAGGAAGAGGGCCAGGGGCTGCCTGTGCACCTGCCCTCAGGCTGCACTGGGGGCTCGACCCAGCCCTGCTGCTCCTGAGATGGAAAGAAAGTTTTATGAAGGAGAGAAGTGAGGGGCTCAGAAAAGTCAGATGCTCTGTCCGAGGTCACACAGCTGGAAAGTGGACAGGCCTCACTGAGTCCTCTTTTTCTAGGAAACACTGGGGGCTATGCCTAGGGCTGCTGTGGGGCTAGTATGTGTGTGCCAGGGTGGCTGGGCAGGGTCCCTTTTCCCCCCCGCCCAGAGTGGTGCAGAAACTTGGCCAAAGCCACTTAGCAAATCTGTGGCAGAACCAGGTCTCCCACGGAACCTGCCCAGCAGGAAGCGGGGAGCAGACAGCAGCTGGGAGTCCCTCCGTGGAAACACTTCCCCTGCCCTCCACGCACCAGGGGCTCCCACAAAATGTTAAACTTCAGAGACCAGCTGGTCCTCAGGTTGTAAACCATCTCTCACTAAGGACCTCCTTTATCGTGGCTTCCCCAGGACTTGGATTTGCCAGTTTTTCCGCTGGTCCGGGTTTTGTCTACAAATGCTGTGCGATGCGTTGAGGAGTTAATACTTTACCTTTTGTGCATCCTAATCAGACTGCCTCGCATACCGGGGCCGCTTCTCATTCCAGCCAGAAGTGCCCTAGCCACTTGTCCTCGGGAACCAGCCACACAGCCTGTTTGTCCAGCCCTGCTGGGTCCACCCACTGTTTGGAGTAGCCCGCCTCCCCCACAGCCCGCACCAAGGGGGCAGGAGCTGAGGACAGCTGTGCACACCACCACACAGCCTGTTTTCCTTAATAATTAAAGCAGATATACAGTGTATGTTTAATAGGCCACGAACAGGCTGTTTTAGTTAGCATGAAATTCAAGTTAACTCCTAGATAAGCCAGAATGACTTCCCCAGACCTCAATATGTGAACATTTCTTTTATCAAAAGTAAAAGGAAGTTAGCCAAACTGTCAGAGGTGTCACAAAGGCCTCAAGTGAGAGGCCGGGTCCCATCAAAGGCAGTGGTCAGAGAAAATGAACCGATGTCACAGTGAGGTTTGTGACACGTGACTCGGGGTCTGCAAGCTTGGAGGGGAGCTGGGAGAGCGGAATTGCAGAGGGAACCGAATCCTACAGTTCTAATGCCCCCGGAGGTGGGAGGGGATCCCAGAGACAAGGGAAGGAGAGGAGAAGAACGAAGGGGTGACCAGGGGAAGGGTTGGGGGCAGATCCAGAGAGGAGCTGTTGGGCTGGGGGAGGCGAGAGAGCAGTGCATCCCCCGAAGTTCTGGAAGGACAGACCCAAGATGCCATGCCCCCGAGGTCCTTCTGTTCTGCTCACAAGTATTTGTCAAGAGGAGGGTTTTGTGGAAATGGAGAAGGGGTGTGGTTTCACATCTGAGTCAGCACAGTGCCCAGCAGAAACCACTCAGGAAGAAGCCAGAGCAGCAGGGGAAGTGGTGAGAGCATCAGTGTGCAGGGATCCCTGAAACTCTGGAGGACTTTGGACTTTTACTGGACGTGAAGTTAGGGGATTAAAGAGGCAACTCTGCCTTCCTCCCAATGTCGTCCTCACACGCAGCTAGAATACATTTCAAGAGGCGAATCTGACTATGTTTTACAACACTTGCACCCCAAACCCCAGAACACACACCAAAAACCCTTTGCTTGCTCTGAAAGGCCCACTTCCTAGCCTGGCCTCCAAGGCCCCTGGGGTCCCCATCCTGCCACGCTCTTTAGATTCTCTGCACTCTAGACATGCAGGCTGGCTTTCTCACCTTGGAAGTTTCCCACCCTGACCACAGGGCCTTTGTACATGCCGTTCCCTCTAGAACTGCCCTAACCCTCATTTAACTCACTCACCTATCAGGGCCCGGCTCAGATGAGCCACTCCTGAATTTCTGACCAAGTCATCTATCCATCTTGGAATTTACCTCCGTGATGACACTTGTAAAGAGAAATGGGATTACCACAAGACAGCTCAGGGACCACGCCTTAGAGCAATCATGACTCATGGGCACATCTTCCCTGAGTATGCTTCCGTTTGAATCCAGAACAAACTGGAGGAGGGGGGTCTGTTTCTAAGGGGGAGGTGGGGATGGCTGTTGAGTAAACAACCAACCACATCCACCGTCTTACCGTACGCTGCACCCTCTTGCAGGGGTGGGGGGACTGTCACATATTCCGGAAGGTGAGGGCACGGGCAGCACCATGAGTGAACTGGCCACGTCTGTGGGCTGGACCCAGACTGGCCTGAAGAGATCGTGGCCTGTGTGACATATGAAGGAGCCTTGTTATTGGACAGCTTGTTTTTAATACAGGTAAACTGCGGTTCCAATCATGTCCCCTGGGACACACAAAAAAACCCACACAGCAAAATCTCCCACTTCAGTTAGCAACAGGTCAAGCCTTTTGTCTCATCCTCCAGCAGAAACCTGGGAAATACCAGCACAGGGTCACAGTCCAGTTGTGCCATCTGCTAATCCCTGTACCTCACACCAGTCTTTGCTTGCTCACCTCCAGTGACAGGACACTTACCACCTCCCAGAGAAGCCCCCCGAAACTGAACCATCCGTTAAGCCACAAAATCTAACAGGGATATTGTTCAACGGGGACAGAGTTTCAGTTTGGGATGATGAAAAAGTTCTGGAGATGGATGGTGGTGACCATCAACAATGTGAAAGTACTTAATGCCACTAAAAGGCACACTTAAAAATGGTTAAAATGGTAAATTTTATGTCACGTATGTTTTATCACGATAAAAAAAAAACAGTGCATTGCCTCTGGGCTTCACAACTTTTTTATGCAAATAAGCTTTATTTTTAAAATTTACAATGCTGTATTTGTTTCTGGTGTACAGCATAGTAATTCAGTCATACATATATATATTCTTTTTCATATTCTTTTTCATGATAGGTTATTACAGGCTATTGGCTATAGTTCCCTGTGCTGTACAGTAGGACTTTGTTGTTTATTCTGTACATAGTAGTTTGTGGCATGAACTTCACAATTTATAAGCTGTGTAGCTTTGAGTCCTTTTTCTTTTTCTTTTTTTTTTTAACATTTTTTATTGACTTATAATCATTTTACAATGTTGTGTCAAATTCCAGTGTAGAGCACAATTTTTCAGTTATACATGAACACACATACATTCATTGTCACATTCTCTTTCGCTGTGAGCCACCACAAGATCCTGTATGTATTTCCCTGTGCTACACAGGACAATCTTGTTTATCTAGTCTACATTTTGAAATCCCAGTCCCTTTCCACTCTTTGTCCCCCTGGCAACCACAAGTTTGTATTCTATGTCTATGAGTCTATTTCTGTTTCATATTTATGCTTTGTTTTTTTGTTTTTTTTTTGTTTTTAGAATCCACATATGAGTGATCTCATATGGTATTTTTCTTTCTCTTTCTGGCTTACTTCACTTAGAATGACATTCTCCAGGAGCATCCATGTTGCTGCAAATGGCATTGTTGTCAGTTTTTATGGCTAAATAGTATTCCATTGTATAAATATACCACTACTTCTTTATCCAGTCATCTGTTGATGGACATTTAGGTTGTTTCCATGTCTTGGCTATTGTAAATAGTGCTGCTATGAACATTGGGGTGCAGGTGTCATCCTGAAATAGGGTTCCTTCTGGATATAAGCCCAGGAGTGGAATTTCTGGGTCATATGGGAAGTCTGTTCCTAGTCTTTTGAGGAACCTCCATACAGTTTTCCATAGTGGCTGCACCAAACTGCATTCCCACCAGCAGTGAAGGAGGGTTCCCCTTTCCCCACATTCTCTCCAGCATTTGTCATTTGTGGATTTTTGAATGATGGCCATTCTGACTGGTGTGAGGTGATACCTCATGGTAGTTTTGATTTGCATTTCTCTGGTAATTAGTGATATTGAGCATTTTTTCATGTGCCTATTGATCATTTGTACGTCTTCCTTGGAGAATTGCTTGTTTATGTCTTCTGCCCATTTTTGGATTGGGTTGTTTGGTTGTTTCTTATTGAGTCGTATGAGCTGCTTATATATTCTGGAAATCAAGCCTTTGTCGGTTTCATTTGCAAAGATTTTCTCCCATTCTGTAGGCTGTCGTTTTGTTTTACTTCTGGTTTCCTTTGCCGTGCAGAAGCTTGTAAGTTTAATTAGGTCCCATTTGTTTATTCTTGCTTTTATTTCTATTGCTTGGGTAGACTGCCCTAGGAGAACATTTTTGAGATGTATGTCAGATAATGTTTTGCCTACATTTTCCTCTAGGAGGTTTATTGTATCTTGTCTTATGTTTAAGTCTTTGATCCATTTTGAGTTTATTTTTTGTGTATGGTGTAAGGGAGTGTTCTAGATTCATTATTTTACATGCTGCTGTCCAGTTTTCCCAACACCACTTGCTGAAGAGACTGTCTTTATTCCATTGTATATTCTTGCCTCCATTGTCGAAGATTAGTTGACCAAAAGTTTGTGGGTTCATCCTTTTTCTTTTTCTAATTCAAGTATAGTCAGTTTACAATGTTGTGTCAATTTCCGGTGTACAGCACAATGCTTCAGTCATATAGGAACATACATATATTCGTTTTAATATTATTTTTCACCGTAAGTTACCACAAAATATTGAATATAGTTCCCTGTGCTGTACAGTATGAACTTGTTGTTTAAGCTTTGAGTACTTTTTAAGTAATCTTTTTTAAGGTTACTTGAAAAAAAAACAATCTCATTGATAGTTAAGGCAAACTCTTAGGCCCACCCCACCCTCTTTAATCCTGGTTTGTTTCCTTTCAGTCTTGTCCCCCAAGCTCAGTCCCCTTCCAGCTTCAAGTCCTGCCTCTGCCCCTGCAAGGGCTAGAGTCACTGTGACCCTCCCCTGCTATGAGCCTACTGTGTGCTAGGCTCTGAGGAAGAACCAAGGAATAAGCCAAACAACATTGTAAATTGATTATCTTCAATTTAAAAAAAAAAGTCAGAGCCCTCTGTGTGTTCCCAGACACACAGAGAACAATCAGATTTTTATTTATTTTTGCAAAAACCTACAGGGCTCCAGTCTCCATGAAACCTAGCCCTGCTAGGTTTAAACTCCTGAGGGGCTGGTCCATGATCATCCATCCCTCAAGACCTCACCTGGGCAGAATGATGACAAAAGCACAGGATGACACTGGCCTCCGAGGGTTCGGCACATGGAATGTTTGCGGGGTGCAGCCTGTGGCCTCCTGAGGATGTTGGCTGACACGGGGCAGTGTGGACATGCGCCCAAGGACAGGAGGCAAGAATTGCAATCTCTGGAATCTCCTCCTGGATCAACCTCACCTGACCCTCCAGGAATCACAGGCCTACCAACCAGAGAACTGGATGGAGAGCAGAAGTGGATGGAAAACCCTTCACTAACCAGGAGGGCTTACACTAGCAGCTCACGGGTAGAGGGTTTTTTTTTCTTCTTCTCTCTCTCTCTTTTTTTTAAATTGTAGTATAGTTGATTTACAATGTTGTGTTAGTTTCTGGTGCACAGCAGAGTGATTCAGTTATACATATATATTCTTTTTCATTTTTTTTTCATTGTAGGTTATTACAAGCTATTGGATATAGAAGGATTTTTTGTCAATTGCTTTTATTGCCAACGTGTGAAAAAATGTGAAACTTCTCATTTCTTTTTTAAAAATAAATAAATAAAAGAGGCTGTCTTGCATGGCAAAAGTTGGCTGCATTTGAGTTCCAAATGCCCCCAAGGACCGGGCATGTGGGCCCCCACTGGCCACGGTCCCTCCCCTGTAGCTTCCCTCCCTCCCTTCCACTGCCTGCCGGGCCACTAGAGGCCTCCGAGTTCAGGATTTCTGATCTACTACATCATCTCTGTACCACAGAGGAGTCTGATGAGGCCCAAAGGGAGAGTGACTTTCCCAGAATTAATTCATCTGGACCAGAAAGAATCTCCAGGGGACCACCCCATGCCCACACCAGTCCTCCAAAGAACCTCCAGAGTAGGAGCAGCAAGGTGGGCTCGCCTGTGTGGGGAGGGGAGCAGGTGCTCACGGGGAAACCTGAGAGATGGCTGGTCAGCCCCCGCTCCAACCACAGACATGCCCCTCTCCAGGGGACATGGACAAATGAGATGTGGTCCTCACCCCTGGCAACAATCCCTGTCTTCCCTGGCTAATCCTGACTCCATCTCTCCTCACCAGCTCTGTGAGCCCTGGTTCTTCATCTGTAAAATAGAGGTCCTCATTGTGGCAGGCAGAACTGAGGTCCCCTCCCCTGGTGTGTTTAGGAAACCACAGGTGTGCCAGTTGAAAGGCACTCGGGGAGGAGCGTGGGAAGGAAGTGGGCCGGCAAGGGTGCAAAGAGGATGCAGAAATGAGGCAGCCACCACTAGGAGAGGGACTTAGGAAAGAGCAGTGATGGTTAAGCAGACATTGGTCAGGGTGGTCCAGGTGATGCAGAGCTAGTAAGCAACCCCTACTCTTGGCCACTCCACTATTTTATTTTATTTTTTTTTAATTTTATTAAGATATAATCACTATGTTGTGGGAAAATGTGTTACAACTCGGTGTTACAGCTCAGTTGTGACAGCAACCTGGAACCTGGCGAGAGACCAAACAGCACTCGGAGAGTTAGTGAACTCAGGTTTATTATACCAGAGAAGTTAACATTTCAAGCTCTGGACCCCATCTGTAGGTTTACACAGGCCTTTTATAGGCGGCCAGTTTTACACTTTGCAAGTCATATGCAAATAAAGTACAACAGAAATTGACCAACCAGGAACAAGCCTTGGAGAAACAGACCAATTAGGAGTGAGCTCCATGCAAATGAAGTACTACAAATGGACCAATCAGAAGTTAGGGAAGTGGACCAATCAGAAGTGAGAGTAATAACCAATCAGAAGTGAAGAAAGTAACCAATCAGAAATGAGCTCAGGGAACCAATAGAATTCTAGGTATAAGTTACCTGTTTTAGAGGCAAAAAGTGAGATAGAGCCTGTGGGCCAGGGAACGGGTCGGTGCTAAGAGGAGAGTCACAGCCCTGTGTAGGGATCCTGCTGGTCTTTTTATGGGGCTTCCTGCCTCAACCATACAAGTTAGTATTAGTTTAAGGTGTACAATGTGGTGACTCATATACATATATATTGCAAAACAGTAATCACAGTAAGTTTAGTTAACATCCATCACCGGATGTAGTTACAAATTTTTTTCCTTATGATGAGAATTTTTAGGATCTACTCTCTTAGCAACTTTCAAATAAACAATACTGTTAACTTCAGACATATGGTGTCCACGACGTCCCAGAAAAGTGTTCTTTCTTGTGCGTACCTGTGTCCATGGAGGGCTGGCAGGGACGGGCACTTAGGGACCCAGGCAGTTGGAGAAGGCACCATCTCAAACGCTGCCCATCCCAAACCAGAGGAAAGAGTTTTGAAGGGTCTCATGTTGGTCGCGGAGCCCTGAGGCCTGAAAGGTGACAGGAAACACTTCCACCCTCAAGTGGCTGGCCATGACTCATTACACAGCCTCCCTCAGGCAGTCAGGAAAAGTGCAACCCTATGGTCTACCAGGGGGGCATAGGGGATGGCCCCCGCCAAGGGGCTCTAGGGGAAGGTCATTACTCCAAGCAATAAAATAATTACCTTTTATTGAGCAATTACAACGAGCCAGGCACAGTGCTGAATATTTGACATGGATAATTTCATTTCACACAAGCTTGGAGGTAGGCACTATTATTATCCCCATATTACAGATAAGAAAATCAAGGTCCAGAGACATCAAAAGATTCAGTCATGAATCAATTGCCACAGACTGGGTGTCAATACACATTATATTCTCACGCTTCTGAAGGCTGGAAGTGCAAGTGTGGGCAGGACTGGTTTCTGGTGAGGCCTCTCTCCTTGGCTCGAATCCCATATTACTAATGGGTTTCAAAGCTAGGTCTAGAAATGTTTAAGAACCAGGTTTTATAAGGAAGGAACAGCATCGTTTATCCTGTTTCCTTTTGTTTAGTAAGCGTCTCCCAAATGACACAAAGGCGCTTTTCCTGTCCCACATAATCAGTCCTAAGCCTGACAAAGGCAAATTAAAAATCTGGTAATAAAATGCAGCTAAATTCTGCCACCAACCAGCTGGGTCTTTGTTTCCTTTATTACGTTAGCAGGAGGTTTAACATGACTATATAATATTCTTGCCAAAAATGTTTAGCTAGAATCTAATCATGGGGAAAAAGACAAATCTAGAACACGAGACATTTTCAAGGTGACTTACCTGACTCTTCAAAAGAATTTTCTGTAAGGGGGCTGAGTATAGGTCAGTGGTAGAGCGCATGCTTAGCATGCACGAAGTCCTAGGTTCAATCCCCAGCACCTCCATTAAAATTTTAAAAATTGAATACATTTAAAAAAAAAAAGAATTCTTCACAAATTAATGTCACAAAAGACACCATAAAGACATGACGACCAAAAGGAAGCTGTGGACCTTGACTGAGTTATGGGGGAGGGTGTGTGTCTTCTAAAGAGCTGTTTTGGGGATCAGTGGGGAAACGGAACGTGGCCTGACCTTTAGTGATGATGATGGTGTGAACCTTTGCTCTCACAGTGGAAGGGTCATGATGCCTGCAACCTACTCTCAATCAGTCCTGGAAAAAAAACCAGCCATATCTCATTTTATTGAGTTTGCAGACTCTGCATTTTTAACAAATTGAAGGTTTGTAGCCACCCTGTGTTATCAGATGGTAGTCAGTATTTTTTAGCAATAAAGTACTTTTAAATTCAGATTCAGACACTGTTTTTTTGGACATAGTTCTCTTGCACACTTAGACTATAGTGCAGTAGAAACAGAACTTTGATGTGACCCAGGAAACCCCAAAAGGCGTGTGACTCGCTTTACTGCGATCTTCGCTTTACTGTGATCTTCGCTTTACTGTGGCGATGGTCTGGAGCCAAACCCGCAGCATCTCTGAGGTCTGCCCCTAAAAGAGAAAAGGAAGAGGGGCCAGCTGTCTCTGGGGTGTGACCTCGGGGCGGGGCGGGCTGCTGTTCACTGTGCGGTTCTGTTCAGCTTTTTGGAAGGTCTGAAATGCTTTCGAATAAAAGGGGAGAGAGGAGAGGAGAACGGAGTGGAGTTGGATGATTCAGAAGTTTCACAGCCCCTCTGAATTTTAGAGTTCGGGGACCCTGTGTTCGTTTGCTGGGGATGCCAGAACCAAGTGCCAGACTGGGCCATGTTTGAACTTCATGTCCAGTCACATTATTTCTTTTCCCCAAGTTTCACAGATTTGTTAATCAGTGTAAACCCCAACACAGCACACCAACGTGATTTTGCACATCTTGAGGGAAAACAGCTCCTGGTTAAGTGGAAAATTGTGCGGATGGCTTCTGGGAGAGCTTCATTCTAAGCGGCTTTATAGTGAAACGTTTCATGTACAAGTCTGTGCCCTCCTCAGTTGGCTGTCATCTACATTCACTGAGTAGAACCTGCATGGATCACGGGCACCCAGTTTTTTCCAGGGTTCTGGGTTTTTCTTCCTTCCCAACTGACATGCGGATAGAACAATGCCGAGTGCAAGACACACCGCGCTGCTCCAGTACCTCCGGCTCCAATAAATGGATATTTCTTAGCTTGACAGATGATCTGGCGAGGTGTGGTTATGACCAAGTCCTGGAGTCTGGAAATTACAAATCAAACCTGCAAGGCCAGGGACCAAGTAGCCTGCCTCTGTAAACAAAGTTGCATTCTGAGAAACTGGGGTTTAGGGTTTCAACGGCTGAATTCTGGGAGGACACAATTCTATCTATAACAGTCCCTAAGGCTTCCTTGAAATTCACCCCAAACTCCACCAGGGGCCCCAGATCAGGCTTTTCAGCTCATTCTGTTTCCCTTTCTAGAAGAGCCCAAGGCTGAGCATGGACAGGAGAGCGGCAGGGAGGGAGGGAGAACCCTCCCCCACCTTCAACACCATCCCTAAGCGTCTCTTCCCCTCTGTGCCACTCCCCACCCCATCCCCTTGCAACACAGACACACACAACACAGACACCCAGCTGCCCAGCCAACAGCTCAGGGGCAAAGTCCTGCCAAGTGACCATTGCGAAGGTTCGTCCCTACCCTGGGGGCAACATCAATGGCCTCTTCCTGGTGCCCCAGAGTCCTTTCTCCTTTCCTTAGGAGGTGGATCCTGGCTCCTCGCTGTCTTCATTCTAGCTTCACAGGACACAGAGGTGGTCCTTCCTCTAGACTATCACTCAAACAAACTAAAGCACATCTCCCCTGTCCCCCCTGCCCCAGTGATAAAAGTCATATTTTACATCTATCTATAACTAGATAAAAGACTCCAGAAGCCTGAAAAATATTTTTATGCTTTAATCTAGTAATTCTGCTCTTGGGTTTCTATCGAAACCCACAATCCAACTCAGGGAGCACCTTTTGCCTGAAGATGTTTGTTCTGTTTTTATTTACAGTGAGGGGTAACCCAATGCATGCTTTCCTGGCACTCCAACTTCTTGAACTATGTGTGAACACCCTGTCCTTTATTTTTCAAACCCAAAGCTCTAGCCCCCACCCCTCCTCAGGGCACCTCTTGTTGTGAAACCTCACAGTCTGGCAGGCCACCCCTTTCTCACCCTCATTCTCCAAATTTGAAACCTCCATTTCTCCTCTGGGAACTCATTCCCCAGATGTTGACTGAGGGTCTGGGGTGGCAGAGGAGAATTGCAGGGCACATCGCACAGGCAGCTCCTTAAAGAGCCCACAAGCCCAGCGGCCATTCACCACTTTCTCTCCCTAGACCTCAGTTCAGCAGCAGTTGACTTCCCTGGGCTGACTTTCCAGCTTCTGCTGAAGGACACCCCCACCCCCATCTCCCAAGCCTCTCCCTCCTCACCCTTCTTCCTTCTGTCTCACCTTTTCCTTCCAGAACTTGTAGGGTAAGGGTGAGGCAGGCAAAGTATGTTCAAAACTCAAAAAGAGATGAATGATGCCCCTCTCCTAGGATGTGAAATCCACGGTGGTTATTTTTGTTTGTTTTAAATACTCATCTTTCCCTTCTGATAGGAAAAAGAAAAGAAAAAGAAGACAACCCAAAGATTTAACAGAGGGGCTGGCCACTTAGGATTTATTATATGTTGAATGAATATGTCCACTCAGTGGATTTTTGTGCTGCCTTTGAAATGATGCTTACAAGCGGCTTGTGAGAATTGGGGAAAATAGTTAAGTAAAGGGAAAAAAGGCACCAAACAGGCATGATCACAACATATAGAATTTGCACAGAAAAAAAGCAGTGAAGAAAGACATCTATTCTTAAACTGTGCTCATGTTGTCACTGTTTTTTTATATATACACTCCTTTGTGAGTGTGATATTGTTATGGAAATGACAGGCCAGCCAAGAAACAAGCACCACTCGGAGGGTTGGAGTACTCAGATTTATTACGCCGGTGGGCTCAGAGGGGCTTTTGCTCCAAAGCTCTGAGCACCTCCAAGACGTGCACATGAGGTTTTATAGGGTTAATTACAAGTATGGGGCTATTAGCCAATAAGGTTCAAACAACAAAAAGCAAGGAATCAGTACACTGGAGCTTATCAATTTGGAACAGATCACGTTACTGACACTTGTTGAGCTTGGATTTATGAGTTAGCTTGTTAGCCCAGTAAACTGACACTAAACTTTAGATTTACAAGTTAGCCCGGCAGAACTTATATCAGTAAACCGACACTAATCACACTTAGATTTGTGACTGAGCTCGTTAGCCCAATAGACTGACACTAAACTTCAGATTTATGAGTTAGTCCAGCAGAACTCAGATCAGTAATCCGACACTTGTTGCACTTAGATTTGTGACTTAGCTTGTTAGCCCAGCTGGGCTTTTCCTTCACATTCCCCCCTCTTGATGCTTTCACAACCCTTGTTGGAGTAAGCATCATCATTTACCTGTTGCAGGGGCTCATAATTGGAGGCTAACATCTGAAGTTTTATAGCCTCTATCCGCTCACTGACAAAGCGGGTCAGGAAGTTTAGGACACAGGGCCCAAACAGCAGAACTGCAAAAATCAGGAGTAAGGGACCTATGAATGGTGCCAGCCAGGAGGTCCAGCCCCAGGGGCCTGTCCATGGGCTCTTATCTAAAATATGTTTTCTTTTTTCCACTCGGTCTTGTAACTCTTGAACCATTCCTCTGACAATTCCTGATTGATTGGTATAAAAACAACACTCTTCATTTAGGAAGAGGCATAGTCCCCCCTCTTTGGCCGTGAGTAAGTCCAGACCCCTCCTGTTTTGTAAGACCACCTCGGCGAGAGAGTCAATCTGATTCTGCAGAGTTCCCAGGGTTTCTGCTATTTGTTGGAGATTGTGGCTGAATTTACCTGTAAGCTGATAATAGTAATAAGAGGAAGAGGCGATGCCCCCGATTTCTGTGCCTACCCCTGCTGCCACTCCGAGCCCCACTAGCAAGGGGATCAATTGTATAGCTCGTTTTATTCTCCGTGGATGCTGGTGAGTTATGACAGGGATGGGCAGACTTTGATTATTAGGCATAATGTCCATTCGGGGAGTGAGATAAGCCAAAGCACATAACCCTGCCCATCTGGCAGGGAGGCACCGGTAGGCAAATTCACCACATACAAAATAAGTCCCGTTATTAGAACACCATCTTTGTGTGGGTTGGCACCCTAGACCCATACAGTGAGAGGTTTTAATACATCGATTTATAGTTAGATTGCCCTCTAAAGGATTAGTTCCATTGTTGAAATAACATTCTGGTGCCTTGTAGGCGAGCTGTACCCAGTTCAGCCTGGAACTCCTAGTGGTAGAAACGGCATCGCTATGAGTTGTGGTGAAAGTCTTAGTGAGGTTTGTCAGAGGTAAAGCCAGGTGCTGGATGGGGCCAGGACACAAGCAGAGCCAGCAGTCTTTAGCCAGGTCTGGATTGGAATGACTGAGAATCCCATGGACTGCGGCTAACAGCCCATTTATTTGTGGATCCAGATCCCGAGGCTCGGCTAAAGATGGAAGTTTTATTGGCTTCGGGGTAGGTAATAACTTCCAGTGTTGCCTCTGGACTGCTTGTTGGACTGCTTGCCGGCGTGCCTGGTCCTGTACGCCCCCTCCATCACTCATCCCATAATGTGTTTGCTTGGTCCAGCACACCAGCTTGCCGGGTGTGTCATAGCATTTGATGCTAGATACATAATAAGCCTTAATTGTGCCAATCCAGTAGGATTTTCCCTGATATGTGCACTCTGCAGCAGAGTCATAGCATTGACTCGGCTGATAAGTATAAGCTGAAAATACAGGCCGGTATATGGACCACCTGTCACCCGGTTCCATGCAGGTGCAATGTACAGCCAAGGAGAGTGAGGACATTAGCATTAGTAACATCAGCCTTATGATTATCTTAGACATGATGCTGCGGTGATGGCACTAATTATAAGAAGATATAAAATAGCTATCAGGATTTTATGGCCTATGTTCCAGTCAGGTGGGGTGGCGCTAGCTAGCCCCACTGCTAGTATGCAGACTGGTATAGAAAACAAGGAAAGAGGCAAGGGAGCACAAAAGAAATATATTTAACAGCTGCGTTGGGCTTTCCTCAAGCTTCGGCCGTGCGTTGACTAGCCAGCTTCCGGGTGTGGCTAGAGCAGGGCTCGTCGATCCTTTTCTGGTCCCTCTTGATCTTGATCTTGAGCGGGTCTCCCGGGACACTCTCAATTTTCCAGGGACCCTCTGTCTGAGGTGCAGACGCTCTCTTGACTCTGGAGTGGTGGATCCAAGGGACGATTCCTGCAACTTTAACTGCTGTAGGAGTAGTTAATACCACTAAATATGGTCCCTTCCATGTTGGTTTGAGAGGTTCCTTTTTCCAATCCTTCACCCATACCTGGTCACCTGGTTTATGGGGATGCACTTGAACCCCTAACGAAATGGGGGTTTTCTCTATCACCCAACCCCAAACTTCTCGTAGTACTTTTCCTAGTCCCAACAGTTGTTGGTGGAGCCCTAGATTTCCAATTTTTGGGGTGGGGTTTTTCATCCTGACTAAAGGTGGCGGTCGCCCATAGAGGATTTTAAAGGGAGAGTACCCAATATTAAATCTTGGGGTGCATCTAATTCGCAACAGAGCCAGGGGTAGAATGTCCACCCAGGGAAGCTGGGTTTCTTGGCTGATTTTAGCTATAATTTGTTTTAGAGTTCTGTTCATTCGTTCTACTTTCCCTGAGCTTTGAGGCCGGTATGCTGTGTGTAGGTTCCAGCGGATGCTCAGTGCCTTTGCCACTTGCTGTACAATTTCTGACACAAAGGCGGGTCCATTGTCAGACCCGATGGAGGTAGGCATTCCAAATCGAGGGATAACATCCCTGAGAAGAGCCTTTGTCACTTCTCTTGCTTTCTCTGTCCTGGTGGGGTAGGCCTCTACCCACCCTGTGAAGGTGCAGACGAAAACCAGCAGGTACTTATATCCCTTACTGGGCCCAAGTTCAGTAAAGTCCATTTCTAAATCTTCAAAGGGAGCCAGTCCACATCGTTGTATTCCCATTGGCCCAGTGAGCCCTTGTTTTGGATTGTTTTGTGCACAGAGCAAGCAGCGTTGGGAAACTGATGCACATAGAGTAGGGAGACGAGAAATTAGGAAATATCGCTTTAAGAGGGCCTCTAAAGCCGTTTTTCCCATATGTGTGGCTTCGTGCTGTTGTTGGACTAAACGATAAGCTAGTCGTTCTGGGATGAAAACCCTTCCATCCGTCATGATCCACCATCCGTCCTTTTTTTTCTCTCCTCGTTCAGCCTGTGCCCACTTGTTTTCATTATGACTATATTCTGGGGCAGTGGGTAGCTCTGGCGCTGCCATAACTTTAATTACTGAGTGTTCCCAGGCAGCTGCTTCTCTTGCCTTTTGATCAGTTAGCCTGTTCCCCTGGCTCACAGGGTCATTTCCTCTTTGATGTCCCTTACAGTGAATAACGGCCACTTCCTTTGGATCCCATACTGCCTCCAGTAACTGTAAAATTTCTTCTTTGTTTTTGATTTCTTTTCCCCCAGCAGTCAAAAGTCCTCTCTCCTTATAGATGGCTCCATGTACACGCAAGGTTGCAAATGCATATTTGGAATCAGTGTATATATTGACTCGTTTTCCTTTTCCTTCTCTTAGTGCCTGGACCAGTGCCCAGATCTCTGCTCGCTGAGCAGACCATCTTGGGGGAAGGGACTCTGCCTTTATTACCTCTCGGGTTGTTGTTACAGCGTAACCTGCTCGCCGTTGTCCATCTTGCATGTAACTGCTGCCGTCTGTGAAAAGTTCCAGGTCTGGGTTTTGCAGGGGCTTGTCGGTTAGATCAGGCCTGCTTGCATACACCTCTTCAACGATTTCTTCGCAGTTGTGGTCAGGCTGCCCTTCCCCTTCAGGCAAATATGTGGCTGGGTTTAAGGTTTGCACAGTCTCTAGACGGACTCTTGGATTTTCACATAGAAGCCCCTGGTAGTGGGTCATCCTTGTGTTAGTTATCCATTTGTAACCTGGGCCATTCATCAGGGCCACCACAGAATGGGGCACTTTTACATTTAAAGTCTGTCCCAGTGTGAGTTTGTCTGCCTCATTGACCAGGAGGGCTGTGGCAGCGAGGGCCCGTAAACAGGGTGGCCATCCTGATGCTACAGGGTCCAGTCTTTTAGATAAATAAGCCACAGGGCGCTGCCATGGCCCCACATTCTGAGTTAGGACTCCAAGAGCAGTTTGGTCTCTTTCATGTACAAACAGATTAAACTCTCGTGTTACATCTGGTAAGTCTAGTGCTGGGGCTTGGGTTAGTAGTTCCTTTAATTGCCTAAAGGCATTTTCTTGTTTAGTTTCCCATTTGAGGGTTTCTTTTCCTGATCCAGCAGTTGCTTCGTAGAGGGGCTTGGCTATTCTTGAAAATCCGGGGATCCAGATCCGGCAAAACCCAGCTGCGCCCAGGAACTCTCTCAGTTTCCTTTTTGTTTCCGGTCTGGGTATGGCACAAATAACTTGTTTTCGTTCTGGTCCTAGGGCTCGGTGTCCCTCTGAGATAATAAATCCCAAGTATTTGACTGTCTTTTTGCAGATCTGGGCCTTTTTCCATGAGACCTTGTACCCAGTTGTTTGGAGTAACCCTAGGAGGGCTCGAGTTCCTTTCCAACAGTCCTCTTCACTGGGGCTGGCTAACAGCAAGTCATCCACATACTGGAGCAGAGTACAGTTCAATGTTTCCCCAGGGAATTTTACAAGGTCTGCGGCTAGTGCCTCTCCGAACAAGGTGGGCGAGTTTTTAAAGCCTTGGGGGAGACGTGTCCATGTCAGTTGAGTTTTTCCTCCTGTATGGGGATCCTCCCATTCAAATGCGAATATGGGCTGGCTCACAGGTGAGAGTCGAAGACAGAAGAAAGCATCTTTAAGGTCTAGGCATGTAAACCATTTGGCATCTGCCGGAATGAGGCCCAGAAGAGTGTATGGATTTGGCACTGCTGGATGTATTGTAGTGACTACTTCATTTACTTTTCGTAAGTCCTGTACTGGCCTATAATCTGTTCCTTCTGCTTTCTTCACTGGGAGCAACGGTGTGTTCCAAGAAGATCTGCACTCAGGATTCCCTCTTGTCTGAGGCGCTGTATATGCTTCTGGATTCCTAGGTGGGCCTCTCGAGGCATGGGATATTGCTTCTGTCTGACTGGGCTGGCTCCAGGTTTGAGGTCAATCACCAGTGGTGCCTGATTATGTGCCAAGCCTGGTGGTCCATTTTCAGCCCAGACTAATGGAAACTCTTCCAGGAGTTTGCAAGGATTTTCCTGGAGTTCTCTGCTCTCATACAGACGCCACTCTTCTTCTCGAGGAACTGAGATGGCTAGAATCATGGACTCTCCCTGTAGGGTCAGATGTGCCTGTTTCCCGGGGACAAAGGTAATTTGTGCCCCCAATTTAGACAGAAGGTCTCTTCCAAGCAATGGTATTGGGCATTCAGGCAAATATAAAAATTCATGTGTCACTAGATGGCCCCCTACTTGACAGGATCGTGGTTGGCAGAAATGCCGGGCAGTTGAGTCCCCAGTAGCCCCAATAATAGTCGCCTTTTTTTTGGTCAGGGGGGCTACAGGTTGGGTCACCACAGAATACTCTGCTCCTGTGTCTACCATAAAAGTCATTGGTTGGCCCCCTATAAACATCTTGACCTTGGGCTCCCGGGGGCCCAGGGGCAGGGAGCCCGGTCTCTCCTATTCTGAGTTAACCCCAGCCAGTCCGATGTGATTGCTGGCTGGTGGCTCCAGCTGATAAGTAGGCCTTTTAGGGAGTGCTCTCTTTCCATCCTTTCTGTTTGGGCACTCGTTCTTCCAGTGCCCTGTCTCCCGGCAGTATGCACACTGGTCTCGGCCCAGGGGCATCCATGGTTGGGGTCCCCTCTTCCGGGGTGGTGCAGGATTCTGGCTGAAGCCTGTTTTCCCCAGGGCTGCTGCAAGGAGCACCGCTTTCTGCTTCATTCGCTGGTCTGCCTTTCGTTGGGCTTCCCGTTCTCAGTTTACAAAAACTTTGTTTGCTACTTCCAGCAGCTGTGTAGCGTTCATCCCTGCGAATCCATCCAGTTTTTGGAGTTTCCGGCGTATATCTGGGTATGATTGGGCTACGAAGGCAGCATTGACCATCCGTTGGTTTTCTTGGGCCTCAGGATCAAAAGGAGTGTAGACTCGGAATGCTTCACACAGTCTCTCATAGAAGTCAGTGGGGGTTTCGTCTGGCCTCTGGGTCACCGTGGTCGTTTTAGACATGTTAGTTGGCTTCTTGGCTCCTGCTTTTAGCCCTTGTAGGATGGCCTCCCGGTACTCACGTAGTGCTTCTCTTCCTTCTTGGGTGTTAAAGTCCCAATCTAGTCTGGTGTCAGGGGCACACGTCATGGCCCACGCCTCAACATCCATTGTGTCCCCAGGGTCTCGGCCCTGCAGCCATTTTCGTGCTTCAGTGAGAATGCGTCTCCTCTCTTCTGTATTGAAAAGAGTCAGAAGCAGCTGGCGGACATCTTCCCAGGTGGGCCGGTGAGAATGGAAGATAGACTCTATGAGGTCAATCATAGCCTGCGGCTTTTCAGAGTAGGAAGGAGTGTGATGGCGCCAATTGAGAAGGTCTGTGGGGCTAAAGGGTTGGTAGTAGAGTACGGGGTGCCCAGGCTGAACAGTCCCGTCTTCCCCAACTTGCTGTGGCCCTTGTGTCTCCCGCAGCGGCATTTGGAGGGCCGGTGGTGCTGACTTCATGGCTTGTGCTGAGCGGAGTCTCCTTCCTACCGGCTCAGGCTGGGGGCTGAGTTCTGCCTCTGGGTCCTCAGGTTGGGGAGGTGGTGACACAGAGGGTGGTGGTGTCTCCAATGGGACTGGAGGTGTTTGTGCCTTGGGGGCATATGGAGGGGGCAGGCATATCTCGTCTTCTGCGTCTCCCTGGAAAATCGGCTTTTTTCTGTCTGTCTTTTTGGCTTGGACTGGCTGAGCTGCTAATATCTTGCATTGTCCAGGTCCATTTGAGCAAAACCGAATCCATGGGGGTAGAGTCTGGGCGATATTCAGCCAGGAGTCAATGTAAGGGAATTGATCTGGGTGGCCTGGGGTTCCAGTGATTATTTGATAGACTGCTCGCACTGTTGCTAGGTCCAGAGTTCCTCCTGAGGGCCACCCGACTCCAAAGGCAGTCCATTCAAGCTCACACAAAGTGCGCAGCCTGCCAGGGGTCATTCGAATTCCATAGTCTCCTGAGAACCCCTTTTTGAAATTCTTAATCAAGAATGGTGGGTTTTGACTTAGAGCCTCCCATTCTTTTAGATATTTAAGGATAATAGTTCTGTTGCTTTAGATGTTTGGGAAGGTAGCCTTTATATCTTCTTCACTCTTCAAAACACCGGAGTTCCCAGAGAGACTGCTCTCTTGTTGGGTCTATGAGTTGTTTTAAGGCTAACTTGGTCAGGGACTCTGGGTTCCAGTCACAGCTGATGTCTCTGGATCTCAAGGCCTCAAGCAGTTTCAGGGACTTTCTTCATTAAATCCTCTCTATATTCTGAACTAACGTATCAGGGGCGTGGGACTGACGGCAGATGGCAAAACAAATGGACTAGAAAAGGGACCTCCAGGGCTGGGCAAGCCCGGTCCTGAAGGAATTCGTCTTCTAAACTTACGTCCTGGGTGTCTGGGGCTAGGCAAAAGGGGCACTACTTGGGTCAGTTCAGTAGGGGAACAATAAGTCTCCGGTGTTCTGTGACAGAGTCAGGTAGGAGACTTTCTCAAAGAAATAGCATCCTAGCCTCCAAGGGCACAGGGGCGTTGACTCATTGGCTATGTCCTTTTCCCTCCCAGTGTAGCCACCCTGTGCCGGTGTCGCAGACAAGACAAGGGAGGGTTTTCGTTGCGTCCGCCTGGCCGCTCCCCTCGCGGGGACGAAGGTGCCTCTTAGCTTTGGCGGGTCAGTATAAGCCACTGACTCCGATCGGGACCCTGAGGGACCGATACCGCCCTGAGCCATATGAGGTCACCACGGAACCGCAGGTTGGGACTCACTCGAACTCCGTAGCAGAATGCCGTGGAGCTACAAACTCGAGCCTGATCGCATGCTTCACAGGCCGCTCATTTATTCACACACACACACACACACACACACACACACACACACAGAGGTTAATAACATTCCTCCCACCAATACCAATATCCTGTTTCCTGTAGGAGGGGATCAGCCTCCTCTTCTGTCCACTGGGACAGGACCTGATTCCTGACCTGATTCCTGATTTCCCCGTCTGAGATACCATCAGACGGAGAGCCTGTAGGAGGGGATCAGCCTCCTCTTCTGTCCAATGGGACAGGACCTGATTCCTCCCAGGGGATCCTACCTTGTCCGGACGGCCACTGGTGAGCCTGTCTGTCCCTCCAAGGAGTCTGGCTCTGGTTGTAGCCCAGCCACCCGGGGGGCCGAGTTGCCGTCACGAAAGACAACCCGGAATACCGTCGGGTGGCGCCTCCTCGTTCGCTGCCGGAGTCCCGTCCCCCGGTCGGCCGGAGCCACCAGTCCAGCGGCTCAAGGGGCCGGCGTGGTTGTATCTCGCTGGGGCCTCCAGAAATGTTATGGAAATGACAGGTCAGCCAAGAAACAAGCACCACTTGGAGGGTTGGAGTACTCAGATTTATTACGCCGGCGGGCTCAGAGGGGCTTTTGCTCCAAAGCTCTGAGCACCTCCAAGACGTGCACATGAGGTTTTATAGGGTTAATTACAAGTATGGGGCTATTAGCCAATAAGGTTCAAACAACAAAAAGCAAGGAATCAGTACACTGGAGCTTATCAATTTGGAACAGATCACGTTACTGACACTTGTTGAGCTTGGATTTACGAGTTAGCTTGTTAGCCCAGTAAACTGACACTAAACTTTAGATTTACAAGTTAGCCCGGCAGAACTTATATCAGTAAACCGACACTAATCACACTTAGATTTGTGACTGAGCTCGTTAGCCCAATAGACTGACACTAAACTTCAGATTTATGAGTTAGTCCAGCAGAACTCAGATCAGTAATCCGACACTTGCTGCACTTAGATTTGTGACTTAGCTTGTTAGCCCAGCTGGGCTTTTCCTTCACAATATAGTGTATCATTTTTTTCAAATCCTAAAACAATGCTTAGAATATTAACACTGATTGCCTGCAAGTGTGAGATTATAGATTTAAATGTTGCAAATGGCCATGCAGTACTTTCCTAACTGGTGGGCAAAAATAGATTATTTTCAATGTTTAATTAAAACTCAAAGATGATGGTAGACCCATGGAATGTCACTAAGTAAAGGGAGCTAATTTTTATCCCTCAGTTTTAAGATGGGGACACAGAGGCCGGAGAGAGACAACCAGGTGTTTACTGAATTGGGCAGAAGGAAATTGGCAGACCACTCGGTGATGACAGCGACCTTTTCGGCTGCTCTGGCAGTCCCCACGCTGCTGGAGGCTGTGTGACTCCAGGTATCCAGTGAATGTCTGCCACTACTGGGCTCCGTTAAGCCTCCCATCAGCTCTGCGGGGCTGGCGCGGGTGTCCAGGGACTGACAAGAGTTCAGAGAGTTGAAGTGGCAGGTTGGGGTCGGGGGAAGGGCCAGCAGGCTGTCCCCGACCCGAGGACCGCCTGGGGCGCCCGCATGTGGGGTCAGCTCCGCCTACCCTGCTGAACAATCCTTTCCTGAGCACGTCCTGCTGAGTCACGGTCTCCAGCGGATTTTCGCTGAGTCATGGTCCCGAGGTCTATTTTCGCTGAGTCACGGTTCCAGCTGCTCTCGGTTTAATCCCTTGGATGCAAGTCCCGGCTGCCAAGCTGGCAGAGGCGGCGACTTCCTGGATTCCGCACGTCCTGGCTGACGGAGTCCAGCAAGGCCGGGCCTCCTCCCTCCTGCCTCGTGCTGGTCCGCATCCCTGTTTTAAGGAGCTAATGTTTCTCAGCGGCCGGGCGCTGTGCTGGGGGCTTCACACTTTAGACGGCAGAGCCCAGTGGGGTGGGTGCGATGATCCCTTTTAAGAGATGGGGATCTAGTCAAAGGCAGGGTCCTCTGCGAAACAGCTGGCCTGGAGCATCCCAAAATGACTAGGTCAGGAAATAGGCTACCGAGAGCAAAGCAGCAGGACAAACAACTGCAATGCAGCATCTGGGTTGGATCCTGGACCGAGGGAAAGGGCTAGAAAAGACCTTTGGGGGCAACTGGTGAAATGTGAATATAGGGTTTATATAGTGGATTTGTATGAAATCCTGACAGTTTTGGTCAGGGTTTAGAGAGATGTAAGACTTACAATTAATGTCTTATTTACTTCTTTATGTTGGTTAGCCTATGATACATGTTCTGAATCAGAAACCCAAGTAAAGATTTTATTTTTAATGAAAGAAAAAAAGTTAAGTTTCCGGATGTTTATAACTGTACTGCAGGTTACAGGAGACTGTCCTCCAAGTGTAATACATGCTAAATGAGACAGAAAATTTTTAAAAATAAATAAATATGTATATATGTCAAAAAGAATATATATATATAATCAAGACAGAGACGATGGATGATAAAAACAAATGTGACAAAAATGCTAACAACTGGTGAATCTAGGTAAAGATATACAGGAACAGTATACAGATGTACTGTTCCTACAATTTCTGGATATTTGGAATTATTCCAAAGGTTACTTTTTGAGAAAAAAAAATACAGGTGAGGAAGCTGATGCTCAAAACTCCCAACTAAGAGTAAGGTTTGTCAGATGTTAGTAACCCCACCCTACTCAGAACCTTCCAGAAACTTCTAAATAGGAAAAAGCCTGGGAGGCTGGGGGAATCATGAAAGGGGAATGGGGTGCCACTCTTAGCTAGCGCTTACCGCAGGCTTCCTCTGTGCCAGGACCAGCTCTGAACTTTTTAAAGATATTAAACTGGTCTATTCATCCCATCCCCTTGAGCAGATGCTCCTCATCCTGTCAGACAAGGAGGTAAAAGCTTAGAGGGGATGAAGGGCACACGTGCTGTAAGTCATGAACCCCAGACCTGACGGCAGTCCTTTGGCTTAGAGGTCGTTGCTTTGACCAGCCTACGCTACCTAGAAGTGCCGTTTTCAGGTTGAACCAGGCCCCACCGGGTCTTGCGGCCATAGTGGGGCTCCAAATAGGCCAAGCCGTCCGGCATTCTGAGCTCCCGAGCACTGGACCGCTGCCTGGTCTGGCCCTAGGACTTCAGTTCCTGGACCTGTGCTAGTGGAAGCTGGACAATGATGGAGGAAGATACTCTTTCTCCGCCCCTCACTGCCGCAGGCCCGGGACCTTTAGACAGCTGGCCATTGTAGAACTTGAGCGTGCTTTAGGGCCGGACACACCTGGCCTCAAGTCCCACGTGAGCTCTGTGGCCGTAGGCAGGAAATGTAACCCTGCTAAGCCTCATTCATTAAATATGCAGTGATTGCCTGCCTTGTGGCAGCTCTGAGCATAGGAAGGTGACTCCCGCACAGTCCTTGCTGCCTTCAAGGAGCTTATGGTCAGGGTGCGGGCAACTGGGGCACAGGGAGCTCGGTGGGGGGACCCCTAAGGTGGGGGGACCCCTAAGGTGAGGGGACCCCCCAAGGTAAGGGGAAGGACTTCAGCAAAGTGTGGGCTGAGTCTGTCTTACAGCCTTCTTGAGATATTACTGACATACAATAAACTTTACATACTTAAAGTATACAAATTGATGAATTTTGACATCAGTATACCCTGAAAACACCTCTACAGTCAAGATAATGAATTTATTCATCACTCCCCAAACTTTCCTCATGCTTGTTTGTAATCCCCACCTCCAAAAAGGTAACCAACCACTGATACGATTCTCTTAGTTTGGATTGTCTGGAACTTTTTATATCTCTCTATATACACTTTATGTATAACATATATAATTTTATATAAATGAAATTAAACAGCAAGAACTCTTTGGGGGAGGTCTGGCTTCTTTTACTGAGCATAATCATCTTTTTTGGGGGGTAATTAGGTTTATTTATATTTATTGATTCATATTTTTATTTTTTTAATGGAGGTACTAGGGTTTGAACCCAGGACCTCGTGCATGCTAGGCGTATACCCTACCGCTGAGCTATATCTCCCCCAGCATAGTCATTTTGAGATTCATTCATGTCATATGGATCAATGGCTCATTCCATTTTGTTGCTGAGTATGTAGTGTATGTTTATACCACAATTTGTTTATCCATTCACCTGTTGATGGACACACGAGTTGTTTCCAGTTTGAGGCTACTGCAAATAAACCACTGGGATCATTCGTGTACAAGTGTGGACATATACTTTCATTTCTGGTAGATAAACACCTAGGAGTGGAACTGCTGGGTTGTATGGTAGGTGTATGTTTAGCCTCTTAAGAAATTGCCAGACTGTTTTCCAAAGTGGTCGTAGTGTAAGGCAGGAAAAAAAACCCTTTTCCTCTACCCTCCTAGGTTCTTCAGCTGGGGACCTGGAAATTAAACTGACAAATTAACAAGAGAGAAACAGAGTTTATTAACACATGCAGTGCACATCCACATGGGAGAAACCCAGTGCTGGGTAACTCAAATAAGTGGTTAGACCTGGGGCTTATCTAACATCTTAATAGAACAACAAATATGTAGAGAGGTGACAAGATAAAGGAAAAGGGGTTTAGGCTTTTATGGCAGCAAACTGTGGGAGGGTAAATGTAGCGGAGGGGGGGAACTAATGAAAGATAAGGGTTAATTTGGTAAGGTTTGTTATGCTGATTCCTCTGGGTACCATTTCTAGGCTAAGAGATGTTATCTCTCACTCTAGAATTTTCTAAGCCTGTTTTTAGGCAAATAAGAGGGAAAGAAGAGAGTATTTTCTGGCATTTGCTCTTTCTCATTTGTCTTAAGCTCAGAATGACACTTAAGCAAAAGTGGCATATTCTGGGCTGGCATATTCTGACCTCCTGCAGAACCGTGTTACAAGCTTACCAGCCATAAATTTGAGTTCTTGTGGCTCCTCATTCTCAACAGCAATGATTTTAGTCTTTAATTTTAGCCATTTGAATAGGTGCATAGTGGCATCTCCTCACGGTTTTAATCTGCACTTCCCTCATGACCTGTGAACTTGAATATCTTTTCATGTGCTTAGTTAGCATCCATGTGTCTTCTCTGGTGAATTATCTGTTCAAAATTTTTCCCATTTTAAAAAATTCACTTAACACAACCTTGTAAAACAACTGTAATTCAATTTTTTAAAAAACCATTTAATTTTTAAAAAAATTTTTAAATTTTCCTTCTTATTGAATTATATCAGCTCTTTACATATTCTAGAGACAAGTCCTTTGTTGGATATATTTTTGCAAATATTTTCTTTTAGTCTCTGACTTGCCTCTTCTGTGTGTGTATGTGGTCACAGTGTCTTTAAAGACGAAAAATTTTACATTTTGATAAAGTCTCATTGGTGTTTTTTTTTTCTTTAACATTTTGTGCTTTTTTTTGTGGTTGTATTTGAGAAATCTTTGCCAAATCTAAGGTCAGTAAGATTTTCCTTTGTGGTGTATCCTATGTATTTTATAGGTTTAGCTCTTTCCTCAAAGTCTAAAATCTATTTCTGGGCTGAGTCTTGAAAGGTGACTAGCCTAGCAAAGGGACAAAAGAGGGCATTCTAGGCAGGAGGGATGACATAAGCCAAGGCCCAAAGAGATGGGTGCCTCAGTAGTTCAGGGGGAGGTAGGCATTCTTAAGACTGGCATGCAGGGCGTGAGGGAGCAAGAGGGGTGCAATCCTTCCCCAGGGGACATGGCCAGGGCTGAGGGCAGTGGGCCAGAAGCGTCAGGCTAAAAACCTTGCATTTTCTCCCAAGGGCATTGTGGAGCTTCTATCCTCGTTGACCAGAGGAGTGATCACTGTCATGTCAACCAACTTATCAGCAAAATCACTGGCAGGAGGAGGAGTAGAAGAGATAAGGAGTGAAACAGTGTTCCATCAGGGCCAAGGCCCCCCTCTCCTCCTGCTCTTTTGTTGGGGTGAACCCTGCCCTCCCAGGAGGGTCATGATAACCAACCAGTATGAAATGCTGTTTCCTAGTGACTGTCCTACTGCTTTGGGGAGCGCTTTTATTACAAGTGTTCATCTTTTGTCTGTTACACGTGGGGCAAACATTTTCTCCCATTCTGCCAGTGTTGTTTCAACCTTCCTTATGGGGTCTCTTGTCACCCAGAAAAGTTCAGTGTTTGGTAGTAGTCCAGACTGGGGATGGGGGTAGGGTGGGGGGTAGAGTGCGTTGTTGGCATTCACGAGGTCGTGGGTTCAATCCCCAGTGTCTCCGTTAGCTGGGTGAAATAAAAAATAAACAATAAACCTGACTGAGGATGGTTTTCATGATTTGGGCTTGTCTGCCTTGCTGAGAGGAAAGCCGTGCTCCAGTGAGGCTGATCACCCCTGCGGCCCTCATCCTCAGCCCGCACTCCCCTTCCTGGGTCAAGGGCATGTCCTCTTGGGTCTGGGTGGGGTGTGGGTGCAGTCAGGACACCTGAGTGACCCTGTCTACCTGGGATGCCCCCAGCTTGAGGACATCCATGTGGGGTCCCCGGATTCTCCTGGAATACCGGTCCAGCTGAGGCACGGAACTCCCCCTCCCCACCCCCTCCGCCCTGTCCCCAGCTTCATTGGGAACCTTGCCTCTGTTTTTCACTGTTGGAGCCTCAGGAGCCAAAGCCCTGGCCCCTCCCTGCTGCTCAAACCACTTCTGTTTTCCTGGCGGGGTGGGAGGGTGGCGCCTTCAGAATGCTGAGTCTTGGTTTCCACGTTCCCCACGTGCAGCTGCGTTTCTGCTGTGTCATGGTTGGGAGGGGGGACCAGGGAGACCGGAAAGGCAGATTTCGCTGAGTCACTAGCTGCTGCTTCAGTCTCCCGCTGGGTGCGTGGTGCAAGGGCAGCTTTCACAGCTGGCAGGAGGAAGTGAAACTTCTGGAAAAAGGCAGAAGTTTCCTGTTTAACTCTCAAGTTTTTGCACAGTATTGGCAGAACCCTGCCCCATGCATCTCAAAATGGATTTGGCTGAGGCTGAGCCGCGGAGCATCTCCCGTCACAGTAAACTCTGCATCACAGGAAAGTGGCGATTCCATCTTCCCAATTGGTTAAACCAAAATCTTTGGACTTATCCCAGACTCCTCTTCTCGCTCATGTCCTGCTTCCTGTTCTTCTGAAATTCTTGTTGGTGCTGCCTTTAAAATAAGAATGTCTTAGGCCAATTCTCACCCGTCCTCTGAGATCTGTAACCTTCAGTACCTCTGCAAAGTGTGATCACCCTATTCGATGGTAATAGAACATACTCGCAGGTTCCAGGGACTAGGCAAGGACACTTTTGTGGGGCCACCATTCTGCCCATCACAGACACACGCCCACCTCCTGGGTCTGGTGAGGATGAGGTGGGACCACACTTGGGAGCGTACTTGGCTCAGAGCTGGCCCTGGTGTTTTTTTCTGATTTACACCCATATTTGTCTTTGGTGTCTCTTGCCCCCTTTCTGGATCATTTCCCTGGGCCCAGCTTTCCTTCATTAGGGTCCCGAGCATGCATGCTCTATCCAGCTGGGCTTCTAGTCTCTTCAGCTTTGTACCTCCAGCGCTCACACACAACTGGCCTGTTCCAGGTGCTCAAGCATTTGACTCTGAGAGGAAAGCCCAGAGAGAGGACGGTGGGTTCTCTGACGGCATAAAGCTTTAATGGTGGGGGATGGCAGAAAGATGGCCTGAAATGGGTGGGCAGGGCTGCATTCCTTCTGGAGTTCTAGGGGATAGCCTGTTTCCTAGCTTTTTCTAGCTGGGAGGGGTGCCTGCTTTCCTTGGCTCGTGGTCCTTACCTCCTTCTTCAAAGTTAGCAGCATAGCATCTTCCAGTCTCTCTCTCTCTCTTTCTGTGTCCTGTATCCCTTATCAAATCACCTTTTGTGTCTGTAACCCTCCAGCCTCCCTCTCATAAGGACTTTTCTGATCACATTAGGCCCACGAGGATAATCCAGGATAACCTCCCCATCTCCACATCCTTCCTCATCCCATTTGTAAAATCCTCTTTGCCATGTAACGTAACATACTCAGAGGTTCTGGGGATTAGGGTGCAAACATCCCTGGGGACCATTATTCTGCCTACCATAGAAGGAGAAAAAAAGAATACCATTCAAAACATTCCGGTTGCTTGAGGACAGGGAAGGGGAAGTCAGGGAGCTGAATCAGCAGGGGGAAGGGCCCCAAGCTCAACACTGGGACAAAGGAGACACCGGATCAGCTCTGACCTGGCCTCCTCTGCCCTGGGCTTGTGTGTCTAGGGGTGGAGTGTGGTTTCAGTGTCTGTTCTCGCCAAGTCGGGGGCTCCCAGGGAAGAAGTTGGAATGAGAAGTGAGCCTGGACTAGTGCCAGGAACTGGGGTCACTGAAGGCTCTGTGTCCTATGGGGCAAGTCATTCCCCTCTTGGGGTCCCTGTTCCCTCCCCCAGGTTAAGTACGAAGGTGTCAGATCACATGAGGTTTACCTTCTGAGGTTTCTAGACTGGCTCTGGATCTGCTGATGGGGAAGCATTCAGACCCTCACACTCTTGTTGTTATTATGAGAATTAAATGAGTTAATACGTGTGTTTAGGATAGCGTCTGGCACACAGTAAGTGCTCAGTGAATATTAGCTATCAGTATTGTTACCACTGTTCATCGAAGCAGAAGGTGGATATATGGTTTATATCAAGAGCTAAACTTCTCGGCATAGCCCTTCTACCTGGGAGGCTCCGCAACCCCCAGGTCGCTGGATTGATCTGCTGACTGAAACTCAGGTTAATGACCCCAGAGGAGGATGGATCAATGGCCAGGGCCCTGACCTTGGGTTGGATGGACACACTGACCTTCTGGACCTGTCTGGTTTTTCCAGGCTGTCTCCAAGCATCAGAGACTCCTATACGTGTACGGCTGTGGGGGAACGCCTTAGCCACTGTGTTCCCCCAGCTGGGGAAGCCAGGCTGGACAAGCCGTCTTCAAGCCTGTGCTCACCTTCTGTCAGAAGTGGGGCACTTGCTGCCTCGTTTCTAAGCAACATCCTTATAACGAGCTAGAGTCACCTTTTTTGTTTTGTTTAATTTAGAATCCAGAATTGTGGCATTGGGAAGGGACTTCAGGAATCACCTAGTCCATTTATTTCGTCCTCTGGGCTTACGTAGTGACCTGCCTCCCTCAGCCTTAAATGATCAATCTCATGCAGAATTTATTCCTTAGTTGATCTGTTCCAGGCCCGGAGTGGGTACTGAGGATGTGATCAATCAGACCCGATGATCCCTGGAAGAGCGCCCTATGCAGGTAAGCTGGGAGGTAGCCTGTATAGCCAGCATCGCTGTCCAGGTGGGTACCAAGTGCTTATCGAGCCTGCAGGAGGCAGGCGGAGACCTGGACTCACCCTGGGGTTTAGGTTCCGGTGTCCCGCTTTATGTTTGACCTTGGGCTGGCCACTTTATTTCCCCCAGTCTCAGGTTCCCTCTCTGTAAAATAGTAGTGATCTACTCCACAGGGTAACTGTAGGGATGAGCCATGAAAGCAGTACAGCCTCGAGCACTTAGTAGGTGCTCAAGAAAAAACAAAACCAAGAACAATGGAAAAACAGGTGTGAGGGGGCAGGCTGCCTGCTAAGGGTCCTGGGAGGAGGTGACATTTAGGGAGCAGGTTCCCAGAGCAGGGAAGGAGGAGACAGCAGGGTCTGGGGGCGGGTGAGTGCTTGATGTTGTCCCCCAGCCTCCTGCTCTGAGAAGCCCTGCCTCCAGGTCTCTGGAACTTTTCAGATTGCTGGGGTGCTCAAGTCCCATGAATGGCTGGGAGGCTCTGGAAGGGGCAAAATCACACAGCTGCCCAGATTTCTAGAAGTAAGTGTGTGTGTGTGTGTGTGTGTGTCTGTGTGTGTGTGTGTCTGTGTTTTAACGTCCTGTTCTAAATAGCTTTGTTTTCCAAGGATCATATGACCGCTCCTCCTCCACCCCCGCTGGCCATGGGCAGGCGGGGCGTAGGCCGGCGCGGGTGTTGCAACTTCGGGCCAGAAAGTGGAGATCAGCTGTCGGGCGGCGGCCACGTGACCCGCCCCGGGGATAAATGCACGGCGCGGGCCGGGATCGGGACGTCGCCCTCCGACCCGCTTCCTCGCGTCCTATCCGAGCCATCGGAGCCAGCACCGCAGCCCGCACCGAGAGCTGCCGGACAGATGGAGCAACCGCAGCCCGACAGGCAAGCGCAAGGCGGCGGGGCAGCGTGGCGGCGGGGCGGGGGACCGGCCTCTCCCCGGCGGGGCAGCCCCTACCCTCTCGCCGAGCTCTTGAGACAGAATGGGGAAGCAGGAAGCGACCTCACCGAGCAGCCAGTCACTTGGGCTTTGGTCTAGGGAGGAGCTGGGTTCTAGTCTCGCCGGGTAGGGTAGTTGGAGGGATGAAAGGTGATTTACATGCCTGGCTCCGGGTGGGTGAGCGATGGGAGTGTTGCTATGGACTCCAACTTTGTTCTTGGCGGTGGACTTGTGAGTGTGGTTGGAGGTGGCTGCTTAGTTCAGGATTCCTGCGGCTGCTGGAACCTGGGTGACAGTGCCTAGTTTTCTTACAAGACCCCCCTCTTGGCCACATCCATCTCTCACTAGCTGTTGATTGCCTGGGCAGGACAGCAGCTGAGCCAGACGTGAGGGAGACTGCGGTGTCCCCACTTAGAGACGAGGATGGCACAGTTGAGGGAGGCAGCAAGGCCAAGGGCTCCTGTCTAGCAGGTGTAAGAGCTGGGTTTTGAACCTTGATCTGTCCACCTCCAAATCTGGCTCCTTCCCTTCTCCTAAGGATTTGATCAGCATATACAGAATAGGAGATGATGCTTCTGGAAGGGGTGCAGGAGAGAAAGGAGAAATGACAATTCTGTGGCTTCTTCACTCAGACACTTTGGTGATGAGCATAACATGATAGGGGGTCATGAGTTTTGAATCTGAAACCTCAACAAAGTTAATGAATTAAATCTTGGGTCTAAAATCAATCAATCAAAGCAATCGCCAGGTTGAATCTGAGGGTTCACCCTGCCGACTGCTGCTTCTCCCTGGGTGGTGCTGCCTCCTCTCTTACATTGAGAAGATCTGGTACCAGGATTTCCCCCTTGGTTTTGGGGACCGTATTGCATAGTGTTTTATGTAATACAGTTAATTTGGGGCTGCATCTTAAGGCGCTTGGGACTGTGGCCTGTGCACTAGATGGAAGTCTGGATTTCTGCAGAGAAGCCCGATGAAAGCCAAAATCTCTGGAAGGCCTGCCGACAGGTGGGCGTACCCTCAGAGGCTCAGGAAGAACCCTGCTCAGAGCCATCCCCCTGTTCACCTTTCTCTTTTCCCTCTGTAGCATGCCCCAGGATTTGTCTGAGGCCCTGAAGGAGGCCACCCAGGAGGTGCACACCCAGGCAGAGAATGCTGAGTTCATGAAGAACTTTCAGAGGGGCCAGGTGACCCGAGAAGGCTTTAAGGTATGTGGCCAGGTGGCAGAGGGTGGCCAGTGGTGTAAGTGGGGATTGGGTCCAGGGATGCTGAAGGACCAGATAGGCATGACATTGAGGCTCGGAGAGGGGAGGTGACTAACCCAAGGTCACACAGCATGTGACCTATGTGGTGTGACCTGCGTGGTACTGTGGAGGGGCTAGGGCAGTTGTACCATCAACTGACCACCTAGTCTGTGCCCAGCGTTTTATTCCTTGATTTCTTTTTTCTTTCTTTCTCTCTTTTTTTTAAAATGGAGGTACTGGGTATTGAACTCAGGACCTTGTGCATGCTAAGCATGTGTTATACTACCGAGTGATACCCACTCCCTCATATTTGATTCCTAATCTGTGCCTCAGCCTTGATAAGGAAGATGAGGCAGGGAAGGCTCAGAGAGGTTAAGTAACTAACAGAAGATCACACAGCCAGTAAGGAAATGGGAAAGGCCAAAATCAAACCAAGACTGGCTTCATTTCAGAGCTTGTGCTTTTGATCTAGTTCTAGTTTGCCTCTGAAAGCAGAGGGGTGGCGGGGTGGGGTAGTATGGGTTCGAGCCCCAGCACATCCATTTCCTAATAGTAAGATTGTGGGCACCTTATCTGACTTCCCTCAGGTATCTTTTCTCCTTGTGAGATTTTCAACAGCGGGGTTTTCTTCAGGGCACAGATCTATGTGAGGCAGATTTTGTTATTTCCTGGCACAGTTGTGAAATTCATGCAGAGAGAAGGCAAGCACTTGACAGAGAACCAGGAAGGTGCTGGGTGTGAGGCTTGTTGGAGCTGAACTGTGGGGTGGGGAGCTGGATCCCACCATTCCTGCACCCCCTGCCTTTTGGTTTCTGGACACACTTCCAACACAAGAAGTGCTTCAGTGAAGGGAGATTAACGCAGTTAAAGGGCCTTGGGCTATGGCCTGTGGATGCTGGGTTTAGCTCTTTCTCCCTCATTCTCCCCATGATGTCTCCACAAAAAAGATGACCAACACCTGGTTGCTGTGATGTGGCTGAGGAGGTGGGTGTTGGAGTATCCCATCCCCAGGCACTGTAGACTTTTTTTTTTAATTATTAAATGTTTTTTCTTTTTTGGGGGGGTAAGGGGAAGTCATTAGGTTTATTTATTTGTTTTAACGGAGGTACTGGGGATTGAACCTAGGACCTCATGCATGCCAAGCATGCACTCTACCCCTGAGCTATCCTTCCCCTTGCACCATGGACTTTGGATCCTGAATATCCACTGATGGCCCCAGTGCTCACTCAGATTATGCTGAGGGAGGTGGCATTTTTTTTTTAAATCACCACAGCTTCTGATTTGAGTGCTACGTGCCAGGCTGCATCCAGAGCTTTTGCCTGCATCAGCCTGCTCGACCCTCGACCCAGCCCCATTTGGGGTGTTGTCAGGTGATCTCTCTCGGCAGGGAAGGGAACAGAGGCCTGACTTGCACAGAGTCACTCCCAGACTTCAGCTCGCCCAGAGAGGGCGAGCGGCTTACCCGCAGTCACACAGTTGAGGACTAGCTCAGCCGAGTTAGAACCCGGTTGCTCACAGGTGAAAACCCGAGCTATTTTCTACCAGGCTGTCCGGCTTTCTGCTCTGGTGAGAATTGGGGCTGCCGTGAAGGTGTGTGCCTCAGAAATAACCTGGGAACCTTAACCAGAACTCTTAAACTTTGTCCTCCTTCAAACTCAAACTAGAGAATTAATGTGTAATGGGAGTTTCCTGAGCCAGGGGTCACTGGGCCCGTCCCCCAGCCCAGCTTCCAGCGGTGGTGGGGTTCTGAGCAGGCCTCCAGGAAGGAGGATCACGCCCTGCAGGTGGTCACCCAGAGATCAAAGGCCAGAGTAACACCCTCATTCAGGTCCTCCCTTGCTCCAGAGTCAGGAGGCCCCCTCGGAAAGCCTGGGCTTGCCTTCAGTTTCATTGTCTCCTGGCTGTGTGACCTCCGTGTCTCAGACCCTCTCTGAACCTTTTCTGTGAAATGAGGGGTAGCAACTCTTTTGTAGGATTTTTACCAGGATTAAGCGAGGCTGTGTGTTTTATCCAGTGTGAGGAAAGGGTTTTAGGCTCAGAAAGGGCTTGAGGAAATTTTTCTCCTGGGACACTCCTTCTGACTGCTGTGTGGAGAGGACTGGAGGGGCCAGCCAGAGGTGGGAGCCCAGCCTGGGGTGGGGATGCGGGTCTGTGTTGAAGGCAGTAGTGTGAATGGGGTGGATGGGGTCTTATACATGGCAGCAGCCTGACCTGCTGGCTCTGGTTGCAGCTGGTGACGGCCTCCCTGTACCACATCTACGGGGCCCTGGAGGAGGAGATCGAACACAACAAGGAGAACCCGGTGTTCGCCCCGCTCTACTTCCCAGAGGAGCTGCACCGCAGGGCCGCCCTGGAGCAGGACTTGGCCTTCTGGTATGGACCCCGCTGGCAGGAGAGCATCCCCTACACGCAGGCCACGAGGCGCTACGTGCGGCGACTCCACGAGGTGGGGCGCAGGGAGCCCGAGCTGCTGGTGGCCCACGCCTACACCCGCTACCTGGGCGACCTGTCCGGGGGCCAGGTCCTCAAGAAGATTGCCCAGAAGGCCCTGGACCTGCCCAGCTCCGGGGAGGGTCTGGCCTTCTTCACTTTCCCCAACATCGCCAGCGCCACCAAGTTCAAACAACTCTACCGTGCCCGCATGAACACCCTGGAGATGACCCCTGAGGTCAGGCAGAGGGTCCTGGAAGAGGCCAAGACTGCGTTTCTGCTCAACATTCAGGTGAGGGTCTGGCCATTCAGGGTGGCCGCCACCTCTCCCAGCTACTCCTCCAGGGACATTTCTCTTAGAGCAAGGGAGGGGGCTGAGGGTCACAGTTAAGTGCAGGGGCCTGGAGTCGGGGGTCGGGGCAGGGTTCCAGCTCTCCCCCTTACTTGCTGGGTGATCTTGGGCACATCCCTCCATCGCTCAGTACTTCAGTTTCCCCATCTGTAAAATGGGGATACAGTGGGACCTACCTCCTAGAGTTTCTTGTGAGGATTAAGTGAATTTGAATCAATAAAGGCCCGATAGCAAGGCCGGGCGCAGGGTCTGCCCCTCTAACCTTAGCTACTGTTACTGGGGCCACGAGCGTTACGGCTGTAGCGCACTGGGACAACCCGGAGGCCCTGCGGGGACTGGGTCTCCTGGCTTGTGCTCTCCTGTGGCTTATGCCCAGCCTGGGACCTCAGAAGAGACTGGAAAAATGCCCCTTCCTTGCATTTCCCTAAAAAACGACCACCGTGTAACCCACAAAACCTGGTCAGTCCTCCAAGAAAAATCTGTGTGTTTCAGCGAGGTGTTGCAGAAGGAACGGGAGGGTTGGAGCCAGAGCCCCATTGGAGGGCTGGCTCTTGCTGCCTGCCCTCTGGGTTAGCCTCAGCCCAGGCACTTCATCTCTGGGAGCTGCAGTTTCCTCACCTGTAAACTCTGGCTAACGATTATCATGGAACACACTAAGGATGGATTTCACCAAGAGAAATGAGAGCAGGCAGCGGGCTGCAGCAGAGTGCATCCCTTAGGGGACCACTCATGAAACTGTGCTTTGCAGAGGGACACAGGATCAGGGCATGCGTGGTGACCAGGAACCTCAAATTCAGGATGGCTGTTAGGGGAGCATTTAGGGGAGAGAGCAGGCAGGCGGGTCAAAGGTACTTGGGACATCTCTTGTAAGCTGAGTGAAAGGTACACGATGCTCAGTATTTTTCCTGTGACTTTATTATGTCCTAATGTTTCATAACCAAACCCACACCTTACCTTCGGCCGGCCTAGCACCACCGCTCACTGAGATGTGTGTCTTTGGTTTTGCAGCTGTTTGAGGAGTTGCAGGAGCTGCTGACCCGGGACGCCAAGGACCAGAGTCCCTCGCAAGCACCAGACCTTCACAGGCGGGCCGGCAGCAGGGTGCAAGGTGAGGGCCTCCCGGGAGCGGTGTTTCCTCTGGGCCCTGTTGGAGGGGCATCAGGCCCAGCTGTCTGTCTCCAGCATCACTTGATTGTTCCCATCTTCTCAATGTTTTAAATGAGAAACTGGATGCAGTTGGAGGGCATGGGGCCCACCCTCAGTGGATGATGCTGGGCACATGTGAGACTCTCCAAGCCTCAGTCTCCCCAGTTCCAGAATCAGGAGGGTTGAGCTGGTTCTAGTTCATTGGCTGGAAAGAAAGACGTGCACACACAGGGCCCTTGGAAGTCATGGCAGATCCCTCCTCCCTCTTAATTTAGGTTCCATTTGGGGCCCTTTAATGGTTCCTGAGCAGAGACCCCCTGACGTGGGGCAGGGGATGATCCAGGACTGCTTCTAGCTATTACTCTGCTGGGAGAGGGTCTGGGAAACTCCCCAAAGCACTGGCGTGCTCCACAAAATGCCCCCTCCCTGAGCCTGACACCCCCAGGGGCAGGAGTGTGGCTTTGGGAGTCTGGGGAGCGAAGAGTGGGGAGTTCAGCCACCTGCTTGGCAGGTTACCTCAGGCCTTTGCTCCTGGTGCCACCTGAGCCCACCTGCCCTGTGACTTTCTCACTGTGCTGGGATGGTGGCCAGGCCTGATGGGATTGGCGACCTGATGGAGGTGAGGGGACTTCACCTGGATGCACCAGTTCTCAAAGGGTAGTCCCTTGGGCCCCCCTGGAGGGGACTTCCTCACAAAGTGGTTGAAAAGGGAAGAATGGACAGCTTGGAGAGATAGTAAGCTCCCTGTCTTTGGAGGTATTCAAGCATGGCTAGAGGGCGACTGCTCTGTGCTCTGGCAGCATCCTGGCCTTGAGTGGGAACTATGCTAGACACTGCTGAGGCCCCCCCCCCCCGCTTTGTTTTCCTGTGACATCAGAAGTGCCCATCCCTGTCCTGGTGTTGACACTGTACCCTTTCTCTTTCAGGCTCTACTCCCACAGAGACGTCCGGGGCCAAGCCCCAGCCCAGCATCCTCTCCCAGGTGCCACTCATCCGATGGATCCTCACACTTAGCTTTCTGGTGGCAACGGTCGCTGTGGGGCTTTACGCCATGTGAACGCGAGCATGCTGGCTCCTGGGGGCCGTGAACTCTTCCTGGAGAGGGGCCATCTCTTGGCTGCCTTCCTTACTTGGGCCTGGGAGGGGAAGGGTAGAGGCCGTTGCAGCCCCCGCCCTCTCCCTGCGTCCCTCTTCCTCCGGGAAAAAGGAGCCTGTGGCATCTTCCCCAGCCAAAAGCACATCCAGCCAGTGACCTGAACTTCAGAGTGGGACGAGGGTCCTGCCCGGCCCCTCAGCACCCTCCCTACCCCCCGTTCCTGCAGCAGAGCCCAGAAGATGTAGCCAGAGGTGGCAGCTCCAAATGCCTCGGATCTGCAGTCTCCTTGTTAACATGCTGTGACCACTTTCCCCGTGAGCCATGGCGATTTTTATATAAATGTGCAGAGATGTTCTGTCTTGTGTTTCTGTCTTGTTTGTGTTGGAGCCACGCTTTGTCCCCAGCTCAGCCTGGACTGTGGTATTTTGTTGTGTTCTGTTCTGTTTTTATAGCAGGGTTGGGGTGGGTTGTTGGGGTTTGGGGAGGGAGGCGTCTAACAGCACCGTGGCCTTGGTCTCTAACTTTTCTGTGAAATAATAAACTACATTGCCTGATAGTAACTTGAAGTGTTTTTCTTGGATTCTATTCCCCTTGGGGAACTGACCTTTTCCTCACTTGTTTCTTGAAAGCCTGGTGGGGAGGAGGGGTGAAGGTGTGGGTGGCAGGAGCTATTTTAGGATGTTGCGCTCTGTTCTGAGAATGTGGGGGGTGAGCTTTAAGAAGTTGGTAGGCGAATCTTGGGGGCGAACCCTGCTTGATGCAAGACAGCTTTACTGAAGACAGGATTCCCTGAAGTGAGCAGATTCTGGGGTGAAATTTATGTGTCCTGTATAGTAAGTCTTAGGGATTAGAGTGAGATTCCCTGGTTCAAATCCCTACTACTCCACTTTGTAGCTCTGCCTTGGAGGTTAGTCATGAACCTCTCCAGGGCTCAGCTGTATCACCTTTAACATGAATACAGGCTCGCCAGCCTGTCTTGAGAAGCAAATGAGATGCATGTAAAATGCCAACATTGTACAATGCTGACTCCTATTACAAATCAAGAGAGACCAGTGTTTTGTTCATTTTGCTGTGATTCTCGTGCTGTGTGAGTCACTTCACCTGTATCATCTCAGTTCATCTTCAGAGAGAAGCTGTGAGGAGTGCTACCACTCTCTGAGGGTCAGAAAGGATTTCAACCAGGTCTGGCCAGCACTAAACTAAGATGTTCCCACTGCCTGATGTCCTGAAAGCCACTGAAGTAGTGAAAATAAACTCTCCCAGTCTTGAGAGTGAAAGCCCCTTGCTGATGTTGTTACTTGGGAGGGAAGGGGGACAAGGCATTTCCTTATATGACCAATACGTGAGGACTCTGTCCCTAGTCCTGACTTTGTCACTAAGTCTGGAACCTTGGTCAAGTCACTTCTAGTCTCCTTGTGTTCACAGGCCAAAAACAATACATCCCGCTGGAAGGAGGGTCAAGAAGCATCCAAACACCAGTCTGTGGATGGTGGCATCAAAATACCCAGTATCCTGGGACCCACCTCAGGAGATTCTGAAAATTCTGATTCTGGAGACCTGGGGAAGGGCCCTGGAATCACTGCTTATAAAAGTCTACTGGGCGATTCCAAAGTGCAACCAGGTCCAGAAGCCATTGTTTATGTATGCCAAGGGTAGGCATTCAAAGAGTGGCTAGAGCTCTTCTGACCCTGGGACCAGGTTCCAGTTTTCTGTGACAAGGGCATCAATACTCATTGTTTGTAGCCACAAAGAAAGGAAGGGGGTGGGGGCAGTTACAGACCGAGAGAAACCATCCTGAATTCTACTAACAGGAAAATGGCTAAAGAATTTGTATTCCATTCACACTGTGGAAAATTAAAGAGCTCTTAAATAGAATGAGTTAAAACTATGTCTCCACTCAGAGGGACTTCCACGAAGTATTAAGGAGAAAAGCCAGTTTCAGATTCATTTGATGTAATTTCAACACCCTGTAAAAAGATATATCAAATATGCCTTGTAAATATGTGCAAATATAGCACATGGAATAAAAAGTTCGTGTTGCGAGTGAGACTGGAAAAGAAGGGAGCGAGAGTATGCAGTCCAAGCTTGAGAATCTGTCGAGTTTGGCAGATTTCCCCATTTTTCAAGCCAGGCGGGGGAATCTGGTCGTGAATTTTCGCAAATTTTAAGCATTGCTCAATGATGAAAGCTCTTCCGCAATAAAAAAAAAAAAAAACCTCACCATTTTGGGGTTTGAGAAAACATCCCTTGAGCCCCAGGTTTGAGTTTCGTTCTGGAGACGTTAAGGTGCCCCGCGGTGGCATTTCTGATCTACAACTTCTGGAAACGTGTTCTCCGTGAGAGCGGGGAGCGCAGGTGGGCCGCGCCCCCCTCCAGCCGCTAGGGGGCAGCAGGCTCACACCCAGCAAGCCTGTACTTCTCAGCGACCTACAGCTTCTTCCGCCCCGTGGCTCTGAAGTGGGTCATTTCCTCCCGAGACTTTGAAAAAGGCTTAAGGAGAGTACACAAAACAGCCCTCGCCCGCCCGCCCGGCCCCTCGGCCCGCCCCTCCGCCATCTTGGCGCCCCGCCCCGCTGCTTCCTCCGGGTCAGTTTCGCGCCAAATTGTCCGGCACGCAAAATGGAGCCCGGAAGGAGGCGAGGGGGCCTGACGTCATGAGCCCTGCAGCCAATCCGCCTTGGCGGCAGGTCCGGTAGGCGGGACTCGCGGGCGCAGAGCGGTCCAATCACTGGCCGAGGGGCTCTGGTTACCCAATGAGAGCGCAGCGACCGCGGCGTCCAAACGCGGCATCTCGTTTTTCCCGCGAAACTCGGCGGCGGGCCGTGGGGGTTCCTGTCTCTCGGGTTCCGGCGAGTGCGGGAAGGGAGAGGTGAGGCCGGCGGGGCTGGGAGTGGGCACCTGGGCGCCTGCACTTGACGGCGCAGTAAGGCAGTGGTTTCTCCTGGGAGAACTGGGGTCGGGGTCTGGGAGGCGGAACCGGGCTCACACCGCCCCGCATTCGGAGCGGAGGACCCGGGTGTCGGAGGGTTTGCCGCGCGCGCGTCCCCCTCCACACTGCCCCCTCCGCCTGCTCCAGCTCCTTGTCCCCGCGCCAGGTGCAGTCATGTCGGGCTTCGACGACCCCGGCATTTTCTACAGCGACAGCTTCGGGGGCGACAACGCGACCGATGAGGGGCAGGCCCGCAAGTCGCAGCTGCAGAGGCGCTTCAAGGAGTTTCTGCGGCAGTACCGAGTGGGCACCGACCGCACCGGCTTCACCTTCAAATACAGGTGCGGGCTGGAGATGCGGTCCCAGCGGGGCCTTGTCCTCTCACTGGGGCCCCTCACCCCGGTGGAATATGGTTTTTGTACGTTTCATATCTGAGGTTAACTTCTGAGTGAGTCTCGGGGTCCTTTGGTTCTTTTTTCATGTCTTGCTCCTATTCGTCTGCTTCTCACTGTCCTTCCGTGTAATGTGCGTGATAGCTTGTAAACCAAGTTCTCTGTGGGTGCAAAAGGTGAAGATGGTAGATAGGTTTACTTCACTCCTTCCTTCCTTCATTCATTCCACTCAGTCAGCTTCTGCTGACTGAGCACTTGCTGCGTGCCAGGCACTGTTCCAGGTGCAGGGCTAAGCACTGAGTGAGTCGGGCAGGGTCCCTGCTCCTAGTCGTTGTACATTTGCGACATCTTGCCAGATCCTCATAGGCCTTTAAAAGGCAGAGAATGAGTTTACAGGTCCAGGCGTGGGCCTGATTGATCCTTAGCTGAGTGACTTCCCAGTGACAATCTCTCTGGGCCTCAGTTTCTTCATCAGTAAAGTGGGCATAACCACGTTACCTCCGTTTATTCACATTCTGGATGGCATTGACCGTCTCTGTGCCAGACCCTGAGATGCAAAGATGGAAAGATTCATACTGCTTGCCCTCAAGAAGCTTCTAAGCCAGTAGGACCAACAAATAAATTACAAGATAATGATTGTCTCAAAGGAGGAATGTTCAAGGGGAGTTAGGGAAGGCTCTCAGAGGAGCCCTCCAAGATCCGGCCATGTGCCTCGCTGGCCTCCAAAAAAAAGTTAAAGGCTCCAAGGAGCCCAGTGAAAGGACTGGTTTGCAGGGAGAGTCTCCCAGACAGCTGTGCACAGAACCCTGTCTGTGTGAGTGTTGAAACATCCCTTGATTGTTTCGCAAATCGCTCCCCCAGAACGTTCTTTGGAGGATGACCTGTCGGCAGTGGGAGCCTCTTCAGGGTTAAATAACAGAACTACCTGGACTAGATGCGTGTTTAGGAAGAGGAGTGGTGGGGCACTGGTGTGGGTAGACTCCGGGTGCAAGTGTACCTTAGCCAGTTTTGTTTTCTCTGTGTCTTTCCCCGCCCCTGCCCTGCCACCTGCCCATTCCAGGGATGAACTCAAGCGGCATTATAACCTGGGGGAATACTGGATCGAAGTGGAGATGGAGGACCTGGCCAGCTTTGACGAGGACTTGGCTGACTACTTGTACAAGCAACCAGCTGAGCATTTGCAGCTGGTGAGTGGGACCCTGTTCCCTCCCAGGCTGGGCTGGCCTTGCTCCAGGCACTCATAGCCTGTCCCCTTCCTCCTCTCCAGCTGGAGGAAGCTGCGAAAGAGGTGGCTGATGAGGTGACCCGGCCCCGGCCCACGGGCGATGAGGTGCTCCAGGATATCCAGGTCATGCTCAAGTCGGACGCCAGCCCGTCCAGCATTCGTAGCCTGAAGGTGGGTCCACTCAGAGGCCGGTTGGAGGGTGGCAGTGGCAGTGGCTTCAGAGACAGGCAGACCTGGGTGCCCACTGTGTTACCCTGAAGAACTCACTTGACATTTCTGAGCCTGTTTCCTCCTCTGAAAAATTAGCTCTTTGGACAGATGTTTGCTGAGCTCCTCCTGTGAGTGAGGCATTAAGTTGGGTCCTGGAGAAACAACGGTGAACTCAACAAGCTCAGTGACAAGTTCCTGTCCTTTGGGAGTGGGTATCCCCACAGAGGAGGCCGAGTAAACCTGTAAACGTCACCCGCGATTACTTTGTAAGAAGAATGGGAGAAGTCAGGAGGACGATGAGGAAGTGTGAAAAAGACAGAGAAGGCTGCTTTGAGGAGGGAATGTCTGAGTGAAGATCCAAGGACGGGGGCCAGCAGCCAGCATTCCTGGGGCGGGGGACACAGCTGGTGCAGAGCCTGTGGGGCAAGGCAGCGTGGCTGGAGGGTGGTAAGGAAGCAGGCAGAGGTGGTCTCATCCAGTCATTTCTTTGTTTTAGTCAACAAATACTTATTGAGTGGCTGCCATGTGCCACTTGCTGGGCTAGACCCTCACCTGGTTCTGTGGAGCTTATGGTGGGAGAAACAGACAAGGAGCAGTGAGCTGATCTCAGGGACCATGACAAGAGTCATGAAGACAGAGCAGTGTGACAGAGGCTGGGGGTGGGGGTGGCAGTCAGAGAAGCCCTCTCTGAAGAAGTGATGTTGATGCGAGTTTGAGGGATGCAAAGCCAGCCGGGTGACAGCCAGAGAGAGGAGCGTTCCAGGCTCATGGATAAGCAGGTGCAAAGGCACTGGAGTAGGGGACAGCAGCAGGTGTCAAGGGACAGAAAGAAACCAGTGTTGCTGGACCCTAGGGAGTGACGGTTGGGGGAAAGGAAGGGAGGAAGTGGATGGAGAGACCCAGTGGCCAAGGCCTTGGCTGCTGTGGAAAGGATCTTGGATTGAGAGTTCAGTAGGAGACCAGGCTGATTCCATCTTGAAAAGCTTCCTCCGACTGCTGTGTGGAAGGAGAATTTATAGAACAGGCAGGAGTGGAAGGAAGCCAGGAGAACCGTGAGGAGAAAGTGAGGTCCCGACATTGATTGTGTCACAAGGTGGTTGTGAGAAGCAAATGAAAGGACACACATGGCTGTGCCTGGTGAACTCTACAGTGGTGCCTAGATAGTGTCACCTCCTCCCGGTCACTGCACCAGAGGCCAGAAAGGCCAGGTGCTGGTTTTTGCTGGAATTCCTGTGTCCTGAGGCTCTGTTGAGGTCCCTGTCCAGCCTGCCTTGGTCAGCATGATGGCAGGTCTGTTCCAGAAGCAGGGCTGGGCTGTAGGTCTCAAGGTTGTGGAATGAGTTGGCCTCATCTCTGCTCCCAGCACCAGGGAGGGACCCTGTGACCATGGGTGAAACTAAACCAAGTATTACACATTGGCCTGTCTGTGGAGGTGGCAGTGAACTGTTTTGTGGGGCAGCAGTTTCCTCGGAGAAGCCAACCTTAGCCCGCCCCAGGAATAAATTTCCCATTCTCAGACTGAACGGCCTGCCTCGGGGGCCGGGTGTTCTGTAAGACGGGAGGAGCCCCCTCTAGAAGGAATGCTGGTCAGGGGACGCCTGGGGGCTGAGGCCGCCCTAATCCTTTCCGGCCCTGGGATTCTGGAGTGCTAGGACCCCCGCAGCTCGTAGACTGTTTCCCAGAAAACAGGACTCAGGTGGTTTTAGCAGTTCCGGTGTCCCCTGGGCCGTGGCAGCCACATGCGCCCCTGGCCTCACTGGAGAGTGTGGGCCCAGCCCCCTTCCTGCCTTTCTCCCTCCTCCCCTCCACTGAGGGCATCGGCAGGAACCTGTCACCCACCTCTGTCCTCCAAAAAACTCCTGGGAGCAGGAAGAAAAGATGATGAAAAGGACTTTTCTTGTTTTTCACTTCTTACGGTAAAAAAATCACACCCATGAAGTGACGAGAGTAGTGTAACAGGTTCCATCTACCTCAACCTAGATTAATACTGTTAATATTTTGCCTTATTTGCTTTCTCCGTTTTGTTTGTTTTTATTTTTTGCTGAAGTATTTTAAAGAAAGCTACTAACATGGTACTTGACCCTTAAATATTTCCACGTGCATTATGAAAAAGAGATTTTCGTACAGGATCGCAGGTGTCCCTGACTCCCTTTAGCCAACCACCCTCCTTGTGGCTCCGTTACAGTCAGACACGATGTCGCACCTGGTGAAGATCCCTGGCATCATCATTGCCGCGTCAGGGGTCCGCGCCAAGGCCACCCGCATCTCCATCCAGTGCCGCAGCTGCCGGAACACCCTCACCAACATCGCCATGCGCCCCGGCCTGGAGGGCTACCCCCTGCCCAGGAAGTGCAACACGTGAGTGGTTTTGGCATGGCCCCGCGGGGCTGTGGGGGTGACACCTGAGTGGAGGTGAGCAGGATGAGGCCAGCCTGCCCCACAGGCAGCGGGGAGGGTGCGGGCAGGGCTGTGCCTGGTGGGAGCTGATGGTTGGGAACTCAGGGTTAGGAACTGGGGATGGTGTCCCTCCAGGGCACCCGGACCACTGTGCAGGGAGCTGGGGTTGGGAGTCCATCTCAAACCTTCTAAAGCAAACCGAGGGCGTGCCAAGGACTGTGCCAGGCCCCATCGTTTACATGTTGCTGTGGCTGCACTACAGATGCAGGGTGTGTGGCCTCTTGACCCACAGAACAGAGAATACTTACCCTCTGGCTCCTTACATAAAATGATTGCTGACCGCTCTCCACCCCGATTGATCTTAAGGGCTCCTCCCTCTCTGGCTGCTGGGTCCCCTCAGCCTCCTGACCTCAGGGCTCTGCCACACTTCAAAGTCAAGTCCCATGTCAGCCTGCACGGCCCTCAAGGTTTGCTCCCGGCTCCCCGCGGTTTCGTGTCCTCCCTCCTGGCCCGGCCTCTCTGCCTCCCTCCTGTTCCTGGAATGTGCTCGTGTTGCAGGGCCTTGGAACTTGCTGTTTCCTCCACCCAGAACGTTCTTCCCTCTGATCTTCTCGGCCCGTGTCCTCACTTGCTCCGGCAGCTTTCTCCCAGGGCTGCCTCCCCGCCCCTCCGTCCTAGGCTTGGAGCACACGTCCCTCCCCCTCGCATCCCTGCTTCCATGACGGCACAGGGCTGCCTGTCGTTCTGTTACGTGGTTCTTTGCTGGTGGGTTTTCTCGCTCTCCCCTGATCGGAACTCGAGCCCCACGAGAGCAGGGGCTTTTCATCCGTGGCTGTGTCCCCGGCACCTCGAATGGTAACCGGCACAGTGGTGCTTCGCTGTAACGTTGCTGTGATGGTGGGATAATGGCTTCGTTACATAGAGATCCACAAGTGCTTAGAGCCTGAGCATGGTATCCAGGGGCCTCCCTGAGAGGAAGATCTGGGGCTTTGAGTGGGGTTTAAAAGATCAGTGGTGATTTGGCCCCTCTCTCACTTGTGGGGACACTGAGTCTCCTTGGGAAGCTGGGAGTGTGGCTTGTCTGCCTTCCGGCAAGGTAATTTAAGAGCTTGTGTTGGGGGAGGAAATAGTGGCAGAGTGCATGTTTAGCGTGCATAAATAAGGTCGTGGATTCAAACCGCAGTACCACCATTGAAAATAAGTAAATAAATAAATCTACTTAGTTCCCACCTCCTCTGAAAATAAAAAAATAGAGTGATAAAAAAGAAATAAATAAGTAGAAAGACTAAAAAAATAAGTGGAAAATAAGTAGAAAGACTAAAAAAAATAGGGCTGGTCCTGGAGACCCTTGGCTCGCTGTCAGCTAGTCCTGTCGCTGACTCTTGGGTTGGACTCCCTGGACTTTGAGCTCTCGGGGCCGCTCCGGTGACCCTCTCTCCTCCCCCGGACAGGGATCAGGCCGGGCGCCCCAGGTGCCCGCTGGACCCGTACTTCATCATGCCAGACAAGTGCAAGTGCGTGGACTTCCAGACTCTGAAGCTGCAGGAGCTGCCAGACGCGGTGCCTCACGGCGAGATGCCCAGACACATGCAGCTGTACTGCGACAGGTGAGCCAGCGGCCTACGGGCGGGCTCCCTGGCCGCGTCCCTAAGTCAGGTGCCCCTTGTGGACCACCAAGCGCGGCCAGGAGCGGGGGAGAGGATGCTAGTTAGGGAACACGTGCTCCGTGCTCGGTGCTTCCCTTACATTTCCCCTAATCCTCAGGGGCATGTCAGCCCCCGCCTGCAGACGAGGATGCGTCACCGGCTCAGTGAGTGGAGGGGCCTGGCTGTGTTCTTCCTGGAGAATCCATCTCTCCAGCCCTGTTAGAACTGGGAGGCCCCAGACGGCACAGCTAAGACAACCAGTGGCTGGGGGAGCCTCTTCCCAGCCTGACCCCCCTGCCCTGGGCTTTCTGTTCCGATTCTTCCTTGGATTTTGCTGGGTGATGGGGGAGAGGGTGCTGAGAGGGTGCTGGGCCGGGCCTGGTCTCAGGACCTGGGGTGAAGGTGTGGAGCTGTGGACAGAGGTCCCTAACCGGGGCTTGCACAGCCTGGCATCGCATGCAGGTAGCCTTTGCGTGCATGTTCTCTGAGCAGTGGACCCGTAGGTCACGTTAGCTTCCTCAGCGGCAGTAGAACTTGTAGGAGTCAGACTCCTGAGCAAGTCACATGTGCTTGCTGAACCTCAGTTTCCTTATTGGGAAAGTGGGGATCATGACAGGCCTCAGTCTCTCTCATCAGGATGCTGGGAGATTTCAATTGGAAAATGCATATTGAGTGTGGAGCATTAAAGCTGCTTTAATACAAATGATATATTCGGTGTTTATTGGATCATTCAAGTGGTCTGTGATGTACAAAGTGAAGACATGGGGAACGGGAAGAGAGGAGTCAGGATCCTTTCCTAGAACATTAATAATGACAGTGGTGGTCCTTTATGGGCTGTGGCTCTTTCCAGTGTATAAAGCACTTTTGGGTCTTATACCCACAGCAGTTGAGCAGGTCAGGTCACTTTGTCATGCCCCTAGGCTCAGAGAGGTGCGGTGACTCTGAGGTCACATAGCTTCTAAGTGTCTGGGTACTGATACGTGCCCCAGTGTCTTTTCCACGCACCTGTGGTTCTGGCTGGAGGGACTCGTAGACTTTCTAATTTCAATGTCTTATTTTTTAAAGAAGAAATAAAAGTCCAGAGGCAAAATCACTTGGCTGAGCTCATGGAGCCATGAAGAGGCAGAAATGGAGGATGACCCTCACAGGGAGGGCATGAGGGGGAAGGTTCCCCTGGGTTGGTGTAGGAGCCCTGGGGTGCGTCTGACAGCAGATGTGATGGAGATGGGGCATCTGAGGGGCTGGGGTGGTCCCTGCAACGCCAACCAGCATAAGAGATAAGCTCTTGAAGGCTGTGGAAGAGTCTAGCAACCACTGTGACCAAGGACTGTTCTTCCAGCAGCTGGGCCGTCCACGCGTGGGCTGGGTTGTGGTGAAAGGGAGAGGGCCCTGCGGTGGTACAGGCTGGCGCCAGCTCAGGTCTTGGGGCCTCCAGTAGAGATGCTAAGATGGACTGGGAGTGTGATGGGGTAGGTGGGGCCAGGGACTCCCTGTCCCCACCAGGCTCTCATCTTCTTTCTCCTTCTTCCTCTCAGGTACCTGTGTGACAAGGTCGTCCCTGGGAACAGGGTCACCATCATGGGCATCTACTCCATCAAGAAGTTTGGCCTAACCTCCAGCAGGGGCCGAGACCGGGTGGGCGTGGGCATCCGGAGCTCCTACATCCGTGTCCTGGGCATCCAGGTGGACACAGATGGCTCTGGTGAGTGGTTGTCGGGCTGTGCGCTGAGCCCCTGTCGTCCCTCCCATGGGCTATCGGTGGGCCTCCTGGTCTTCCTGTCTCCACCCTCGCCCCTACACCCTGTTCTGCACAACAACCAGGGTGAGTGGTGCTGTCATAACCAAAGACACGTCATCACCCCCTGCCCAGTAGCAAAATGAAAGATGTCCCTGGGGCCTGGCTCTCCAACTCCTCAGACTACTCGCCTCCCCCCTGCCCCCTCAGCACACATACTACTCATCCCCTCACTCACTGGACCCGCGAGCACACAAGCCCATCCTGAGGGGGAGAACTGGGGCCTCTGTCTTTGCTCAGACTGACGCTTGTGCTGTCCTGCTCCGAAGGCCCTGCCCTGGGTTGTGGCCTGGGCGGTGGGCTGCAGCAGGCTCTCCCTCCTGGTTCTCATGCACCCTCCCCACTCTGTCCCACCCAGGCCGGAGCTTTGCGGGGGCCGTGACCCCGCAGGAGGAGGAGGAGTTCCGGCGCCTGGCCGCCCTCCCTAACGTCTACGAGGTCATCTCCAAGAGCATCGCCCCCTCCATCTTTGGGGGCACGGACATGAAGAAGGCCATCGCCTGCCTGCTCTTCGGGGGTTCCCGGAAGAGGTGGGGTCTGGGCCCCTAGGTCCGGGGGGTGGGGACGGGTGACTTGGCCCATAGGTGGGCAACTAACTGCCAGATGGCCAGGACTTACGCCCTTCGTTTTTCCAGGACCATTGGCCCTGCCTGCTGCTCCCAGGCACCCTCCCCAGTTCCCAGGCTTGCTGTCTGCGGGCTGGTGGCTAATTCATGCCCTCCTCTCCCGAGTGATCCCTCCGACCCTGACCCTGGCTATGGGGGGCTTGGCAAGTGTAGTGGGAAGAGCTCTGGGCTTGGAGTCAGGAGACTGGGGTTTACTGTGCGACATTAGGCAAGAGATACCATCTCTCTGAACCCAGGTCTCCACCTGAATAAGACAGGTGAAAACCTAACACGCAGGGGACATCACATGTTCTTTGGAAACTCTAAAATAGTGGAAGTACAGAAAGTAACGTTACTAGTAGCTACCAATTACTGCTGGCGCTGAGTCCCAGCCCTCGGGGATTCTCGCCTTGCTCACCTGGCCCGCCTGCTTGTTCTCCCCCAGGCTCCCCGATGGACTCACTCGCCGAGGAGACATCAACCTGCTGATGCTGGGCGACCCGGGGACGGCCAAGTCCCAGCTGCTGAAGTTTGTGGAGAAGTGCGCTCCCATTGGGGTGAGCCTCCCGGACAGTTTTGGTCCATCTTGGCTGCCCTTGCAGGGAGGAAGGCTGCAGGCGGGCTGTGGAGGAGGGGGAGGCAGGAGACCAGCAGGGTGTGTCGGTTCGGGGCAGTGGGCGGAGCACTGGACTGGATGGGATCTGGGTCTCAGCCCGGCCAGTAGTTGGCTGTGGATCTTGAGTGAGTTACCTCATCCCCCTGAGCCTCAGTTTGTCCATCCACCGAGCCAGAGTGTCAATAACAGTCCTGGCTGAAGGCAGGCTTAGGCCCTGCTTGGAGTCCTTTCTATATGTTTATTCATTTACTGCTCACCTCACCTCTGGGTGGTGGGTGCTCTTACCCTCTTTGATGGATGAGGAAACTGAGGTACAGAATAGCTCAGTGTTTTGCCCAAGATCCCATGGCGAGTACATGCTGGTCAGGGGATGTGAGCCCAGCTGTTGGGTAAGCCAGGTCCTCTGTGCCTCAGTGAGTGGGTCTGGGGGATCAGAGCTGGCGAGGGTGACTGCTGTGTCAGTGGGGCAGGGTTGTGTGTAGGGTGTGGTCTCTGGGTGGGAGGAGCTGGGCCAGGTGTCCTGTGCCAGTGCTGCCCTGTGGAAATCCATGTGGACCACAGATGTCAGCCTCCTGGGGATTGTACGTTTCCTAGTAGCCACTTTAAAAAGTGATAGAAAATAGTGAAATTGATTTTCACCACATTCTGTTTGACCCAATGTGTCTGAGATGTTATTTCAACGTGTAGCTTAATGTTACAAAAACATGAAGGAGGGACTTCGCATTTTTTTCCCTTTAGCACTAAGTTTGATTCCCTGTGTATTTTACGCTTAAGCACGTCTGGCTTTGGACTGCTGCGGTTTAAGAGCTTAGTGGCAGCACGTGGCTCCCTGGTCTATACAAAGATGACAAGGGACTCGGGGTAGGGGAAGCCTTTCCCTGGGAGTCAGGAGTCCACCCCAGCCCCGAGGCCCCCTAGAAGCATGCCACTCCTTTCCTCTGGGCCTCAGTGTGCTCCTCTGTGAGCTGGGCCCCTGAGGGCTGCTTCATGGGGCAATGGTAGGGCTCAGGTGAGTGATGGATGTGAATGCCTCCCAGGGGAGAACCTCCCGGCCAGGCTGGGATTGGCCGGGCTGGGGTCATCTGCTCTACAGCCAGCCGTGATGTGTGACCTTGGGCAAGCTCCAGCCCTCGACGCCCTTCAACTTACCAAGTTGGGTCCTGACACCTCCCGTCACCCTCTCCCAGGTGTACACGTCTGGGAAAGGCAGCAGCGCGGCTGGCCTGACAGCCTCGGTGATGAGGGACCCCTCATCCCGGAACTTCATCATGGAGGGCGGGGCCATGGTCCTGGCTGATGGAGGAGTCGTCTGTATCGATGAGTTTGACAAGGTGAGTCTGGCAGGGTGAGGTGGTTGTGGGCTGGGGGTGTGATCTGTGCTTGGAACACAGAAACCACTAGATCTGGAAACTTGTCTTCAGTCCCCGGGCCTGTCACTTACAGGGAAGTGGTGAAGCCTCTCCGACCTTCAGTTTCCACACCTGGAGAGTGGGGAGAGGAGAGCCAACCCCACACAATTGTTGTCATGACGAGAGGTGACCCAGTCCTGCCATTGGCCTGGGACAGGGTCGGGACCCTAGAATGGTGGCTGCTGTAGGTTTTCCTGCTGCCGCTGCTCCCTGGTCCCCCTGCCCTGGGCCTGGTGGATGTTTCTCTCTCCCAAACAGATGCGAGAAGATGACCGTGTCGCCATCCACGAGGCCATGGAGCAGCAGACCATTTCTATTGCCAAGGTGAGCAGCCTCCCTGGTCCAGGCTGATCCAGCCAGGCCCCAGGTACCGGGAGGAGCCGGGATCTGGCCGTGACCTCAGGCGGCCAGTGCTGAGGCCTGTTGGCCCGGCCTCTGTTGGCAGCAGCGGTGGTCCTGGAATCGTGTGTATATGTGTGGGTGTGCACCCTGAGAGGGCTGGAGCCCCATATTCTCATCTCTGCTGCCCCTCGCTCCTCCCTCAGGCTGGCATCACCACCACCCTCAACTCCCGCTGCTCCGTCCTGGCTGCTGCCAACTCTGTGTTCGGCCGCTGGGACGAGACGAAGGGGGAGGACAACATTGACTTCATGCCCACCATTCTGTCCCGCTTCGACATGATCTTCATCGTCAAGGACGAGCACAACGAGGAGCGGGATGTGGTGCGTCGAGGGCGGGGCCACAGGGGCACTAGCCAGACCCACGCTTCTGGGGGAGGCCAGACCAGGGATTTGGCCTGTGAGCGGGCCGCCTAGGAGGCGGGAGCTGTGGACTCCCGAGAGTCCTGCCTCTCCTGCGTGTGATGTGCTGTGTCAGTCATTCCCTGGGCGTTGGTCCTTTGTATGTGAAATAAGGGGGTTGCAAGTACTAGCACCCCAGTTCTGGTCAGTTAGTTTTTGAAAGGAGCTCAAGGGCAGATGTAATCCACAAGCCTTGAAGTGTGAGGCCCAGCTGGGTCCAGCTTCAGTGTCGTCAGGGTGCCTCTGTCTGCCACCTGACTTGGAAAGGCCTGCTGGCTGACCCAGTGTCCCTCCACCTCCCAGATGCTGGCCAAACATGTCATCACTCTGCACGTGAGTGCGCTGACCCAGACCCAGGCTGTGGAGGGTGAGATGGACCTGGCCAAGCTGAAGAAGTTCATCGCCTACTGCCGATCGTGAGTCTTGGATGCAGGCCACGTGGGGGTGGGAGTGGGGAGGGCTCCGTTCGGGATGCCTGCGATGAGGCCCTTAGGGCCCTAGCTCTGCTCCTTCCGACCCTACACGATCACTCAGTGGCTCTTGGCTTCAGGATCCCCATTTCTGAAACGGGGAGGAGGAGGATTTAGATGCTCCAAAGACCTCCTTGACTCTGACATGTGGGGAGGCAGTGTGGACACGGGCAGTGCCTGCCCCCAGTGTGTGACCTTGGGCAAGTCTGTTGACCTCGGAGCCTTGCTTTCCCTGGGTTGTGGCCTAGGGCTTTAGTAAGGATTGCACAAGATGATGAATAAGTGCTTGGCACAGCCCTGCACTGAGTACACTCAATAAGTGGCAGCTGCAACTTTAATTATCGTTACTCTCACAGATTGCCTATAATAGTAGTCACACATAGAGTAATTATGCCAAATGTTATTGTGAGTCTTTTATATGTAATTTTATCTCTCAAATCTATGAAGTTGGTGTATTATTATTCTATTTTACAGGTGGGGAAGCTAAGGCAAAGAAAGGTTAAGTAGCTTGTCCAAGGTCACAGGCAGGAGGTAGTGGAGCAAATATTTGAACCCAGGTACCTGGCTCCAGAGACTGTGCCTTTAGCCACCGCAGACACTGTGCCTTTAGCCACCGCACCAAGATCCTAGACACATGCTTCCTTTGCCTCTTGTTGGAACTAAAACCCAAGGTGGAGAGATCTTCTGAGTGTCTTTCCGATGGGAGGTGAAATGCTATATTTGGGCTGGTCCCTACTCACCCCCTCTGCCTGGGTGATGGGTGGTGCCGTGCCAAGTGGTACCTGGGTCTTCGTCACCGTTCTGAGCTCCTCATGGCCTCATCCTCAGGCTTGGGCCCTTGGGTGTGAGTCTGAGAGCCCTGGATTCTAGTCCCTCCTTGATAGCAAGTTCCAGGTAGCCTTGGGGAGTTTTCTCCCTCCCTCTGGCCTCTGTCTCATCATCCTCAGAATGAGGGTTGGCTTAGATGATCTAAGGCTTCCCCTAAATCAGTGACTGTTGGCGGGGAGCCCAGAATGGAGGGGATGGGGTGGGAGGAGATCCTGGGCAGACATCCCCACTACCCCTGCGAGAGTCTGGCTAGCTCCCTGCCTCTGGATGGCAGTCGCTGCCAAGCCTCTCCCAGGTGTCATTGTGCACCTTGCCCCTGAACGCGTAAGGTGGAGGACTGCTGTGAGCCTGCTGGCCTGTGGTCCCCGGAAGTGTGTGTCTGCAAGCTGGCCAAGGGCCGGGGCCGGGGTGGGTTCCTTCCCGCCCTCAAGGCAGCTGCTTCCCTCGTCCTGCAGGAAGTGTGGCCCCCGGCTGTCGGCAGCGGCCGCGGAGAAGCTGAAGAACCGGTACATCATCATGCGGAGTGGGGCCCGGCAGCACGAGAGGGACAGCGACCGCCGCTCCAGCATCCCCATCACTGTGCGGTGAGCCGGCGGGTGGGCCAGGGCTGGGCCGGGTGACGGCCTCAATTTACAAGGTGCTGTGTGCCTAGCAGGGCCAAGGCCAGGGTGCAGGGAGGGAAGACAGTGGTCTCCCTGATTATCTGTATTTCTTGGTTTGTTTAATGTTAAGAAAATCCACAAAATTCTCTTCTGAATTCCGTTTGGCGTCCCTGCTGTGGGAAAGCCTGAGGGTGAGAGGGAGGGGCCAGGTGTGAGGGTCAGGAGACCTGATACCAGTCTCTAGCCCATTGTGTGACTACAGGGAAATGGCTTTCCTTCTCTGGACCTCACTTTTCTTGTCTCTTAACTCCCCTTACTCTTGTGAGTTTATACAGTACAGTAGAATGATTAAGAGCTTCTACCTACCTGGTTTGAATCTTGCTTCCTGCACTGATCAGTATAGAAGTGGACTTGACTGTATGTAATGGAAAACCCAAATAAAGTAGCTTAAGTAAATTCGAAGTTTATTTCCTTCTATGTGAAAACGTAAGAGGGTAGGTAGTCCAGGACTGCGTGGTGGCTCCTCAGTCATCAGCAATCTTGGTTCCTTCAGGCTCACCTTTATTCTCATTGTCCAAAATGGCTGCTGGAACACCAGCCATTGCTTCCGCATTCCAGGTGTCAGGACTGGAAGGAAAAGAAGGGCCAATCTTATAAGGCCACTTCCTAAAATTCCTGTAAAATGATTGGACTTAAAACTTACTGGCCACACCTTAGTCACACAGACACATGTAAATGGAAGAGAGGCCGGAAAGTGTCTTTTAGCTGGGTGCCAGGTGCTGGAATAAAAATTGGGGTTCCATTACTAAGGAGGAAAGGGAGATGGATCATGGGGACAGCCAGCAATCTCCTCTGTAGTCGTACTGCCTTGGGCAGGCACCTCCCGGAGGTTGGGGTGGGACAGGGGAGGGAAGATGACCTGAGGTCGCCCTCGCATCCCATTGCTCCCACACAGGCAGCTGGAGGCCATCGTGCGCATTGCCGAGGCCCTCAGCAAGATGAAGCTGCAGCCCTTTGCCACAGAGGCAGATGTGGAGGAGGCTCTGAGGCTCTTCCAAGTGTCCACACTGGATGCCGCCTTGTCCGGCACCTTGTCAGGTGAGCAGATGTGGGGACACAGGCTTGGGTGGTCTTTGGGCTCCCAGCCTGGGACTCTGTGGGTGGGACTGCCGCCCCACCTGGTGAGGCTCCCATTCTCCTGGAGTGGGGATGAGATGGGGCGATGACCCAGCAAAGAGGCAAATTAATCAAGTTAAGGTGTAAAGAGTGCGGAGAGGAGAATTCCAGCAGGTCAGGCACATTGGAGTGGGGTGGGGATGCCTCCCTGTTGGGTGGTCAGGGATGGCTTCTCCAAGGAGGAGGCAGGAAGGAGGGCCTGGCGTGAAGTGAAGACCTGTGGCCCCCCTTCACCCCAGGTATAGGGAAGGTTGAGTGGCGAGACCCCAGGGACTGCAGGCTTGGCATGTTTAAGGGCCAGTGTGGCTGGAGCCAGGGAGGTGGGTCTGCTTTCCCCACCCTCCCCTTGTTGAAGATAGCGCAGTCTCTGCCCTTCCTGTCCTATTAGACATTTGTGAGGAGCTTCCTGTCCTATTAGACATTTGCGAACAGAGCCCTCTCTGGGATTCTGAGGATACAGGGGACAGCTGTGATTTGGGGCAGTGAAATTGGAGTTGGGCTTTGCAGTGTAAGAGTTTGCCTTGCAGACTCAATTCTGCTTGGGGCCTCGAAGTCCCTCTCTGTGGCTTCCCCCACCACGGCCCCACCCTCTCCTTAGCTGAAACACCAAGGCCCCCAGGTCAGCGGGGGAGACCCACCCTTTAGCAGGTGTGGAAAGTCACAAGCCTCCTGCTTGCCTGGGCCGCTTGGGTGCCTCACAGATCCGGTCTCCGGGGCAGCCTGCATGCGCTGCGAGGTCACTGCTGGGTCTCCTCCAGGTCTCCATCCTAGAGAGACTCCTCCCAGAAGTTGTCCCTGCTGCCTGTCCAGCTGCATGGGTCCACGTGCTGTCCCAGAGCCCTCTAGTGGCTGCTTGGCTCACCAGAATTAAAGCAAAAAGCTATGCCATGGCCTCCAGGGCCCACAGAACCTGGTGCCACTCTGGCCGTGTCCCCAGCCCCCGACTGGGTTGTGAACGAGGTGGGTGTATTTCCCACCTTTGTGCCTTTGTGCCAGCCGTCCCCTCTGCCTGCAGACTCCTTCCCCAAGGAGCTCTGTCCGTCGTCCCCTAGGTCAGGCCCTGGCTGTGCCCAGCACGCTCTGTCTCTTCCTCTCATTTTCTCTTTGGGGCCCGGTTTACTCTTCCTGGGGCTCAAGGCCCCTGTCTCTCCCAGCCTTCACTGAGGACACACTGACCTCCCTCCTCATGCCCACAGGGGTAGAGGGCTTCACCAGCCAGGAGGACCAGGAGCTGCTGAGCCGCATCGAGAAGCAGCTCAAGCGCCGCTTTGCCATTGGCTCCCAGGTGTCAGAGCACAGCATCATCCAGGACTTCACCAAGCAGGTGGGCCTTGCCTGAGGCCAGGTGGGGTAGGCCGGGGGCGGTGCTCCTGCAGGCTCCCCGCGGCCTAGTTCCCATGCACCCAGCACAGCATCCTGTTGCTTGGCATACAGGCCTGGGAGGGGAGGGGGCGGCTGTTCCTTGGCTCAGACCTGTTCCCAGTATTCGTCCCCTGGCGACTGCTTCAGTCTGGGGCAGGGATACTTCCTCTGTCTAACCAGAGGGAGAGGACAGGTGGCAGAGGTGCTGGTGGAACCTCCCAGGCTTCCCAGCCCTCCTGTCTGTCCTTTCTCCTCACTGCCTGGTCTTTGGGGGTGGGGGGTGAGCCAGGAGGGCAAGCCATCCAGCTCTCTGGGGACAGTGTGCTTGACCCCATGGTGAGGGAGATGGGCGTTCTAGATGCTGTGGAGCGCTTGTTAGCATCTTTGAGGTCACAGGAAGAATCCCAGTTTGGGGTCTCAGCTCCCTCTCACGTGCATCATCTCCTCTTGATCCGTAGAGCAGTTCTGCGCAGTAGGTGGTACCACGCCCATTCGAGGGGTGAGCAGGCTGAGACTTAGAGAGGTTTGGGGGTGTCAGGAGCTTGGGTTCTAGAAACAAATGCACTCAGTTGAAGTCTCATCTCTGCTGCTTAATTGCTATGTGACCTTGAGCAAGTGTGTGAAGACTTAGAAGAGTGCCTGGCACGTAGTAGGTGCTCAGGAAGTGTGAGCCCTTCTTGGATCTGCTCAGATGGGGTGACAGCTGCAGGGTCCCTGTGAGCAGGGGGTGCCTGGGCTCCCCTGGGGCTCCTCAGGTTCCAGTGGTGGGGTGTTTGGGGTCCCCTGGGAGGCATGCGCCTGCATCCAGCCTCGTGTCCTTCAGAAATACCCGGAGCACGCCGTCCACAAGGTCCTGCAGCTGATGCTGCGGCGGGGCGAGATCCAGCATCGCATGCAGCGCAAGGTTCTCTACCGCCTCAAGTGAGTGGCGCTGCGCCTCCTCCCGCCCCTCCCACTGCAGGAATGCCGCTGCCATCACCTCCGCCTCCCCACTGCCACCTTGAACTTCCCATGCATTCTGGATGCAGGGACCTGCTCCTGCCTCACTGCCTTCCGTGTCTGCCTCAGCCACAGACCCAGGAAATGTGCCTTTGGAGTTTATTGAAATAATAAAGCTGTGGTGTGTTTGGATATCTGCGGGCTTCTGCCCTGGGTGGCCTGTCACCCCACCCTGCCCTCGGGCAAAGGCAGGCTTTGGAGCCTGACAGATCTGGGTTTCTGACCTGCTCTGCCACTCGGGCTCCTGGGCATGGCACTCACCTCTGTGCTCCGGACCTTCCCCGGCTCAGTGGGGAGGGTCCTGCCAGCGTCTTGATGGTGCAGGTGAGAATCCAACAAGATCCAGGGTGTGTGGAAGTGCATTGTAAAGCAGGTCAGTTTGACTCACCTCAGCTGTTCCCTAGCCGCTTAATGGGTGGGCAAGGCTGGAGGCATTTGCATCAGATTGGCTGAATTCACGACTCTCTCTGAGCCTCAGTTTCCTAATCTGTAAATAGGGGCGACACCAGGGTCTCCTGCACAGGGTTGTGTTTAGCATAAGTGAGCTACTGCTAGTGACGTGTCCAGGAAGGGCCAGGCAGTGTGGAGAGACTGATGGCTTTTGTGTTCAGGGGCATGGATTCCCACTGGGCCTTAGAGCAGAGTAGGTAAGAGCAGAAGGTGCTGGAATTCTGTAGACTGCTTCTCCCCAGTGGGACCACCCACAAACTGTGTGGCCGTGAGTGAGGCACCTGACTTCTGGGCCCAAGTTTGTTTTTTTGGATATGCCATAATTTATTTTGGCATCCCCCCCCCCTTTGGTCTGGTTAACACGCATCACCACACATAGTTAACACACTTTTCTTTTCTTGTGATAGGAACATTTAAGATCTATTCTCTTTAACAGCTTGCAGATATCTATTATACATTATTAACTATAGTCACCATGCTGTACATTATGTCTCTGTGACTTATTTTATAAGTGGAAGTTTGTACCTTTTGACCCCCTTCACTCGTGTCGTCTCTGCCACCCCCCACCTCTGGCAACCATCAGTCTATTCTCTGTCTCTGAGCTTGGTTTTTCTTTGTTGTTGTTTCAGGCTCCACATGTCAGTGAGGTCATGCAGTATCGCTCTTTCTGTGCCTTGTTTAGCTTGTCTTAGTTCTCTCAAGGTCTGTCCATGTCACAAGCGTCAGGATTTCCTTATTTTTTTTAATGGCTGAAAAGTACTCCGTCGTGTACACACAGCACATTTCCTTTATCCTTTCATCCATCAGTGGACACTTAGGTTGTTTCCATAGTTTGGCTGCTGTAGATAATGCTGCAGTGAACATGGGGGTGCAGGTACCTTTTCAAGTTAGTTGTTTCTGTTTTCTTTAGATACATATCCAGAAGTAGACTGCTCGATTGTAGGTAGTTCTAGTTTTAATTTTTTGAAGCATCTCTACTGTTTTCCACACTGGCTGCACCACTTTACCTTCATACCAGTGGTGCACAAGCATTCCGCCTTTCTCCACATCCTCACCGACGCTTGTTATTAATTGTCTTTTTGATAATAGCCATTCTAACAAGCATGTGGTGGTGTCTCCTTGTGGTTTTGATTTGCATTTCTCTGATGGTTAGTGATGCTGAGCATCTTTTCATGGACCTGTTGGCCATCTGCATGTCTTCCTTGGAAAAATGGCTATTCAGATCTACCCATTTTTTAATTGGATTGTTTGATTTTTGCTACTGAGTTGGATGAGTGTTTTTTTTTTTAAATATATTTTGGGTATTAACCCTTTATCAGATACGATTTGCAAATATTTTTTCCTGTTCCATCAGCTGCCTTTTCATTTTGTTGATGGTTTTCCTTTGTTGTACAGAAGCTTTTTAGTGATGTAGCCACACTTGTTCATTTTTTTGCTTTTGTTGCTTTTGGTGTCAAACCCCCAAAATTATTGCCAAAACTGATGCCAAGAAGCCTCCTGCCTATGTTTTCTAATAGGAATTTTATGCTTTCAGGTCTTAAGTTTAAGTCATTGATCCATTTTGAGTTAATTTTTGTGTATGGTGTAAGACAGAGGTCCATTTCATTCTTCTGCACGTAGCTGTCCCGTTTTCCCAACACCGTTTAATGAGAGAGACTGTCCTTTCCCCATTGTGTGTTTCTGGCTCCTCTGTTGTAAATTAACTGACCGTTTATGAGTGGCTTTATTTCTGGGCTCTATTCTGTTCGGTTGATTTGTGTGCACCTGAGTTTGTCAGTAAACTGGGGGTCATAGGAGTCATCAGTTGTGAGATTTGAGTAGCAGAAAGTGCTAGTAACAATAATATTGGAAAAAATCAACAATGCTAGTTTTTTGGTCATTATTTTGCCTAATATTGAAATATCAATATGAGTATATCTTGTTTTGAAGAAGGTAGAATTCACAAAATTAAAAACAAATCCTTGAAGTAAAATATTTGATATTTAAAATACATTTGGAAATACGAAACCTCAATGAAAACACAAACATATGTTAAAACGTCTTATCCTAATAAATTACTAGCAGATAAAGTGTTTTGCAAATAATCACCATGTAAAAATGAAGACAGTCGTGAGAAACTCAAAGTAAAATGATTTGATCTTTCTAAAAACATGGACAGGAAAACTTGGTACCTCTGTGTGCTCATTGTTAAGTCACAAGTGTATTTTTGTGCAACAGTTTCCAGCTGCTTAAAGCTCTTCCCTTGTACACCGTTCTGGGAAATGGAGAGATGAGAGGAGCTAAATCCACTTTAGCTCAATCACATGACTCGCTCTTGTTTAAATCATGTTTCTGCTTTGATAACTGGAGAGCCTTTCACACAGGTCTTGGCTGTCTTTTCTGGATGCTGGGCTTCCTGAGAGCATCTGAGCATTTCCGGTCCCTCTTTACCTTTTATCTTGTTCCAGTGGAGGCTTTTTTTTTTTTTTAAATCAAAGTATAATTGATTTGCAGTGTTGTGTTCGTTTCTGGCGTACAGCATAGTGATTCAGTTATAATTTTTTTAAAGGGAGATACTGGCGATTGAACCCAGGACCTCGTGCGTGCTAGGCATGCACACTACCACTGAGCTATACCCTCCCCTCTTTCATATTCTTTATCATTACACATTATTATAAGATATGAATGTAGTTGCCTGCGCTGCACAGTAGGACCTTGTGGTTTATCTTGGTAGACTCTTGAGCGTTCGCTGCATCCACTGCAGGACTGGACCTTCTTTTCCTGTGGTGTGTTGAATGTTGGACCTCGAACGCTCGTTAACCCTGCGGCCGGGTCTGGGTTTGCATTTCTTGGAGGTGGAGAGGGAGCTTTCTTCCGGGGTTGTGTTCGCCTGAGGTCTCATCTAGTGATGGCTGGTACTCGCGCCCGTGGAGACTACAAAGCGGCGAGTGTCCAGCTCCACCACCTGCATCTGTTAGCTGGGATGTGCCTGCTCCCCCAGCAGTCATGGGTGCTGTTACTTTTCCAGATGGGCGCACAGGCTCAGAGGCTTGTGTCACAGTGAGTGAGGGCAAGGTCAGGGTTCAGAACCGCCCAGCACGCTGCCGCCTCGCCCACGTCCTCACTGGGCATCCCTGTGGTCGTGGCCTGGTGGAGGTGCTGGTTCAGGGGGAAGGCTGCCTGAGCATAGTCTCTGTCCCTGGGGTAGATGGCACAACTGTGGCAGCCTGGGGGCCGAGGAGCCAGATGGGGGAGTGTGACTGGCTTGGCTGTGGCTGGTGGGGTTGGGAGGGGGCTCCTGCTTAGAACTTAGCGACATTCCAGTCAGGATCCCTGAGGGCCTTCCAGGCGGAGGGGCTGTGAAGGTACTTAGGCATTTGAAGGAACTGACCAAGCCTCCACGAAGATCGCTGGGAAGAGCGGGGATGCTGATGGATGGAGGGGAAGGGGACCAGGGAGCACTCTGGGAGTCAGGACGAGGCTGGGCTGGGGTCTGGGTGAAATCCGAGAAGGATCCTAACCTGGGTTGGGTTTGATTCTCAAGCTGCTCCCTTACCTGAGACCTCGGGCTCTCAGACCTCACCCTCCTGTTGCCTGCGGAAATTCTGCAGTTTCCTCCTCTGGGTGGGTTGCTGAGTCTCTCACCTCCCTTTTCTCATCTGTCAAAAGGAGGTGACAGTGGTCCTCTACCCCGTGGTGGCTGCGAGGACTCACTGAGGTGACAGATGTCTGCCTGGAGGAAGTGTCCCAGGATGGGCTGAGCATCTTGTTTTCTCTACTTCCGGCTTCTGCATTCCCAGTTTCACCTTTTCCCACCCAGGTGGCTCAGCACCCCTGCCCCCCACCCCATCCCTGGCTTTTGTGGGTCTTTGGACTTCTATTCTAAGAGAGCCACCCAGTCCAAAATCTAGGGGAAAGAGTGAGTGAGGAGAGAGCACAGGAGCATCTGTGATTTAGTCTCTCCGCCCAGTGGTTTGGAAACTTCGCTGTTTCCATTGTCCTGCGTCCTTTATGGTTTCATTTATACCCATCGTAGTTGCTGAGTTGGTGAGGGTAAGGTTCTCCTCCACACGACCGTCACCAGACCTGGTGGCTTGCACGCACTGGATCAGAAGTCTTGCAGAGCAGATGTGCTAAATTGCAGTATTACAAAGGGAAATGTGAAGATTATGTCAGTCTGGCTTTTTATTCATTGGAAAGAGACACACAGTCAACAGTTGAAATGTGTTATTTTAGAGATGTGCTTGCTAGTAACATTGAGCACTGCTGTGTGTGTTAAGCACTGGAACATTCTATGATTTGATCCTCTCTGAGAGCCTGTGGGTTCGTGGTTTACTACTCTCATGTTACAGATGAGGACATCGAGCACAGAGGGTTCAAGTAATTCCCCCAAGGTCACACAGCTAGAGAGTGATAGTGCTGGGGTCAGACTGAGGACTCTGACTCTCATGTACAGTCGAGCTGCCCGAGAGTGGTACACGTGTCTGACACACGCATCAGACAAAAGACAATAGAGTGATGTTTTTGCTGTGCTTGGTGTCTGAAGACCACTGAGGCCTTTGCTGGGGTCTCTTCTCAAGCAAGCCCCTGCAGCTCCAGAGAGGATTTCGTCCTGGGCCCCAGAAGGGGCGAGAGGCCTGGGCCCAGGCTGGACCTCAGAAGCTGGAAGGGCCTGGAGCTGCTTGCTGCCCACTGGGAGGCTGGAGTGCTCAGCCTGCTGTCCAGGGAAATGCCTCCTGGGTGAGTGCGGGGAGGGGGTGCTGGTGCCGGCTTTAGCTTCCTCGCTGTGGTGAGGAGGGTCCTCACAGCCCAGTCCACCCTCCCAGAGAGCTCTGGGGACAGGGAGGTCCTGCTCGGGCTGGGCCAGGTGGCCAGTTAAATCTGAGAAAGCAGATCAGTAGTCAGAGGACCAGATGCTGCCAGGAGGGTGAACCCCAGCTCAGGCAGGAGCCAGGCAGAGGGAGGGAGGGAGGAGGGGCCCACATCCTAAATGGGTCAGAGAGCTTTCTCCCGTGCTCTCAGCCTCTCTGGTTCTCAGTTTTCTTGTCTGTAACATGGGTAGGGCCTTTCTGGTGCTGTCACCCAAAGGCTTGCATCCCAGAACTCCCTCAGTCCTGGGCAAACTGGGACAGTTGGTCACCCTAGAAATGGGGGAAGTAAAAACTCATCTCGATGAGTCGTGATCGGAGTCAAAGGGCTCCGAGTGAAAGCACTCAGCTTGGTACCCACTGCAGGACCAGCACTCAGTAAACAGGGGATACAGTACGGATCCTTCCATGCAGAGTGCGTGGTGGGGGTCGGATGGCCAGACCCTGGATCCTAGCGCCCCCACTCCCTGACTGTGTGCCCTGAGTTCAGTTTCTTTATCTCCCCGGGCCTGCATTTCCCCAGATTTTAAAAGAAGATGATAGTAATGCAAACTGAGCAATTGTGGGGAGGATGAAGGGAAATAATTCAGATAAAGCACTTCATTCAGAGGCTGTGGGCACTGGCTTTGGGTGAGCAGGTAGGGTCTGTGGTTAATAATGTGGCTATTAAGTCACTGTCAAGAGCTGCCAGACTTTTGCTAAGTGCTGTGTGTTGGGCTGGGGGCTCCAAAGCAGCCACTGGGCCTCTTGTTCCTAGCCTTGGTCCTTTTTTTTTTTTTTTTAACCCCAAGCAATGGGAGATTTTTGATAGAAGTGAACCCTCCTGTTCTCCCAGAGGTGTGAGGACAGTGTCCGGGAGGGGGCGCCAGAGCACCAGCCATAGCAGCCATCTGTCCCCATCCCTCCCTGCCCACCAGTTCTCAGGAGCAGCTTCCCAGGGACCTCCGGCCTACTCCCTGGGAACCCGGAAACCCCGGCTCAGAGTCAGCCTGGAGAATCCTCTAGGCTCTGGATATTCACCACTGGCTTTGTTTAGACAAAGGCTGTCCCAGACCCTGGGATATTTAACCTTATGATTCTCTGGGTTGAAGAGTGTATCCTTGCCTCCAATTACAGACAATGAAACAGAGGCTGCAACGTTAAGTCACAGCAATGAGTGAAGCTAGGATTCCAACCCGGGGGCATCTCACCTCCAAATCTTTGTCATCCGCCTCCAAGAATGATGGAATCCTGGTCTTAGAAGGACCTTAACACTCATAGAGGCTTAAAAGGCCTAGACTCAGAAATTTTTATTCAAGGCAAATACGTATTTGTTAACATTTTTCTCCACTTAGATAACAAAGGAAAGACTCAATCCCCCTCCTCTGCAGGCTGTCCCCAGCCATTCACTTTTCCTTGCTGGAGGTGACTGCAGTTAGTTTCTTGGGTCTTTTCCCAGATGTCAGAGGTAGATGGGGTTTCTGGTGACCTGGTCTTTGGGGACCCAGCTGCTTTTCACCCCCCGCCCTCAGGTTCCTCCTGTTGGTATTGCTGTCCCAGCCCAGGTGAATTGGAGGATTTTCCTGGGCTCCTGGAGCCTCCAGCTTCAAGCCCACCCACTCCTTTAGAATGGGCTGTTGGCACTTGGAAGGGTGTCCCCTTTGGTACAAAGGAGGTCAGTTCTGTGTTTCCTCTCTAACCCTTCCCCTTCTATGGGTCCTTATCCCAGAAAGGCTGGCGCGTTTTCCCTTTGCCCCTGCAGGGGGAAGAGCGGAAGTGCTGAGTCACGTGGTGAGCGCTGAGCCTGGAGCCCTGTCTCCCTGTGGGGTTCCTGGCAAGCCAGAGGCTCGGGGTGGTGGGTCTACCCAGGGCAGGCCTCGAGGTCCCCTCTCTCCACCTGGGATCTGGACTGGAGAGCCGGCCTTACTCAGCTCTGTTATTTTCTCTTTCAGAAGCCCTCCTGCTCCCCGGGGTTGGGTCAGGAACCCCTCTGAGTGTCCCTCTCCTCTGTCAGAGCTCTAGTCTCACTGGGTTGTAATTTTCTTCTGTTTATCTGTTTATCTGTTTCCCCATTAGAAGGTGAGCTCTGGGAGGACAGGGCCCTGCCGAATTTTGTTTCTTCCCAGTGCTGAGCACTGAGCAGACACTCCATAAATGACTCAGTTAATCCAGTACTTTCCACCAAATCCACAGTTTCCCTTCCTTCTGGGCCCACCGAAGATTACACATCCCTGCCCCTGAAATTAGCTATATGACATGCTCTGGCCAATGAAATAGGAGCTCAAGTAATATGTTACTTCTGGGTGGAGACCTTTCAGAAGTAGTGTCTGTTCTCCCTGTTCCCTTCCCCATGAGCAGTGATACGAACTTCCAGGTGAGTTCCTCCGTGAGGGCAGCAGGGAGCAGAGCCCTGCCCCCACCCTCCTGGATATGTGTGAGTGAGAAGTAAACCTTTGTTGTTTTAAGCTATTGAGATTTGGAGGGACTGTTTGTTACACAGCTTGATGTTACATATCCTGACTGATATAGGTCAGGAAAACAGGGATTATTGCCTTTTACACTTCCCTGGGAAGTTGGGATCATCAAAAGAGATGTATGTAACAACAGGGGTTAGATTGTCACCTTATCACTCACCCTCATACCCTCTCATGCTTTATATCTGGTGATGAGTCAGATTTCTCATAGGTCAGTGGCTTCCCACTGAAAGAATATGGCATTCACTCATCCATCCATTTGTATTGTGGAGATATTAATAGTATCTCCGATCTAGGGTTGTGATGAGGATGAAATGCATTAATGTGTGTAGGGTTCTTAAAAGAGTACTTGGCATATGGTAAATACTATATAAGTGTTTCTATTATTGTTATCATTTTTTTTAGTTCATTTATGAAAATTTACTGAGCATTCACTGTGTTTTCTGGGAATAGAGAGAACAAAGCTAATCTCTTCTTGCCTTGGGAGAGAAAGGCCCAGAAAAGAATGTAGGTGCCAGCACGGAGGTGGCAGGCCTGTGAGTGAGCACAGAGTGCTATGGCATCTTCCGAGAGGGAGGGGCTCTGTGTAGGCTGGTGTGTGGGTACCAGGGTGGCCTTGTGCTTTGAGATAGAGCCCAGGGGCCTGGCTGGGGGTGGCGGGCAGCAGTTACATAAGCCTCCAGCTTGGGAGCCAGTGCGCTGCTCTACCGGTGCTGTTTGCAGCCCCCACACGCACCTTGCTCCTCTGCGGCAGGGCTGGGGTGGGAAGGGGGGAGGAGGAACGTCAGAGCAGCTGCTTCAAGTCTGGAAGCATCTTCCTCCACCTTCCTGGGGGAAGAAGACAAGAGGCCAGCCTCCAGCGCCGACCCCTGGCCTCAGGTGAACAGTTCGTAGCCGCCGTCTAGTCCTTGGCCCAAGCCATCTGCTCAGCCCTTTCTTCCAGCGCAGTCTGGTCTCATCCGGCTCTGTGGAGGGGTAGGGGGCTGGAGGAGAGGGGAGGAGGATAGGGGTTGGGAGCTGGCTGGGCTGAGTGAACATAGAGATGGTGGGTCAGGAAGGAAGGCCAGGGAATCACGCACTAAGGACAGAGGCTGAGGAAGAGAGGATGGAGGGAAGGTCAGGGCTGCTGGGGGCGAGTGCCTTGGGGGCAGGTGATGGAGGCCCAGGCCAAGCTCCTCGGTTGCCTTTGTCCATTCATCCCCCTGACATGGAAGAGAACTCTGACCATTGGAGCCCAAGAGGACCTGGGCAATATCAGATCATCAGCCCTGCATTATAGCTGGAGAGACTGAGGCCCAGAGAGGCCATGTAACTTCCTCACAGACACACAGCCAGTTAGGGGCTTACCCAGAGTCAGAACCCAGACCTCTTGGCTCTCAGTCCAGTGCTCCTCACATGATACCACACTGCCTTTTGGGGCCTTGAGGCCTCCTGTTTCATTGGGAAACCGTAAAGTAAGGGGGGCCGTGTTGCTGCCATTGCTAGTGCCTGCCCTCCATCCTGTTCTCCCACCTCCATCTGCCTCCCGCTTCTGTGAGGCTGCCCCGTGGGGGAAGGGGCACAGCCAAGCGCAGGTTCAGTTCAGCTTTTCCACCCGCAGAACCCAGGGCTGGGCATGTCTGCTGCAAAAGGTCTGGGAGCAGCCTTGCTCACCCTGTGTACCCACCTTCTTTTTAGAGGCAACCTGTCGGGGCAGGGGCCTGGGGTGGGGCCTCTCCTTCAAGACCTGTGCTGGGCAGTCTCTCAGATGGCCTGACTTGTCCTACCTCCTGGTGCGTGCACTCTTGTGTCATCCTCCCTAGCCTTGAATGTGGGCTGATTTAGTGACTTGAGTCTAAAAATAGAACATGGCACCAGTGACGGGGATGTCGCTCCTGAGATTTGGTTACCAAAGATGGTGGCTTGCGTCTGTGGTGTCTCCTCCCTCTCTCCCTTTCTCTCTTGCTCGCTGGGAGCCAGCTGCTATGATGTGAGCTGCCCAGCTAAGCCAACGTCCAGCCAGCACCCAAGGCCAGCCAGCAGCTGTGGGAGTAAGCCTGGAAGTGAACCCTCCCTAGACGAGCTTTCCAATGAGAACACGGCCCTGGCTGACGCCCTGACTTCAACCTCGTGAGAAACCCTGAGCCAGAGAGCCCAGCGAAGCTGTGCCCAGATTCCTGATCCTAGAAACTGAGATAATGTTTGTTTTAAGCCACTAAATTTGGGGGGAATTGGCTGCACAGCCCCGGACAACTTAATCCAACCCACCACTGCCACCGCCTCCCGCAGGGGAAGGGGCACAGCCAAGTGCAGGTTCGGATCCTGTGCTGTCCCGCCTTTGCCCGCTTGTCCTCCCCACTCCCTCTCACTCCACAGAGACCTAAGGGAGAATTCACAGTCTCAAGTTCTGGTTCTCCACGTTTTCTTGCCTGACCTTGACCTGACCTTGGGGAAGCCATTTCACCCTCTCTGGGTTCATTTCCTCTCGCTTAAAGCCACTTACTGACTAGTAATAACTTCCCAGGTGCACAGGTCTGTGCAGTGTACACAGCCATTCTCACCTAGCCTCTCACTTTGATTCATAACCGCTTGGAGATGAATTTAGGACAGGTCTCCACATCTCCCAATGACAGAAGAACAGACTGAACCCCAAGATGAGAGATGGTTTGCTGGAGGACACGTCGCGAGGAAACAGCAGAGCCCAGACGAGGCCTCTGACTCCAGGTCAGGGACAGTGTGGGAAAGGGTGACAGCGTTTCCTGGGATGACAGCGATGACGGTGAGGGTCAGCTTTTGCCTGTGACGTGTGCCGCACTGGCCACATTCTCCACATAGCGTGCCTGTTGTGCTGTAGAAGCTGGAAATCTCTGCAATGACATTTTTCAGGCTCTCCTGCAGGTAGCAGTCCAGCTGTAACATGAATCTTGCCATAAAGAGCACCTGCACAGACTAGAATTTGGAACTGAGTTTTGTGGGGAGAGAGACAGCACAGAGCACCCATTTTGCTGCTTGGATTGCATTAGAGCAGGCATGGTTCCAGAGCTGGCAACTGCGTGGTCACTTCCCTTTTTCACAGTTTCCTGATGGAGGCAAGAGCTGCAGCCCCCTTGGTGGCCCAGTTCTGCAGTTTTGGACAGTTGTTTTGGACCGTTGTTCCTGGATCCTCAGCCATTTCATATGCTTTTTTAAAAAAAAATCTCTTTTTGATCAGACTAGCAAGAATAGATTCTGTTGTTTATCACTGAAGACTGGCTGAAAGTCACACCTTCTCCAAGGACAAGGTCACTGGAAGTCCCCACTCAGCAACCTCCACTACCTTCCAGGAAAGCAAGAGCTTCCTTCTCTTGGTATCCACATATCGGACCCAGGGCAGCTCTCTGATTGGCTCCGCTGGGCCAGTCCTTCTCTCTTGGACCAATCACAGTTGCCAGAGAGATGGGGTCAATGACTGATTGGTCAGACCTGGCTCCTTTTCTGCCACGGTGGCCTCTTCCTAGAAGAGGGGGATGAGAAAACTCAGGCACGTATAAAGCATTAAATAATGAGTCTGTTTGACACTACCTCCCAAAAGGAAGCCCTATTAACGAATCCAGCGGAGGCCATCACTGTAAGCCCAGAGGGCAGGAGGTTATTATAGGAGCCCCAGAGCCCCTGCTCGTAGGCAGCCATGTCTGTTCCTTACCCCTACCACCCTGGAGGGATGCGGAACTACCCCCCATCTCTACCCCTGACAAACTTTGGGTGGGGAGGGAAAACTAAGGCTCAGAAGAAATGGGGAGCCTGGGAGGCCAGGGGACAGGGAAGGAGATGGGTGTTTGGATCCAGTCCCCCCAGTTCCCATCCACTGCTGAACCTGGAACCAGACAGGCCTGGGCTGTGTGAAACTCTGGCCAGGGCCTCTGTCTCAGCCCCAGTGTTCTCATCTGCAGAGTGACGGTGACAGTGGCTTTGATGGGGCGGTGTGTGTGTGAAAGTGCCTACCCCAGGGTCTGGCCATAGCAGGCTCTTCCCTGTGACGCCAGCAGTGACAGCAGCACTCGATTCCACTTCTGCCAAACAACTTTCCCGTTGCCATGGTGACTACACTGGCGGCGAGTCGGGCTTATTTTAGAACTTGGTCCACACGGCAGCCACTTTGTCCCCCCGCCCTCTTGCTGCGGCCTTTGTCCTGTGGGCCTGTCCCCTGACGCCTGGGCCGGGAGGGGCAGGTGGAGGGAGAGAGGAATTCCTCCTGGGCCTCGCCTCAGGCCTCCCTGCCCCCTCCCTCCAGGCCCCAGACTTTGCCTCTCTGGCCTGGACTGGACACTGGAGCCAAGTTCTAGCCCTACTTCGGTTGTGGGCCTGATGGGCGACCTCTGGGGCCTCTGTCTCCTTGAGAGTGAAAAGAGGATGATGTTTTTGCTGGACTTCCCCAAATGGAAGGAGAATGTCTAGTGCTCTGTGATCCAGATGTCACCTGGGCCCCCTGCCCTTGCAGATCCCAAAGCAGCAACTCCCGCCTCCCCTCCCCCAGGACCCCCAGCTCTGTTTCCTCGGACGGAATCCAGCTTCTGGAGCTTCCCAGGGTGTCACTCAGCTCCCTCTGCATGACATCACTCCAGATGTGGAAGTTAGCCCCTTTCTCAGTTTCCACAAAAGCCCTCTCTCCTGTGTGAGGCAGCAGACTTCACTGCTGATGGAGGGAGGCAGCGAAGGTGGGAGGGTTTGCACTGAACCCAAACCCACGGCTTCATGCTTTCCCTGAGAAACTTGGCGTTCTTCCTGTTTCCTTGTCATTGCCCACCCAACCAAGCCCCCCAACAGGAGGTTCTGCCCTATACCACTCCCGGGCGTGGCCCAGAGAGGGAGCAGCTTGCCCAAGGACACACGGCAAGTTAGCTGCACTTCCGCACGTGTCCTTTTCCCACTCTCCTATCTTCCTATTCACCACTTCAGGAGTGAGAGCTAGGAGGGGAAAGGTTTAAGATCCCCCAGACAGAGGGACCCTGGCATAGGCCATCATCTCCTAGGCAAAGCTGTCACTGCCTCTCAGACAGAAGCTGAGGGGGTACATGGAAATGACCGTGCTCTTAGCCTGGGGACTGCTGCTTGCCTGGTGTCCTCCATCCACCCATCTGTCATCCATGCATCCATCCATCCATCCATCCATTCCACAAGTACTAAACATTGTGCATATTTGGGACAAACCAGTTAATGTAGCACGTTTAAGTTATTTTTGTCTTTTCTCTCCCCCCCTTCTTTTCCACCTTCCTTGTCTCTCCACCCCCACTCTCTCCCTTTAGGGAGAGAACACTGAACTTGGAACTGGAAGACTTTTATGTTCCAGTTCTGTCTCTACCACGTGGTAGCTACATGAGCTGGGTACTTACTTTTCTGAAACATCTGGGAACTGCATTTTCCTCATTTTGAAAGTGGTGATGTTGAATATTACAGGATTATTGTAGTGATAAACTGAACCATGGGTACGCTTTGCTCTGTGCCCGAGCAGAGTGGACACACGGGGGTATTGATTGCACCCCTCTTCCTCATGCATTAATTTCAGAGAAACTCGGAAATGTTAATAAAGAAAGAAGAGCCCCCTAGAATCCCACTGGTTTCCTTGGTTGCCCACTGTCAAGTTCCCACGTTTCCCTTTGGAAATTCTAATTCACATGCAGACATCACTTTCATGCAGCTGTGATCATATTGGAGATGCAGCCTGGGGTCCTGGCACTTCCCCTAATATCATATCACAATATTTAGATGTTCAAAGAGTCTTTGACAAGGCCCTGTGATAAAGGATGTTAGTGGGGAAAAAATCATGAGAAATGGGGACATTTGGCTTGGAGTCAGAGCCTGAGTGAGATATCCAGGCCCTTCTGGGGCTGGAGAAGCACGCAGGAGGCCCTTTGGGGAGTCATGATGGAAATGGCCGTGAACTGGAATCTCACTGGATCTCAACTCCCCCATCTGTGAAATGGGAGCATTGAACTAGCTGATCCCTGAAGCCCCTTGAGGCCCCTTGAGGTCCTTGAGGTCTGTGACCCATGCACTGGCTGGAATATTTTTGACACCCCAGGTGCAACAGGGGAGAAGACCGGGAGAGGCATGAACCCTGCCCTCAGTGACCTTCCAGCCCAGTTGGAGCCACAAAGCCAAGCCACAAAATCCAACTTAAGAATGATTATTCAAGAATTATACAGAAGAATAGAATTCCAACCACAGCAGTGCAAACAGCTATACTTTTCCCGGTGGTTGGAGCAGGACTCCGGCTTCCATAATGTCCAAGGAAGTCAAGAGCTGCTTCGGGGCAGGGATGATGCCTCCCTTGCCTCGGTGTCCCCAGCCCCAGCACCAAGCAGGAGCCTAGGGGGGCGTGTGGTGAAGGAACCCTGTGTCCAAGGGGAGCTCTGTCCAGGAGAGCGCTGGGGAGAGGAGCTTGAGTGGAAAGTCCTGGAAACTCACTGTGGGAAGCGCGAGAGAAGGGACTGGACTGCTTACCTGGAGGCAGGAAGGCTCAGGGGACATGATGCCATGTGGAAGATGGATTAGCAGTGTGCTGGTGGCCCGGGGGCAGGGCTGGGACCAGCAGGAGGAGGAGCCTAAGGCTACACACAGCTCAAGCAGGGCGACCCCACACCCCTGAGCTCAGTTCGGGGATCATCACACCGGATACCGGCACTACTCACTGCTTGCCACGCACCCACGGGCACTGTGCCGAGCCATCTCCACGTGTTCCTGTCTGTTTAGTCCTCACAACAGCCCTACCCAGTATGTGTCCTCATTTTACAGACAAGGACATTGAGGCACAGAAAGGGTAAGTCACCTGTTCGGAAGCGGAGGGGTGGGATCTGAATCCAGGGGATGAACATCCTGACAGTGGGGCTCTGTGAGCAGAAGTGAGAGAGGATGTAAGAGAGTGGAGGAGGGGCAGGGTGAGATGGCCCCTGAGGCTCCTATGGCTTTAGAGACTCATCTGGGAGGGCTCCCTGGAAGAGGTGCCCTTAAGCTAAAACTTGAAGAGTGGGAAATCTCAATGGAGAGGAGCAGCAAGGGGGTTTGAGGCCAGGGAAGTGGTTCATACAGAGGCCTGTAGGTGAGAATGTGGTGTGGGTGTGAGGGTTGGGTGGGGACCAATGGGCCAGGGCTAGAACTGCCTAGAAGAGACACAAAGCTACAGGCAGGGTCCCTTGTTTGTGTTCAAAGGGCCCTTCCTGTTGGGCAGCAAACTTATTTCAACTTCATCTTGACTGACATCCTCCCTCTGCCCTTCCAGCCTCCCTACTCCTGTCCAGTCTCATCAGTCTATAGAATCCAAATCTGACCGGGCTGCTCCTGCTCAGGAACCCTCCATGGCTCCTCATTGCCCAAACATAAAGTCCAAGCTCCGCCTTTTGGTGTTGTTTCAAGGCCTTCCAGCCCCATCTGCTACCCGACACTACCCTGTGTCTTATGCTCCAGTCTCGGCGGGCTGCTCACCGTCCCCTAAACACACCTCGTGTTTTGATGCCCACAGTGCCTTTGCCCTTGTGGTGGCTACTCTGTCTGCCCTCCCGGAGCTGCCCTTGCCCTGCTCTCCCTGCTCCTTGTCCTGGGAGGCTGGCCTACAGAGACGGTGTTGCGCTTTTCGGTGGCTACTTTAACAAATGACTGCAAACTCAGTGGCTTAAACAACACAAATTTCTTCTGTTACAGTTCTGGAGCTCAGAAGTCCTAAATGAGTCTCACACAGCTCAAGTCAAGGCGTCAGCAGAGCGGGTTTCTTCTGGGGGCTCCAGGAGAGGACGTTTCCTTGTCTTTTCTGGCTTCCGAGGCCAACTGCACTCCTTGGCTCCTGGCCCCTCTCCATCTTCAAAGCTGGCAGTGGAGACTCTTCCAGCCTCTCTGACCTCAGGTTCCAACATCATATCTGCTTTCTCTGACTCTGATCCTCCTTCCTCCCTCTTTAAGCACCTTTGTAATTACATTGGTCTCACCTGGATCATCCGGGATACTCTCCCCATCTCAAGGTCCTTAATTTCATCTCATCTGCAAAGTCCTTCTTTCTGTGTAAGGGTCCAGGGATGCATCTGTGGACACTTGTGGGGAGCATCATTCCACCCTCTTGTTTTCCTGTTGGGTTTGACCAATGTGCGTCAGGGACACACTGGAGGTGGACGTGGCGGGGGGTGGGGTTGGGGTGAGGGTTCTGGGCTCCCTCCCACGGGGCTGTTGTGTTGGCTGCATCTCTGCTTCTGGCCAGCTGTGGGAGTGGCTTTTGCTCTCGGGGCCCTGGCCCTCCTCGGCCTGGCTCTCATGAATCACCTTGGTTAAAGTTCCCCTGGTGGCGTGTGTGGGGCTGGCATAGGGGAGCGGCGGGCATGGCACCTGGGGTGCAGACTTAAAGGAGTGCCCACTCTCGGGGCTGTGCCAGCACCTCGCCCTCCTCATCCCAGCCCAGCCCTGTGCTGGCGCCTCCTTTCCTGCCTGGAATTTGCTGCACCACATCTTAAAGTGGGATCAGGGATGCCTCATAGGAGGGCTTTGATGGTTAAATGAGATGGTGCTATGAAAGAATAGCCTGGTGCCTGGCAGACAGTGGAGGCTCATCCGTGTCAGCATCAGTGGTGTGGTCATTGCTAGAGACCTGGAACGGTGGCTGGATTTAATAGAACTGGGAGGCAGGAGAGAAAGATATATATATATATATATATATATATATATATATATATATGACAGTATATATAGACTATATATATATATATATATATATATATATATATAAATTTATAGAGAGAGGGAGAGAGAGAGAGGAGGTTAAGAAGGGCTTTATGGGTGGGAGAGGAGGCGGAGAAAGGCCATGAGGCTGGGGAACGAAGGCTTCCAGGTGGTGTGATGCGAGGGGGGAGGCAGTGAGATCAGAGGGCGTCAGCCCTGGTCTGCCTGGCTCAGATGAGAAATGCTCTGTCACAAGGTGCCACCTGCCAGTCAGCTGCTCTCAAAATAGCTGTCCCTGCTGGGGCTGTGGCTGGGGGAGAGTCGGGGCTGTGGCTAGGGGAGAGTCAGGGCTGGGAACCCTGTCTGGACACATCCTGGGGCCCTGGATCCTACGGTCCTGAGTCTGGCAAGGAGCCCCTGTGACCTGGGTCTTGAGTGGCTGGGACTGGGGCTTAGGATTCCCTTCTGCAGGGTCTTGTGTGTGTGTGTGTGTGTGTGGTAGGCTGGGGTCAGGGAAAGTGCTGGGACAGGCAGGGAATGGCCATAAAAATAATAATAATCACCATAGTGATCGTCTTCATTACCATCATCAAAAATGAGGTGTACACAGCAAAGCTGCTCAGCCATGTTCATCTACCTTCCTTTTAAAGAAAGCCAGGTGTGTCTGGGGCAGCCCAGGGACCACAGCCACCTCCCAGACTCCTTTGCAGCTAGGTTGACCATGTAACCTACTTCTGGCCAATGAGATGCAAATGGAGGTCAGCTCGGAGGGCCCCGGGAAAGCTGCTGTCTTCCTCTTGGCTCTGCGAGTCTCCGTGCCAGTCTCCTGCTTTCCTGCTACAGATGAGCCATTTCTGACTGGCCAAGGAAGACAGGCAGGAGAGAAGACAGGTAGGAGAGAAGCCGGCTGTCTGGAAAACAGGAACTGGGCTGTCATGGAAAGAATATAGATGCCGGGCCACACTGTTCTGAGTTTGACCCACTAGCTGTGTGACCTTCACGAGCCTCCGTTGTCTCACCTGGGAAATGGGAAGAAGAGTGAGCACCGTTGAGACCTTGCTGTGTCTCGTAGTCCTAATGGGCCTTCAGGCCATGAAAGGAAAATGTAATACGGTGTTAGGTGCATTTGACTATGTTTTGGAAATGTTTTTGGCATTTTAGCCCAATTCGGTTCAGTAGACATTCTCAGAGAAACCTGATACCCAGAAAATTGGAGCAACTGCACTGATGGGGTTTCTTGTTACAGTGTATTGCAACGTTCTGATCTGTGCCTGTCACCAACCCCAGACCTTGTGTTCTTCAAGGCCAGTGACAGTGTGTCTGGTTTCCCTCTGTGTGTCCATCAGCTGGCCCTGAGCCTTGCACACAGCAGGCATCACCTAGATATTGACTGAATGGACGGATTCATCTTTATCCAGACAGCAGACACCCTACAGTGTTTTTTTGTGCTGGGCCCTGAATTAGGCACTGGAACAAATGAAACCAAGAACACACAAGGGGTCACTGATGGACAAGGGCCAGGGTGTTCCTCCTGGAGGGACAGATCTGATTTAACAGGGAGCGTTGTCTGGAGTGAGAGGAACAAAGCCTTCGCTGGGGAATGCCGGGCTGTTTTGGGGAGGAAGTGGGCCACTGTGACCAGTTCTTGGCTGGAACATGCTAGCACCTGGTGTCCTCATCAAGAAAGCAGGTGTCCAGGTGTGGGACTGAAAGAAAGCCCTCTCTCCTGACCCTTGTGCCCCTGTACACTGATACGTAAGACCTTGCCCAGCCTGCTGCCACTGCGTCCCCAGCTCCGGGATGGCCAGGCCACCTGTGAGTGAATGAACGAGTGAACAGACGAGTTGAGGGGCAGCTCAAAGCCTGCAGGCGAGGCCAACACGGAAACCACCAAGCAAAATATCACCAAGGAGTGTTGAAATGTTCGCAGAGAAACGTCGGGGCATCTCGTGCAGGGAGAGGCTGCAGGTCCCAGGGAGGAGGACGGGAGACCCGGGTCGCCTCCCTGGACTCTGCCCACAGAATCTTCCAGACTGTCTCCTCCTCAAGTCCCAGCCTGCACAGCTCTTCTTCATAACATTCGGGTCCCTCTCGCCTCCTGCTTCCTTCTCTCGCCTCAGTTCTCTGAGCATCTCATCACCCAGGTTCTTTCTGAGAGTCTTTTCTGAATGTGAGGTTTGGTCTAAAGAGTCCACTCCCCTCCACCGACCCACCTGCTGCCCAGACGCCCTGTGTGCGCCGAGCCCTCCGGGGGCCTCAGCATCGCCCCCACCTGCACCGTGGTCTGTCCCTCCACCTCCACCTCCTGGAAACAATCTCCGCTTGGCTCAGATTGCGGAACCAGCTCAGGAGCGGCAGTTAGCCCAGGGCCCCGAGCCAGCTCCGGTCCCTCAAGATCATGTGTGCTCGGAAAAGTCAGGGGGCCTCAGTGTCCTCGTCTTCCGTGGGGAAAACAGAAGCTTCCTGTGAGGTTTAAACGTGGGGACGTGTAGGAAAGCGCTCTGTAAACTGCAAAGAGCAGAACAGATGGGAATGTTACTATTCACGCTTCCTCCCCGCTGGTTTGGGGGTTCCCAACCCAGATGAGATTTGGGGGGCCTGCACAAAGACCCCTTTCTCCTCCTGGGTTTGCTCCCCTCTTCTCTCACCGGTGCCTGAGATTCCATCACTAAGGGTTTTTTTCTGCTTTTCTCCAATCCTGGGAGGAAGGTGTGGGTGCTCTACGTGTGGGTCAGTAGCCTTTCTTCAGGGGTGCAGTGGCAAGGAAATGGAACTGGGAGGGAAGGGCAGCTGCGTTGTCTGTGGACCCCCCAGCCCCCCCAGGCTGACCCCAGGCGGCCTCCGGAGCCTGGCATTTGCACCCAGTAAGTGATCTAGGAGTGTGACCCAGCAGGTTGACTCAAACCACAAAAAGCCACCACACTCTCCCCAGTTTCCTTTCGGTGGTAAAGCATCCCCTCCTCCCCTGTGTGCTGGGGGTGAATTTCTCGGTCCCTCTCAATGCCATCAGTGTCTCGGGTCTGCAGATGTTTGCTCTGAACTGTGAGACTGGAGCACCAGGTGTGGTGGTGGGATTGGTGCCAGGATGCTGGGGCTGGACAGCCCTTCACTCACTGCCTGGCCCGGAAAGGTTTCTGACCCTCTCCATGCCTCAGTTTCCCCTTTTTGAAGATGGGGATTATCAAGGTACCCGCCTTGCATGGTGGTTGTGAGGAGTTAATGAAGTGAGATGTAGGGAAAGCCTGGCCTACAGGACGGGCTAAATCAGCCTTAGCTTTGTGGTTATCCTTCTTAGGTCCTTCCCGAATCCTGGTCCCTTTGTCCCCTTCTGGGCCATGGCGAGAGCTTCCTCCCCGGCCCCTCTGCAAAGTCCTCTCCCACCACATCTGTCTCCTCTTATAGCAACCAGACATCGTCCTAACCCCCATGTCTGCTCATGCCTCTCCTCTGCTCCAGACCCTTCAGGATCTCACATTCATTTATTCACTCACTCAACGCATACTTGAAGTTCTCCATCGCATCAGACCCTGTGCGAGGCATGAAGACACAGCAGTGCTCTGGTATAAGACAAGACAATGGTGACAAAACGGGTAGAATAATGAGAGAGCATGTTAAGTGCTGTATATCAGTCATTTATTGTCACGATCATGCCACTTAACAAACAATCCCCAGAATCACTGGCTTAAAGTAACAATCACTTAATCTCACTCCCAGGTCTGTGGGTGTGCTGGGGATCAATGCATCTCGCTGGGCTCAGGGGGTTTGGCTCCAGGGCTGCTCCCCAGGTCTCTCATCCTCGGGCTGCTAGCCACACTTTTGTCCCATGGGGATGGCAGAAGGGCAAGGGGTGGAGAGAAACCTGTAATGCCTCTTAAGGCTCAGAACTGGGACACCTGCACTTGTGCCCATGTTTTATAGGCCAAAATGAGTCTCACGGTCATGTCCACCTTCGGTTGCTGGGAAAAGATCCCTTGCCTCTGGTGGGAGATCCTGCAAATCCACAAGACGCGTGGTGGGCGGGAGAATGGGGAGCAGGAGGGACTGTGTCGGGTTCTGCAGGAAGCAGGGAGGAAGCTAAGATGGGTAATCCCCCAGGTGGCTGTTTCAGGTGGCCAGTCACGGTCAGCCTCTCTGAGCCGCCCAGGCTCAGGCCTAGACCTGAAGGAGGAGCAGAGCCTGTGGGGAGACAGGGAAAAGCATTCTAGGCAGAGGAAAGAGCAAGCACTTGAAGTCTGAAGCAGGAATGAGCAGCAGCGTCGTTGGAACCGACCAGAGGCAGAGGGGACGGGAGTGGCAGCGGCGGGCTCTCCATCGCCCTCAGCCCGGGGCCGGGCTCTGCTGCCCGCCCGCCAGGGGCCCACCCTCCGGTCCACGCTGAGCAGCCCTGCCCTGGCCCACAGGCGCCTCCCTGGTGCTCTCTGCCCCGTCCCGCTGGAGTGTGGCCGATCTCCCAGAGCCCTTCCTGCCTCCGGGCCTTTGGCTGCGCTGGTGTCTCCTGCCTGGAACACCCTTTCTCCTCCCCTGGCTAAATGCTACTCATCTAAGATTAAACTTGGAAATCATTTCCTTTAGGAAGCCCTCCCGGTGCCCGAGACTGGGCGAGGTTTCCCTTTCGAGGTTTCCCGTAGCACCGGGCCTGCCTCCAACACACTCCCTGGAGACGCGGCGCGGCGAATTTGGTGCCAGCAGAGGCCTTGCCAAGAAGAGGTGTCCTTAAACATTTGTGGAATGAGTAAATGAAAAATAAGCCCATCCCCCTCTCAGGCCTACACCTATGATTAAGATGGGCCCAGGCTTAAAGCCCGATCCACGGTACTTCTGTGTTTTAGAACATACCTACCTCCGTTGCTGCATCTGATTCTTTCGTTGACTTAGCAGATATTTACTGAGCGCCGGCTCTGGGTCCGGCACCGAGGGAGACCCTTGGGATTCTAGTTCCTGGTGTCTAGCAAAGTGATTCAGTTTTGTGTGTGTGTGTGTGTGTGTGTGTGTGTGTTTTCCTTTTCATATTCATTTTCATTGTAGGTTCAAAGCTGATTGTTTGAAGCAAAGGGGTGTGAATTTCAGATAAGATGGCCAGGGAAGGCTCTCAGGAGAGGGGACATGCCATCAAAGTCCTGCATGGTGTGTGAGTGGCCATCTCGGGGAAGAATGTTCTGGGTGGGAAGGAGAGCAGGGGCCAAGCTCCTGGGTTGGACAAGGCCTGGTGGGTCTGAGGGTCTGCGGCCTGGGGCTGCCCCCGCCGGTGTGGGGAGAAGCAGGGAGGGGCTCAGAAACAGAAGCCGCCCCTTTGCGGCTGGAGCAGCCCTGGAGGTGATGCACAGGCCGGGACTGAGTCTCAGATCTGCATGTCCTTGGCCACTGTGAGCCTTGGATGCATCACTTAATGTTTCTGAACCACGGTCTCCGCCTCTGGAGGGAGGGAGACACACCTCTCCATCTCCCAGGCTCACCTCCTTCCTTCCCTCCCTCCGCCCACCTCCAATCCTCACATGTCGTCGTCTGAGGGGCTTCTGGTCTGTTCTGTGCTGCCGGGAGGTCTATTATGGACAATTCCTGTGAAGGAGCAGGAAATGGGGCTGTCCCGTTCCAGCTGCCTGCCTGGCCTCCCAGCCCAGGGTCCATGCTCCACATGGCCACAGGAGCTCAGCCAGCCCTGCCCAAGCTTCTCTCCCCGACCTCGCACCCTGACCAGAAGCCAGGCTGTTGGGAGTTGAGGGTAGAGCAGAAACAATGGATTGATGCCAGTTCCCCTCCTGTCCATCTCCCAGCGCGGACCTCTGGACAGGGAAGGGCACACTCTCGTCCCGAGGTCTGGGTGTTTGGGCTGAGCGGGCGTGGGAAGGAGCCCTGTGATCTCAGGTGAGCTGCCTTACCTTGCTTCAGATAGCTTTTCGCATCCTCAGAGTGGGGATAATGGAATCCGCCTCCTAGGACTGTGGTAAGAATTAAATGAGGGATTTTGGAAGGAGCTCTGCCCACGGTTGAATTCCAGATTGACTTGCGTACTTCCTTGGTGACCTAATTCCACCTCTCTGAGCCTCAGTTTCCTAATCTACAAAATCAGGAAAGAAGGCTGCCCGGTGGGATCGCTGGGATAAGGCGAGGGCCAGGAGGCCCTCACACCCCTCTTTTCCCCCTGCCTCTGCCCCATCCTTCCCTCATTTCCTTCTGGAACCCACCTCAGGGGAGGAAGGAGGGCTCCTGTCTCTCTCCAAGTGGGTGAGGACCTCCCCGGCCTTGCCCTCGGACTTGACCCATCCCAGTTTCTGAACTGCTTCCCTTCAGGATCAGCCCTTCCCCCCATTGGAGAACCAGACCCAAGCCACGGTTGTGCCCACACACTCCTCAAGTGCAGAAGACCTGTCTCAATGTGCAGTTTCGGGCACGCGGGTGTTTGCTGCTTCCAGCATCTTCAGAAGCAGGTCCTAGTCTTAACACGCCACTTGTTAGAGGAGAGGGTCAGAGGTCTAAATGAAAACCGGGGTCTGTCGGACTCCTAAGCCAGGCTCTTTCTGTTCCTGCTTTTCCACGGGGGCCGCATGTGTGTGTGGAGGGCTCTGACCTCTCTCCTTCCACCTAGTATGCAGGCAAAAGAGCCAGAAAGCAGAATGGATGCTTGAGCGGAGAGTGTGCAGGTGAGTGAATGAACGAATGACTTACAAGGGTGGGAGTGAATGAATGTGTGCATTTGCAGAAGCCCACTGTCCTCTTTCCAAAACCCCTCTTCCCTCCATGTTCTACCCCAAACCTGGTCGTTTCACCCCACCATTGCCCCGGGCCCCTCCCCTGCCCACCATGCAGCCATCTTAGGTCCCCAGTAGACAGAACCCCACCTCACCTGCAGCCCACTGGCATCCTCAGGATGCTCTAGGGGGTTGCCTTGGCAACCATAAGTTTCCAATTGAAGCAAAAACTTCCTACCACAGTTTGCGATGGAGAATGACAGGGGAAGAAGTGATGGTGGAGCAGGTTGCCACGGCAACCAGAATATTTAAGTCAGACACCACTGTGGGTCTCAGTGTGGGGAGATTACCACCCTTAGCAAGTCAAACAGACTTGGCCTCTCTGCCAGGCAGCTCCTCCAACACCATGCTGTGCATTTGTGGGCAAGGTGGCAGCCGGGCCTGCCTCGAAGGGCCAAGATGATTACTCTCCAGCCTTCGGTTTTCTCCGACAGGGATAAACCCCAGGTGGCTTTGAGCAGGGCAGGCTCAGGTGGACGGAGCTCCTGGAGCATGACTTTTGTGTCCTCAGTCATCTCCATATTGGGTTGTGCTTTTTCGTCACCATCTCACCGCTGCCCTCCTTCGTTAACTGGTCTGTCCTTTGCCCCCCAGGCAGAAGCAGACGAGGGCTCTCAGTACAGAGAAATGTGTCCCTGGCTGTGTCAGCAGCAGCTTCTGTGTGGGTTAAAAGAATGAGCATCTCTCTAGGGAGAAGGAGGGAGAAACTGAGGCTGGCAGGTGGCGAGGAGCGGCCACCTTCTGATCCGTGAATAGATGAGGCCACTTGAAGGCAATCAGGCCCTTTGGCCTCCTCCGGGGACTGTCTGAGCCCCACCTGGGTCCGCTTTCTGTCCTGTAAGGCAGTCGGGGTGAGGCTGGCTTGGCAGGGATGGGGCCCACAGCCCTGGCTGCCTCAGCCCTGGCCTCTGCTCCAGTGCTGTCCTCTAACCCTTGCGGGAAACTTGCTTGGACTGAGATGGGGGTTGAACCCAGGGCCTGCTGTACGTACTCACTGGGTGGGATGCACATATCGCCCCGCCCTGCCCTCCTCCATGGTCCCCTTAACTATGGACGTCCCAGTGCCTCTGCCCTGATCTCCCAAATGCCTTCGGCTCCGTCCTCCAGGACTTTGCACCTGTGGAGCCCCTGCCCAGATCACGGTCCCTCTAAACACCTCACTCCCCTCCACCTCTCACGCCCTGGCCTGGATCACACCACACCCCCTTCTCCAGTTTCTTCTGGATCACACCACAGCCCCTTCTCCAGTATCTTCGTTGCTGGCGTCACACTGAATCAGGTCTGTCTCCAGGAGAAGGGAATTCGGTCTCACTCATCTGCCCCTTCCTGCCTAGAGGGCATCAGGGCGGGGCCCAGTGGGCACGTGCTGGAGGAGAGGGCAGGTGGCTGCCTCAGGGGCTCCCCGGGAGAAGTGACACTAAGAATCACACTTGCTTCCACGTGGGAATGCCTGGCACCGGGCCGGGTGTCCATGACGACAATTGTCGCTCTCAACTTCCTGTGCAAAACGAAGAAGAAATGTCCAGGAGCAGAAGCCCAGCCCTCCCCCCATTTTCCAGCTGGTGCTTCCCCCTCCATGTGGGTTTCTGTTCAAGAACCACCTTTGCCCACCCTCCGGGCTGAGACCGCGGGGCCGGCGCGGCCAGCTCGCTTGAAAACAGGCCAGTTTTTAAACAGTTCTGCCACTTGTGGACTTCTCTCTCCTTCAGACATATATACATGTGGTTTCTCCTCTTCTCACCTCCTCCTCCACCTCCCCTACCTCCCTCTGCCTCACCCTCCAAGCCTGAGCCATGTTCTTCAGGACCTCACTTCACCCCTGGACCGGGCCTCCCACAGCTCTCCATGGGTAAATATTTACATCTCGAGGGTGTTCTGGAGAATGTAATTGCCTTCTGTTAAACAAACAGTGACACTGAAGGAAAAGGGTCCCCTTCTCCCCCGGGATCTTAGGAGATGCCTGCCCGAGACCATCCTGTCTCCAAGGCTCCTTTCCCATCCACCTGCTCCTCACAAGGAGGCCTTGGTGTCGTGACTCCTGCTGAGCTCAGAGAAGCTGAGCAAACTGGCCAGAGCAGCACAGTAGCCATGACGGAGACAGCGAGCCTGAGGAACGTGCACAATTCATGAGCAGGTGTTGGGTGCAGAAGGAGACACGCATCAGTGGCTCTGGGTTCTTTTATCAGCCCAGGCAGTCTGCCCACCCCTCTCATGTTCCACAGGGGAATGGTGGCCACCCTCTCCCGATGGCAGCTCATTCTAGGGGCTCAGTAGGGGAGGGAGAGGACAATGCCAGGGTACTGGGGAGATCTGGGGAGTGGGGCTTGGTGGTACCTCTTGAACCAGGATTCTGTCTTAACAGGACAGTCTATCCAGCACAGGCACTTGGCTGAGGGAGACCATGGCATGGGCGGCAGGCGGCCAGGAAAGGCCTAGGAGCTCTGACTCTAAGCCAAGTGTGTCAACCCTGCTCTTTCTTTGTGCCCCAAATCCTATTGTAGATGCACCAGAGAAGCTGTCTCCTTTGACTGATTCTTACACGAAAGGGAGGTTCAGATGCTCTCTTTGGAACACGGAAAATCGGAGGCAGGCAGCCAAAGGCTGAGCTCTTATTGTGCCCTCATCTTGTCCTGTGACCAGGAGACAGGCCAGCACTTGCCTTCTCAGAGCCTCGGTATTCTTGTCTGTACGATGGGGTGACGATCCTGTAACTGTGTTCCGCGTGGTCCAGTCTTGGCTTGGTGACACATGCAAGGAACAGTCTAGCAACCAGGAAATAGTCAGAGGAACCTCAGGTCTTTATTTCTTGCCTTTCTAGGAAGTCCCAACGTTGGCAGGAGGGTTGGGGTCAGGGAGAAGTTTGTTCATAATTTAGAGCAGCATTTAGAAATTCTCTCTCCCCAACTCTCTCTCTCTCTCAATATTCTTCACATAGACTGTGGCTGCCTCTCTCCCCTGCTCTCATCTTCTGACCCTGCTAAGTCCCCAGACTCCAAGCCCAAACTGCTCAGTGCCTCTCTCCCCACCGCCCCCACCCTGCCCTTGTCCCTTTGCTTGGATTGTAACATGTTGATCCAAACCAGTCTGTCCCGTAAGTTGCAACCCCCAGAGAACCAGCAGGGATGGAGGGAGAGGATGAGGGGTCCCACATTCACACCGCCTTGTCCCTGTTACTTGCTGACAGGTCACCATGCTGAGAGCTAACATATGCGGTGTGTGTGTCAGGCGCTGTGCAAATGTAACTCACAATGACCCTGGGGGGACGGGATGCGATGGTCCCTGTCATACAGCTGAAGAATCCAAGGCCCTGGGAGGTTAACTTGCCCAAGGCCTCACAACTAGTGGGTTAGCAGGGCCAGGTTCAAGCTCAGAGCCCACGCTCATAACCATCGTATCATGCTGGTGCCCACCCCTCAGAGACCACAGAGTCCACGGGCCCCACGGAGGTGTGTTCAGAGGCTCAGCCAGTGCTTGGCGTGTGGTGTGCAATAGAACTTCACTCACCACCTAAGTGAATGAAGCACTTTATGAAACACGGGGTGGGTTTTTTCGGGTGATGTCTTTGAAACGCTCGACTTCCCTATGCACTGTTTTTGTCCTTAAAGCACGAGACACCCAGAGGCAAGGCGTGGACTCTGATCGGGTGGGCCAAGCCTGGGTGCCAAGGTCTTCGTCAGCAAGGGGCTCCTGTAGACCCTGAGCCGGGCCGCAGACCGCCCCCCACGCCCCATCTGCAGAAGGCGGTCTCAGTCAGGGTTTGGAGGACTGACAGCAGAGGCCTGTGACGGAGCCCTGCCTTGGCCTCCTTCCAGCTGTGTCATTTCGGACAAGCTCCTTGATGTTTCTGAGCCTAAATTTTGTCTTCTGGTTGTTCACGCTGCCTTGCCAGGCTGCTGCAAGGTTTGGGGCTCACAGCCGCAGCGTCCAAAACCAGCCTCTGCACAGCCCAGGCGTTCTGGGCTTGTGCCCTCTTGACGCTTGGGGCTGGACCATCCCCCGTTGTGGGGACGGGCCTGTGCATCGTGGGGTGTTTAGCCTCCACTCACTAGATGCCAGCAGCGCCGTCCAGCTGTGACAACCAAACATGTCTCCAGACATCGACAAAATCACCCATGGTCAAGGACCACTGGAATAATCATAGCTACCGTTATCACTAATAATAAGAAAGGTTTTTTTTTTTTTAAAGGCCATGAAGAAGGCAGGCCCCAATGCTGCTATCACAAATGACTACTGACTTAGACCAGACACATCTGTTATCTTACAATTCTGTAGATGAGAGGGCTCACATGGCTGTTTGGGGGCTAAAATGTGGGCAGGGAGGTTCTATGGGAGGTCTGTGTCCTTACCTTTCCAGCTGCCCGCATGCCTTGACTCGTGGCCCCTTCCATCTTCAGTGCCAGCAATGGCAGTCGAGTCCTCACGGTGCATCACTCTGATCTCTTCTGCCTCCTCCTTCTGCAATTAAGACCCCTTGTGATTATATTGGGCCCACCCACGTAACCCAGGACCATTTCCCTATTTTAAGATCAGCTGATTAGCAACCTTAATTCCATAGACAACTGTAATTCCCCTTTGCCGGCACATGTAACATAATCCATTTCCAGGTTCCAGGGATTAAGATGTGGATTTCTTAGGGGAGCCATTATTTTGCCTGCTACACGTGGGCTTCTGAGGGGTAAGGGGCTATTGTAAGCATGTGCAGCTGGGGGACTGGCAGAAGAGCCAATTTGGGGCTGAGGGACTGTGGGGTTAGCGGGAAGGAGAGATCAGACTATATAGGTGACGGAGTCAGGTGCTTCAGAGGCACTTTGCGCCTGGCTGGGGATTTCTGACTTGGTTCTTAGAAGTGATGGGGAGCCACAGCAGGTTCTTGAGCGAGGCTAGGACAGAAACACTTACAAGCTTTTGTGGAAAAAGTACTTCTGCAAATGGGTCAAGGATGAAGTTGAGTGGAGGGAGGTATGAGGCAGGAGAGCCAGCTAGGTGAGATGGCAGGGGTTGGGGAGGGGTGGAGGAGTTGGAGGAGGGGACAAATGGAAGACACCAAAGCCACAGGCTGCAGTGGGACAGAGCAAGGGCTTTGTGGTTGATGCAGGTTGGAAGCTCACTCCTGCTTCTTAGCTGTGTGCGTGGGACTCACTGAGCTTCAATTTTTTGAATCCCTAGTGGGAACTGAGACAGTGGGTAGGAGAACCTGCTCGGTCACTCTGCTTTCTTCCCGGCCCATTGACAGCCCCGGTGCTCACATGGTCCTTGGCATCTTCAGATGCGTTGACATCTCCACTCTTCTTACACCCAGAGTGTCACTGATTGTGGTTGCCAGCAGGGGGCAGGGGAGGGGTAATGGAGGCTGTGACGATGACAGTTCAGTGTTCCAGGACCCTGGTGGGTGCCGTTTACTGTCGCTCTCTCCAGGACTCTCCCAGGCCCCGGAAAGGAGAGGGTGGTTCCCCGTCCCCCGGGACAGCTTTAAGGAGTTTAAGAACTCCTTGCCCCGCACAGGGAGGGCTGGTGCCTAGGTCTCTGTGCATGCCAACTTCCTCATTCGTGTTCTCAGTGGGCTCTCAGCTGGGTTCCTTTCAACTGTCAGCTCCCAGGGTGCAGAAAATGGGATTCAATTACAGCAACTTCTGGGGAGCATCCGGCTGGTGTAGAGAGAGGTCCTCCACCCACCTCTCAGCAGAGGATCCAGAAGAGAGAAGGGAGGCCCAGGGAGGTCAGTAACTGGCTCAGGGTCACACAGCCAGGAAGGTGCAGGGCAAGACCCCACCCCAGGTCTGTGCGCCCCTCAAACTCTCCACTCTCTGCATCACGCTGCCTGGGACTTCAGGTCAGGGTGGAAGACAAGAGTCCCTGAGGGTCAAACATCGGGGAGAAAGGAAAGGATTGGAAGACTCGGAGGCTCCCCAGATAGAAAGAGGTATAAAAGTACTGGCCCTGGCCAGACAGGCAGCCTCTGGCTCCTCCCCAGACAGCTCACAATCTGCCAGACGCCGGTGACCGCCCTCAACTCTGGGAAAATGAACTTCCCGAGTCCCAGAGCCACTAGAGGGAACACCACTAACACCGTGCCTTGGTGTCTTTCATGTTTCAGTGATTTGCACACAGCGTTTCTCCAGATGCTCCCAAATCCTGTGGTGAGGTGTTGTTGCTCCAGTTCACAGATGGGGAAACTGAGGTTCAGAAAAAGATTCAGCGAAGGACTAGATACCAAACCCTGTGCACAGAGCCATACACCTCAGATTCCTCTCTCATTTAGTTCCTACAGCACCCTCTGGGAGGTAGGAATAGTAATTCCCCATTTTGTGGGTGAGAGAATAGGCTGGCCCATCAGAATGTCCCCTGTCCCCTGAGTCAGAGCTCAGGAATGGACAGATGTCTTAGCTGGTTCAAGTGGAACCCTCCCTGGTGATTTTTGTGACACTTTTTGGCAGCTTGTGGGCCTCATACTTGATGTATGAGGACAGTTTCTTTACAAGATGAAAAGAGAAATAGAGCTCTGATGGTGTCATCTGAGAACCCTTGAATCAGCCAGACCTGAAGCCCACACCTCACTCTTCAGCTCTATCCTTAAACAATCAATTCTCTTCGGTTAAAGTGAGGTTCTGTCTGTTACAGGCCAGAGTCCTGAGACAACAGGAGGTCAGGGAGGAAGGGAAGGGGCAGGAGGGCAGGAGGATGACCGCAGGGCAGGCGGGCAGGCTGAGAAGTGTCCTTGCGCTGGGTCTACCCCTGCAGATGCGCCGGGAGGGAAGGAAGGGAGGGTATTAGCCGGGCCTTCGTGTTTAGAGGCGGTATAAGGGACTTTTTGCTCTCCAAGGCTGATGAAGAGAGTTTGTCGCACAAGGTGGTTGCCCTGAAGGCCTTGTTGTCCGAAGGTCTAGGGATTGAGTAAGACTGTCCAGGGGGATGTGCACCCGACTTCGGGGCTGGAAGGGCAGAGGGGCTGTGGGGCCCCTCAGGCCTTGGGCCTTAAGCCCGGCACCCCCAAGGGTTAGGATCTAGGATGGGGGTGACTGGGCTTTGGGACGTCTAGGCCTGAGCTGGTCCTCCCACGGCCACCCCTGGTGGCCAGGCTGGAAGGTATTGGTGGAGGGACCCACTGTCCTGCATAAAAAGCCACTGTGCTCGGGCCGCCGTAACCAAGTACGCCAGACCCCGGGGGCTGAAACAGCAGAAATTTATTTTTCATAGCTCTGGGGGCTAGAAGCCTGCGATCAAGGGGCTGGCCGGGTTGGTTTCTTCTGAGGCCTCGCTCCTTGGCTTGTAGACGGCCGCCTTCTCGCTGTGTCCTTGCCCGGCCTTTCCTCTGTGCCAGGGTGCATCTGTGTCCAAGTCTCCTCCTCTTATGAGCACACCAGTCACGCTGGATCAGGGCCTGCCCTGAAGACCTCATTTTCACTTTAACTACCTCTGTAAAGGCCTATCTCCAAGTGCAACCACATTCTGAGGTCCTGGGGGTTAGGACTTCAACCCATGAATTTCAGGGGAGCACGATTCAGTCACAGTAGCTGTGTAGTGGCAACCATTGCAGCTGAGGCGAGTGCCACCACCATTTCCCAGGGACCAGGAGACCTTGGGGTTCTGTGGCATCCATGGGAAGGAGAAGGAACAGAAGATGCTGCTCCAAGGACTTCCTGTCAATCTCGGGGGCGGGTTGAGCTGGATTTAATTCCATTTGCTTATTATTATAGGCATTTAAATTTACCCTTTGAATAGATAATATGGGCGCATGGAACAGAATTCAGAAGTTCAGGAGTATTCAGAGAAAAATATTCCTCCTTCCCACCCTTGTGCCTGGGGTCACCCAGTTGCCCTCCTCACTGCCAACTGTGACCAGTTCCTTGGATCTCCTTGCAGAGTCTGTGCCTCAGACCAGAGCATTTCAGCGTGGGCTGCACACTAATGTCTCCTGGGGAGTTTAAGGGTCCTGATGGCCAGGCCCCATCCCATGTCAATGAGACCGGAGTCTCTTGGGGCAGACCCAGCACTGGTCTATGGAGAAGCCATGGAGATGCCTCCACTGATTCCTCTGCAGGAACGGCTCTGCCTGCATCCTGGCTCCCCGGGCACCTGCATCTCAGTCTGGGGAGAGGAAGAGGGAGGAAAGGAGGATGGTGAGGCTGCCTGGATACCAGACTCTTGTACACATGCTCTAGTTTCCTTTTTGTGACACCCCTGCCAGGTGGTATCATTGTCATCCTGGGATGACAGGTGAGGATCCTGACCCTAGGAGCCAGGGATGGGGGAGAAAGATCCAGGTTCAGGGAGGCAGTGCTGGCGTCTTCCTTCTTGGGGCCAGGCTGATGGAAGGATAATAATAAAACCACCCCTCAGAGATGTATTGAGACTGAGCTGCGGTAATGGAGAGCAAAAGGGCTCAGGAATCAGCCAGGCAGGCTCTTATCCACATCAAGCTCATCAAAGTGCTGAGAAGGGACCAGGGAGCATCATTGCCAATTTGTCTTTCCTTTGATCAGGTTCTTCCCTCTGCCTCCAGCTTTTCTATCGCCCCCACCCACTCTCTCCTCTACCTGCTGAAGACTTTCTCTCTGCTTCCCCAGACTTTCATTCTGTGAAGCTCTGCCCCCACCTCACCCCCTGCGCCCAGGTCCTCCCTCATCTTGCCTTTATCCTCTGTTGGATCCTGTTCTTTAGTCTGCCACTCTGTCCCTGTCTGGGGGCCTCAGACCCACTGATTATAGGGACCGAGTTTCCTGAAAAGACCAGTAGAGGGGATATCACAAGCTCTTAGCCCTGAATAGCAGGTGGAGAGGAGGCAAATGGTCTCCCTCAGCCTCAGCACCAGCCTTTGCCGAGCATCATTTATCCCATTCATCCGTCCATCTATCCATCCAGGCACCCACCCATCCACCCACTCACCATTTATCCATCCTTCCACGCATCATCTATCCATCCGCACTTGCCCTGGAGATACAGCTGTAAACAAGAGAAACCCATCCCCTCTCCTCATCCATCTGGAAGACAGTCATTAAATAATTGAATTAAACAAAATGCTGTAGAATGATGCTGTGCTCTGGAGAAGGCAACCTTTTGAAGTAATGCTCATGGTCAAGAAGAAGACAGACTCTGTTTTAGTACAGTAAGACCCTCATGACTGAGCAGCAAGTCTGGCTGTCTTTGGGGGAAACCACCCTCAAGGTGACCTTGGTGTTGGCCTTGCCTCCCTGCCCCCTTCCGCACCCCCCTCCTCTCTTCTCCCACCCGCAGGTCCTGAAGTTTCCCAGCCCTCCCTTCCCCCACCCCTCCAGCAGCAGAAGAAATTGAGGGAGAGGCTGAACACTCAGGGGGCTCCAAAAAGCTGATGATGCTGGATGGTCATTGCAGGAGGTGAGACCTTGGACTAAATTGCACCTTCCCACAGGACTGCCCTAGGGACTGCCCATCCTGCCAGTCAGCTCTTAGAAGAAGGTGCCTGGGGCCACAGTAGACCACCAGGGACAGTGATGGCTCTGAGTGTAGTCTTTGGGGAGAGGAGTGAGATAGTGGCTCTTTAGGGGGAAAAGAGAATAGTGGCTGAAAGCTGAATCTTGGGGCCAGTATTTTGGGGCTTGACTCCTAACACTGCCTCTTTGTGAGCTGTGTGACTTTTGGCAAGTTAATTGACCTCTCTGTGCATCATTTTTCTCATCTAGAAAATCAAGGTAGCTGTGAGGATAAATGGATAATGCAGGCCAGGGGCTCAGCCTTGTCATTATTCATGTTTTCAGCTGGGAGACCGTGGGCAGGTTCCTTAGTTCCTCCAAGCCCCCATTTGGTCTCACATGAGACGAGAATAAACCTAGCATGCACCTCACTTGTGGAAAAGGCTCAGCCAGGCGGGGAGCCCCAAGAAGCCAGAGGGATGGATGCCCCTGGGCAAAGGCATATGTTCTGGGAGTGTTTGGGAGGCTGAGCCGGCGGGATGTGCATGGGCTGGCTGAGGTGGCGGAGGGAGGGGACAGGCTCTCTCCCACTGTGCTGTGTCCTCCCTGCTGGCCTGGCCTGAGTGGTGGCACCCCAGGAGCTGTGGGTGTCCAGGGTGGCCAGCGCCCTCCTGGGCTTCACCTGTGCCTTAGACAGCAAATCTCCAGGAGAGGGGTCTTTCTCTTTCTTTATTTTAATCATATGCTTATTTCTTTGTTTATATTTACATATGATTTTTAGTTAGGTTTCTTGAGGTGTAACCTACCAGCGTCAAGTCCAGCATTTTAGTGCACAGTTCTACGAGTTTTGACAAACGCATGCAGTTGTGAAACCACAACAGTCAAGACACAACAGTTCCATCACCTCCTAAATTCTTTCTACTCCACATACGGCACTTAAGAAGCAGGCTGCTCACCCTTGGCAAAGGGGGGACAGAGTGGATTTGGGAGCTGTGCCCCTTGGGCTGAGAGCACTGGGTGAGGAGGAACTGGCAGGCCAAGGACAGGTTGTGCTGGGAGGAGGAAGCGAATATTCCAGGCCTGGGTAGCAGCATAAGGCTGGCTCCGTTCTGAACAGCTGACTCTCCCGCTGCCTGGATGGGGGGCAGGCGGGGCCTGCAGCCTCCTTGGGGTCCACGGACTGGGCTGGCCTCCATGCATTCCTGGCCCTGGTCTTGTTGCCTCTCTGAACACGGCCTTCAGACATCTAGGGATACTGTGCAGAGCCAGGGACGGCTTTGGGGTGCTGTTGACTGTGCTGGCTAAGGAACTCAGCATCTGCCCTGCCCAGTGGCCCCAGGAGGCGCCGGTGAGCGCTGTTTGTGTCTGAGGGAGCAGGAGGGGTGGCAGCAGCTCCCATCAGAGGGTGCCCCCACCAGACCTCCCCAACTCCCCTGTCATGGGCCTGACCGCTGCCACTAGAGTCATATCTTGGTATCAGATGTGTCCAGGGTAAAGGCATTTAGTGGATTGGCTACACATGTGACAAGTACTTGTTGGACTCTGGGGCCAGAACGTCTTAGGTTCAAATCCCTACTGACTGGCTCCGTGGCTTTGGGAAAATTGTTTAACCTCTCTGGGCCTCAATTTTCTCATTTATATAAAATAGGGATAGTAATAATAATAATACTGAACTCACAGAGCTGTGAGAGTTGAATGAGAAAACAGACATAAAACACTTAAGACAGTGCCTGGTCCGTGGTAAGTGTTAGCTGCAATTATTGTTATGGCTTTTTTAAAATTGAAGTACAGATGATTTACAATGTTGTGTTTGTTTCAGGCATACAGCGCAGTGATTCAGTTATACACATACATATATATATTATTTTTCATATTCTTTTTCATAACAGGTTATTACAAGCTATTGAATATAGTTCCTGGTGCTATACAGTAAGACTTTATCTATTTTATATATTGCTACTGCTATTTTTATTATTATGTTAGGTGGAGAGAATGCCACATTCTGGTTCCAACTGTGTGATCCTGGATGGCTCATGGCCCCTCTTCAAGCCTTGGTTCCTGCAGATTAGGCAATGGCCAACAGTAGTAATAGTAATAGTGACATTTTTTATGTTCTCTGCTCCAGCCCAGTGCCACATACTGCATATTCTTTGTCCTATTTGTCTCAACACTCTGCATGGTAAGGTTTTAATACTCCCCTTTTACAGATAAAGAAACCGAGGTTCAGAGAGAATAAATAACGTGCCCAAGTTCACCTATTTGTAAGTGGCAGAGACCAAAGTTGAGCCCAGATTGGCTTGAATCTAAGACCCAAGTGTTTAACTACTGTCTTTCACTGCCTCCACTTTCAAGTGGATTCAGGGTGATGGCTCTGTGGAGCAGAAACACAGACTCAGGCAGCCAGGCTGGCTGTGTCGTCTGCCTGAGGCCTGGGTGACAGCGGACAGCGTGGAGAAGTCAGTGCAAGGGCAGTAACGTGGCAGAGGGATGGCCTGGGCCAACCAGAGGAGCCAGCGAGGCTGACATGGGGGCCTCCCCTGGATGTGTCCCCCACTTTGCCCTCCACCAGGACCTCAACCAGCTTGATCTTCAAGGGTCGGGTTAGGAGTGTGCCTCTCAGGGGCACCTGCATTTTAAGCAAGGAGGCTGAAGAGGGCAATGCTTAACTCAAAGGAAAGACTCCCCCTTGAAAGCACCGTGTAGCTTCTCTTGGCCTTTGGGATGAAGACCAACTCTTGGGGGTGAAAAGCAGAGGGAAAGAGGCAAGTGGACGAAGACCACAGGGATAGTGGTGCCTGGCAGGGAGGCGATGGCTCCTGGGCTTTGACTCTTGGCTGTGGGTCTGGATGGAGGCACAGGCAGGAGGACAGAGGGACAGAAATGATGTGAGCCTCTACTCTGGAGTCAGCAGATCTAGGTAGAAATCCAGTTTCTGCCACTTACAAGGTGGGTGTTGGTGGTCAAGTCCAGGGTGGTGTCAGAGTTAAGAGAGGTGGTGCCTGTGAAGTGTCCGGCCCTGTGCCTGGCACATGGAAAGGGCTTAGTCGTTTTTCATCCCTCCCTCTCTTCTCCTAGACCATGTTTCACATGCTAAGTTGGAAAACACCTGGATTGGAATCTTGGTTCTACCATATTATGTATGGAGTACTGGGAAAATCCCATGCTGTGCCTCCAATGATTAAAGACAAAGCCAGTTACACTCTTAATACCCAACGATTATTTTAAGATATATTTTGATTTCAAAGATGTCAAAATGTGAAAATATGGTGTATCTTAGAATTGCTAAGCTTTCCTATCTGGAACTTTTCCATCCTGAGTGCTTGCTATTCAGGCTTGTGCTCTGTTGCCTCATGGTCTCAAAACGGCTGCCAAATAGCATGTCCTTGCACCATCATCCCTATAAGGATGGGTGAGGGCCAGCTCAGCAATGAGTGGGTGGAGTGTGGGAAGGACACAAGATCTTTCCCCCTCAAGACCCTCCCTTACATACTATCAGCCAGAAGTGGGTCACATAGCTACTGCTACTGCAAAGCAAGCTGGAAAAAGATCTGTCAAAGGGGAATGAGATAGACATAAATGGCTTAGAGTAATCATTGTCAGCCCCCGTATTGAGCATCATGGTGTTCCACCCTGAATGGGAGTTTCGTTAGCAAGGTCAAATTAAATGGATGGTTGGGTAGGCAAATCCCAGACTCAGCCACAGGTGGGACCTTACAAAGTCAGCTGGCACCACTTCCCACCAAGCCCTTTGATCTATTTATTTTTTCCAGCAGCCTTAATAAGTGATCATCCAGCCTCAACTTAAGCCCCGCTAACAGGGGACTCAACTTCTTGAACCAGCTCTCAACCTTTCTAAATGTGGAATTATTAAAACATTCTTTTTAAAACTGAGCCAAATATGCCTCTTTTCATTAGTCCTGGCTTTGCCCCTTGGGGTTCCCTGGGTACAATCAGTTTCCTCTTCCCTGTGAATGCCTTGCAGATTTTGAAGACAGAGCTTGCCCATCCCCACTGCCCCCTCTGGTCCCCGTGCATCTGTAGCATCTCGAACCCTAATTTTTTTTTTTCAGATCCTTCCTGGTATTATTCTTAAAGGCTTTCACCTTTTGTCATGGGGCTTCCAGTGAAGCAAACCATTTCAGCCATTCTTTCCTGAGAGTTTGCTTTTGCCAAGCATTGTCCTCAATCTTAGGGAGATACAGGTGAAAAAGACAGACTGTCCTTGGCTGAGCCCATTGAAAAACCACTAGTACATGTACCCTCCTCCAGGAAGCCTTCCCTGGTTTCTGGATTGGTGTAGGGATCCCTCCTCTGGGCTCACATAGTCTCCAGGCTACATTGCTGTGACACTTAGCACACTCCTGACCTTCCTTTGTCTCCTTCTCTGGACCATAAGCCCTGAGAGGACAGGAACTGTGTGTTGGTCACTGTGACCATGCCCAGCTTACAGCTGGCACATGGTAGATGCTTGGTGTATGGCTGTGATTCCTCCCCAAATGAACAGTTACAGAAGTGGTTCTAAAAGACCCAGAAGGAAGAGAACTTCTTTGCCATTTCTGGAGGTGAGGACAGCGTTAGCCCTGCTTGGGTTGGCCTCCATGCTCTCTGGCCTTACATCTCCTCTTTGCTCCCCATCTCAACCTGCAGGGTTCTGGTGTGCCTCTGGTCCCCAGAGCATCATGACAGAGGACAAACTGCTGATTTTGCACACGCTTAGAATCCTGGCTCAGCCACTAACTGGCTGGGAGTCCTTGGGCAAGTGACTTATCCTCTCTGAATCTGAGTTTCCTTTCTTATAAAATGGAAACATTAACAGTTTTCACTGGGTTACTGTGAGGCATGAAGGAATTAATCCTTGCCCAGAACCCGGCACACAGTAGGTGGGTTGCAAACTTGAGTTCTCGCCTTCCAGCAAATGGGACTCTGCTAGACTTTCGCCTTTGCTTCGAGGCTGTAGGCATTGGGCGGGGGGATAGGGGTGGGGGGTGTCAGGCTGCGTGGATACTCCATGGTTTTAAAGAAAGTTGGGCTTGGCATTCCCATGTGGCAAGTCCCGGGGGACAGGAAAAAATCTGGGACGTGACCTGCATGGAGACCAGGGACGCCCATCCCAGGCCACAGGCTTGATTTCCCAGGCCAGCCAGGCAAGTGCGGATTGATCAGCATCCCAAACCATATGCATGACCAAAGATGAAGCTGACGTCCAGAGAGGTCAGAGGACTTGTCCAAGGTCACATAGCAGCTGGTCCCAGATCTCCAGATTTATGGCCCCTTTTTTTCTTTTCCTCCTCCTTGCCCAAGATCTCTCCTTGGAGATGACTAGGGCATGAGTTGCTTTTTTATCCCTTCGGTGACACATAGTTGGCCACCTCTAGCCCATCCATCCCCTCAGCTGCACTGGAGGAAGCCTGGAGAGGCTAAGGAGGCCTATGAGGTGTCCTCTCCCTCTGCAACTTGGCACTTGCCGGTTCCCCTGAGCTGCCAGGCAGATGGTCAGCTCCTGCACCCTGTCCCAGGGGCTCCCGGAGCCCAGCTGCTGAGCTGCCAGATAAAAGGCCAGTTACCCGTCGGCTGCCCTTGCTGGACTGGGAGCTCCTCGAGGGCAAGCACGTTATTGTCAATAACACCATCTTGAAAATGGCCACCCCTGTGCTAATTGCTGCGTTCAGTGCTTGAAACAATGCAATGACTGTGCCCATTTAATATCGGCGGAAGAGAGTTGTGGCTTAGGTAACCTGCCCAGGGTCACACGGCTAGAGGAGATAAGAATGAAAACTTAGCTACGTGGCTGGTGCCCTCTGATAATGAGTAACCTTTTCAGCATTCTAATTATGTACCAGACACAATTCTAAACACTTACTATGTTCTAACTTGTTTCCTTGGCACAACGACCCTATGTGGTAGGCACTGCTACTGCCCCATCTCCCAGATGAGAAGACTGAGGCAGAGGGAGGTTACATTTCTTGACTAAGGTCACATAGACAGTAAGTGACAAATGCAGGATTTAAACCCAGTGGAGCTGGCTCTTGAGACCATGTTCTTATCCAGGATGCACGCCATGAGCATCCCTCAGTGAGGCTGAGACTGATGGTGGACCAGAGGGCATGGGGCTCGGTGGGGAGAGCATGTGTCTGGCCAGGGGTCACAGCGAGGAAGGCGGTGTGAAGGGTGAGGCAGGATGAGTCCTGGGGTGGGACAGAGCACCACCCTCAGCACATGGCAACATCCTGCCCTCATATGGTCCTGCCTGGGCTCCTGAAAGTAAAGGTATTGGGTGAGAAGGAAGCAGAAGAATCTTCCTTTCTACCCAGCACAGGTCCAACTCTAGATTTGCCTTCCCTTTGTGCTTTTCAAGAACCAGAGTGATGAAGTTCATGGCAGAGGGTGGGATGGCTCTGACTGCTTCCCCAGACATCCTCTTCCTGACCTCTGGCTGCCTGTGCCCAGCGGTGTGTGGGGAGTGAAAGGGAAAGTGTAGGTTTGGGAATCAGAAACTGGGTCTTCATCGGCTCTCCCGGTCCTGGCTGGGGCACGAGAGCGGGTTAGAAGCATGGGCTCTGGAGTCTTGACTCGCTTTCACGCTACCAGCTCTGCTACCTGGGCAAGTGGACCTCCTAGGGAGGAGGACCCTGCAGGGGGATTTGAGCTGGCTGGGTAAAGATGCGGTGGGGGCAGGGTTGAGGGAAGGAGGTAAGGCTGATGAGTCCTGTGGGAGGTGGGGCTGAGTGTGGGGGGAGGGGCAGGAGCAGGAGCAGAACTTGAAAACTTGGATGCCAAGATGGGGGCATCTGACCTTGTCCTATGGGCAGTGGGAGCCACTGCAAGGTTCTGTGAAGAGGAGAAGCTGGTCAGATTAGCATCTAATCACCATAAACTGTGCCCTGTGACATTGAACAAGTGTCTCCTCTCCTCTGTCAAACGAGGCAGCTGGTCTTGTTGGTCCTAGGGTCCCATCTAGCTTCTGTGTCTGGTTCAGAGGCAGAGCCTGGGTATCAAGTCAGCAGAACCAATCACTTCAGGAGGGATCTCATGGACATGGGAAGGACTGGGTCCCCAGAGGACTCCCAACACAAGTGCCACAGGGCAAGAGAGTCCTCCATCTGCGCTAAGGAGGTCCGGACCTCACCTTGACCTGCCTCCTTCATTCCCAGCCACCCTTTGGCCAATGCGGTCCTTCAGCCCCAGGATTCTTCCTGAGTCCTTATTGTGTGCAGGGGCTGGGTAGCAGGGCAGAGGAGCTTGAGGGAAGGGGCAAAACTGCTCTGCCGAAGGAAGACCGTGGGTTGGCTGTTAGCACTGGGAAAGGGGTGGAGTGGAGAGGGCGAAGAGAGGAGAGAGCGTGCTGGGGAGCTGGGGGGCATTTTTAAAAAAATTAATGAAAATATTTGTTCGACCCCAATTACTCCTTTTCCCCCCTCCTTTCAACATGTCAGTAATTCTGTGGACATACCTAATTGAAAATAAGAGAAAAGCCATATGCACAGCACAAAGATAAAGAACACGAATCAAGACGCATTCATTAGCATGGCGTGGTTCAGTACTTAGCATGGAGAATGGTTTCAAACCCTTGAAGATATCCAAGGGGCTTGACAATGGAGCCTGATTCTGTAAACAAGTGGAAGAAAGCAGTGCGTTTAGCTTTCCTATTGTGTTGATCCATGAGCCCTGTAAACCACTGTGAAATCCTTCTCAGCCTCCTTAGATTTCAAACATCCCAATAGGTATTGCATTATTATTATGATTATTTGAGCAAGGATTTTTTTTTCTTTGATTACCAACCGTGTATTCCACAGGTATCTCAAAAAGATGCATTCAAAATTTTGTTATTTAAAAAAATTTTTTTTCAATTTTTTTGGGAGGGGAGGTAATTAGATTTTATTAGATATTTATTTATTTATTTTGATGGAGGTAGTGAGGATTGAACCCAGGGCCTTGTGCCTGCTAAGCATGCACTCTTTACCACTGAGCTGTACCCTCCCCTCTAAACTTTGTTATTATTTGATGTTTTCTTAAGGCAATCACCAAACAGTATAATAAGCCCTCACGCGCCCACCACCCAGCTCTGCCAGGCTGGTTTCACCTGTTCCCCGCTCCGTTCCTTCCCCCTGGGTATTAATATCACTTCTCTCATACATAGGAAGGCATTGGAGCACGGAGCGACGTCTCCCTGGAACCTTCAGTGTGGATGGAGGGAGGCGGGTCTGGAAGAAACAGCAGAGTTTCAGGTGTCGGGTGATGCTGTCCTGAAAACGAGGCACCCAGGAAGCAGGGTGAAAACGTGAGCCCCTCAGGGACCCCCTGAAATAATGGGGAGCCCTGGCACTTCCTCTGGGCGTGGAAGTGGGAGTAGTGGGGAGGAGGGCCAGGCTACTGTGTCAAGGTTCTTATATGACATTTAGCTGGTGAACCCCCTGGGCTGTCAGAGCTGGAGGACCCCTGAGACACCACCCAGCGTTCCCCGCGCTGGACGGAGGAGGAAACCGAGACCCAGGGGGGAATGGTCTTGCTCAAGGCCGTGCATCGAATCAGTCAGAGTCTGGATAAGAACCCGGGGGCCTGGCTCTTTCCTGCTGCTTGTTCATGCAGCGTTTATGGAGCCCCTGCTGTATACACAGTACTGTCAAGGGCCCCGTGGGTCCCAGGGCTTTTCTGAGCATTGCATAGGGGCAGGGACATTGGCACCCTAAGGAGGATGAGGGGTTTCTTGGTGCAGCATCCTCAGCTGCCTGTCCACCTGGGAGGGGCGTGGGGACCCCAAGACCTCCTCCCTGACCCCAGGTATCCTCAGGAGCACCCGCAGTCCAGCTTAGGGATTCTCAGGAGGGGGTTTCCACTGACCCGCAGGTGCTGGCCACCAAACCCCTCCTGCTCACACAGACACACGCCCTGTGTTGCTTTCTCCTTAAATTCTCTTTCCCCTCTTCTCTCCTCTTCTTTTCATCAATCCACACTCATCTCCCTAAGCCTCCTCTCTCCACTTCCCTCCTCCTTCTCTCATAAATTCTCTCCCCTGGGGCGTTTTGCCAAGGGGTTGAATAAACAGGAAGGGAGAGAGGGAATAAATCACAGCGGAGTCTCCGGACAGGCTCTGGGAAGGTTTCCGCCTCTGGAGACCGTCAAGGAGGAGCCGGGCGGCCTTTGCTTGGGAACCGCAGTCCAAGTCTGGAGGGTGTGGAGGGCTGTGGGGAGGGGGCTGGTGAGCAGTGGGGGGACTGTGCCATCTGGGGTCAGCCTCAGGCTGGTGATCAACCACACGACCCTGAGCGTGAGGTGGGGAGAGAGCCCTGGATGGGAGTCTGCTTCTGCTGTGTGACCCTGGGCAAATCTCATTCCTTCTCTGAGCCTCAGTCACCCCAGCTGTAAAAAGAGGGGCTGGATTAGATGGCTGGGAGGGGTCCTTCCAGCTCTGGCGCCGTAAGGTTCTGAGGCTCCATCTTTCATACAACATGGGGACTCTGGAGGGCGGGGCCTGAGCTGCCATAACGGTGGAGACCACGTAGACCCAGAGGACCTCAGCCAGAGATCCCAGCTGCCCCTGGACATCCTTTGAGGGAGTGAGGGTAGGAAGTGGCAGCCTCCATTGGAGGTCCTCAGCCCAGACCCGGCTCCAGCTGAAGCCTCTACCTCATGGCCTCCTTGGACCCTCCAGGTGAGCAGGGACACTGAGGCCCAAGGCTGGGAACAGAAGTTTTGGCTTCCGGTTAGCAACAGGAGCTGACAACATCACCCCTCTTTCAAGACAGGCCGGGGACTTTGGGAAAACAGCCACAAATATGTGTGGGTGGTGGAGGAAGAGGAAGAGTGAGAAGATGGGAAGGAAAAGAGAGAGACAGCAGTGAGGTCTCGGGGAGGCCCGGATCCCCGGGGCGTGGAGAGCGCATGCATGCATTCCTGCCAGTATCAGTAGCCCAGCATCAGAGAATGAGTGTGCATACACACTCCGCATCTGCTTGCGATTTAATCTGTGTGTCCCTGAGGGGAGTGGTGTGAGTCTCTGTGTATGGCTGTTTGGGGGCAGCTCAATGCCTTGAAGGTGCATCTCTTGTCTTTACAACCATCAACGCTCCGTGAGCTCAGTGACAGACAGAACGCTGGCTTGGAATTTAGGAGACATCCCCCTGCCCTCGCACCCCACCCCCCGCCCTGTTCCAGCCTCTCTGGGTGGCCTTGGGCAAGCTCCTGCCCGTCTCTGACTTGAGATGCCTCAGTGGCAGATAAGAACAGCAGACTGTTCTGAGCACTTACAGGTTGGAGTTATCACGAAGGTTCTGTTATCAACTCCGTGTTGCAGGAAGTGGAAGAACTGAGATTCCAACCCAGGCAGCCTGGCTGGAAGGACAAGTTCTTAACCATGACAGGCCCTGGAATCTTGCAGGCGGGGGAGGAGGGTCTGACCATGTCGGGATGTGACCCAGGCTCTTGCAGGTTCCAGGGCAGCCCTGTAGCCCTCGCCCTCCCCTGGCTGAGAATCGCGGCTGCCCTCAGCCAGGGTGGCTGGCTGGGGTCTTTCTCTCCTTGGGGTATCGGGCAGGTCTGTGCTCTCTAAGGGTTCCTGGTGTTCCAGGATGCTAAGACTTGGTGTCTGAAACATACAGTCCAGAGCAATAAATGTCACAGAAGGAGGAATGTGACCAGGCTGCAGAAGGAAGAGACCAAGACATTCCATCTCCCCCCACCCTCGACATGGGTCTTGAGACCCGATTCATCCCGGGGCCATCAGATACGCTGTCCTCTGATCCCACAGGCCACCAGCTGCTAACTCAGCTCTGGGCAGTTGTGGAATCTCTGATCCCCGCAAAGCTGGAGGGCTGGTCATGATGTGAGGGATTTTCAGTATTGTTTTTCAAGATAGGGAACATGTCCTCTTTCCATCCTCCTCTCCTGTCCCTGGACAGCCTGATTCAGCCAAAGGAGGGGGAGGGGAGGAGTCAGAGGACAGCTGGGGCCGGGAAGAGAAGTACAGTGTGGTGACATTAATAGGGAGACAGGATCGCCTGGCTTTGCCATTTCCAGACATCGGCATGGTCATAAAAGTGAGCAAACCCAGGCCTCGTTTCGGTCCCCCGTGGCCCCAGCCCTGCCGGCTGCATGAAGCCAGGGGTGCAGACTGAGGGGAGGGGGTCGGCCACTTTCCTGAAGCAAATTGTCAGGCTGCTGCTCCCTGGGAGACAGCACAGAGCCTGGAAGGGCTTGCTGGGTGCTAACATCCCTGGAGAAAGAGGCTGTCGGCCACTGTGCCAGGCATGAGGGTAGAGAAGAGGCAGACATGATCGCAACCTATATTATAGTCTAGAGGTAGGAACGGCAAACAGGCAGAGGACTGAAACAAGGAGTCCAGGGCAGAGATGGCCCAGGGCAATTCAGAGCCCAGGAGAGGCTGGGGGAGGATCTGGGAAGCCCACGCCTCACAAGGCAGCTGGAGGGAGCATCTTAAAGCAGAAATCAGACGTTGTCATTTCCTGGCTTAAATTTTCTCACTGGTGCCCCTTCAGATGGAACCCAAGCTCCTTATCTCACCCCACAACTTGGCTCGCCTGCTCTTCATCCCCCAAACACACTGAGCTATTTCCCACTAGGGTGGGTCCACTGCCTGGAAATCTCCCACCCTGGAAATCTCCCCGCCCTGCACTGAGCACTCATCCAGGGCTCTGCTTAAATGTCACCTCCTCTGAAAGGCCTTCCTTGACTACTCTGCCCAAAGGGGTCACACTGACATTCTCCATGTTAGCACCCCATCGTTCAAGGTATAAAATTCATCACAATTGATCATCAGATCAATCATCTATTTGGCTATTTTTGTCTCTCTCCCACTATACTGTTACCTAAAACAGAGCGGGGCCATATGAGTGTTCAATAAATATTTGTTGACAGTCACCATCTAATGAAAGATTGTATGAAGCAGAGATAATGACCCATATGGCTTTGGAAGGCTGAGTTGGAACTGGGAAGAAGAAGAAAGGACATGTTTAGCTGCAATAAAGGAAAACCCAGCTATCAGTAGCGTAACTCACAGGACATCTATTGCTTCCTTGGTGAGATGTCTGAATGTAAGTTGTCCTAAGATTGATTCTGCAGCGTAACGATGCCGCCTGGCACCCTAGTTCTTTCTATCTGTCTTAGTCATTCAGGCTGCTATCAAAGCCCTGTAGACCTGGTGGCTTATGAACAGCAGTCCAGAGGCTGGAAGTTCAAGTTCAGGGTGCCAGCATGGTCTGGTTTGGGGTGGCAGTCTGACAATTTCTCCTTGTATTCTTATATGACAGAAAGAGAGCGAGAGATTCCTTTGGTCCCTTTTGTAAGGGATCATGAATTTTCTAATTGAACTCATGGGGGCTCAACCCACATAACCTTAATACCTCCCAAAGTCCCCACCTCCTAATACCATCACAGTAGGGGGTTAGGATGTCAACATCTGAAATTTGTGGGCACACAAACATTCAGGCCATTGCACTGTCTTCCACTCTAGCACCCTCAGCAAGTTGGTACTTGTCCTTAGGCTTGAATTCTCATGGTCACAAAATGACTGCCACAGCTCCAGGCATCACATCCTCACATGACAGTGTTCAGAATAGGGAGGGAGAGACAAGTCTTCTCCTCACGTGGCTTTCTCTCCCATCAGAGAGGAAAATCTTTACCTTGAAGCATCCTGCCACTCGCCACAACCTCCAGCGATTCCTCTTTATATTATACGACTCTGAACAGGACCACGTGTCCACTCAAGACCAACGCGCAGTAAAGGGCAGAGACTGCCATGATAGCCTTAAGCCAACTGGGATTCATCTCCCAGTTATCTCCTGGGCTGCATGCAATTCAACCCGAGAGGATTCTGTTAGTGGGGAAGAGGGCAACCACAGCAGTACTTTGTCTCTTGGGAGCCTCCTAATGCCCCGTGGGGAGAAAAGGGCAGGAATTTTTATTTTTTTGGTCGTTTGGGAAAGCAAAGCTCAAAGAGGCTCAGAAATGTGTTCGACATCACACAGAAAACTAGAAGGAAATAGAACTTAGCCCCCATCTCTCATCCCAGAACCTGGGGTACACCCAGGCTGCCTGGGATGCCCCGCTGAGTCTCTTCTCGCCCTCAGGGCTGTTGCTTGTTTAACTGGCATCCGTCCCACTAGACTGTAAACTCCCCTCCTGCAGGGACCTTAGGTCTTCCCGCCAGTCTGTCCCGGCACCTGGAACAGAGCCTGTTGAACGGATGAACTTCAGTGTATAGAACGAATAGAGGGCACACCACCCGCTGCTTGACAGTCCTGCCAGGAAGCGCTGAGCATGGGCCTTTAGCCGATGGAGATGGACGGCACTGATGACAGATGTTACTTGTGTAAACTCACCCCATGGAAGAGAGTAAGCAAAAATAGAAGGCACGGCCAGTTCTCATGACGGGTAGATGTTCCGAAGAAGTCTCTAGCTCTCAATCAGAGCTGTTTGAAAGTGGAACTGGCCGCCTTGTCAGGGAGCCACCTCTGCTTTGGGAGGCGATAAGTATGTCTTGGGTGGCATACGATGGGGTGTGAGCCAGAATCGAAGACCACTTGAAGACTGTGCTTCTGAGGTATGTTGGCTTCAGAGCACGTCATAACAGCATCCGCAGAATTCTCGGGACAGCCCTGCTTTGATTTTGCAGGGTGGGGGAGGAGGTACTGAAAAACAGAAAGGTTAAGTAACTCGCCCCACATCACACAGCTAATCTGTGGTGAAGGCAGGATTAGAATGTAGGCATTCCAGGCCCTTTCTTTCTCTCAGCCATTAAGCCAACTGCCTCCTAATGTCCTTAGGTGATCAAAGGTTCTGTGATTCTAAGACATTTTTAAAAATTGACGTATAGTTGGTTACAATGTTGTGTTCGTTTCTGGTGTAGAATCTTGACTCTAGCACTGTAAGAGTGTATTTCTCTAAGATTCTGCAACTTGGAGCTAACTTTGGAATTCTAAATAGTCTCTGTTCTGTGCGATTCTGACCGCCTCTGATGCTGTCCCGTTGTTTGGAGGGCCAGCGTGCTCCTTCGCATGATCTGTCTTTAAGCTTGGTTTAATTACAAATGATTGCCTTGTTTTGATTTGTTACTTTATATGGAAAAAAAACCCAAAAACCCAAACCCCAGCAGCCGCTGGCCCTGTCACTCTGCTCCCAGGCCCAGCCCTCCAGCCTGGAACCCTCTGTAGCCAGTGCGGCCTCAGCTGGGGGCCGGGGCGGAGGCCTCCTTCGTGGCCGCCTAGCCGGGCAGGGACGGATGTGGGGTGGTGCTCTGTGGGTGAGCAAGGGGGTGGGAGGGGAGAGGCCCAGAATAAGCAGGAGGAGAGGAGAGATGGTGGGTGTGCTGGCCGGCAGCGGCCTCTTCCCTGGGTCCACTCCAGGCAGACCCCACGCAGGAGTCCCCGAGTTGTGAAGCAGCGGTGGGTCCCCGGTGAGAAGCCTCCTTCACACGCCTCCCAGGCAGCAGATGGAGGAGAACAGACTGATGGGGGGCCCTCTATGAGCCAGCACTGGGCTAGGTCCTCTGCATCGAGCAATGACTTTAATCAGCGGCCCTGTTTCCTGGGCAGCAGTGTCCCGCCCGTGGGCTCAGTCCCCCCCCATCCGCCTTCTGGGCATCACTCTCTGGCTCCCGCAGCATCAGTCTCTCCCTGTCTGTGGGATGGTTCCCAGGAGCACACAGAGGAGAGCTGATCTCCCCCAGTGAGAGACGGAGAAACTCCTTGCCCTCGGGCTCCTCCAGAGACTGTCCAATTTTTCCTCTTTCTTCCCAGCAAAACTGCCCACCGCTTCCTTACCTCTTTCTCTCTTCAGCATGTGCCAGTCTGGCTAACAGGTTTTGGTCAGTGGTGACCTCCCGCTGTCGAATTCTGGTGGTGCCTGTTACGACAGGATGGCATGGTGATTCCACCTCCTGGGGTGCTGGGGAGCCAAACACTCCCCTCTCTTGGCTGGGGTGGCACCCCTGTCTCTCGCTTTCTCCCTTCTGCTCCTTCTCTGTCTCCCTCCCAGGGCCTCCACCTCTGGGCCCACCTCTAAGAGTTGGAGTTTCATTGGTACCAGTCTGGGCCCCCTTCTCCTCTCCCTTCCCCTCCCCCTGCCCCCTACCTGCTCCCCCTTTGTGATTTCACACATCCCCTGCTTTCAGGCCCATGGTTAAGCTGATGCTCCCACATCCTCAGCCCCAGCCCGGCCCTCCTGGGTTCCAGGAGTGTGCCTGCAGCCACGTGCTTGACATTGTCCCTTGGCTGCCATGCATCCAAGGCATCTCCAACTCCCCTGTGCATCTGAATCCACGTGTGCACCAACCAGTCTATAGACTTGACCGCCATAGGCCTCTCATCCTCAGCAGACTCTTTTTCAAGTGTTGAGACTAACAGTGTCATTAGAAGTATTACTGAATTCATAGCAACGTGTGATATTATAGTATTATGTTACATTATTCTTCTTCATTGATGAATTCTTGAAGCAGAAACCATTATCCATAAAGTCCCTTCAAGAGAGTCCATAAAATCCTTTAAAATTACAAAGTGTTCTAATGCTGAAGACTTTTGGAAACACTTCACTACACCACTCATAGTTTTATTCATTTACTGTTGGCTCCTGGGCCAGTATTTATCACTCATGTGCCAACACGGGGGCTGGAGGTAAGTTGGTGAACAAACGGGCACAGCCCCTGCCCTCACAGAGCTTCCATTTCAGCGTGGAGACAGACAGTAACAATCCAGGTAGATGTGTATCAAGCTCCCACCAAGGGCCACGTGCTGTTCTAAGCACTTTACTGCATTGGCCCATTTAATTCTCACAGGAGTGCCATGAGGAGGTAATTTTCTTGGCTCCTTTTACAGGTAAGGGGGCTAAAGAAGCACAGAGAGGTGCAGTAACTTGGCCAAGGTCACACAGTGCATGCAAGAGAAAACCTCTTTGTAAACCCATGCGATCTGATTCCAGAGTCCACGCTCTTGGCAACGGCTCTCTCAGGATGTGAACAATGATATCACTAAAATGTACAATTAGAAGCTGTGAGAAGTGCTATGGAGGAAAAGCCTGGGGTGCTGGGAAGCCAAGAGAGGAGGCTTAGCCTAGTCTAAGGGGCCAGGGAAGACATCTTTGAAGAAATGATATTTCCTTAGAGACAGAGAATGAGTAGACAACTAGGCAAAAAATTGGGGAAAGGGCATCACAGGCAAAGGAAAGAGTCTGTGCAAAGGACTTGAGACAGCAGAGTTCAGCACAGGGAGGACAGTTAGAGTCAGTGTAGCAGAACTAAAATAAGGGAATATGTGTGGTGGGAAGTCGAGGGGCACTAGGAGCCAGGGGATGTGGGGAAGACGGGGCTGGAGCTGGAGGGCACCAGAGTTTAGATTGTAGCCATCTTGCAGCAGGAAGGGTTTACAGCAGGGCTGAGTCCAGGTGATATACACCCTCCCCCTGCCCCAGGGGGATACAGGCAGCTGTTGGCGACGTGGGATTTAGGGGGCTTCTAGAGTCTCAGCTGATCTAAACATCTCTTCCTTATGCTTTATTATTCATCCTGGAAGTCCACCACTGCTGATTCTGAAAAGTAATTCCTGACTTCTAGTCTCCTTTGGGAAGTCAGACATCTCTGGGAGGAATAAAGCCTGGAGCCTTTGTCAATTGCCACCTCAACAACCAGTTTCTCCATCAAAAATAAGCCCCTGCTCTGGCTCCAGGAAGAGGATTTAGCCGGGACACTGTGATGGGGAGGCAGCCAAGTGATGGAGTGCTGTGTCCTGGGATCTAGAGTGTGGCCCAGGGGTGGTAAGGTCCAGTGGTATCTCCAAATTGTTAGCAATATGCCCCATGTAGAAACATGAGGGTCAGGGAAGTCTTCCCAGCACAGCTGATATTTGAACTGGACCCTGGGCTCACCAAGTGAAGAGGGGGAAAGGCATTCCAGGTGGAAGGCACAGTTTGGGGAGGGGAAGATGCACTGGGGTTGTGGAGAGGAAAAAGAGGACAGCAGGTAGGTTCTGATCCAGGTGTGGATCCGGGAGGTGGGCTTCTGAATCCAGGAGATGACTAGGGTCATCACCCCCATTTAACAGATAGGGAAATTGAGCTCAGAGGTTAACTAATTTTCCCAAGGGCACTCTGAGTGGCAGAGCTGGGATTTCAAACTCTCTGACTCCAGAGGCAGGGCTCAGAATCTCCCAGCTATATCACTCCCCAAGTATTGAATATACCCCTGAATAGCTGGATAGGTGTTGACAAGGCAATGGAAAAGCATTAGGCTAGGAAATTGGAAGGTTCTAGTCTTGACACAGCCACTCACTCTGAGAGGCTCTTCCCCACTCTGGCCTCATGTCCTTCACCTGTAAACAGAGCTGGCCCTTTCTCCACCACAGGCTGCTGTGAGGGGCCGAGGAGATGACAAAGGCAACGTGCCTTTGGGATGGAGACCCTGGCAGCACCTGGAAGGGCTGGCTCCTGGGAGGGCTGGAGCTGCTGGACAAAGTGGGCTGGAGAAGGCTGGGAGGAGGGCTCTGAGATGGATGGGCTGCTGCTCTCCCTCCCCACTCCTCCCACCTACTGGGCCAGTGTAATCAAGGCTATCCATCACCCTCCCTGGGGTGGTAGCAGCCTGCTCGGCAGCGACACCATTGCCAACTCGTCCATATTTCATCAGCCTGAGAGAGAGGAGTGAGACAGCGAGGGAGGGGAAGAAAGAGCCAGAGGGAACCTGCCCATCAACCAAGGTAGTCGTCTTCTTACCCCAGCCAGCCCAGACCACAAGCCAGGCATTCTTACTTGGCGGAATTCTGTGGTGTGGTTTGGGCAGATGAGGCTCCGTAGAAACAATGCTGATGGTGATGACAATGACAATGACGATTATAATGGCAGTGATGGTGAGGATGATGGTGATGATGCTGATGATGTGAGGATGATGGTGATGATGATGGTGATGATGGTAATGGTGATGATGATGGTGGTGATGGTGGTGATGATGATGATGGTGATGATTTGTTTTCACTTTGCAGTTCTGGCCTGGTCCCAGGCACTGTGTAAACACATTGTGCATCCCAAATGTTCTAATTCTCTAAACTACCCCATGAGGAGGGCTCTGTCGTGACCCCCACTTACAGGTGAGGAACTTGAGGCTCACAATGGTAAGTAGCCTGCCTGGGGCTCAGCTAAGACACAGTCAAGTTAAGGTTTGACTCTCAGTTACCACAGCCCCAAGATCCTTGCTCTAACCCCAACCATTACTCTTTCCTGCCTGGGTTCAGAATCAGGAGGCTTGGGTTTGAATCCTGGGTCCACCGCTTACTGGCTGAGCAACCTTGGGCTGAGCTTCCTTGGGGAGCTGCTGTGAGCCTTGGATAAATCACTGTGGCCCAGAAACAGCTGGGGAAAAAAATCCTTCAAGTCTGCTCAGATGCTGCTGCGAGGCCTGGCCTGACCACCTCATTCAAACTGCAGCCGCCCCATTCCTCTTGTCCTGTGCTATTTTGTCCTGCCTTCCAGGTGGTCACATGTTGCCTTCTCTTCTGTTCATTCACTGCTCTCTCCGGGGTTGGCACATAAGTGGCAGGAGGCAGGGGTCCCTGCTCAGCTCTATTCCAAGGACCTCGGACAGCACCAGGGTGAGCAGTTCATGCATGTTTTTTGAAGGAATGAATACATGGATGGGCATTCTTTTCTCCTTCCTCAGGGGCCTCTTGGAGACAGGAGGACCCAGGGAATGAGATTTAGCTGGCCCGGTGGGATGGGCTGGAGAGGCTGTGGGGGGAGGTATTTGTAAAAGGGGAAGAAAACATACTGGGTTCTGGGTCAGGAGGACAGGAGGTGAAGGGCTTCTCCTGGGTGGGGGGTGGGGGTGGGGGTGGGGTTGCTATTTCGGATTTGTCTCCCAGCCACCTTCCCTCCCCTCGGCTGCAAATGGTCCATCAGCCTGTCCAGAGCTCGCCCCTGCCCCTTCCTGGCACCCCCAGCTCCCTCCTCTCCCAGGGGTCCTGAGGCCACCCAGATGGGTCCTTGCTGCCTCACATTCTGATCTTTCCCTGGTCTCACGCTCAGCCTCATCCGGGGTCAGGCACCCCATGCACCTCAGTAATGGTGTTGATTTAACAAAGGTCATCTTAACCTGGAGTCATAAATGTCAGAACTTCATGGACTCTTGGAGATTCCGATCCTCTGAGGAGGGAATGAACTCAGAAAGGAAAAGTGACCACTCGAGCCAAACAGTGAGGTCAGCCAAGTTCTGTGTCCCAGAGTCAATGGATGAGAAGACCCAGTGCACCACTTACACGGCCCCCCTGCACTTCCCCAGCTCTCGGAGTCTGTAAATGCAGCCTGGATCTCAAGCCCCCATGAGAACCAGGCACCACTCCCTGAATCGCCAGCCCACACCCTGCCCTGCCCCAGAGTTCCCTGCCCAGGTGTGCTCCTTGCCCCAGGTGTGCTCCCTGCCCCAGCTGTACTCTCTGTTCCCACCACTGCGTAGGAGCTCACTCTGCCCCTGGGCCTTTGCACATGTGATTCTTCTGCCTGGATGCCTGCTCTGCTCCAGCCAATTGCTGTCCCATCTTGAGACCCAGCAGGAGCCTCCACCTCCTTCAGGAGGCTTTCTGTGTCTGCCCTGCAGCTGAGTCTGCCAGCTTTGACTCATGGATTGACACAGACCGTGTGTTTTCATATCTCCTCTGAGTTTTTAGGGACTTGGAGGAAGTGTGGAAGGAGACAAGGCAATAAGGGGGCTTGTAGCTTCCTGTTCCTCCAAAACCCTGTGACCTTGGATCAGCTACCTAACTTCTCTGAGCCTCAGTTTCATCCTTGTCTACAAGATGAGATGAATGAAGGATCCCTTCCTCGGCTAACTCACAGGCCGATGTGAAAGGCCGGAAGGAGGCATGTGTGAGGCCCACCCTCATTCTCCGGGGTCAGACGCTGAGGTGAGCCCCGGGGGGCCTCCATCAGGATTCAGCATGTCCGGAAGAACTCCTTCATGGTGCTGGGACTGTCCCCTGGGAAGACAGGGACCTGGTCTTTGGTTTTCTCTCCCCAGCACCAGCACAGGGCCTGCCTCAGGGTAGGTGCCCTATTCCTGATCTTAGAATTACAGGGCAGGTGCCTTTGACCCTGGGGGCGTGCTTCAGCCCAGGACAAGCCCTTAGCAATCACCTCATCCCACAGCGACACTGTACAGATGGGGAAACTGAGGCCCAGACAGGGGTGGGACATGCTGAGCTCAAGGAGGGGCATCTACTTTGGGAACAGATAGATCCGGGTTTGGAGCCATTCTTCAACTTCCTGGCAGTGGGATCTTGGGCAAGCCATTTGTCTCTCTGAGCCTCAGTTTCCTCATCTGTAGATGGGGGTAATAACAAGGGTTGTCATAGAGACAAAATGATATTGTGTCTGCGAAGGTGTAAGGACAGAGCCTCACCTGGGCTGGGTCTCCAATAAAGGTACGTCTTCTTGCCCATATTAGTGGCAGGTCTGGGGAGGAGGGTTTGGGGGGTGAAGAATCAGATCACTTGTTCCCTCCTCAACTCCTTTCCACCCCCTTGGATGAGAAGAAACTGTCTGGTTTTCCCCCGCAGCTGGCCCAGCCCAGGCAGCCAATACCTGATTCCACCCCATGCGGCTTATCTATGGAAAGGAGCTATTGGATCACCCCAGGAGGTTCTAATCAATGCAGCTACAGGCATTTTCTGCCAAGATCCAGATCTGGTGTCCACACCTTCTCCATTACACGGGCACCAGTACCACCTCTCAAGTCACTTTCTACCCAGAAACTCTGTTCATCGAAGATCAGGTCACCTCCCTCCCCAATCTGCAGACAAAGGAGGGGATCCCCTCCTCCCTCCTTCCCAGAGAGGCCACCCAACCCACACCGGGCACCTCTGGGAGAAGGAAGAGGCACGTCTTAGCCACCAGGGCTGGACCAGTGGATCCTAGATGAAGGTGCCCCAGCAGTGGAAGCTACCTTGCAAGCAAGCAGCAGTGGGGTGAAGGGAAGACACTTTGCAGCTACGCAGACCTGGATGCGAACCCCAGCTCTGCCCCTCACCAGCTGCATGCCTCTAGGCCAGTCTCTCCACCTCCCCTTGAATGGGCACCAGAATCTCTACTTTGCACATTTGTAGACGAACCTGCCCAGCACAGCGGTGTCTTCACTTTTGGCTACTCCTGCCCTGTCTTTGGCAGCCCCATCCTCCTCTGAGGAGACCTCATTCTCTGCTCGGGTCCTTTCTTGCCGCCGCAAGCCTTGCTGGTCATGACCACCTCCACCTGCCTTCCCCGTCCTGTGTCCAAGCTCTCCAGGGCTGGACTCTCCTCACTGTAGCCCCTCGCATCGCATCCCTCCTTGCAGTGCTAGGATCAAACCATTTAACTCGTAGCTGCCAGTGAGAACAGTTTTACTATCACCTCTATTTCGCATCTGAAAAAAATGAGGCTTGGGGATGTTAAATAGCTGACTCATAGCACACAATTAGTAAGAGGTAGGGCTGGGATTCAAATCCAAGCACAAGGGTTACCTCTCCCCTGGACTCCCCTCTTCCCGCCACTCATCTGTTCATCTCTCTCATCACCTGCCTGTGCGCCCTCTTCCCATCCAGCCAGGGATCTATCCACTCATCCACCCGCCCAGTTACCAGCCATCCCTCCCTCCATCTTCACTGCCCCAGCTGATTACTACCCTGCCGCATGATTTTTGCACTGACCCCTGTGGCTGCAGTGGTGGCCACGGTCCTGTTCTCATGTGTACCACACTCTGGTTGGAAGACTGACAGGTACACAGGTGATGACAACCCTTCGCGATGAGTGTTGTGAAGAGCCTTGGTCTCTGCGGGAGCACAGTGGAGGCACCGGCCCTAGGCTGGGTGTCCAGAGAAGGTAGCCCCTGGTCTGAGCCCTGAGGGGAGGGGTGCTGAGAGAGGAAGTGCACCCCAGTAAAGAAAACAGCGAGGGCAAAGGCTCGGCCTCCTGGGAGAGTGTTGCACACAAGGGCAGCTGCACGTAATCCCATGACTGAAGTTAGGGTTCCAGAGGCCAGAGATGAGGCTGGTGGGAGGCTGAGACCAGGTGATGAAGGGTTGTCGAATCAGGCCAGCGGGTGGCAGGTGGCGATGGGAGCCAGTGAAGGGTTTAAGTGGGGCAGTGATGCGGCATAGGGCACCCCTGGGTCCCAGAGCACTCTGGCTACTGCAGGGAAAAGAAGGTGAGGCCAGGGACAGAGAGAGAGGGGCGTAGACTGTTGTAGTGGGGCAGGTCCCAGTAAGATGAGCCCTGGACCAAGATGGTGGCCAAGGAAGAGAAGAGAAGTGAATGGATTAGAGGCACGTTCAGGGCATAGCCTTGATGGGTTAGATGTGGGGCAGGGATGTCACCTCTCCAGAGAGGACCCTCAGGGCCTTCCCTCTAGTTCTTACCGCCCCCCCCCCAGGCTTTTGCATATGCCACTTGGCCTGCGTGGAAAACCCCTACTTTGAAGGTCATGTGTAAAGTTTTAACTTAGCCAGCCGGCAACAGGGAGCCACTGCTGGCTTATAAGTGAGAGAGTGGCATGGTCAGATGGCAGTGTTAGGAACACCATGGCCCCAGGGATGGTCAGGGTTGGGTGGCGGTGGGGTGGGGATGTGGGACAATGGGTATCAGATCTCAACAGAGTCATCCCTCAGAGCATCCTTCCATGATGCACTCACCCCATGCTAAGCCAGCTCTCTCTCTTATAACCAATCATCTGAATCTAGACTTTTCCACAATTTGCAGTTTTATATTTACATGCATGATTATTTAATTATTGTATCAATCTCACTCTAAACACTATGCTCCACGAATGTGGGGACATTATCTCTCTTCTGTCATCATATCCCCGGCATCTAGCACAGTCCTTGGCACACACTAGGTTCTTCATAAATGTTGAATGGATAATGAATAAATGATCCTAGCTGGAGTTTGGGCAGCACTTAGATCACCGGATACAAGGTTAACTGGGAAGAAGTTTCCAATTTGTAGCGCTTAGAGGCCAAGCTTAGCAGATCAGGACCCCAACTCCCTAACACCCACTTTGAGGATTATCCACAGGAAAAAAAATTTTTTTTTAGGAATTCTAAAATACTAAATGGGCTCAAAAAGACCATCAAACATCCCAGAGGAAGGCTGGCAGGACTCAGGGTCTGCCCATTTTTTAGAATTACTCATCCAGTGCCAGCAGCCCTCTGCTGGCACAGAGACTTGAGCTGCAGCCCTGGCTGTTTTGTACATAGGGCCTGGATCTGAACCAGGCACTAAATAAAGGCTGGAACAAAATGTACCCTATTTTTAATCCTGAACGTATCTGAGTTGACAATAAAATATATGTTTTTTATTTTTACCAAACTACAAAGCGAACAAGGTTTTCTTTTGAATACGTAGTGAACCAGTCAAAACCAGAAGCCTGATGTAATGGGAAGAGCTCCAGCCGGAGCTGGTTTTTCCCCTGCATGCCAGCTTCTCTGTGGGCCAGCTCTGTGATCACGCCAGTCACTTTGCTCTGGGGGCTTCAGTCTTCTCATCAGTAAAATAAGGGGAGTGTCCTCGCCCCACTCAACTCACAGGTGTGGTGGCGATGCTGGATGTTAAAATACACTGAAAACTGAACGGCATTGGATAAAGAGGAAGTGTGGCTTAATTAGTCAAACTGAGGTGCCTTCAAAAGCTAGGATATTGAATCCTCTGTATGTCTTTCTAACTTTTGTGGGTACGTGTGAATACATTACTGTTTTTGGTCCGCTGGGTTCATTCTCTGCATCTCCCAGTTTACAGAGAGAATCTGATGGGTTCAGCTCATCTTTTTGCCTCTGGCCACATCATAAGTCCGTGGCCAATGCATTGGTTGCCTATACATGAGGCAACCCCTTATCCAATCAGCTGTAGCCAAGGTGACAGGTAGGTAGCCAAGCTTTCTAACATGCTTTTCAATAGCCCTGGGTAGGTGCTATTAATATGTCCATTTTATAGATGAGGAAACTGAAGCACAGAGAGGCAATTCAACCAATGACATAGAGCTAGTAAAATGCAGAATCATAATATAACCCTGGGTTTGAGCCCATTTTCTTCCATTGTCTTGTTTGTCTCCAGGGCTACAAGGAGTGCCTGGCACATAATAAGCATTCTGTCTGTGTTTGCCAAGTGAGAGTTTAGGAATAATAACACATTTTACGGGCTTATGATGAAAATTAAGTAAGTTAATATTAGTGAAAGCATCTGGCACAGACCCTGGAATTGAATAGTGGTGAATAAATATTGATTTAATTCGCCCGTGGAGTCATTCACACATCCTCCCTTATGGCTTGGGGTCCATTGCTCCTGCCCAACACGGAAAGAAGGCAGACCCTGTGTTCCCCCCGTTCAGCCCCTCTTTCTGCAGAGGGCCTCAGCTTTAGAGCCTCCTGCTCTTTTCTTCCCTCTTTTCCCTCTGCTCATCTTGAGCATCTGCAAAACCTATTTGCCAGGGGAGTTCATGGTCAAGGCAAGCCGCCCTCTCTGACCAGCCTCTCCAAGCTCACCTCTCTCTTCTCCCAGGTGACCTTCCCCGTCCCCACGCAGACCCCATCTGTAGGACTCGCTCTGGGCTTTTCCTCTCCTGCGACCCTGCTCCTTGTAGGCTTCCTGTCTAGCCTTCAAGGGTCGTTTCTTCCAGCCAGAAATCGCCTCTCCCTCTCACTGGTCCCTTGCTACTTCATCTGCACCTCTCTTAAAGCACTTTGCACTGGGGGCGCCACAGATTGCCCTAAAAGGCTTCTGCATGATGGATGCGCATCCGTGGGCGGGTCCTCACTGGCCATGCGCCTCGGAAAGTCACTTGTCCTCGCGGAGCCCGTGCTTCCTATGCGTAAAAACTCAGTGAAATCATCCCCTCTTCGCAGGGCTGCCGTTAGGGTTAAATCAAATGATTAATGTAGAATAAATAATAAATATTAGTTCCTTTCCACATATTGTGCTATAGACTCAGATCTGAAAGGGGCTTTAAAGGAGTATCGAATTCAGTGCTTTCCAAGTTTCTTTTTCTCTGTCCAGGACCGCTGTTTCCCACAGGAAGTTAAGCAGCAGCTCAGCACGTAGAAACAGAAAGACGGGAACTGCTCTGGCGAAGGCGGGGCTCAAGACTCCGCCCACTCGGCCCTGGCCCCTGTTTCTCCATCCCAAGGGCCCTAGGCACCTCCTGTGAAACTCCAGGACCCTCGGTGCTGTCTGGAGGACTCTCAAACAGCCTTCCCACCATGATGGTGCCTTTGGGGCGTGTATGATGGTGCAGGATCAGGAGACTCAGAACAGGGGTGCTGAGAGGGGAGCGGGCTCCAGCCGGAGGCGGTGGGGGGACCTTCTTTTCTGTGATTGGGGGACCACGTTCCTACTTCACAGAGTCTGAGAAAAACAAGTGAAGGTCCTGAAGGGTTTTTGGTTTTTTTCCCCCAAGCCAGATTTATTGAATTATAATTTACATGGAGTAAAATTCACTTTTTAAAGTATACAGTTTAGTGAGTTTTAACGAAGAGATACAGTCATGTAACACCCATCACAGTCAAGATTTAGAACATTTCCACTCCCTTACAAATTCCCTCATGCCCTTTGTAGTCAGTCCTTCCTACCCTCAATCTCTAGAAACCACTGATTTGAATGAACAATAATTCAACCTGTCTCAATTTGATTTCTGTCCCTAGAGTTTTGCCTTTTCCAGAATGTCACATTTGGCTAATCAAACAGTGACTAGCCTTTTGTGTCTGGCTTCTTTCACTTACCATACCAGTCACCTCTATGGTCACATGTATCCATGTTTATTCTTGTTGATTGCTGAGTAATATTCCATTGTATGGATATACCATCATTTATTGATCCATTTGCTGGTTGATGGACATGGGCTGTTACGAGTGAAGCTGCTATGAATACTCATATAAAAGTCTGTGTGGACATATGGTGTCATTTCTTCTGCAGAAATATGTAAGAATGTGATTGCTGGGTCAGATGGTATGTTTATATTTATCTTTATAACAAACTGCCAAGCTGGAATTTCCTTTAGATTAGTGAACTGTGTTCTTTTGTCTGTGACCACGTAACTCACAAGTTTATAAGTGTTGCTTTGTACTTTTGTTGAGTGAATTATAGCTTTCTATGTTGTCTCTCCCAAGGACATTTTTATTTCAACAAGAACTCGACTGTTGCATTCAAGAAACACTCCCCCATCACTTGGAATCAAAGGATTAGCTTTTTCCTCCATGAGGAAATGTTCCCCCCGAGCTAGCTGGTAGGAGGTGATGACCCTGAGCAAGGAGAGATGAGAATGCCAAGCAGGGTACCAGTGAGCCATGTGTTTGCCTAGAACTACAGGTACATGGATCCCCTAAGTACTCTGACTTCTGGAAATTCTGCAAGGGAGGGTGACCAGTGAGGAAGAAGTTCCAGAGAGAAGGGGGCTGCCGGATACTACCCCTTGTTTTTTGTCCCTTAGGTACCAGACTTGTCCCTCTCAGACCCCATTTCTGCCACGAGGTGCAAAATAACCACCTTTTAGACAAAGGCGTGATGGAAGAGAGCTTTCTGGCTGACAGTCTCTACCGTCTCAGACTCTCCTTTTCCATTCAAACAGTGGCAGAAGCAGAGCAGAAAGGGGCTCCAAAGAGAATTCAGGTTTCCTTCACCCACGTCTTTGACTTTGTCCATCTCCTACCTATGCCCACATCCCCCAGCTACCAGCTCTGGGCTGATGACTCACTGGCCTGCTGACTCCTACTTAGCTCGCAGCCCGTCCTCCACACAGCAGCCGAGGGAACCATTTTATTTGTAAAATTTCACCCTGTCTATCTCTCTCAAGAAACACATGATTCAAAATTAAAACAGTACAAAAGGGTCTGCAGAGAAACGTCTCCTCCCCATCAGTCTCCCCAGCCACCTGGCTTCCTTCTCTGGAGACAGCTGATGTACCAGTTTCTGAAGGATTCCTCCAGAAGTGTTCTGTGTACATATGAATATGCAGATGTGAACTTCCTGATGTGTTTCACGCAGATGGGAGCCTGAGATAAACACTGGTGTGCCCTGGCCTTTCTCAGTCTTGGAGACTGCTCCCTCTCTGTACATGAAGAGTCACCCCCACCCCCCCCACCCCCCCGCTTTGCTCTTTTTAAAAATAGCTGGTTTTCCACCATAATTTATTTACTTGGCTCCTTATCGATGAATGTCTATAGTGCCTCTAATCTTTTGAGAGGATTCTTTTTAAAACACAGCAATGATAGCATTTTCCTTCTCTCTGAGGATAAAATACCAGGTCACTGGCCCCAGAGTCAGGCCTGGTCCAGCCCCCACCCCCTCTGGGGGGATTTCTCCTTCCCACTCAGAGTTGCAGACCCCTAGGTCTTCCTTCGGTTTTTCCAGCTTACCTGCTCCCCTCACCTGAGGGTTTGTATGCCCTTCTCCATTTACCTGGAATGTTCCCCCACTGTCACCTAGTTAACATCCCCCCTTATCCTTCAGATGTTAGCCTGAAAAATGCTTCCTTGGGAAAGCCTCCCATGATCCCCACAGCTGTCCAGGCCGTGTAGCCACACGGCCCTGTGATTCTGCTTAGTTATCTCTCACCTCCTTTTTTTTTTTTTTTGTATGTAATTCTTTTTTTTTTTTCCAGCTGAAATATAGTTGGTTTACAATGTTGTGTTAATTTCATAGTGATTTAGTTGTACACATATATATTCCTTTTCAGATTCTTTTTCATTGTAGGCTATTGCAAGATATTGAATATAGTTCCCTGTGCTATACACTAGGTCCTTTTTGTTTATCTATTTTATACATAGTAGTTAGTATCTGCAAATTCCAAACTCCCAGTTTATCCCTCCATCCTCACCTTTCCCCCAGTTATCATAAGTTTGTTCTCTATGTCTGTGAGTCTGTTTCTGTTTTGTAAATAAGTTCATTTGTGTCATTAAAAAAAATTCCACATATAAGTGATATCATACAGTATTTTTCTTTCTCTTTCTGGCTTACTTCATTTAGAATGATATCTCCAGATCCATCCATGTTGCTGCAAATGGCATTATTTTATTCTTTTTTAAAGGCTATGTAGTATTCCATTGTATATATATACCACATTTTCTTATGCAATCATCTGCCAATGGACATTTAGGTTGTTTCCATGTCTTGGCTATTGTAAATAGTGCTGCTATGAACACAGGGGTGCAGGTGTCTTTTCAAAATAAGAGTTTCCTCTGTATGCATGCCCCGGAGTCTCACCATCTTTTATTACTATTCTGTTATGATGTCTGTAGCCCCCACTAGACTGGAAGCGCCAAGGTAGCAATCCTCCTGCTTTACTCATCACCAGGCCCCTAGCACCCAGCACAGTTCCCTGGCACAGAAAGGCATTAGCTAACATTGACTGGGTGTTTCCTATGTCAGGCACCATGTAAGCACTTGATATGTAGTAATTCTTTTAATCAACACGAAAACCTATGAAGTGGATTCAACGATCAACTCCATTTAACAAGTGAGGAAACTGAGGCTCAGAGGGCTGGAGCAAGTCCCCTACGGTCACTACCAACTCTGACACTGCATGCTCCCCTGCCTCTGCGCATGCAGTTCAGTAAGTATTTGTTGAATGTGTGATTAAGGAATGGGAGAATGAAAACCAAAATGAACTCCCATTTTACAGACAGAAAAGCGGAGGCCCGTCTAGAGAGGAACAATTTGACCAGGTCATTCAATGAGGTGGAGCTGGGAGGGCAGTGCAGGGGCCTGATGGTGGGGTTGGATTCTCCCTGCTGCCCGACCTGGCCTCCCAGACTCGTACTTCCAGAGCCAGGAGCCCCAGAGTCAGCCCGGCTCAGTCCAGACTCCCAGATCTTACTGACTGTTGCCTCTTTCCTCCATATGTGGCTCTCCCCACACTTTCCCTAGAGCTTTCCAAAGCTTGCCTCCAGGCAGCTCTTCCCAGAAAGCCAGCAGGCAGCTCTTATGTCCCCCCCGCCCCCCACTCCTACTCTGACACCCCAGAGCATTAACCACAGTGTCAGGGCTGCAGGCAGAGTCCATGAATCGAGCAGCATCTTCATCCCCTTCTCACTCCCCACCTTTTCAGCTCTTCAGATGATTCTTGCCCTCTCATCAACACCGAGGTCTCTACGATTCTGGGAGTTCCCTTCTCAGACTTATTCTCCCGAAGAAGCTTTGTCTGTGTTCTGTACAAATGTCTCTTAGCAACATCTTCTACCTCATCTCTTCATAGAAAGTATTTCTCTAATGATCAAAGGTCTATTTTTTAAAGATTTTTTCCTTCTCAGTATTGCAAGAAGAATCTCTCTGCCTCATTAGGTACAGAGTGTTTTCATTCAATGACCCTCACGATAACCACAGGCGGTCTGTGTGACTTATCCCCATTTCACAGATGAGGTTCTGCAGGGAGAACTCTGGCCGTGTGGGCACTGCAATGTGCCCAGCCTCAGAGGTGAATCTTGATTGGTCTAAACCAAGCCTGATCATCTCATTCCCCTTTGCCAGTGATTGGTGTACGGGTGAGCATGTGACCTAGTTCTGGCCAATGAGATGTAAGGAAACTTTTTCTTCCTCCATGGAAGAGAGAGCTACCCAGGGAGAAACATGCGTTTGTTTGTTTTTGTTTGTTTTGGTAGCCCCTTTGAGCTTTGGATACCATTTATGAGGACTTGATAGCCAGAGCTGTGGCAACCATTTTGTGACATGAGGCAATAAACTTGAGGGTGAAGAGTCAAAATGCTCAGAAAGGCAGAGTGGAGAGCCTGGATCCTTCACGGCTGAGCCAGTGGTCCCTGGGGCTACCTCACTCCACAGTCTCATTAAGTAAACACTGACATCCTTACAGTTGAATCACCACTGATCTGGTTTTCTGTAACTTGAAGCTGAAAGCATTCTTTACTGATAACAGTGAGGATGCTCTCACTGACCCCTCTGACATGCCTATGCTGCCTTAAGATGTGCCACATGAATTACAGACACAGGAATGGGGCAGGGGTTCGGGGTGGTAGGGTAGGGAGGCGAATAAGCTGAGTGCTGGCTCCAAGCCCAGCTGCACCACTAACCCACGGTGTGGTCCCGGACAAACTCATTTCCCCTCTCGTACTTCTGTCTTCTTCCTGGTGAAGTGCCAGGTTTGATTCCATCAGAGGCATCTCCTAACAATGACTCACAAGCCCCTAGAACCACACAGGACTGCCTGAGCTTTTACTGAGGACAGTGATGAGTAGAAAGGGTCCGAGCTCAGCTCAAGGGTGAATGTTTGGAGGTGACTCAGTGAAGAATCAGAGGGCCTAGAAGACTTTATTCCTCTTCCCTATTTGTCAGCAATCCTTCATCGTGCCCCAGATTCAGGATGTATTTTTAGTGGAAATAAACTTGAACTGCTCAGGATGACACAATTCCTTCAGGAGTTTCAACACCACCTGCTAGAGAGGGAGACAGGTGGCGGTGGTGATACCCACTGCCCCAGTGGTTCAGGCTGGTAGGGCTAACTGGGAAAATCATTCATTTGCTATAAAAACAAACAAACAAAAATCTCCAGTGGCTGCAAGCCTGGGGTGAGGTGAGTGCATCTGGCCTGGGATTCAGAATCAGTGTCTTCGTGATAGACAGCAGCTAGCTAGGGAAGCAGAGCTGTTGTTTGAAACCTTGTTTGCCTCCTATACCTGGGGCTGGACCTTGCTTGTGTTTTGCTGAGCCCTTTGATATGTTTGGAGAAGCATGTTTGGGAGTGGGCAGCTGAGGGCACCCAGATCAATGGCAGCTCAACTGTAAGGACGTCAGTGTTTACTTATTGAGACCCTGGATGGAGGTAGCCCCAGGGTGGGACCACTGGCTCAGCTAAGAAGGACTCAGGCTATTCTGAGCATTTTGACTCTTCGCCCTCAAGCTTATTGCCTCGTGTCACAAAATGGTTGCCATAGCTCTGGCTATCAAGTCCTCATAAATGCTCTGCCTAAATAAAGGAGGAGAATTTAGTGTTTCCAGAGGCCTTGGAGAAGGCTATTATCATAGACACTGCTGGCGCCCAGCCCAGACACCCTGGCAGGACTGGGCCACCCAAGCCCCTCCTGCTATGGATGTCGACTATACCCTCCAACTGAGAATGCACCCCCCACCACCATAGAGACCTGGGAGGTCACCCTGCCCTCCCTCAGCCAATGAATGACCGATACAGGGATGTAAAAGGCCACCCCCTTTGGCTCAAGGCAGGATAAATCTGGGATGCCTCTCCTACTCCAGAGCTCCCATGGGACTGGGCTGAAGCTAAGATCCCACGTAACCCACACCTCTGCTTTGCCTCTTCCTCTGCCCCGTCCTGATTTCCCCTCTGCCTTATAAGTTCCTCCTGAGGGCACATCCTTAGTAAACCATTTGTACAAGAATCCCTGTCTCAGATGCTACTTCTACAGGACCAGATCTACCATCATGGAAATGGGGAGGAGAGAGGGGCTGCTGGGCTGGATGAGGCCCCTTCACATGGGACAAAATGACGTGCTATTTGAACTGCTAATGATTGTATGGGCAAGTTTTATTTTTTAATTGAAGTAAGTTGACTTACAATGTTGTGTTAGTTTTCAGGGGAACAGCAAAGTGATTCAATTATACATATACGTATGTATATTCTTTTTCAGATTATTTTCCATTATGGGTTATTACAAGGTATTTAATATATTTCTCTATGCTATACAGTAGGACCCTGTTATTCACCTATTTTATATATAGTAGTGTGTATATTGTTAATCCCCAAATCCCAGTTTATCCCTCCTCCCAGCCCTTTCTTCTTTGGTAACCATAGTTTCTTTTCTATGTCTGTAAGTCTATTTCTAGTTTATAAATAAGTTCATTTGTGTCATTTTTTTTAGATTCCACATATAAGAGATGTCATATAATATTTATTTTTCTCTGACTTCACTTAATATGATAATCTCTAGGTCCATCCATGTTGCTGCCAGTGGTATTATCTCATTCTTTTTTATGGCTGAGTAATATTTCATTATATAGATATGTGTGTGTGTGTGTGTATATATATATATATACACACACACACACACACACACACAGCACGCCTTCTTTATCCAGTCATCTGTCAATGGACATTTAGGTTGCTTCCATGTCTTGGCTATTGTAAATAGTGCTGCTATGAACACTGGGGTGTGGGCAAGTTTTTTAATCTCTGAATGTGATGTAACCTCTTAGCACATCTCCTCCCTTCTTACGTACAATCTCTCATACACAGAAATGTCTTGCAAGTATAGATTTGTGTGTATGTGTGTGTGTAAACATAGGGTCAGGGGTTAGTTTCTCCAACTGGATTGATCCAAAACAGACACAGGACATGCAGGACAACAAGATGACCCATAAATGGCATTAACTCAGCAGGAACAGGAGATAGAGGTGGCCACGAGGACGTAAACGTTTTGAGAATTTGCACAAATGTTGGTGGGGGTACTTGGGGCTTTCTTGGGGAACAGAGTGGGGATTGGAGTCATTCTTCTCTAGATCTTAAGGAGCAGAAAGACCCCAGCTAGGGTGGATGACACTACCAGATAAATACTCAACAGCAACGTGCGCAGTTAAAAGACTGCATTTCCCAGAGCAGATGGAGTGGCCACTGAGACATAAATACAAGTTTCGAGTGGAACTGCTCTGAAGTCTTTTTAAGAAGAGCACACCATGGGCCCTTTTAGTCTTTTTCCTTTCTCTTCCTTCCTGTCTGGAACATAAATATGATGACTGGAGCTCCACCAGCTGTCTGGACTTTGAGGATGAAAGCCAGACAATGAAGATGGCAGAGCAGAAAAATCCAAGGATCCTGAGTCTCTAAAGACCCCATGCCAGCCTCTTTTGAATTGTGCAGAAGTTGGAACGCTAGTGCTTGTAGCTGTACCCGATTCCTGATGGATGTCGGCTTTCACGGGCAGAGCCTGTCATGAGATGACCTTTTCCTCAGGATTATCAATATTGCTTCGTACCATGCTTTCCATGGAAACAACTTTGGGAAGCAGCCTAGTGATGGGGAAAGGGCATGAGCTATAGAGTTAGACTGAGCTAATTTGGATCTCAGGTGCTGCTTCCCACCTGCATGACTTTTGACAAGTCAGTTTCCTTGATTGTCATTCATCATCTGTAAAACGGGTATAATAGAGTTCTTGTATGTCCTTAGATTCCTTTTCATTAAATAGAATTATAAGGACTGTTTTTGTCTTTTTCCTTTAACCCCTGTGGGGGTTATAGGAGATGGTAGATAGATAGACAGATAGATAGATAAATAGATCGATCTCACCCATCTTATGGTCTGGCATCTAGTAGGTACTCAAAAAATGTTAGATGCCTTGACTTCACTCATCCCCTCTTCTATCTGCCTTGATGAAGTCTGAATGAAATAGACAAGAATGTTCAATGAAAACCACGTATCCAGACCATTTGGTTGGTGGCTTGGGACTGGGAGTTGGGTTAAGCCAAGGGGTTGTTAAGACCCTTTTGGACTGAACATGGTGAGCACCAGAGCTGTCACAGGGGTAGAGGAGGGGGAGAAGGTGGAGGACTGACTTTCCTCTCTCCATAATCATAGAGATATATACTTTCTCGGTTTGCTTTTTCAGCGGCTGATGTTAAAGGAGCCACAACAGCTGGAGAATTCTCCCTCTTCACTCCGGACGGCTGGGTCCCATACACATGCCCCTCAGCTGGAGACCCCTGAGCGTGCAGATGTAACGTGGGAAGTTACGCTTCCCCAGGCATTGGGGGTGGGGAAGCCTAAGGCTGTAGCCACCCCTTGGATTTAGTCTGCATTAGGCAATTAGCCAAGGCTCCACTTTGGGTTAGTAACAGCAGGGCAGGACCATGCCAAACCCTTATATTAAAATGACAGCAAACACTTACATGGTGCTAGGCTCCATTCTTTATGCTTTGTGAGTATTAACTCCATTCTCTCCCTTTACCTTTGGGTCAATCAGCGAAGACAGAGTGGCAAGTGACTTGCCCCAAGTCACACAACTGGGCCTGCAGCTGGCCCCTGGGCCAGGGCTCCCAGCCTCTGTGCCATCCTCCCCTAGAGCTGGAAGGACATGCTCTGGGGGGTAGTGCACCCAGACCCTCTCACTTTATCCATTTGGAAAAACCTGGCTGAATGAAGCTCCCTCCTCCACAATGAAGCTGCAACTTGCTCAGTAATCAACTCAGCAAAAGGTCAGACGTGGGAAGAGCAGATCACCCTTGACATTTCCTTAGGCTTCGTCACATGGCAGCCCCACAGACTGTCTCTAATCTGACCAGTACGACTTGTTTTTCCTCCAGTTCTGGCTGGGATCTCCGGCTCCTTACCTCTGTCCAGATATAGAAGCTGGTGTGTGTGTAGGGCCCAGAGAGCATGAAAAAAATGTGCATCTCGAAGTATTAGCTTCCAGCTCCAGGATGGGTGAGCAGGACCAGAGCTGATGGGGAGAATGGATGGGAGATGCCCTCACTCTGGGGCAGTGTCGCTTGGGTGGGGGAGGGGCTGTGGCATTCAGGGCGGGCAGTTCTTTGCTGTGTGGATCTGTCCTGTGGTTGCTCCCACCCGCCGAATGACTGTAGCATTCATGGTGCCACAAAAAAATCCCCATGCATTTCTGAATGTGCCCTGGGGTGGGGCTGAGGGCAGAGGACCAGGGACCCAGACTAATATTCACTGAATGACATGGGATAGAATAGCCATCCTACTTCCTCTCTCTCTCTCCCTCTCTCTCTCTCTCTCTCTCTCTCTCTCTCTCTCTCTCGCTCGCTCTCTCTTTCTGTCTCCCCCCCCCCCCCGTTGCTCACAAGCTTCAGTTCTCTAACTCCATCCAGCTTGGGGATGCCTGCTGTCACCCACACAGATCATAAAAAAGAACGTTTATTTTACTTTCCCGGAGGCTAATTTGTACTTATTTTTTGTGCCGTTTTTATAATATTTTGATGTGAAAAAATCTCCGCACGTCAGAACAACTGTTCAGAATGTTGACGAAAACCCTCGCTGACTTGGCACAATTCCACATGCCTTCTGTTTCGGTCTTGGGTCCACGGGTGACTCGTTAATTATTATGAAAGTTATTTCCCCACTGGCATTTGGGGTGGGAAGCAAAGCAGCCTGCAGGGTGTGGTGTAAATCGAATGTTGGGTTTAAGGGTCCTTGCTACAGAGTAATTCTCAAACTTGGGCGCAAGTAAAGCAGAGTAAGGGGGTGGTGAGGACGGGCGATGCTACTTTCAAGAGGATGATCAGGATCAGCGAAGGACTATTTACAGAGGTGACACTTGCAAAGACTCAAGTGAAAAGATCGTGAGGAGTGCAGATATCTGGGGAAGAACATTTGAGGCGGAGGGAAGAGCAAGTGGCCAGTCGTGGGGGGCAGGAAGGGATGTGTTTGGTGTACTGGGGACCCAGGACATCTGCAGGGCTGGTGGAGAGGGAGCAAAGGGGAGAGAGGTAGGAAGAGAAGGCAGAGAGGTGGGCAGGGTTTGGCACACGCAGAGTCTTCTAACACCGTAAGGGTTGGGGTTTTAGCTGAAGGAGAAGGGGAGCGATTGCAGAGCATGACACCAACTGACTCCCGCTGGCTGCTGTATGGAGAATAGGATGAAGAGGGCCAGGCTGGAGGCAGAGACCAGTTTAAGGGGCTGCTGCTGTCACACAGGCAAGACATGATGGTGCCTAGGTTAAGGTAGGGGGTGGCTATGCAACAGAGGTCGTGACGAGTGGACAGACGTAGGTAGGATCTACCTACGTGGGCAGAGCCATCAGAGTTTACTGACCACCTGGATGTGGGGAGTGAGAGCCAGGTGTAGTCAAGGGCCACTCGTAGGCGTTTAGCTTGAGCATCCGGGTACATGGTGCTTCTCCAGCAGTTCTTAGGTGCTGGGTTTTGTTCTTGGAACGGCCAGCAGAGAATGAGATGATGAAGACACGATGTCTGCCCTCAAGATCTCACATCAAGGGAGACACTCAGTAAACATTCCTGGAGGGTCTGGGTAAGATGATTCCCCAGAGCCGGGGCAGCCCCTTTTGGGTCGCCTTTTGTCAGTTTATCTGACTACACGTATCCCTTTCTGGGCCCCTACTTGTATAAAAGATGTCAGGTGAGAAGCTGCCTTGGCATCAAGAACTCAGCTGGCTGGGCATCCCTGTAGGTTATAAATTCACTCCGGTTGGAAAGAACCAAAGAAATCTGTTGAGTAGAAACACAAGAGCATTCCAGATGAACTCTGTATAGGCTGATATGATAGCTATTATGTCATAGGAATGGTATGCTGTAAGAGATGAGTATGCTTTTAACCAGGGTGACCAGAAGCCGTGTTTTAATCTTGCTTACTCATCAGCTGCTAGCTGGCAGGAGAGAGCATGGGGCTCTCAAATTTTCTTGGCATTATTTTAGTCATCAATTATTCCTATGTGTTTCAGTGTCAGATGGAGCCTTCCTACCCCTTGAAAGCTTCGAAAATGTTTGTATCAGCCCCCAATGCCATGCCCTGTGGGAGTCTCAATCCACATTTCTGTGACTCTAAGGAGAAGGCAAGGACTCCTATGATCTCCAGACTCTTGATTCCACTAGTATTGTTTTTGGCTCACACCAAACTGATGAGACGTGAAGCTCATTTCCTTCCTTACCCTCATTTTCTACTGTAACCTGATTATAAGTAAGGGTCCCACTTGGCCCACTCTTTGGACAGAATTGTATTCAGGATGCACAGTTCCCCAAAGGGTGGTTAAAAAGCGATTTCAATCTTTATTTTTATCTTTCCCATCAAACTGAAGAGGGTCTGAATCAAATCACATAGTTTTATTTCTCAAGATCCTCTTCCTGTCTGGCCGGTTCTCTTTCGCATGTGCTTCTGCACTTTTCTCCTGCCAAACCTTTCCATCTGCCTTCCAGGTTTCCCCTCTTCTCTTTGGCCTTATAGTCCCTGTTTCTTTATTTCCGACCTTTCTTTGAATTAGGGATGTAAAATAAGATGCAAAAGACAGAACTTGCATTAGAGGGGGGGTGTGCGCCTGTGTGTTAGAGGAAACTTGATCAACGTTTTTTTATACTCATCCCCTCTCTTATCTGCCTACGAAAGTACTAATGATAATTTTCTCTGCCCACTTAACTTCTTCTTTTCTGCCACAGTCGTACAAAATAGTCATTAGCATCGAACACTTCACTGGGGATTTGGTGCGAGAAGGGGAGCAGGGAAAAAGCAAGGGTTTCCATCACAAAAATGCAAATCGCTGTAAAATGCACTTTCGGCATCTATGCTCTTAGGAGACCTTTCAGCTGCCACCACTGGGGGTTTGCCCCCACATTAGCCCATCTCAACCCATTATAATGGCTTCTTTGTATCACTTGTCTACGCTGATCTCCAGGGTCTCTCCTCTGCTCCTCCTGGGGGCAAACCACAAATTCCACTCCTTGCCTCTGCAATATGGTTCAGCCTGTGAGGAAAGGGGTTGAAAGCCGGGCACAGGAGCCAGACTGCCTGGTTTGAATCTTGCTCTGTTTACTAGCTGTGTGACCTTGGGAGAGCCTCCTGACTTCTTGCCCTTTAATTTCCTTATCTGCAAAACGGAGCTAATACTCACACCTTCCTCACTGGGTTGCTGGGGGGATTAACTGGGTTAATGGACTTGAAGTCCTGAGGGAAGCACCTGGGGCAAGGCAGGTGCTCATGGAGCCTCAGCGTTATGACTTACTTCTTGATTCTTGGGCTCACACGTTACCTTCTAACGGAAGACTTGTCAAAGTCTTTTCCAAACAAAGGCTATTTCCTCTCCAAGAAGAATTTTGCCACCTGTTAATTCTATTTCACTCTGTTGCTTCTGTAAGTGGGTTCAAATCTGGACTCTGCTATTTCTAGCTCCATGATCTTGTGCAGATCCTTCAACCCCTGTGAATCTCAGTCTCCTCATCTTTCAAATGGGGACAATAAGGGGGTTTATTTCCTGTGAGTGTTAGGATTAAGGGAGATTATATGTGAAGCATCTATGATAAGAATGGTTTATTGACTTTCAGAGTCCTGGGCACTATTCGTCACTTCACTTTTACGAAATACCTACACGAGAACCTGTTTCGGTAAGTGAAAGAAATCTGGAGAGGATTTTTGCTTTCATGAAAAAAGGCAAAAGTGAAAGTTCCCTTCAGCGTTTGTTTTGCAGGGAGCCGCAAGAGATGCTCCGCCCACCCCCAGGCAGCAAGAGTGGCCCCATCAAGCTCTTTCCCCGGGATCTATGCTCAGCATCTCAGCATCAAGCTCTGAACCACCATAGCTTTGAATTCTGCCTGTGAGCATCTGTGCTTAATCTCCATGTATTCTGGGCAGCGTCTGTTAGCAAGATGTGTCCTGCGGTAACTGGTTCTTCAGTTTATGTCATTTCAGCTTACAAAGGCCTCATTGGAACTCTCTGCTTTCAGATAGCGAGGGGGCACCTGTGACTTCTCAGTGCAGTGACCAACACTCAGGACGTGGCTGACAAATGCTATTGCAGCTCGCCCCGAAGCACTGGGGCATGTGGTTCCTTCTGAAGGACAGGTGCTCCCAGGCAACACATGGTTAGAGTTGAGATCAAGGAACAAGGTGGGCTCGGGCGAGGACAAGATCCCTGTGGGCTGAGAAGACTTCCTGGGGGAGGGAGATGTAATTAGGGAGGATTTGAACCAGGGAACATGGGGAAGAAATTTCAGACAAGAGGGCCACGTGAGCAAAGGCTGGGAGGTGGCGCTGCACTTTTGGTGCTGCACCCTTCTGACGCAGCTGAGTCCACAGGCAGGGGGCAGAGCAGCTGGCCTGGCTGGGCCAGAGGGTTCTCGTAGGGGCGGGTGAGTGATCAGAGTAGAATGGAGGGATGTGGAAGGCTCCCTGACAGGCTGAGGTGTTCAGACGTCAATGTTATTATTATTAATAATAACAAAGCAGTAAGAATGAACATCACTTGATGCACTCCGAGGCACCCAGCACTGCAGCACGGGGGCTGGATTCTCTGACTTCTCCCATTTTCCAGATGAATACACTCAGGCTCAAAGAGAGCAAAGATCACACTTCAAATCAGTGCCAAGGTCTGGACTGATTCTCAGGTCCAGCTGATCTCAATCCAGACCCTTGGCTGTAATGAGAGCCAGCATTCTCCTGGGGTACCCGGCAGCCTCTGTGTATTGACAGCGGTCTCTTTTTATGGACAGTCCTCTCCCAGGATGGGGGGTGTGAAGGACAGTTTTGTCCTCTCTCCCTCCCCCTCTTTTTCTCTCCCCAACTCCCTCTGCACAAGGTCAAAACCAACTGAAGGCTCCCTCAGGCTGTCCTCAGCCCCTCGTTGGGTCTGTCATTCATGGAGTCAAGTTTAATAGTCTTTGTGGGTCCACGTGTCCCAGAGCCCTCCCCCCAGCTTTCCTTGTCTGGACAAGACCAAGCAAGGTGGAGATGGTGGGGGCAGGGGAGGGAGGAGAGGCTCTTTTCCAACAAGAGAGGGGACTGCACCTCCCCAACCCTGCTTTGGCATTTTCTGTACCGGGAATGAGAAACCCAGTGTTGCTATGGAAACTGCCATCCCCTGCTCCCTCTGTCATTGTCTGTGGGCAGTTTCTGTGTGTAAGGTGGATGTGCAGGAGCACCCCTGCTGCACAGGGTGCTGGAATGCAGGAGGAGCATCTCTGCGCGTGGGGACGCAGGGGTGGATGGGAGCTGGGAAGGGGGCCCCCCCTTGGCCTGGCTCCTTTAAGGAGCAGCACAAGGGGCAGCCGTGGAGCTCAGGCTGCTTCTCTAGAGCGATCCTGGTAATGGTCATTCACACTCGAAAGGCAAAGAGTTTGCAAAGTGCAGTCGGATGGGCTGTTTGGAAAGAGCTTGGGCCCTGCAGTGACTGAGACTTGAGCTTAAATACCAGCATTGCTGGCTTCCCCAGCTTCCGTTTCTCTACATCTGGAAGATGTGCAACCTCGTAAGTGGTCCATGGACCATGACTGTGCCCCTGCCCCCTGCCTGGCGGCTGACTACTTCAGAGACAGCATCCAGTTAAGGGGGAGGGGGTCCCTTCTCTTCCCTTCCCCATCTCACCCAATCTCCCTCAAGTAAGCAGTAGGAGCCCCACTTTACAGATGAGGAGACTGAGGCCCAGCCAGGGGAAAGGAGGGCTCATTGTCCACAGAGTCAGGGCAGGGCCAGGGACTGAACCTGGAGACTTGAACTCTCCCCACTTCCTGGCAGCCCCTCTCGCTCTTGGCGCTGCTGCCTTAATTTCCAGACACGTGACCCGCAGGACTCCCCACCAGCCATGTGCTGAGCCCCCATGCCTCTTGATACTGTCATGGGGGGCGGGGGAGGGAGACCAGGCCTGCAGCAGAAACACCTCTCTCTTGACTTTTAATATTAAAATAGAATAAAGTGCTGTGCCTTCTCTGTGGGAAACGAAAAATGGGGGTGGGGAGAAAACCCTCCAGGCCCCAACCTTGACACCCCCTGCCAGCACACCTCTCCACTCCCAGAAAAGAAATTGTTCCTTCCAGGTGATTTGTTAGCTCTTTCTGGGGCAGGAGAAGGTGGAAAACTAATTTTAACTTCTCAGGGTTTTTTTTTTTTTTTTTTTTTTTTTTAGCTTTTATGTTTTTCAGACCAGGGGTAGAGCATCATGTTTCCCGTAAGTCCACTGAGTTGGGGGAAAAATTGAAGCAAGCAGTTATTTTGCTTCCACTGGCCAGGTCCGACAAATCCCAGTAGGTGGGGATGCCCAGAATGTCAAGGTCCTGCTGACGCTCCCCTTCCCCAGAAAAGCTCCTGCTCCTCCCTCCTCCAAATCCAGGGAGAGTGTCACCCTGAGAGTTAGAAGGCTGATGCCAGATGTGTGGATCCGTGAAACCTGGACTTGCTGTGTGGCCTTGGGCAAGTTACTTCCCCTCTCTGTGCCTCTGTGACCTCATTGTTCACAAGGGAATAATAATTGCTGTCTCGCCCACTTCCCAGGGTGGCTGTGAAGGCTCACGGCAGTGCTGGGCTGATTTCTTCACCCCAGCATTTAGAGGGACGTAGCGAAACTGGAGAGGCTCCCACAGGAGTTATCACCATGGGACTGGGACCCCCTAGTTCATCTGCTGGAGGACAGAGAGATCCGGCTCTGTGTTGTACTCAGTCCAGTGCCTGGCACACAGAGGGTCTTTAATACATATTTATGAATGATGAATCAATAAGAGTTCCCACTGGGAACGGTGACAAAGGTTAGCCTGGAGAAGAGGTTCATGGGAAATTGGCTAATCAACTTCCAAGCAGCAGAATGGGTGTGATGAGCCATGGAGAAGAGATGCTTAGAGTCAGGTCCTGGGGACAAGTGAGTAGACACTATAAGAGGAAAGATTACAATTCCATACGAGGCCCTTGGGGAAGTGAGCTTGCATGAAGCAGTGTGTCTGGGTATGGCCGAGAAACAGCTGAGTTTTATGAAGTCCTTGCTGAGAGGCTGTAAAGGTTAAGAGTGAGGACCCAGTGTCTGGAGCCAGACAGCCTGGGTTTGAATCTTGGCTCTACCACTAACCAGCTGTGTGAGTTCCTTCCCGTCTCTGGGTCTCAGTTTCCTCATCTGTAAACTAGAGATGATAACGCTATCTAACTGACGAGTAGCCGTGAGGATTACGGCACGTGCATACACATACACACATGTATCGATCCCAGAAGAGAGCCTTGCAAATAGTGTTCAGTAAGTGCTGTGTGAGTGTTGGCCAGTATCATTACTTTCCCTTAGTCCTGAGCTACTTGGTTTCATTTATTTATTTTTTTAATATAGTTTTGAATTTTTTATTATTTATTTATTTTTAACTTTTCCCCTTAATGGAGGTACTGGGGATTGAACCCAGGACTTTGCACACACCAAGCACACGCTCTACTACTAACCTATCCCCCCAACCCCCTACTTGGTTTTGTTTATTCTTCACAATGATCCTATGAGAGGTGCTGTTATCATCCCCCTTTTCCAGATGGGCAAACTGAGGCTCATGAAGGTTCAGCACTGTGTCTGAGGTCACCTATCTTGAAAGTGGCAGCACCAGAACTTGAGCCCAGCTCTGCCCACCCAGAAGCCTGCACTCCTAAAATCTGCAGTGCTTCTCTCATCCCCTGCCCTACCTGAGGGGGACCCCGCCAAGCCCCCATTTCCCAGCCCAGGAGACAGACGCCCAGAAAGAACAAGGTCATGGCTCAAAGTCATCCAGAGGCGGAGCTCAGGTTTGGCTCCAAAACCCCTAGGCTCGCTTTCCACCGCGCACACTTTCTAACCACGGAGCTGGCTGAGGTCAGAATGGGCTGCTTAGAGGGGAGCCAGTGGCTGCCTGTTGCCGGGTCCAGGCCAGCACAGGGGGACAGGCCGTTGGGGAGCATGCTGAGATTCAAGATGGTAGATCTGCTCCCTCACAGCCCTAAGGTTGGATGATCGCATGAGAGGATGGACGTCGAAGCTCTCCAGAAGGTGACAGTGGGACACATGTGACAGAGGTGAGAAAGCCTATAAACACTGCTCTCGCTGTTACTGCCAGCCGGGACGGAAGAGCCCAGATTCCCATCGATGGGAGAGCGGGATGCCCCATAGACCGTCCAGATCATTTCTCCTCTCCCCTCCCCTTGTCTCCTTCTGTGTCTGTCTGTGTTTTTGTCCTCCCCTCCCCCTGTCCGTCTGTCTCCCATCCTCCTCCCCTCCTTCTTGAGAAAATGAATCATGCCCCCCTCGCCAGCAGCGCTCAGCCAAGATGAGTAATTAATCCTCCATCTTTCTTATCTGGTTCTCTCAGATTTTGTTACTTTTGGCCGAAGCATATTCAAAGACATGTGATATCCAGCGTAAGCTCCAGAGTTTAACTGAGTTTCTCTGCATGAAAATGTGTAACATTCTAAAGGTCATCTTAGAAAAGGAATGACTGGATCCGTGCAAAGCCACATCAGCACGATTGCCTTGTCAACGTAAGAAACTGGGGCAAAAATAGATAATCTAAGAGTTATTTACTCATCGTGGTCAGGCATAAGCTATTTATCTTTTCTGGAATTGAGTTAAAACTGCTCCCAAGGATCCTGGAAGCAATTTCAGACAAGGATTTCAGACAAGGATCCTGATATAAAGGAGGGAATAAAAGATAATAATAGGAAGTCGTGCTGGCTTCAGGGTTTCTTCAATAGAGATTCGATGAACTGGAGGAGTCTGGAGATACCCGGCTTTCATCGAGATGCATAATACATCTATTCTTTCTTTCTCTCTTCCTTTCATTCATTCAGGATCGCAGGTTTATTCTAGGCCCCGGGCATACAAAGGAGGTGGAGAGAGATGCTGCTGGAGAACAGGGACCTGTCCCTGCCCTTGTGGAACTCTGGTCCTGGGGAGGACAGGCTGAATAAACTGGAAGTTAAGATGAAGTGTACAGAATACTATGACGAGGACGAGTTAAGATGAAGTGTACAGAATACTATGACGAGGACCATGGGGGCTGGTGGAGGGGCCCGTGAGCTGGCCCTGGGTGAGGCACTGCCCCACACAGGCTTAGAGTCAAGAGTGACTGATGGCACGTGGAGCTCAGCTGACTAAACCCAGCCTTGTGGGTGTGACCCTTGGAATGGCCCGGGAACAGAATGGGTTTTATTTTTTATTTATTGATTTGTTTATTTATTTTTAAATGGAAGGACCGGGGATTGAACCCAGGACTCTGCGCACGCCGAGCATGAGCTCTACCACTGAGCTACGTTCCGCACCCCAGGCGGGCTTTAGAGATGGGAAGGGAGACCCCTGGCGGAGTGGATGGCACCAGCCAAGCCAAGGAGGTGGCCACATGCAGAGCGTTTTAAGAGGCTGTAAGAATGCTGGGGGAATTCTAGCGGAAGTTCATTTAGGAGACTAGCAGGAGAAGGGGTTGGTAAGGGTGTGGGGGGCCTCCTGAGGGTGGTAGAGAGCCTTGGGGGGCTTCTGAGCCAGGAAGCAGCATGGGCGGAGGGGCAGCCTGCCTGGCTTCTCGCAGATCAGTGCAAAGGCTGGTTCCAGCTTGGGAAACTTAAACCTGACCAGGTGGAAGGCTTGCCCCTGCTCGCCATCTGTTGAAGAACAGTCACATCGGTGCCACCTGGCTTCCCGGGGGAGACAGCATCTGGGAGGCAGAGAGCGCTCCTCTGGGGGAAGATGCTTGATTGGGCCCCATCATGATTTATTCAGCAGCAACAGACACCTGCAGCCTGGGGCCAGCGCTGGCCTTGGTCGTTCTGCAGGACTGGCTCTGGATGCTCGTATCTGTCTCTTTGGATAACCAGGGCATGGGGGGTGGGAGACAGAGGCCAGCCCAGAGGGAGCAGCTTCCTCCTTATTCAGCTGGTAGGTGGGGATCGGGGTGGAGGGGGGAAGAGGCTGTGTCCAGCTCCCCTGGTGGTGAGCACTGCCTGCAGGTAGGGGGTGCCGCTGCCAGGGTCCTCCTTCCGGTACGGTCCCCAGGAGTTCTTCTAGGCTGTCCACGAGAGTCACCATTCCTAGTAATCCCAAACGGGACTCACCGCTGTCGACACCCTGCAGACCCCGCTCACGTCGTATGAGTGTGCCCGAGCCCACACATGTGTGCATACATGTGCACGCTGTGTGCTTGCAAACTACAGGTGAGCTGGGTTTTCACAAATCCAAACTAGCATCATGATAATGTTGACTGAGTAATGGCAAACCGTCACTAATAAAAACCAGCCAGCATTTGCACACCACACTGTACTTTTCTAGAAGCTGCTTGTATCTGTATTGTCCCTGTTGGTCTCACCAGAATCCTGAGCAGTAGAGAGGGCAGGAGGTAGGTGGCCCAGAGAAAGGTCAGCCAGCTAGTTAATGACTGAACAAGGAGGGGCCAGATCTGTTCGACCTCATGTTCATGGTAGAATTTGAAGAGACGAAGGTCTTCCATTATCTGTCCTCAGAGACATGGCTTATACTTCTGCAGGCCATCTGAGCCGTTTTTAACACCGCTAATTTAATGATCATTTTCTTTAAAAAATTGTATTCAGCTAATGGTTGACTAGTAAGGTGGGAACTCAGTAGCTGGTCAAAGTTAAGATTGTCCACCCAATGTTGCTATTAGCCCAGCTTTGAATTTTCACCCTGTACAACACAACCTAATGCTGTTTCCTGACTGTGTCCCACACTTCTGGGATGTGGGCCCCTCCCCAGCCCAGCTGGGCCACTCAGTTTCCCTAATGACAATTATCTCTTTTTTTTTTTTTAAAATAGACCCTAAACTAAGCACTTGGCAGGCATGATCTCAATGAATCGTGATGACAAACCTATAAAGTGGGTATGGGTGTTATTCCCAATTTGCAGATGAGGAAACTGAAGTTCAGAGAGGAGCAGTGACATACCTAGAGTGGTGGTGCTGAGAGCCACACCCAGGCTGTCTGTCCCCAGCACCCGGGTGAGTAACCACTAAGCTTTATGCCCTTTACTCTAGCATCGCTGCCTCAGCAGGGCTCCTACTCCACTGCCAGGACCCCAGGTGGGAGGATCACGGACTTGGAAAGTGGCCGGGCAGGGATGGTGAGCTCTGGCTCGCAGCAGTGGCCACCCAAGTCTGGGGCAACTGGGCGATTAACCTACATTAGGCTCCCTATCATGGCTGTTCCCTCCAGCTCCTCGTCACAGTCCTTAATTATGAACTAACAGTGGTTCCCAAGTGGAGGGAGGGAGGGAGGGATGGGTGGCAGAGCGAGCTTCCAGATGGCCCTTCTGGCGAGCGTGGGCTTCATCTGGTCTTTATGTAAGAGTTGCTCCGCTTCCCAGATTGCCTTTGAGGCAGACGTTTAAACACTTGTTTTGTGTTTATGATACAGAGGAAGAAATTAAAAGGCCCCCAGGGGAAAATGAGGAAGGAAAAAGCCAGGAGTGATTCTGGGGGCTTGTCAGGCAAGAGGGAGAGAGAAACCAGGTCTGGGACCGGTTTCAAGATGACAGAGAGCAGGTGGCTTCCCTGGGCTTGGGCGGAGAGATCCAGGACTCCATGGTCACGAGCCGGGAGGAGCTTGCGCATCCTTCTGGTGACACAACAGAACAAGAAACTGCTGATGACTGAGGGCCTGCTATGTGCTAAGCCCTGAGCTAGTCTTTAGGAACTCTCTCTAATTCTCAACGTCCCGGTTTTACAGATGGGGAAACTGAGGCTTGGGGTGGCTCAGGGACTCGGCCAAGGACAGACTGTCTGACAGCAAGACTGTTGGAAGTTTTCCCCACCTGGACCGCCTTCACCCATTCAGTCCCGCCTCCTGCAGTAACCTCCGCAGACAGCCCAGCCTCCAGGAACTTCCTGGCATCGCGGCTTTGGCGTTGGGTATCTTACTGCGCCTGAACTTCTGTTGCCCTAGAACTATTCCTAGGCTCCCGGAATCTGTTGCAAGAGGCTTTGAGATTCTCTCTAAGGCATCCCCACCTCTGCTGAACACTTGCCGAACAGGGAGTGAGCCCGTTGCACGGCTGGGCGGAGTGGGAGGCTGGGCTCTTCTCTGTTATATAATCTCCTAACGGATAGCACCAAAGCTTCTCTTTCCTTGTCTGCACACTTCGGGGCGAGCACAGCTTCAGAGTTGGCAGGAGCACCGCATGGGAGATCGCAAGGGTGTACAGTCACCATCTCTTCTTGCAGATGAAACTGAGGTCTGGAATGTAGGCAGTGTGCCCAAGGTCACACAGCAAATTGGGAACTGAGCTGGAACTAGACTCAGGCCCGATTCCTAGCCCAGCAGCCCCCTTCCTTGGTCTAGCCTCGGATCTTGCTCTTCTGGGCAGATTTAGATGCTCCCTCTTCAGTGCTCCCAGGCAATGTGCATGGACCTCCACGCAAGCTCTAGTATCACTACCTGTTTTGGGGTCTGTTTTTACAGTGAACTCAGGCATTTGGAGAGCAGGGGCTGCCTGCAAGGGGTCTGGCCCAGAGAGGGCGCCAGGAGATGCTGGAGAAAGGCTTGGGGAAGGGGAAGGGGGGGAGGGAGCAGGGAGGGGGATCCTCAGGGGAAGGTATGGGGCCACCACCTTGAGGAGTGGTGACAGCCTGTCATCAGGGTAGAGTCAAAAGGGACTCTTTCCTGGCCATCTTTGAGCAGGAAGTTGTCTGAATGTGGCTTTGTGATAATCATGGCAATACTCAGAGCCCACAGATAAAATCTGCTTTATATGATCCCAAGTGCTTGTTGCATTTGATCCGCACGAACAGGTAGGCAAGGAATCATATTATCCCAATTTTGTAGGGGAGGAAACTGACATTCAACAAGGCCCCACTATCAGCCAGAGACAGAGTGTGACTGAGAGCAGCTTGAACTCACACCTCCTGGTGTGCAGCCCAAAGTTGCTTCTGCCTGGACATATCCTATTCACCATTCATTTATTCTTCCCTTCACTTCTTAACTTACCCATTCCCACTCTCAGGAGCTTGCTTGCTTCCCTGTGGATGCACCATGCACATGCCTGCCTCAGAGCATCTGTACTTGATGTTCCCTCTGCCTGGGATGCTCTTCCCGCAGAGGGTCACCTGGCTGGCCCCCTTGCCTCATTCTGCAGAAACACACCTTCCTGAACTCCTGTCCACAGTAGAGCCTCATCACTCTCTCTCACATGCCTGCCCCATGTCCTCTGTCTTCAAAGTACTAATTACTCACTGACTTTTTTTTATTGTATTATATATTTACTATATTACAGTTACTATATTTATCCTATGTTATAGCGATTGACTATCCCCTCTTCGTTCTACAACATCAGCTCATTGGGACCAGAATTTTGCCTGTTTGGTTCTCCATTCTGTCTCTAGCAGGTAGATCAGTGCCTGGCATGTAGCAGATGCTTAAATATATTTGTATTTACTGACTAGATGAGCACCTATTATGTGCCATACCCTGCTCTGGATACTGAGAACACACACATGCTTAATATCTCCTGCTCTTTAGGGTGCTCACAGTAGAGAGACAAAAGTGGGGTCACCAGGGTGGAATGGCAGGTCCAAGTGGGCTTCCATGTAATGGTTCTCTTAGCCTTTGTGGCGGAGCCTACTGGATGACTCCCCAATATCAGTTCTCTTCTTTTCCCTTACAGAATCCCAAATTTAGCAGGATACAAGGTCATTCAGAATAAAGGACATCATTTCCAGCCTTCGTTGTAGCCTGGCATAGCCATATGACTCAATTCTGGCCAATTTTCAGATACCCTTAGAGAAAAGGAGCATGCCCTTCTTCACCCTGTCTTCTGCTTATTAGATTGTGAAGTGATGGCTAGCCTTGAGCAGCCATTTTAGACCATGAGGATGAGATGGAGCCCAGGGATGGTGGAAGAGAAAGCTAGGAGCAGCCTGGATATCTCGCCCTGTAAAACATCAGCCCTCTCACCTCCAGAATTCACTGACTTAAACAAGAAACAAACTCTCTGGTTTAATCCACTTTTCTTTGGGGTTTTCTATGGCTTACAGTTGAATACTCTTAATGCAGCCTTGGATGAAAGGGGGAGAAAGTAGGAGAAAGTGGCTAGAAGACATTTTCCCACACAGAGTGAGATGGCCCCATGGCCCAGCAAAGAGGCAGAAGTTGTAGCTGTAAGGTATGTGGATTGAGGCTGTGGAATGGGACAGGACTTGCTGGCCTCGCAGGTAAATGGACTATGGTAGCAGTCACTGGATCTCCACACATTTACCTTTTCATTCATTTACTCCATATCCCACCATTCTCTCGGGAGGTGCAGTCGGTCACTCATCTATTCACCCAATAGAACCTCCACGAGGCAGATACCCCCAGGCTGGGGTGTGAGTTTGAGCCAGGCAGAGAAGCACTTTGTAACTGAAACGTCTCCTGTGGACGAGGAGCAGACCCACCTCTGAGCTCCAGGGCTTGGCATTCATTGTGGCATCTCTGAGAAGTGGTCACATTCTGTTTTTTGGTATTTTTAATGGAGGTACTGGGGATTGAACCCAGGACCTCGTGCACACTAAGCATATGCTCTACCACTGAGCTATACCCTCCCCCGGTCACATTCAAGATTGCAGGAGCATGTGGTTCCTGGGGGAAGGGCACAGGGCCCTCCTTTTCCCCCTCATTCTTCCTGTGGCCAGGCAGGGTGTTCTCTCACTCCCTCCCCTAAAAGAGAGCAGGGAGAAAGATTTTTTAAGCACGCCAACACCCTCATTATGTCATGAAAGTTGGCTGGTATTAGCAAGACAAGGGTTTCATGTGTCTCGTAGCCTCTGAAGAATCTGCAAGACGTAAAGCCTGTGCTTAGAACACAAGGCTAAGAATATTCTAGAAGACACTCAGGAACTCATAGTTCTTGTACATCTTTTCCAAAATTGCGCCAGGATCCCAGGGGAGGGTGGGGTTAAAAAGATCACAGGACTTGGTGGGGTGGGGTGAGCAGGAAGAAGGAATCGAGAAGCAGCAGGGACACTCAAACTGTCTTCTGAGGCGTCCTTGATCTGAAACAAAAAGTGACTTGGTGAGAAAAATTAGTACTCAGTGGATGTTCATGCTTGGCTCAGAAGAACCTGGGTTTTCTTTCTGGTATTGGATGAGCCTGTGCATCCCTGCAGACACTGTGGTCAAAACTGAGGGTTATAAGACAAAAAACAAACGGATCTATTTCTGTTGTCTTTTGTTATATAACAAACCTTCCCAAAACTTGGTGGCTTAAGATAAAAATGGTTTTACAATTCCTCATGCTCTCTGGTGGGCCGGACGGGGCTCCTACTCCACGTGGACTAGACCAGAGGAGTGCCAGGGGCCAGCCAAGGGACGAGATAGACCGGACACACGTGCAGCTGCATTCTGCTTGGGGCTGGAAGGTTCTAGAAGGGCTGGTCACCTGGACACTCAGCCTCCACATGGCCTTTGTCACCATCTGGTCTCCCAGTCCCCTAGGACAGCCTGGATTTCCTTACGACATGGTGGCTGGATTCTGAGAGAGTGAAAGCAGAAACTTCCAGGCCTCTCGAGGCCAAGCCCTGGACGTGGCACAGAGTCACTTGTGCCACATTCTGACTTTCAAAGCAGGTCACACTGGCACGCAGTCCCCTCGACTCCAGTAGGGTGGAAATCAACACCTCTTGCAGGGAGGGATCGTAGGTGGCCCTATTTGCAGACAAATGTCCTCAAGAACTTGATAGGGATCATGGCATTCAGATGAAAAAAATGTGATTCACACAAATCTGGCTTATGCACAACTTTAGGGAACCTTGTTTAGAGTGTAGAGCGAGGCTCACTGTCTCTCTGTGTAGGGCTGGAGCTGGGATTCTGCACAGCTGGTTCGGCCTGTCTTCCACTACTCTGCTTTCCTCTTTTTCAAACAACCCCAGCGGCTGGAGATCGCAAAAAGGAAAGAGAAATATACCAAAGCCACTGTCATTAGCATCCTGGAACATCAGATTCTATTTCTGGCAGATCCGAGGTAGCTGGCAAACCTCTACCCCCTGCTTCCCCGCTCAGTACTCGGAGGTAATGAGCGCACTGTATTATGTGGCATTAGCAGAAGTGCCGGGTGCCGACCAGGAGCGGAAATAGACTCCCTGCAATCTCTGCACCTGGGGCTTGGGGTTCGGCTCTGGCTCAGGGGAAGGCAACTCACACTGATTGAGTGCCTACTGTGTGCCAAGTGCTGCTCAGTGTGTCTGGTCTCTGCTTTCATTTTGAGCCTCCTCTTGTACTATTTTGCAGCCAATCTGGGTGTATTTCTGTTCTTTGAATGAGCCACTCTTTCTCCTCCAGGCCTTAGCATGTCCTGTTCCCTCTGCTTGAAACACTTTTCCTCTGATAAACTCCAAGGCATTCCTCAAATCTCAGGCTCTCTCCCTTCTCTGCTAGACTGTAGGCTCTAGTCCAGTGTTTTGTGTTTGTTGAATGACTGGATGATGGAATGAATGAGCCCTCCCAATAGCCCATTTGACAGATGAGGCAACTGAGGTAGTTGCCATCAAGCAGAGAACTAGCTTGTCCAAGGTCAAGATAAGGTGAGAGGCAGAGCCAGGATTTGAATGCAAGATTGTTTGGTGGCTAAGACTGTGTCCTTCCTACCACATCTGGTTCATAAGGGTGAATAAAGGGGTGGACCATGGTGATGAGGGGTGGGGGGACAGGGTGCTGAAGAAAGAAGTGAGAACCAAGGCATCTCTCTGCCCCATTGCTCAGGGAGTCATGCTGGAGATGGAGGTGGAACCTGGGACCAGGCCGCCAAGTTGCACAGAGTTTGGCTGAGCTTCTGTGAATCTGGCCTCCTCAGTTTCTCTTGAATGGAGGGCTTACAGGCACTCCTCTGTAGACAAGGGGTCCTAGGCCAGTGGCCAAGCTGGCTGTCAGAATCCCGAGGGCTGTGCTAACTCCCAGGGGCTTTGGCCCCCTCTGGTTAAAGGGGCCCAGGGCAGATTCCCACTCAGAATCAGAAGGCGTTACCCTCAGGAGGGCAGTCAGAAGGCTGTACTGAAAGGAACTTCCTATGACAGAGTGAGCACCGGCTTCAGAGTTCCAGACAGGCTCAGGCTCCCAGTGAGAGCTGAGTGACCTTGGCCCAGTTAGTTCACCTTTCTGAGCCTCAGTTTCCTCGTCTAGAAAATGGGGATACTAAGACTTGCTGAGAGAGTGAAATGAGTTCATTGTGCAGCACGCTTAGAACAGGATCTGTGCCCCCAACGTGAGCCTGGCCTAAGGGAAGCAGTTGATCAATATTGGACCGGAAGGCCTATCCAGCCTCAGCTTCTCCTCCATGTCATGTTTTGTTCCACATGTTTCCTGGGGCTGTGGAAGGATCAGATGTGATAGAGGATGGAGAAGACACCTGGGGAGTCCTGTCCAAAGGACAAAGCTAAAGGAAGTTGGGTTGCCATCTGAAGTGTCTCCATCTGGACCACACCAAGCCAAGGTCAAGGGGCCCAATAAACATCTAGAGATGAGCAGAAGTTCTGTGAGCTTGGGAGATGATGATGATGACAATGACGATGATGACAGATATGAAGACAGAGACGATGATGGAGGAAATGATGGAAGTGATGATGATGGAGGTGATGATGATGAAGAGGGAGATGATGACGGAGAGGGAGATGATGATGATGATGGAGGAGACAGTGAAGACAATGATGACGATGATGATGATGATGATGATGATGAGGGATGGATGGGTGCATAGATGAGAGGGCCTGTGATAGCACATTCAAGCCAAGCCTTAAGAAGGCAACAGGGTATCCTAAAAGGATCAAAGGACTAGTTGTTCAAAGACCTAGATATTTTACAGTTCGAGTTCTGCCTCTTACTAATCAAGTGACTTTGGGCAAGGCACCGCACTTTTCTGAACTTCAGTTCCGTCATTTGTCAAACGGAACAAAAACCCTTCCCTGCTTACTTCACAGAGACCCTACGTGGAGATCATGGCCATGATCCTCTTCATACACACAGCAGCTGTGGTTGTTGCTTTTGCTGTTGCTGAGAGCAAATTCTACCCACAGGCAGCCACTGCCATCAAACAGACTCAATTCCAGTGCAAATTCTGTCACTTCCTTGCCCAGGTGTCTTTAAGCCAGTTGGGTCCCTCCCAGCCTCAGTTTTCCAGTTTACAAATGAGGCTCCTACTGCCACCTCCACATAGGGTGTGGCCTGGTTAAAATGGGTTCCTGTAGTTTCAGGGACCAACCCAGTGCCTGTAAGGAGTAGGGGGCTGCCTAAATGGTCCTTATTATGATTAATGTCTCTGGTCCACCCTGGTTGTTTCTTTTCTGGCTACACCCTCAGCTTGGCCCAATCTAGTAGAATGATCATATCCTCCTGGTCGTCACTGCTCCCTGAAAAAAAAAGTCACCAAGGGCTGCCCTGTAGGGTTGTACAGGTTGCTCACTGCTCAAGGGCACTCAGCTAAGGAAATTTTGCTTGTGCTTTTCCCCTCGCAAATCTGTGAGCCTCAGAGAGGGACTGCCTTTGCCTGGAGGAGGTCCCTTTTTCAAATCTGCATAAAAACTACATACACTAGAAAACCTCAAGTTACTTTGTAGAGGGAGTCATCCCACTTAGAAGTATGGAATCAGATAGGGCCTCAGAGAGGCTCTGACCCAATATCCTTGCTGCCAAGAAGAGAAAACTCGTCACTATTAATTCAGTCATTTGTTTATTGAAATTTTACTGGATATCTATGTGACAAATACCATCTCTATGCTTGGCAAGAGGCAGAAGTGGTCAGATGAGGGCGAGGGCAGAGGGTGTGGCTGATGCAACTGTGTTCTTGCAGAACTTTGGCCTGGAGGACACCCTTATGTCCTTGTAACTCCGCCTCCAGGGATGTTCAGCAAGGTCCTGTAATGCCAGGTGTGGTGCCAGTTTACACCCACCAGCTGTTCTCTGCACTGACTGGCACCTGACTCCATGCCCCTGAACCAGCTGGGCTTGTGCAGCTAGTGACCCACTGACTTCTGCTGAAAGTTCAAGGCTGATTCATGGTCTACTTTTTTTTTAAATGGAGATACTGGGGATTGAACCCAGGCCCTTGTGCGTGCTAAGCATGTGCTCTACCACTGAGTTGTACCCTCTGCCCTCAAGGTCGATTCAAATTGGGACCCGAGACCCAGTTAGGGGCTGTGGAGACCTGGCTGGTGTGTTCAAGTAGGAAAGAGCACTGTGCTAGGAGTCAGACCTGGGCTCTGGATCTAGCCTGCCATTAACATGTGTTGAACTTGGACAAGCCACAAACCATCTCCTTGTCTGCAAAATCGGAAGTGTGAGCCATATGACATCTAAGGTTTTGCCAACTCTGACCTTCTGGTCAGTGGTTCCCAAACTTTGGCAGGGGAATTACCAGGAGGGCTGGTTCAAACCTGCCCTAGAGCTTCAGGCTCAGTGCTTCTGGGATGGGACTTGTATTTCTCACAAGTCCTGGATGGTGCTGATGCTCGGTCCAGGGACTCCACTCAGACGACCCCTGCTCTAGCAACCCTGGCTGCAAGTAAGAATCACTTGGGAGAGCTTTACACGGTGTGGATATCAGGCCCAAACCCAGAGCAATTAAATCAGCGCCTCTTAGTGGGAGCCTGGGCTTTGTTATTGTTTAAAATCTCCTCAGGGCGATTACCAGGGATGGGAGCCACTGTTCTAGGAAAGTGGCCAGGGATGCAAGTGCACATTGATTGGGCCAATGCCTGATTTCCCTCTGGAGAAATGTCTCTCGGATCCCAACTCAGCCCCCCATGAGCCTCAGTTTCCCCTCCTGTAAGTGGTGCTATTAGGACTAAAATGAAACTGCCTCGCCGTGCCTGCCCCCCACCTTCCTCTCGTCTCCAAGGAGAGCTTGTACATTTCTTCTGCTCTGAGGCTGTTCAGCTGAGCACAATTCAATAAGCATTTATTAAAAACTCACAATGTGCAAGATGCTGTCCTTAATGATGAGGGAATACAAAGATGAATCAGGCTCGGTCCTCTCTCCGAGGAGCTCACATGCAAGTGGGGGTGATGAGGCATGTGTCCAAAACGTGAAGCAGGATTTCTCAGAGGCTATAGCGGAAGTCCTCATGATGAAGGCCACTGTATGCAAGGTCCCCCAGTGTGAGACCCTTTATACATCTTATAATGTTCCCAACAAGCCATGAGGTAGCTACTTTTGCAACATCCACTTTACAGATGAAGAAAAAGGCTTAAAAGGCTGGTCAGTTACCCACAGTGCAAGAGCCAGCTTTTTTTTTTTTTTTCCACTACAGGAGTCCCAGAGGAGGATGAGATTCTCACCATTAGAAAGTTGAGGAGGCTTTGTGGGGAGAGGTGTGGATATTATGTTTTGAAGGTGTATAGAAGTACAAGGGGTAGTTTAGGGGAGAAGTTTTCCCGAATAGAGGAATCAGCACACACAAAGGCGTGGAGGAGAGAAACCGCAGTTTCTTTAGGAACCCAGAAGTGGTTTGATTTTGCTGAAATGCAGGCTGATGGTGGGGCTTGGTGGGAATCAGAACCTGGTTGGAGGCCTTGCTGAATATACTTGGGCTAAGCAGTTTAGATTTTATAACTGAAGCAATGGGGAGCTATTGAAAATTTTTGAGCAGGAGGTGGCATTTTTAGAAAAAGATGAAAGTGGTTACGGGTTATGGGAGAGGAGGGTGACAGAGAGCCCAGTAAGGAAGGAGATGGCTACAAGAAATGGTTCACATGAGATGGTGGAGTAAAGGGGGGGGGGAAGGCCAGGGAAACGAGCACTCGTGGGAGGTGCGCTGTCACCACGTGAAGCTTCTTCGGGCATCAATCAGTCCCTGATGCGCACCTGCTTATTGACTGAGCCACTCTGTGCAGGGGAGGGGGTGGCAGGTGGTTCTCCTGGGGCCCCGCAGCTCCCCATACAGCTCCCCTCAATATGGGGATATGGCCAGTGGAGCATGACCCATTCAGGGTACAGAACGCAGCTGAAGCAGCAGATAATGGGTCCCTGGACCAGCTCAGAGCTGGCCGCCTGCCATGTTTCCAGGGTAGGGGAGGAGGAAATGGCCCAGTGGCCTAAGTCCTCCTGACCCCAGCTTTCCAGGTGAAGCGTACCACCCCGCCCGTCTCCCACTGCCAAGTTCACAGCCAGCTCAAGGCTCACAGACTCTGTGCATCAAGCTGAACACAAACCCTCCTGGGCTGAAGCCAGTTCCTAGAAGCAAAGTCTGGATGAAGAAAGAGCCCTGGGCTGGGATCCTGCCACTCGCCTGCTGGCTGGGTGACCTTGAGCACATCCCTTAAGACTTTCCAAAGCCTAGATTCCACATCTTCCCATTAGGGGATTAATCACCATCCAGTAGTGCAAGTGTTGAGTCCTCCAACCTCCACCTCCACCTGCCCCATCTTTTCTAGTTAACTTCCCTGGAAAATCTCAAGAGCACTCAGGGACCAGCAGAGCAAACCACTTCCTGCAATCAAAGTCCAAGACCATCTTAACACTTTCGTCACTCGGTGGACCTAGCATATCATACCCATTTTCTAGATGACACAATCAGGGCCTGGAGAACTTCCATGACTGGCCTGGGGTCAAATATATGAGCCATTTCAGAGGCAGGACTTGAACACCAATCTCTCACCCAGTGGGGCTGGACCCTCAGGTTAGTGGCCCCCAGACCCCCTCTGCCTATCATGAGGTGGGAGGATAGGTCTGGTGGCAGGACCTGGACTGGCGGACATGCCCCAGGCCCAGGGTTCTGGAAGTGAGGGCCAGTTCCCTGGCTGATACAAAATGTGGTTTGACAGACACAGTATTGCATCCCTTCTCTGCCCCTGCACGGCATTGCACAGTGAGAACATTCTCTTTTCGGCCTCCTGGTAACACTGGAGAAAGTCTCTGTTGGAGGCTAACAGGTCTTTAACACCTCTCCAGACATGTCCATCTCCCTTTTCCACGGAGGGCACATGTCAACATTGGCAGGCCAGTTTCCTTCTAGAATTTTTCTCTAACCTTGGTTTGTTTTCATTGTGCTTATTTTTGCTCTTACCTTCTATTTAAGGCAAGTGATGCTGGTTTCCCATTAAAGGCAGTGATACAACAATTCTCCAAAAAAAAAAAAACCTGTTAGGGGTGGGGAGGAGTGGGTCATGAAGTTCAAGAAAATACTAAGCGGTGTCTAGCTACGGCAGAGAAAGAATGACTGATGTCTGCCCCCGTTCAAGGCGAGGAGAATGGAGCTGAGAGGCGATTCCCAAGGGCAGCTGGTATGTGCCCAGCAGGGCTCTCTCTACAGTGCTCCCCCAGACCTTCATGCCACGCAGACCTCCATTCAGGCGCGCTTAGGCCAAGGTGACTCCACCGCCCCTCCTGGCCGCACGTGAGCCGCCCATGTGTCATCTGGCGGGGCCCCGCGGGCCCCAAGACCTCGGGAGGGAGGCGGCGGCTGGGGTGGGGAGGCCAGGAGCCCATAGGGTCCCTGAGGACTTTGGCGAAGGAGAAGGGCGCGGGAGTCGTGGCGCTTCTGGGGTTCCCGGCGGACTGGCATCGGGATCCCCGCGGGTCACCTGCGGCCGGGGCGGTGTGCGTGTGAGTGTGTGCGCAGACGTCAGCCTCCAGAGCCCGTGCCGTCTTCCGCTCACGGCGCGCGCGTCCCGCGCCCCGGCCGCCCCCCCCCCCAACCAGCGCCTCGGCCCCACGCGCCCGGGCACGCGGAGCGCCAGACTGCGGCGCCCAGGCAGCCACGGGCGGGGAGGACGGGGGCGGGGTCAGGCCGAGGAGTCCGCCGCCATTGGCGGAGAGCAGCGCCGGGGGCGGGGCGCCGGGCGAAGGCGGGTGAGCGGGCTCCCGCAGGCAGAGGCGGGCGCCGGGCGGCGGGACGCGCTGCTCGCGGGGTGCGGAGCGGGCGGGTGGGCGCCGTGCGACGGGTCCACGGAGGGCCGCTCGCAGGGGCGGCATAGGGCTCCCAGGCCTGAGCTGGGCTTCTGTCGCGGGGACCGCCACCAGGAGCCTGGGCTCCGATCACTTTTCGGAGGGACTACTGACCTCGCCCTGCGGGAGGAAGAGGGGCGTCCGCCTCCAGGAGAGGGAAGGAGAGAGGAGCCAAGGCCCCGAGCAAAGTTCGCCTCCTTTGGGGGCCAGAGGGGGTGAAGTGGGAGGAGGAGCCAGTTTAAGACTAACTCGGAGTTGGGAAATCTTGAGACGGCGTTCAAGGCCCCCTCCCAGCAGCTGAGCTCCTCCTTCAGCTGTTGGCGTCGCCTCGAAGGGAGAAAGGAGCCGTCCCTCCGGGCGGGGAGAGCTGCATAGCTGCGGGCAGAGGAGGAGGCCGTGGCCGAGCCGGGCAGGCATCCCCCACCCGAGCGATCCCCTTTGGGGCGGGCGGAGCAGGTGGCATAGGCGGCCAAGATAGGTTCGCCCACCCGGGACACCCACATACGCACGCACCCGCAATCACTTCCAAAGGACCCGCCAGGATTCTTTAAGGACCCGGGGTCGCCCCTTCTGCCCTCTCCCCCCAGCCCCGGAGCCCCAGTCAGGGACCCCGGGATCGGACGTCCCCACGCCTCCGGGCACCTGGCTCAGCAGGAGGCCCCCGGGTCGGGGCAGGGCAGGGCCGGCGGCGGCGAGCCGGAGCCCGCCCGGCGCCCGGACCCCGCCAAGCCCTCGGAACCCACCCATGGGGCACCAGCTCCCCGTGTCCCCTCGCCCGGCCGCTCCCAGCCCGGCGCCCCGAGCTGCGCAGAGGAGGAGCCCGGCGCAGTGACCCAGGAGCCGCCGCAGACTCTGGAAGGCTCGGCGGCAGCCGGAGAGGCCGGCGGTTCCCCGCACCTCCAGGCTCTTCCAGGCATCCCTCCCAGTCGCGCCAGAGGTCCGGGCCGCCATTCCCAGGTAGGAGAGAGACACCCCAACAGAACTGGGGAGCTGAGTGAAGTGGGGAAGTCGGGAAGAAAGGTTTGAGCCTTGTCAGAGGAAGGGTGGGTGAAGCTTTACATGAGTAGGGAAAGTTAAACTCATTGAACGCCTACTGTGTGCCAGGATCATCCAGCCACTTCCCATATCTAGAGAAAATGGAATTAGTTGAGCACCTACTATGTGTCAGGCTGGGTGCTTATCTCAGGAAAGAAAGACTGACTGAGTTTCTACTATGTGCTCGATTTGATGCTAGAAGAGATCTGGAGTAACAGCCTGTTTGAAGGTAAGGAAACTGAGGCTCAGAGAGGAAGGGGTGCTTCCCTTCCCCAAACACGTTCACTTGCCTTCCTGAGCCAGCTGCAGCCTTCAAACCTGGAAGGGGATAGGGGGAGGGCTGGGCTGGGGCCAGTTGGTGGCCCCCAGCCTTGGTGAGAACCTCCTATGTGGAGAGAAGATTAAGGAATGCCTTCCTTGTCCAGGGTTCCTTTTTTTTCTGGGTTGGTGCAAGGAGTGAGTTTCCTGGGCGATTCCTTTCCCAAGAAGGGTCTCCTGTACTCAGCTGATCAGAGGCTCCCAAGCGCCTCTGCAAGGCTCTCTCTAACTGCTCTTACCCTTGCTCCCAGCCTTGGGAGGATGACAGTATTGTCCAGGACGTCGTGGGAGGTAGGAGGCTGGGCTGGGAAGGGGCAGCCTTCCTGAGGGGCTCCTGAGCCAGGCTTCCCCTGGCATCAGAGAGACAAGATGGGGTTCCCCCAAAGACCTCTGCCTGCGCTCCCTCCCCACCTGACTGCTCCAAGCAGCCCCTTGACTGGCCAGAGGAAGTGCCACAAAGAAAGGAACCTGCTTGCTGTGTGCCAGGAGCTGTGTTGGCCTCTTGGCTTCTCACTGAACTCTCAGGGCCACGCTGTGGGTGTGTTTCCACCATTTGCTGGATGACCAGACCCACTAGGCCCAGTCATTTGCCCAGGATTTCTGGGCTGGTGAGAGGCAGAGCTGGTCTGCTGGAAGCTGTTGCACACCTGCTTTCTACCAGCCTGAGGTGTCAGGGGTGGTGAGATGGGCTTTGCAAATCCCCCAGGACGCCCTCAGTGTGGGCATGGAGGCCAGTGAATCCATGTTTGTCCAGAGAGGCTGGGATATGCGCTGATGGAGGAGGCTTGGGGTGTGTGGGAGGGAGGGAGTAGGGCGGGAGGGTTTGGAGGTACCCACTAGGAAGGGGATGTGTCCAGACTCTCATCCTGCTGTCCTTGCCCCATCTTCTAGGCAGGCCCTGGGAGAGGGGTTCCACGGAGAAGAAGGGGATGAACCCACAGATGCGTTTGCTGGGAGCTGGCTGGGCAGGGTTTAGGGGAGTCCTGGGCAGGGTGCCTGCCCCCAGCTGTCTGTAGCAAGAGAAAAAGGGAATTAGAAAAGGCCTCTGGGGTCATTTCCCTGCCTGACGCCAGCTGAGGCTTCACTGAGTCAGACACTCTTTTGAAAAGGACTGATTTTGGCCAGAGGGTGGGTTTTTTATAAAGGTAAGAGCCCAGACTTTGGAGCCAATGGCCTGATTCTAATTCTAGCCCGGCCAGTCATCTGTGTGAACTGGGGCAAGTGACTCAGCCTCTCCCACCTCAGTGTCTCCATCGGTCCAGTGGGTCGATGGTGGTCGCCACTAGGTGCCCAGCAGGATGGAAGCCTGCCTGGCTGTGGCGACCATTCCCCCAGCATGGCTCCCACCCATCCCTGCTCCAGGCCATTCTGCCTCCCAGGTGCCCTTAGAATGACATTGGGGTGAGGTCAACAGAGAGTCACAGAACTTGCATTTGGGTACCCGTGCTGCTAGTGGTCCCCACTAACCACTCTCTGGGCCTCCAGGGGGGACTCTGTATTTTCAGAGGAAACATTGAACTCTGACTCTTGCCTGTTCCTCAGTGTGTAGGGTCAGCCTGGCCAAGGATGGAGAGAGGGGAGCGGGTGGGGGAGGAGGAAAAAGCTGTGCCCACAGCGCTGCCCAGGTGCCTCCTCCCGGGGAAGAGAAGGAAGAAGGATGTGGGGGGTGGGAGGTGGAGCCACAGAGGTGCTGTCATCTGATGTCCAGGTGTATGGGTGCTTCACACAGCCCCACGTGGCTGGCACCATGTGAAGGCTCTTCAGTCTTCTCTCAGAAAGGAAAGCCACAGGGTTTTTTTGTTTTGTTTTGTTTTGTTTTGTTTTGTTTTTTAAATCCTTCTTTGCTCCTTTCTGACTCCCAGCCTCCTCTCTCTGATTCCCTGCCTCCTCTCTCTGACTTCCTCAGGCCCACTCCATCGCTGATATTAGCACATCTGTACCAGGAGCCCTGGGCTAGAGGCTGGGGCAGGTGGTGATGGACACACTGTCCCTGGGGGCTGCTGACCCTTTTCACTCTGTGTGTAGCCAGAGGTGACCACTGGCAGAGTCAAGCTCCCTGCAGAGTGACTTGGGGAGGGGGCTGTCCTGGTGTGGGGCCTCTTTCCTTCCATCTCCATTGAAGGCCCAGGCTGGCTCACCCTGCCCCAGAAGGAGACTGAGATGGATTCACTGCAGTTGGCTGGCAGCCTCCTCTCCCTCCCCAAGGTGTGCTCAGGGCACCAAGACCTTCCTTAGTGCAGCCCCTGGGCCAGCTAGGCAGAGTAGGGGTGGACGGAGAAAGCCTCAGAAAGAGGCTTTGGATGTGCTCCCAAGACAGAGCTGTTTGATTCATTTATTCACAGATCACTTATTGAGCACCTGCTGTGTGCATGGCACTGATATCCTGTGGGAGAAATTCAGAGACAGCTTCAGGCATGAATTGAGTAGGAGATGTAGGGGTGGTGGGCTTAAGGTCATCATCCTGGCTCCCTTATTAACTAAGTGGGCCAGTCATGTAGACTTTTAAGTATCAGGGTCTGTTTTTGTGAAACAGGGAAGGGAACTGGCCCTTCATGGGGAGGCGGTGAGGAGACTCCATGGCGCAGGGCAGAATCCCGTCTTTGCTGGTTCCTGGCTGTATAACTAGGAGCAAGTTACGAAACTTCTCTGTGCTTCAATTTCCTCATCTATAAATTGGGGTAACCACCTACCTTCTGGGGTTACTGAGGAATGAAGCGGGTGAATGCATGTTCAGCACTTGGAGCACTCAGCATATATTAACCGCAGAATAAATGTCAGCCATTATTATTGTTCTAAGCTTAGCACAGTGCTTGGCACACTGTGGAGCTCGCTGAATGTTGATCGCTGTCATGGCTCCAGGCCTGGGTCGGCGGTGTGCTGAGCAGGCTTATTGTGTACGTCCCTTTGCAGTTCGTTCATTGAGAGCATACTGGTAGGTTCCTGTCGGCCGTGGTAGGATTCTTACGCCATGGAAATTGACAAGTGCTACCAATCAGAGGTTTTAAAAAGGGTGTTTTGAGAACCGATTTACTACATGGTGGCTCTCAGTCGGGCAAGGCAAGCGGACACAGGTGCCTGACTGCCATGAACAGGTCGGGTGCCAGAAATCTCCACCTCAAGTCTCCTAGCCATGGTGGACGTACACATTTATAATGCTGGAGAGTACCTTGGGGTAAATGAATGAAGCACTCTGGGCTACTGTACTGACCTGGGATATTCAGGGGTGGGGACCAGTCAGAGTGACCGTGTACAAACCTCAGTGCAAATTGAGAATAGATGCCTTCTCTGAGCAAATGAACTCCAAAAAGACAGTCTCCACTTTCCCACCCAGCTGGGGGCTTGTGCAGTGCCCAACCTGCACCACTGTGCATGGCAGCCTGCTGAGGACAGAGGAGATGGGCATTTCAGCAGGCCTGTACGCACTGTAGTGCCTCTTCTCTAGGGATGGGAGGGATTCCTGCTGGGTGGGATGGGAGGTAGAGAAGCCTGCAGAGACGAGGTGGCATTTGAGCCAGATCCTGACAAAGGAAAGAGGGTGTTCTGGGGGGGGGGGACTAGCCTGAGCTGAGGGGTGGAGGCAGGACTCAGCAGAGCGCAAACTCACTTGGGGTTCTGGGGGGATTCTGGCGGGTGCTGAGTTAGGAAAGGAGGGGGCTGGCTGGGCTGTGAATGGCCTGTGGATGGGCATGATGGACCCCCTGGAGGTTACTTATCTCTAATTAGGTTTCAGAGCTTGGATCTATTTCAGCCTTTCCCACAAGGCCAAGAGGCTCCCACAGAAAGTTCTGACTATGCCACATAAACTCTTGGAGCTGTGAGGGACCCGAGTCATTCATGGGTCATTTCTCTGACCCACATGCCCTAGTCTAGGCCTCTGGGTCTCCTGGAGGTGGGCAACCTCCCAGGGGCTGGGGGGCAAAAATCGCTGGGCAGCCCAGGCCCTGGGCATGGAGGATGTGGTCTGGACCTGCCTTTTCCTTCTTCCTGGGAAGGCTGAGAGGCCATGGTACCTGCGTGCTTAAAAAAAATGCTCTCTAGAGCCTTCCCCATGCTGTGTCCTGAAACCACAGGCTCCAGGGAAGTCAGAATTGCACAGGACAGATGGTCCAGGCAGAGAACAGATTCTTACAAGAGTTCACATCTTTGAGGTCTTGCCATGTGCTGAGCCCTTTACAACAGCCCCATGAGTTGAGTCCATTTTCTAGATGAGAAAAGTGTTTCCCAGGGAAGTTCCTTACCCAAGAGCAGTAGTGAGTTAGTGGTAAAGTGAGGATTCAAGCCCCAGCAGTCCTGTGCTAGAATAAATAAGCGGGTGGATGAACCCACGGGTGAGTGAGTGAGTAGGTGGATGAATGAAGGAGGAAAGAAACAAGAGAGGGATGAGCAGGCAGAACTCCAAGACCCTTAGAGAGACCCCAGTCCAGCATTCTCATTGTACACACAGAAAACTAAGACCAGACAGGAGGCCACAGGGGAGGCCAAGGCCTCCAGCCAGAGTGGCAGGCCCGGCCCCAGGCCTCCTGACGCCTGCTCCCTGCTCCCTGCCACAGCCCCGAGCCATGATGAAGACCTTGTCCAGTGGGAACTGCACGATCAGCGTGCCCGCCAAGAACTCGTACCGCATGGTGGTGCTGGGCGCCTCGCGGGTGGGCAAGAGCTCCATCGTGTCTCGCTTCCTCAATGGCCGCTTTGAGGACCAGTACACACCCACCATCGAGGACTTCCACCGGAAAGTCTACAATATCCGCGGCGACATGTACCAGCTGGACATCCTGGACACGTCTGGCAACCACCCCTTCCCCGCCATGCGCAGGCTGTCCATCCTCACAGGTGGGTGCCTGGGGTGGGCACGGGTGCTGAGGATGTGAGCGTGTGTGCTCGGCACTTTACAGTCGCCAGAACTCTTGTCTGTCTGAGATGAAGGTCACAGGGCTCCTTGCATCGTGAGGGTCAGAGAGGTGCTGCTGCTTACCAAGCAAAGGGTGGAGCCAAGGCCCAAACTCCATTCCGACTGACTCTGGATCGATTACTCATGGCTGCTCGAGCTGCCTTCCAGATCAGGGAACTGATACGACCTGCACTGGGGCTCTACCTCCCCAGGGAACACAGGGGCTGCCGCCTTCCTCTTGCGGGAGGTGACCCAGCAGAGCTCTGGGGCCCGTGGTCGGTCTACTGAGCTCAGACCCATTGACATTGCAGGCCTTTGCCACCTCTCAGAGAGGCAGAGGCAGTGGTCAGCCAAAGGGGCCAGTCGGGCCGCTGCTCATGCCAGGGACTCGGTCATAATCGCAGTAACGACCGTGGTGATAGCAAGCACTTATCCAGAACTGCGTACCTGGGCCCATTCTTCGGGCTTGGCATGTGTCTATTTAATCCTCACAGCTAACCTAAGAGATAGGTGTTTGTCTCCATTTTACAAGTGGGGAAACTGAAGCCCAGAGAGGTTGAGGTGCTCCAGGTGGTAACACAGCAGGTAAATGGCAGTCTGGCTCATGCTTTACCGCTGAGCTATCTGTAGCCTCTGAGCCCTGCTGGGAGTGGTGGGGAGGGAGAGCGAGGTTGTGGGAGGTTAAGGGGGCAGGGGGAGATGTGGGGCTGGGCAGGTTTGTGTGGTGGCTCAGAGGGCAGGCTCAGAAACCGGTCTGCCTGGGCCCAAATCCTGGTTCTGGTGCTTCCAGATTTTGTACCTCTGAGCAAGTGACTTGATCTCTTTGTGCCTCGCTGTTCTCATCTGTGAATTGGCATCATATTAGCACCCATCCCAAAGGTCTTTGTGAGCATTAAATGAGTGAAGATATGAAAAATGCTTGGTGAGCAGAAGGTATGTGCTCAATGAATATTGGCCTTTAGTTAAACCAGCATTCGTGCTGTGCCTGCCAAGGCACACAGAGCCCTTTCCTAAGCCACACCCCTCCCACTGCTGGGTGCCTGTGAAGGGAAGGAATGAGCAATTAACCCTCTAGCCATCATTAAAACAACTCTGCAGATCAAGATACTTCCGCACCAAGAAACCCCTGCCTTGTCCACCCCTCCCTCCACAGCCCCACCAAGACCCCTCCTGAAGTTCCCTGGGCAGATGGCTTCTTCTTCCAGGCTGCCCTTGCTGACCATCTGACCCCGATCACACCCCACGGTTTGGAGAGGGAGTGTGTGCATAGAAGGCACCCGGGGCTGACCTGGGTTCCAGTCCTGGCTTCACCACTTGGTGGCTTAGATGTGTGACTGCAGGTCTCAGTCTCTCCAGCTGCACAATGGGCATCACCTTGCTTCCCCCTAGGGCGGCTGTGAGGACTGACAGAAAGCACGTTGGGGGCATTTCCAGCACATGGTGGGTGTTGCAGGGATGTGAGCATTCCCTGCCTGGGGGAGGGGACTGGGTGCTCCCCAATGGAGATAAGGCTAACAGAGGGAGGGAGAGAGGAGCAGAGAGGAAACATGTGATTATTTCCAAAATTAAGTTTTAGTCACTCAAATAACACACAAACTCACCCTCCTTTAAATATATAGGTAAGGCTACAAGGCACCCCTGACCCATGCCCCCAACCCCAGGCTCCTGCCCCCTCCCCAGAGGTGGCCACCCCATCACTCTTCAAGACACCCCCCATGAACACATTGACATTCACATGTAAGTCCCCATAACAGAGAGTATTTCTGTCTCTTTTTCACGTGCACGTATCATCCCGGGCACATCTGTCTGCCGCTTGTCTTTTTCACTCACCACCTCGTGCCTTATTTTCCAGCCCGGTGCTGGTGCACAGCAGATTCGGAAAGTCATTAATTCTGCCTTCAGCTCTCCTTCCAGCTGCCAGCCGGGCGCCTCTGGAGCTTGGCACTGCAGCCTTGCATCTGAATATGTCAAGGCTGCCGAGTCCTCAGGGGCCCGGGATTAGCCTAACAGGACGGGTTTGGCAGCCCAAGCGGAACTGGTTGCCAGGCCGGCGCTGCCTTCCAAGTGCCTTTCTAAACAGCCCACACCATCTTCCATCCCTTCGCATCCTGCCCATTCGACCAGCTTCATGAAAACCCACTGTGCACCGGGACCGAGTCTCCCTCTGCTCCAGAGCACGCATTGGCTGGAACACGGTTCTGAATGTGGCCTGTGCTATTTTGGGGGGACAAATGGCATGCTCTGGGGGTGCAGAGGAAGGAGGCAACAGTGCTGCCAGAAGCTGGGATCGCTTGATTCTCCTCTTGAGAATTGGGGCCAGTCCCCGGCGCCTCTGAATCTCGGTTTCCTTGTCTGTAAAACAGGGATCTTGACATCTCCCCACGGGTTCTTAAAGGTTTAAGCCAAACTGCAGAAGGTGCTCTGAGCATGAGATTGTGATCACTGTAGTAAGATCGGAAAATTGGCTGTCTCTCACCCTTCTTGCCACCCCTGCCACCCCTGCCACCTCTGCATTGTCCCTGTTTCAGAGACCTACCCTGAGGGATGCAGGGCATCGTAGCAGGGGTAGTGTGGGCCTCGAAGGCTAGTCTTTACTCGTTCAGCCATGATTTATTCGAGAAACAGAGGGCAGCTGTGTGTGCCAGGCACCAGCCAGGTGAGGACAGAATCGGGTCCACGAGGCCTAACCACACCCGAGCTGTGTGATCTTGGGCTGGTTGCTCACCCTTTCTGAGCCTGTTTGCTCCTCTGCAACCTGAAGGCCATGAAATCTCCCTCACAGAGGTTTTGTGTGGATTCAGGAGAACCCCCACGGCCCTCAGAGGTGCTTGTTCTCATTATCCTTTTGAGACCCAAAATCACTGAGCACACGTCACTCTCCATTAGCTTGTTAAAGCTTCAAAATCATCCCACACGGGGCCGACAAGGAAACAGGTTTAGAGAAGGCCACGTGGCTAGTGAGTGGAGGAGGCAAGAGGTAAACCTAGGCCTGTCTGATACCAACTCTCTGAGTCCCTGCTGAGCCTCTGGGGCTATTTCCGGGCCTGGGGGTGTGCACTGAACAAGACGGCAAGTCCCTGCTCTCGTAGAAATTCTATTTATTATTATTCCAACACAGTCCACACACATTCATGAGTCCCTCACCCCATCTCCAGCCTGGCAGGGAAATGTGGGATGAATTACCTGTGTTTGAACCAGGCTGTGCCACGTATTGGCTCCGTGGCAAGGGATTGAACCCTCTGGGCCTCAGTTTCCTGCTCTGGAAAATGGGGAGACTCAGAATGGCTCCCCCATAGGGTGCCCATGAGGGTCAAGTCAGAGAGCGGGGAGAGGGGCGGGCAGGGGCCACCCGTGAACTCACCGCCTGGGGTTCCTCTCCCCGCAGGGGATGTCTTCATCCTGGTGTTCAGCCTGGATAACCGGGAGTCCTTCGACGAGGTCAAGCGTCTCCAGAAGCAGATCCTGGAGGTCAAGTCCTGCCTGAAGAACAAGACCAAGGAGGCGGCGGAGCTGCCCATGGTCATCTGCGGCAACAAGAATGACCACGGCGAGCTGTGCCGCCAGGTGCCCACCACCGAGGCCGAGCTGCTGGTGTCCGGCGATGAGAACTGCGCCTACTTCGAGGTGTCGGCCAAGAAGAACACCAACGTGGATGAGATGTTCTACGTGCTCTTCAGCATGGCCAAGCTGCCGCATGAGATGAGCCCCGCCCTGCACCGCAAGATCTCTGTGCAGTACGGGGACGCCTTCCACCCTAGGCCCTTCTGCATGCGCCGCGTCAAGGACATGGACGCCTATGGCATGGTCTCGCCCTTCGCCCGCCGCCCCAGCGTCAACAGTGACCTCAAATACATCAAGGCCAAGGTCCTCCGGGAGGGCCAGGCCCGCGAGCGGGACAAATGCACCGTCCAGTGAGCGGGAGGGATGCTGCAGTGGGACTTGGGCCGTGCCTTCTGGGAGGTGGCCCCAGATGCCCGCTGCCCGCATCCCCGCCACCATGTGATCCCAAAAGCAGTCGAGTTCCAACACCTTTGGCACAAGACTGGAGGACCCCAGCCTCTAACCTCCGTACACTCTCCTGCCTTCAACCACTTCCTTCTGATTCCTTCTTTCTGCTGTTCCCCCTTGGTTTCAGCTTCTCCACGGCAGGTGGATCTCTGCAGGGCGGGAGGCAAGGTTGGGAGACATCCAGATTCACACCAGGACCCAAGTCAGCGTGCGTATCCTTGCAACAAATGCTGATGCCAGAGGGGCCGAGACTCCTGCATCTGACGGAGACTCCTAGAGCATCACAGGATGAGAATAATACCCCGGGCCAGCTGGGAGAGGGCTCTGCTCTCCTGGTGTAAGACCCAGCTCAGTTTAGGTGGCAGCTGGGAGCACCCCCCCCCCAAATCCTGCAGCTCTTACCCTCTGACTCAGCTGTTTCTAGCCTCTGCCCCCTGAGTTGGCCTCCAGCTGTCCCAGACATTGAGTCAGGGTGCCTCTGTGTTTGAAGGGGGGCATGGCCACGTCACCTGGACCACATCCATCTCCTGGACTGCCTTCCTCAGCCTCCTCTCCCAGGTTCCTCTTGTCTGCTGGCTGTGCTTTGCTGTTGCAGCTGTTACGTCGTGTTCCCAGTAGAAATGGAAATCACTGTACTGTAAGAAGCCTAGTAACCCCCTTGTTGGCCAGGCCCCCACGCAGTTCAGAGTCACTGCCTCAACTGAGGACACTTTCCTCCCCTGCTCCCGGAGGGGTTCCTACAGCCTGTCTGCAGCTGGACACTGCCCTCCTCCCAGGCTTCACCGTTTATACTCACACAGGCCGGGCGGGCAGGCCGGGGCTGCTTCTCCTCTGGCCCGTGTGTCACAGAGGAGGTGGCTGAGACTCGGAGGGGAAAGCAACATGCCCCAGCCCCACTTCGCAGCTAGTTCAGGCCGGAGTTCCGCCCGGAACCAGGCTGTCCTCCATTGGGCTTGTTCCTGAAGCATTTATTGAGCACCTACTGGGTGCTGGGTCCACTGGGTGCTAGGAAACAAAGAGGGTGAGCAATGCACTTTACCCCTCAAAGCCAAGCCTCCCCGGCTCTGGCCTCTTTCCCTTCCCCTGCCTGGCCTCTGCCCACCCCTGCTGTCCCACTGCCTTCTACACACGCAGCTGTTGGGAGGCATGGATGAGCATCTGGGAGCCAGAGCTGAGCCCAGGAGAGGTAGAAGAGAAACGTTCCGGGTAGGTCAGAGATTGGGCTGTGCTGGGTACCAGGCATGGTGGGATTTGAACCCATGGACCAAAGGCTCTTGTCATCAGCTTTTAGCAAATATATTTTGTATTTTTAATCTGCTTAAAAATATTGAAGTTTTGGGCCCCAAGAAACCTTAGTAATTGGCTAGGGAATCTTTCCAAGGCCCAGAGAGGGTAAGTAACTTGCTCCAGGTCACACAGCAAGTCAATGAGTGGCAGAAGCAGGGCTAGGTCTGGGCATTCAGCACACACTCTGATGTGCCCCTCTCCTGATGCTGCCTCAGCCGCTGGGGACCTCAGGGATTTGAGGTGTCCTCTCCATAACCTTCTCCCTGGATCGGCCTCTGAGGGCTCCTCTGGATTCTGTGTACATTGTGCTCAAGCATATACATGTACACACACACGTGAACACAGATATACACATGCCCTGGCCGCAGGCTCTGCACACCCCATGCTCCCACCCTGGCCCCTACTGCTCAGGGCAGCTGCTCTGACCCTGCTTCTGTGCCCCCACCTGGCCCCAGCCTGAACCTTGTACCTTGGCCAGGACGGACGTGTGGCCTGGTCTCACCTGGTCACACCCCTGCTGCCCCATATCTCTGTGAATACTCTCAATTAAAGTGGGTTTGTTTCTAAGCCGTGTCGTTGACCATGTGTGTTTTCTGTATTTCCAAGAAAAGGTGTGGTTCTTCCCCCAACCAAAGCTGGCCTTGCCCTCCCCAGATTGCACCTGCCTGGTGCCCTCGCCTGCGTGTCCGCGCAGACTGAGTCAGCCTTCCAGGTTAAGTAAGTGGGGAAGGGGGAGGGAATAAAACCCCAAGATAGACTTTGTGCCCCTCTCCCGGCCCTGACCCTTCTGGGCCTCTGAGGGATGTGTGCTGAGTTGTCCGTGTGCCTCTGGAGAAGTGGCTGGGTCGGACTGGAGAGGCCCTCCCCTGTGGACTATCAGCCCTTTGGGGTCACCGTATGTCTGAGTTTGGGGTGGTTCCCATAGAGCATGAATGTTGCTCCCAGGGAACACTTGGCCATATCTGGAAATAGTTGTTGGGGCTGGCATGTGCTGGGTACCAGGCATGGGATTTGAACCTGTGGACCAAAGGCTCTTGTCATCAGCTCTTAAAAAATACATTTTGTAAGATTGTCAAAACCGGGAGGGGCACGTGATACTAGCATCTGGCTAGTCAAGGCCAGGGATGGTGTAAACACCCTCTAATTCCCAGGACAACCCCCAGCAAAAAGAGTTACCCTTCCTCCACTTGGGGCTGTGAATAAGTCACGTCTTCTTCCGGGCTTCAGTTTCTTCATCTCTAAATGAGAGATGGGGAGGAGGACAGCTGGACCAAACGATGCACGAACAGCCCCCTACAGCCTTGGCAAGAAGGAATTAATATTCCTACTACATAACCCTCAGCATTCCGATCGTTACTAAACAGAACACGTTTGCTCCGGCCCCGGCCCCAGCCCCACTCCGTGCAGCCCACAGATTCGCCCTGGAACGGGGTTAACAAGAAAAAGCTGTAGCAGAGGAAGAAGCTGTGCCTAACAAATCTCTTCCTTGCCCTGGGACGGAGGGTGGAATAAGACTGTAGGAAAATTCCCCTCACGGAGAGACCACTCAGAGACAAGCCCAGGACAGCCAGCTTAATTCCTGACCTAGGAGGGGAGCGCTGGGGATCTGATCTCAGAGAATTCTGCACTGCGAACTCTAAGCACTTGTTCTGTTCCGCCTCCCCGAACCTGTCACTTACTCCAAAGCAAAACTTCAGTCTGTGTCTCGCTTGGTGAGGGCTGATGGGAGGCCAGCTGGGACTCGGCGGAAGAGGCTGCTGGGCACCGGGAAGGGAAAGGGAGTTGACCTTTGTTGGAGACCCACTGTGCACCAAGCACCGTGCTCGACCTATTCCTGCATCTTCTCATTGCATCCTCGTGGCAAAGCTCAGAGGAAGGGATTATGAATCCCCATATGAGGGAACTGAGGCTCAGAGAGGGAAAGCCACATGCCTGAGGCTGCACAGCTGGTAAGTGGCAGAGCTGGGCTAGAATCCAAGTCTGATTGCAAAGCGTATTTTCTCTCTGAGCTTTCATAAGCTGTGGGGCTGCTCTCTGGAGGGAGAGGCCAGCAGGTTGGGGTGCGATGTCTGAATGTGGTTCAGAGAACTTGGGCAGGTGTCATTCATGGCGAGTGACTAGCCAAGGACGTAGCCACTGTAGCTGGAGGAGAACTTGATTTCTCGCTCAGGGAAAAGCCCAAGGTGAGTGTGCTGCCAGAGTGTGGCTCTGCTCCACTTGGTCATTTGGGCATCCAGGTTTCAAGCTCCTCCCTCTCTCAGACCATGTCACCATTTGCAAGGTCAAAGCCATTGCCACATTCAGGTTCAGCAGCAGGAGGGGCAAGAGCAGAGAGTCCAGTGGATGCACACACCCTTTCCACTAAGACTCAGCCATGTGCCCGCACCTACTTGTGAGAAGGCTGGGAAACACAGTTCCTTGCTAGGTGGCCCCACGCCCAGTGGTGACTCGTTACTGTGGAAGAAGAGGAGGAGCGATCGGTCGGTCGGCTAACATTCTACCCAGCAACCCTCACGCTGTGGGTCCAAACCTGATTTCCAACAAGCTCCACTCTGTCAATGCGATCAGAAAGCAGCTCTGACCGCTCACTGCGTCTCTAAAGTGGCTCTGGGCTGTGTTTCCCTGATCCCTCCATGAGAACTTGGACTGTCCCATGAGTTTTCTCATTGACAGCAAAGGCCCTTCGGGTGGCAATACAGCCTCAATTAAAAATCCTTGGCCCATGTGATGATTAAAATTTCAGTCTTCATTCAAAGGAAAGACATTCCCCTCTTCCCCAGCCAAGTTCTGTTGTGCACAAAAAGCTAGAATTTGGGGAAGAGAAGGATGGGAAGGTTCTCTCTCTGTCTCTCTTCTATTTTTCATTCTCCATCTTCCGTTTTAACTGATTCCAGTTTCTCTCTCCTCTGTTCTTGGGAAGTGAGTCTGTTGGGGGTTGAGGGTGGGGGTGGAGCAGGGACGTAGCTACTTGCCAGGCACTATGGTGCTGTGGCAAGACTGTGTCACGCCCAGAGCTTGGGAGGTGTTTAACAATGGGAGACTAAATCTCAAGGGTAATTCTGTAGATTTTTCAGAGACCATCCTGCCACCACTGGGAACCCCTCAGCTGTGAGCATCTTGATGCAGTTCTGTGCACCTGTCTGGGTCGCCTGCACAGTCCTTCGCAACCCCTAGGAATGTTCCGACACTCCCGGATTCCCTGTGCTGAGGCCTCTGGCCCTTCCAGGATGCTCTCTTGGACAGAGCCTAAGGCGTCCCCACACTGGTATTCTCTCGTGGTTCTCCTGCATCTGCTCTGCAGGAAACTCACACCATCTGCCCCAATTAGCTTGGGTATAAGTTGATCTGAGTTCAGTAAGGATCTTTAGCATCTAGCCCAGACAGTCTATCACCCACTAGATTTATCAGGCGAGGACAGCGGTCCACAGAGACCTCGGCTACAGGGACAAGTGTCAGGCACCCAAGGCTTGAGATGAGGCCAGACACTCCCACAGAATAAAATCGCACTCTCCAAAAATTCTCTCTCCCAAGAAATCCTCTTACTACATCCTTTGATGTAGGTGCGAAGTATGAGCTTTAAGTATCTTGTTCTTGGCCACCTACATTGAAAATGTTGCTTTGGTTTGGCGTCTTGCTTTAGAATCTAAGATCAATATTGTTAGATGAAAATGAAGGGGCAAGGACCAGGGTCATCCTCCAGGAAAAAGGGGATCGGGGAATGGCATTCATTGGTGGGGGGACTATAGCCTCATCCAGGAAATGGAACGCTGGACAGGAAAGTGAGTCAGAGCCCAATGTAAGGACTGAACCAGCCCAGGTACCCTGGGCACGCACCTTAATGTGTATCTCAATAAGAGAGGCACAGCATTTGTAGAGTTAATAACGTAGACTCTAGTCTGAGACTTTCTGGGTCCAAATCTCAGCTCTGCTACTTTCAAGCTGAGTGTCCTTAGGTAAGTTACTTTTGTATTGGTTAGCTCTCACTGCAGTAATGCTGTGTAACAGACACCCCCAAATTAAGTGGTTCATAAACAAAACATTTCTTCTTATGCTTACTGGACTCCAAGTTGATTACATTTTAATTGGTTTAGGATGAATGTTGCTGGGCTTGACTCCAATACTGATTCTGTTTTTATTTTCAATTTTGATATTTTTTTCATCATGATGTCTTATTTCATTTAGGCTGCTATGACAAAAGTACCATAAACTGAGTTTTAACAACATGCCCATATTACAACACAAACTGGTTTATGAATAAGTTACATATTGATAACATGAACAACAAGCATATTTTTCACAGTTCTGGAGGCTAGGAAGTCCAGGATCAAGGCAGTGGCAGATCTGAGAATCTTCTTCTTAGTTCATAGATGGCCCTTCTCACTGTGTCTTCACATTGTGGAAGAGGCAAGGGAGCTCTCTGGAGTGTGTTTTGTAAGGGCACAGATCCCATTCATCAGGGCTCCACCCTCATGACCTAACCACCTCCCCAAAACTGCATGTCTAATTACCGTCATATTGGAAGTTAGGTTTCAACATATGAATTTGGAGGGAACACAAACATTCAGCCTATAGCAGTGGATTTTTTGCATTACTTTTTATTTCAAAAGTATTACATGAAATATTATTTTGTTTGATTCTCTGAGTGTATTGGCATCTCCTTACATTTTTGTACGTGAGGCCATTGCCACCCTCACCTCACCCTAATCTTGGCCCTGGCTCCAGGCCACAGGGTGGTTTCCAGTCTGTCCCACATATTTGTTCTGGGACCACCTCCCTCTCCCCCACAGGTTGTAAGGGCTGGCAGCTACCCAGGGTATGCACTTCTATGATGACTTACTGAAACACAAAAGGATGGAAACGGGAGATGCGTCCTGACACGTTGGCCTAGAGCTGATGTACTGTCACTTCTGCCAGACTTCATTGGCCAAAGCTAGTCATACAGCCAGACCACACCGCATGGGGTGGGGAATTACTCTGTCCACTCAGGGAAGCACTGGGCAAAGGGCTTGCACGTAGGTCCTAACACGGGGAAATGTGAAGGACAGTCCACCACACCAGTCTTCTCTGATATGCACTCCCTGCCCTGCAGCAACAGCTCTGGCCAACCTTGGACCCATCACTTCTTTGCACCTCTGTTCCTTCATCCCGGAATCTCAGGGAGGCCCTCATGAGGTGTAAACGAAAGCACTTGGAAATTTGTATGAAGGGTGCAAACTTCAATCATTTGCCATGTGTTCACTGTAGGGTTTTACGACATGGCCCCCAAACCCTTTGACACACCTCTTTCCAAGAGGTAGGGTCTGTGTCCCCTCCGCTTAGTATGGATGAGCTCCTGACTGCTTCCACCAATAGCTGGAGTGATGCTATGTGACTTCTAAGGTCAGCTCAGAAAAGACCACACAGCCCTGCCCGGTTCTTTTGGAACATTGTCTTGCTCTCAGGATGCTCCCTTTCAGAACCCAGCTGCTGTACAGTGTGCAGCCCGTTCCCTGTGGAGAGGCCATGTGGAGGTGCTCCGGACACAGCTCGTAGCTGAGCCCAGCCTGAAGGCCAAACATATGCATACAGGATCCTTCAGGCTCCAGCCCAGCCCTCCCAGTCTTCTGGACATAGCCGAGCAGGAAGAAGCCATGCCTGCCACACTCTGTCCAAATTCCTGACCACACGACCTGAGAACACAAGAAAGTAGTTACAGTTTTATGCCCCTAAAGTTGGAGCGGTTTGTTAGGTAACAATACATATTTAAAACATTCACCAAAATTCTCCTCATTGTCTGGATCTCAGGGCATAGAAAGAAATCAGATGCAGTTCTGGCTCCACAAAGTGCCAGCAAGCAGCCATAGCAGTGATTGCAATGTAGTCGGTCACGTGTTATGACAGGGGCTGTGGATGCACAGAGGAGGGGCCCCTAACCCCACCTGGGTGAGGTCCTGGACTGGCCCCTCTGTGGGAGATAATGCTGGAGTTGAGTCTAATGGATTAGTAAAAGCTAACCAGGAGGACGAGGGAGCAGGCTTCTAAATGGAATGTGCAAGGGACTAGAGCTCAGTGCAGCTGGGGCACAAAGGGCAAAAGCCCACTATTCCTCAAAACACTCTAAATGCCCAGCTGCCACAGGACCTTTGCATTTGCTGTTATCTCTGCCAGGAATGTGCTTCCTCTCCAGTCCCCACTGGCTTACTTGGTCCTTTCATTCATATCTCTGCTCCAAGAAGCTTCTCCGGACTTCTTGACTTAAGATCCCCTCCTAATCCATCACTCTCCACCCTTTTCCCCTGCTTTATCTTTCCTGTTAATGTTGATCGTCAATGGACTGTTTATAACATGCATGTTTATTGCATGTCTCTTCCACTAGAATGGAAATTACATGAGACTAAGATACAGGTCCTCCCAGCATAGTGTATTGCCTGGCACCCAATAGGTCTTTGCTAAATACATCAGGAGTGGATGGCGGAACGACAAGAGACACATGATCAGCACACATGTGGAAGTGCACTCTGGCTGCAGGGAAGGGGTTGGAGTGTCATGAGAGGAGGCAAGGAGAGCAGGCAAGAGGGGCTACAGTCAGCCAGGTGGGAACCAATGGCACGAAGGGCCTCTTCTGGGATGCGGTGCGGGGATGGCCAGGATATGGGGATTCGATGTCGTAGAAGTGAAGACCTGGAGTCACGAGCCAGCTGTGGGGCGTTGCATTGGGTGGAGAGTCAAAGGTGGGGCCCAGGACTGACATTTGGGCAGCTGGGTGGTTGGTGGTGCCAGTCTCCAAAATAGGGCTCCATCAGGACAGGTGCAGGTTGGAAGGCATGAGCCTGGGGAACAGGATGGGGAGGATGAGCTGGGTTTGAGTCAGGTGGAGTTTGAGGCACCCTTGGGAACTTCAAGTGCAGTGGACCAGCAGGAACCTGGAGGTGAGGGTCTGAAGCTTAGGAGGGAAGTCCAGCCTTGGGCGATGGATCTGAGGCTCATGCCAGCCACCAGGGAATGTCGGTTGGAAAGACGAGGCAGTAAGGAGGGGGCCCAGAGGAAGGCCAGGGGTTAGGGAAAGACAGAGTGAAGGACGGCAGAGGAAGAGAGAAGAGGTGGGTGAAAAATCAGAGAATGGGGCCATGGAAGCTGGGGAACAGGAAGGTTTGAGAAGGAATAGGTGGTTGCCAGCGTCAAAGCTGCCAAGAAGGGGCTGAAGGGTGTTGGTGGGAAAAAAAAACAACAAAAGCACAGACCGCGTGTGAAAGGAGGGGGTGATGAGCTAATAGCAAGGGTACTGTTTTCTCTTTCTTTTTAATATTTAATAAGCATGGCAGGAAAATGGAAGAGAAACCAGAGGGAGAGGAGGGGTTCCAGAGGGACTGTTGTTGGTGTTATTACCATTGTTTTTCCTTTTAGTGGAGGTACTGGGAATAGAACCCAGGACCTCGTGCATGCTAAGTGCTCTGCCACTGAGCTATTACCCTCCCTCCCAGCCCCTCCTGTGCTTTTACCATTTTTGAAGATGGGGAGGCTTGACTTGCTGAAATGCTCCTGAGAAAGGTCCATCAGAAGAAGAGGAAGTGTTGACTGTGGGAGAGGGGTCTCTGAAGATGTGGGGAGGGCGGGGATCGGGGCGCAGGCGGAGGCAATGGCTTCAATCAAGAGAGGATGACTTCAGAGGAGGGGGCAGGAAGGGGCGCAGAACCTGCAGTGGACCAGAGTGTGAACTGCCTGAAAGCCTTTCCTTGCCTTCCAGAGCAATTGGCGTCCTGGTGTGCTGCCTGCTGGGGACGGAGGACGGTCCCCAGGAGAGAACATCCTCAGCTCTCTAATGTTGTTATAAGAAATTAAACCTCGAGGAGAAAAGCCTGAATCAATTTTAGCCAAAATGAGTAATGAGCGGAGAAGATAGATGGCTGCAGTCCAGGAGCATGGGGCGTGGAATTCACAGTGACAAATGAAATGGAAAAGCCCATTTGACATTTAATATTCACTCCACAAACACGGAGCTCTCTCTATGCCAGACCGGTGCTCGGAGCACCGGAGACAGATGAATAAGGCTCTCAGGGACTCTTGGGGGTAGGGGGACACACAGGTACCCCAATTCAGGGAAATAATTGCTGCCATGGAAGGAACATGTTTCTCAAAGGAGCTGACAATTACAGCTGCCTCTTAAGGATTTATAGAATTTTACCGGGAAGAACTTTCTGGAGGTGGGGAATCATATTATTCTACCTAATATAAGTGTAATTACGTTTAATAGAAAAGCTCTTAGCTCGATACCTGCCCTATCATCAGCTTTCAATATAGACGAGCCATTAAAATATGATTACTAATCATATTCATGTGTTTATAATTTTGATACCACCCCCTTCCCCGCATTTTTTGGATGCTTACAATTACCGTGAGCCCTTGACAGTCACAAGAAATAAGACAAGAGATCTTTACAAATCCCACACGGGGAAATACTGTCTCCGGCATAATCTGTTCTAAAAAGCAGCAAAGAGTCGTTGAAACGTGAAGCTGCTATCTTGGACGTTTAGTGACTGTAAAATCAGGACTGGAGTCATTTCTGCAGTTATTAACGTGAGCCCCGTCACTCATCAGCCTTGCCTTGAGTCCTCCCTCACCTGGGCTGCTCCCCGCGCTGGCTCAGAGGCTCGCTGGTACCAGGTGGGGGAATCATGTCTCCTGGTTTCCACTGAGAGCAGCACATGGTGTGGGCTCATCTGGAGCTGCAGATCTAAGTCAGGACCAAGTTCGACTCTCCACTCTTTAATCCACTCCCTGCCTCCGTTTTCTCAGACAAAAAGCCAGTGATGTTTCAGATGTCTGCATCTTTCTTTCCATGATTAGCACTCGCAATTGGAATTCTTTTGAGGCCATTTTCCTGAAAGGCACAGTGTTTAATCACTGGATGGCCAGCGAGGCTCACTCACTAACTCAGTTCCCTGCTGATATTTTGCTCCATCAAAAATGTCAATTAATGCAAGCCATGGAATTTTGAGTCACTTGAAATGAGACCAAATTGCATGCAAAACTCTTGAACGTCAAGGATATCTCGGGCTTTCCTATACCCTCCTCCTCCCAAATTCAGCCTTTAAATCCTCTGATGTTCCACACTGCCTGACACACGCACACACACGTGAACACACAGTGCACACATCAGCATGTGCCACCATTCACGTACAGACACAGACCCGCACACGTATACACACTCACACATGCTCACACGTATGCCTGCATACCCAGGCACTTGTCCTCACATTCACACGTGAACACACATTCATGCACGTGCACACACAGATGCACAGTGTACACACCCAGGCACACGATGCATTCACAGCTATGCACACTCACACACACAGACTTACAAATGCTTCCATGTATGTGCACACACAACTTGCATGCATGGATGGACCCTCTCACGCACGCACATGCACATTTGCACACACAGCATGCATGATTGCAAGGCACTCCCTTGCACACACATAACACAGGCACACACATGCACACACACAGATACCGCAGGCACAGGCATGCACAACCCTCTGCCAAGAACCAGTGAGGAGGAGGAGGAGGTGGTTAAACACATCGTTCTTCTTCTAGTTCAGATGACTTCTTTTCCTTGGCACCAACTTTTGTTTTGATATCTTTTGTTATTTTTTTTAGATCACAAAGACATGGGACTAGAACCAAATCCCCAAGTTTTACTGATAGGAGATGCAATTTCTAGCAACGAAACTGTTAGGACAAAATGACATCAAAAGAATGTGGAGGCATCTCGGGGTGTCTGTTATACCTGTAGCACCCCAAGGCCCCCGCCTCCTGCAAGGAGGCCACGCAGCAGAGGGAAGTACCCTGGACTAGATGCTTTGCTCTTGCTTCTAGAAGCTCCGCCACTCTTGCTGTGAACACTTGGGCAGTCGGCTTCCCATCTCTGATCCTTCCAGCTTTGACATTTGAAGATTCGAGAATCTTCATTTAACACGTGGAAGGCCATTCCTAGGGTCACATATCTAGAACGCAAGGGTTGTAGCTTTCACCCCAGGGCCATTCCTACCAGGCTTCTCACATTTGAATACGAATTGCCCGGGGATCTCGTTAAAATGCAGACTCTGAGTCAGTAGGTCTGGGGCAGCCAAGAGTATTTCTAACAAGCTCCCAGGTGACACCTATGCGGCTGGCCTGTGACTACACCTTTACTAGAAAGGCCTTACATACGTCCACTTTTTTTTTAAAAAGGTGGAATGAAGCTGAGTTTCTTGTCCATCTCACTGCACCCCAAGCCCCTGGCTAGGACAGGGGTGACGCCATCTTCTCTCTTCCTTGTCCCCCATCCCCCATCTTTGGCTCTGTGTCCCCCGTTGCCACCCACTTCCCTTTTCCAAGCCAGATCCTAACCCCACCCCCACCTTTGGAGCTGTGGGGTGTCAGAGGGATGGAGAAGCTCTGCATTCCGCCAGCCTCAGAGCTCCTTACCCCCTTGGAGGCAAGTCCCTTCTCTGGGAGCCTCAGTCTTCCCACCTGGTGAAGACAGGGTTGGACTCGTTCTCAGCCTTGACCACGATTTGGCTCTGGCAGAACGTTCCCGATTCCCCGGCCCAGGTGCCACTCTCAGAGATTTTATTTAATTGGATGGAGGTGAGGCCCAGATGGGGGTGTTTCTGGCCAGGTAGTTGCAGCGGTCACCGGGGTTGAGACCACAGGTCTGGTGCTCATTAAGGGTCAGCCCAGTGCTGACTGTCAGCGTGTGGTCCAGCGGCCAGGTCTGCACACCAACCTCACACTGTCAGATCCAGGGCTTGGGAAAAGCACGGTGAAGCCTTAGAAGGATTTCGGTCCAGCTTTAGGCAAAATCACTTCCCCCACGGGAAAGAGCTCTTGAAAGGATGTTCAGGGTGACGACCCCGACAGCGAGCTGAACTTTCTTTTCTTCTGACGGGCACATGATGCGTATTTTAATTAAAGACTCAACCCCACACGTCAATCACCTGCAGACCTCCCCCACCAACGCACCTTCCCACGGGAGAGCTGGAAACAGCACGTCTGTGTGTGCAAGGTGGAGGGGAGAGCTGGTCCATGGCTGCTGTTGAGCGACAGGAGTTAACCTGATGTCCTGGCCAAACAGGGGGCCCAATTAGCTAAAGCCCCCTTGGCTGCCTCAAAGCAAGCCCCAAATGGAGCCACGAAAAGGTTTTCTTGAAGTCAGCTGGTGGTACAGCTCTAGAGTCCTGTGGTTTCCATAGCAACCTGTATCTTTCTAAGACTGACAATGGGCTCTATCACCAGGGGGACGATTTTGGTGTTGAAGCCCAGCTCAGAATGGGTCAGCTGGGCCCCTCTAATCTCAGCTCCATGATGCCTGCTGGTGGCTTGGGGCACATCCTCGTGGCAAGAGACAGAGACGCCAGATGGGCAGCAGCCCCATCCCCACTGGCCCCTCAGAGGGTAGGAAAGCAATCATTAGGCTGAAGATAGTCAGTGGGTACCTCTCCAGGTCACTGGCAGTATAGGGTGGTGGCCCAGCACTGGGTGCTGGAGCCAGAATGCCTCTGTCATCTAGTGGCTGAGTAACTGTGTGCAAATTACTGGACAGCTCTGTGCCTCAGTTTCCCCATCTGTGAAATGGGGATGATACCATCTTCTGAGACTCTTCTGAGCATCGAGAGTTAATTAAGGGAAGTCCTTACAACAGTGCCTGGCACATTGTAGCCTCTGGGTTTTCTCTCATCATTTAGAGCCCCACCATCCTAGATGATTAGCCTGGGAGACTTTAATCACTCTGACATCCAGTGCACCTCAGGTCTATACCAGAATCTCTGAGGGTGGGACTCAGGCATCATCTCTTTGGAAAACTCCGTAAGTAGTGCCAATGCTCAAAGTTAAGAACTGGCAGAAATATGGAAGCATTTGTCCTTATAAGTTTCCCCAGTGTGGGTCCCCAGGAAGCTCTGGAAATCAAAGGAGAATCTGGGATGCTGAGGAGGGAGTGGATGGAGACTAATATTTGCACAGTCCTAGACTCCCTCTGCTCATTCATTCATCCACAGTCACTTAATCTCCTACCACCTGCTTGTGCCTCACACACAGCCAGGAGTGAGGCGGGGGCCCCGGGGAGGCAGACGTGTATCCTCTCATCACACCTGTGATCACAAGTGGCCACGAGGGCCGGGAAGAGTGGCCTAAGTGGTCAGGGGAGGCTTCCCATGTGACTTGAAATCTGAAGAATACAGAGAAGTTAGTAAGTGGAAGGGAGCTTATACTAGGTGGAAAAATCCCACACCGGCCACAGATCCCATGGCCGATGGAACGTGACACTTCAAGAAAACAAAAGACGGGCAGCGGCCTGGTTAGAGCAGGGAGAGGGAGGGCGAGCGAGGGGGAGGGAGGCCCCGCAGCTGGGTAGGGTGGGCCCCGCGGGCGTGGGGGTAGGGGTGGGAGTGCCGGCCAGCTGGGCTGTGAGCCTTTATCCAGGCAATGAGGCCACTAATAGGTTTTAAGCAAGGGATGACATGATCGGATTTGCAATTTAAAAGCTCCTTCTGGCTCCTCGGGAGGGAACAGACTGTCAACCTCACAGTGATGCTGTCAGCTAAGTCTATTAGGCGAGCGGTGAACCTGAGGCCCAGGAGTCTAAGTCACTTGTCAGGGTCACGCAGCTAGTGAGCAGCAGAGACTGGACTGAAGCCCAGGTCTTCACACCCCAGGCCGGGTTCTTTCCACTCCCCCTCCCTCACTGCTCCCCCTCCTGCCCTGCACAGCCCTCTTGTCCCCACATCTCATTATGAATTCCAGACTCCCTATGAGACCAGCCTGTTAATCCACATTGGATGACTTCCTTTCCCAAAGCCACTGTGAGAATGAATCTTCATTCTTGGGGGATCGATCTGATTTTGAGAAGCAGCCAGTGGCAGCCCAACTTGGCAGGATAACATGGGTGATTGTATCAGTCCTTTATCGCTGTGTAACAAACTACCCGAAAGCACAGTGGCTCAAAACAGCAATAAACATGTATTACGTCACACAGTTTCCATGGGTCAGGAATCTGGGAGCAGCTCAGACGAGGGGTGCTGGTTCAGTGTCTCTCGTGAAGCTGGAGTCAAGGCGACCGGTGGGGCTGTGGTCATCTGAGGGCTGGACTGGGACTGGAGGATTCACTTCCAGGGTGGCGCCCTCACATGATTGACAGCTGAGCCTGGCCATTGGCTGGAGACCTCACGCCTCTCCATGTGGGCCTCCTCGTGGCTGCTTGAGTGTCCTCACACCATGGCAGCTGGCTTCTCCCCGAGCAACAGGGCGGCAAGCTCTCCAAGGAAGAGCAAGGAAGAAGCTGCGATATTTTGTGACAGCCTCAGAAGTCACACACATCATTTCTGCAAGGTCCTGTTGGCTACTCAGTGTGGGAGGAAACTACACAACAGTGTGAATACCAGGAGGGCCTCCCGGAGGCTGTACCAGGGGGACCCTTTTGAGGATGTGGTTTGGGTTCTAACACTATGGAGACATCGGCATCTTGGGCATCAGCAGAAACTATTTCACCTCTTTCTTGAGGAGAAGGATTTGGAAAGTCGTGCAGAAAACGTGAACAGTCACCTTTCATTTATTCCAGGTCTGCCAGCATTTATTAGGCACCTACTGTGTGCCCACCCACATTCATTGCCTCATCTCACTCTCATGACCCTGCTTGCAGCAGGCATTTTGGTTTCCCCTAATTTATAAATGACGAATCTGAGGCCCAGTGGGGAAACTGGTCAGGGACTGGGCGCCTTCCTCAGGAGCACGGTGGCCAGGACCACAAGGCTGGGAACCCACACTCAGAAAGCAGAGAGGAGGAGACCCCTGGACTTTGGGGAAGGAAGCAGGGGGAGCCTGCTGCTGTCTTTCTGCTTAAACCTGGGACTGGGTGGTACCCCTGCGGATGCTGGGCAGAGACCCCAGCACAGTGTGATGGGCACATCAGCCGGGGTCCTGAAGGAGGCAGAAGGCACACAGGTGGGCTCCTGGTGAGCATTTAATTGAGACTCTTGTGAAGTACAGATGGGTTAAGGGAAATCGATGAGAGATGGTGAAGCACCAAGGGCCTGGCAACAGGGGGAGTTGTTCTCACCCCCAGGACTGGAGGGGCCAGGAGGGAACAGTTCCCAGAATCAGAGGGAGTTGTCATCATCCCTGTCATTGCTGCAGGGGACGGACTCAGGAGCTGTGGCCTGGGGGCTTATGGCTGGGCCCTGTATACTTACCTACTGGAAAGTGACTGAAATGAGACCCCAAACCCGAAGTAAGTTCAGAACAAAACCTAAAACAACAGCCCCTAAGACCACCACCTGTAAACGGTGTCAGTGGGTTACAGAGTTATTGCAATTCTGTTGCAAACTGGCTCTTTGCTTCACATGCTTTGAAACATCTAACAAAGAACTTGCACACAGAACGAGTCAGCAAGGGATGGGTTGCTATCGGCCCCTCACTCTGCCCCACTGTGACCCATCCTGGCCAGGGACACTCAGGAATGGGGTCTTCACCCTACAGTTGTCCTGGAAGCACATGAGAAGATGCTCAACACCACTGATCATCAGGAAAACATAAATCAAAACCACAGTGAGAAGCTAACTCATCCATATGGATGGCCATTGTCAAAAAACCCAGAAAACTACAAGGACTGGCGAGGATGTGGGGAAATCAGAAGCCCTGCACACTATTGGTGGGAATGCAAAATGGTGCAGCCCCTTTGAAAAATGATATGGGGGCTCCTCAACAAGTTAAATTAGAATTACTGGATGATCCAGCAATTCTATTTCTGGGAATATATCCAAAAGAATTGAAAGTAGGGTCCTGAGCAGATATAATGGAAGCATTATTTACAATAGCCGAAAGGTGGAAACAACCCAAGTGTTCACTGATGGGTGAGTGGATAAGAAAAATGTGGTATATCCATACAGTGGAATATTATTCAGCCTGAAAAAGGAAGGGAATTCTGCCACGTGCTACAGCATGGATGGCCCTTGAAGAAATAAACTAGACACAAAAAAACAAGTGCTATATGATTCCACATATATGAGCTATCTAAAACAATCAAATTAATAAAGACAGAAAGTAGAATGGTGCTTGCCAAAGACTAAGGGGATGGAAAATGGGGTCCTATTGTGACCTGAGCACAGAGTGTCAGTTTTGCAGGATGAGAAGCATTCTGGAGATGGATGGTGGTGATGGTTGCACCATATGTATGTACCTCGTGCCACTGAACCATGCACTTAAAGATAGTTAAAATGATTAATTTTACGTTATGTGTATTTTACCACAATAAAAAAATTGAGAAAAATAAATCTTCCCCATCAAAAAAGAAAAGAATGAGTCTTTTGCTCCCTGGGACTCCAATCTCAAGATAGCTTCTGGCCATCAGGTCCTGATCCTTGCGGGAGACAGGACTTAAAAACAACCGGAGGCAGGAAACGCGTGTTTACTGTGTAATTATGCATTGGGACTTGCTGGAGTGGGGAAGACAGTGGTGATCCCCACCCCCAGAAAAAACCCTAAAATAAAAGGCAACCTCACAGAGCTCATAATCAAGTGGGTGAAATGGACATCAGTCAAATAATCACGGAGGAAAAGGGAATATTGCAACTCTAAGAGGGGCTACTGGAGGATATAACGCAGGTGGGGTGCCAAGTGCCGGGGATCCCAGAAGGCTTCTAGGGGAGGGAACGGTTCAACTGAGGTTACAAGGGGGGAACCTGGTAAGAATAAAATGAGGAGAATACCTACCCCTTCAAGGACCTCATTTACTTTTTCAGAGGAAGGAGGCAGGGAAATTGATGGAAAGAGGCAAGGTCAGAAAAGAATTAGGTGGCAGATGCAGCTGGCCCTGAGCGTGGTCAGAATCACAGATGACCGGTTCCTCCATCCTGGGCAGTTTTCCTGAGAGGCCAGCACCTGGGAGGCACTCACAGCCCAGCCAGCAGCCCAGGGAGGAGTTCCAGCCAATGAGGCATCTCAGAGCCTTGGCCCCTCCTGGTTCTTCCGCTATCCATCACTCATGGAGGCTGGCCCTGCCCTGCTTGCTGGGCTCCAGGCCCTCAGCCTGCTGCCCCGAGGATGAGTGTCCTCTGTCCTGGCTCTCTCCCAGGGCCAGCCCTCTGGGAAGTGGGGTCATGGCTGGGACTGTGCTGGCCACATGCTAAAACCATCTCCCAGCCCTCTGAGCCACCAGCATCTCTGCAGACAGTGACGACTCCCCTTCTTAGGTCTCCCTGCCTTGGTTCTCCATACGAATGTGTTTGGACAACACAGCAGATCAGACCTCTCCCGTGACGCAAACCAGCCAAAACCTCTCTACCTCACTTGGCAAAATCCCAGACTTCTTCCTGGGGCTTCTGAAGTTTGAGTTACATGTGCGGCCTCATCCCCTGCCACTCGGGCCTTCTACTGCCCCTCCAGCCCCCAGCTATGCACCTGCCACAGTGCCTTTGCACCCACTTTGTCCACTGACTCATGTTCCAGACACATGTGGTTTCATCTCTCACTCCACCCAGGTCTCTGTTTAAATCTCATCTATTCCTGGAGGCCTCCCATGGCTATTCTGTCCAAAATGACCCCTCTAGTACTCTTGAACCCTTCTCTCTGCTTTTTTTCCTTCATGGTGTTTACTACACTTTGTATATATAGTATATTTTATTTATTATCTGTGTCTTCCCTAGAATGCAAATTCCACAGGATCAGAAAATTGGTTTTGTTCCCTGCTATATCCCCAGTGCCTATAGAATGCCTTTGCCTAGAGTAGGCCCTCAGAGACTACTTGTTAAATGAATGGATGAATGAATGAATGAGGCACAAAAGTAGGTGGTCAAAATACAGACTGAATGAAGGAGAATGCTCTTATTGCCAAAATTTGGCCCCGAGTTGCTGGGTAGCAAATGTTTATTGAATGAATATATGGATACATATTGACCAGGGCTGCCATTTGGAGAGTTCTCTTGCTGCATATATGTCTGGGCTCTCACTGCTCAGCTTCATACATATCTTCTTTTGAGGTCTCAGTTTCCCTCTCTGTTATATGGGAGATTTGTATGAAACCATGATTTTTTAAAATGTATTATTTTTTAAAAGCAGCTTTCAAAGGAAAATGTAGGTGGCAACATGGCAGATGAAGTGGAGGTGTTGTTGCTGGAGGTGGTGGTCTTGGAGCCCTGTTACCTGTACCCCTTCCTCTCATTCAGCAGGGCCCAAAAATGTTGGAGGGTGCTTCTGAGAACAGTTTAAAATCCACTGGACTTAGGGTTCCCTAAATCCCAATAATAAATTATATTGTTCTTTAGCAAATATTTGTCACCCGGCCTGCCCATTGATGTTGGTCTTGGCCTTGTGACTTGATTTACCCCCCAGAATGTGGGCCTCGGTGACCATGTGATAGTTTCCAGCTGAGGTTTTAAGAGGTATTGCACTTCCCCCACCCCTCTTGCACTCCTGCCCTCAACCGTGAGGACATGACATCAAGAGAAGAGCTGCCTCTTCAGCCTGGGCCCTGAAATGAGAGACGCATAAAGCAGACCGTCTCCAGACCACTGCCTGGACCCCAGCCCCAGCAGCTGGGCCCCTGCTACTGACATGAAACATGAGAGAGAAAGAAAGACTGGTTGCTGTGAGAAACTGAGATTTAGGGTTGCTTGTTATGCAGCATAACCTGGTGAAAACTGACTAATGCAGGTTTCTTCTAGCATTGATGTGACTGGATCTTAGCTCTAGAGAGAACTGGGATCTGGAAATTCTTGTCAACCTTTTGGCTCTTTTCTAATTCATGATCCTTCCCTAAAAATATTACTTCTCCTCCTAACCCCAAAGCAGAGGTCTCCAACTGGTAGTTCCCAGCAACACGTAACTTGAAGACATTTGACCCAAATTCATTCATTCACTCATTCATTCAACAAACATACTACATGCCTATCCCCCAAAGGTGGATATAGAGGATCACATTATTGAAGGTTTCTGAGTGACCACTTAGGAAAAGCCTCCTCTTCAGTAAATGGTAGTTGGTATGGGTATTCTGCCAGGGCTGCAGAGATAGGGGAAAAAAAAGAAAAAGAAAGAAACAGCGTCTGCCTCCTTGAAATTTAGGATATTACACTCAGGGTAGAAAGAGAGTCTGACATGAGTAAACCATCATCAACAACACAAAAAAGCCCTCTTCATCTCACATTCGAAAAGCACCCATCATTTCTAGTTAGCGAGGCTGGATAATTTGTGAAGTTGATGGATGCTTATAGCATACACAAGAAGAGCATCTTTGCAACAACAGAACCTTTTATCTGGCTTATAGGCAGCTAAAAGCATCCTCAACCCAGGCTTTTTAGCTGTCTTTACTGAGGCTAATTTTCACAAACATCATTTTGAAAGAAGGCCAAAATGGGAAGAGCATGCCTCAAGGTTCAGGCACACCATGTGGCCGGGGTCCTGGGGAAACTCATTTCTCCTCTCCGAGACTCAGTTTCTTTATCTGCAATGTGGGCTTGTTTGAACAAAGGGGGCTGGACCTGAGGACCTCTTTTTTTTTAATTGACATGTTATTTATTTACAATGTTGTGTTAATTTCTGGCGCACAGCACAGTGATTTAGTTATACATACATATTCTTTTTCATATGCTTTCCCATTATGGGTTATTACAAGATATTGAATATAGTTCCCTGTGCTATACAGTAGGTCCTTGTTGTTTATTTATTTTGTATGTAGTAGTTTATATCTGCTAATCCCAAACTCCTAACTTATCCCATCTCCCTGCCCTTTCCCCTTAGGTAACCATAAATTTTTCTATGCCTGTAAGTCTGTTTCTGCTTTGTAAATAAGTTTATTTGTATCATTTTTTTAGATTCCACATATAAGTGAAATCGTATGATACTTGTCTTTCTCTGTCTGATTTAGCTTCACTTAGTATGATAATCTCTAGGTCCATCCATGTTGCTGCTGCAAATGGGACTGTTTCATTCTTTTTTATGGCAGAATAGTATTCCATTGTATATAGACACCACATCTTCTTTATCCAGTCATCTGTCGATGGACATTTAGGTTGCTTCCGTGCAGATGACCTCTTATTGTTTTAAGGATTTTAGGCTGAACCTAGAATTTCAAGAGTGTGTCTGTGTGCTAAGTCCAAGTGGCTTCCTGTCCTTGGGGACAGGGGACTCAGAGCAGTCATCCCAAAGAATGGCCCTTCTCCCCAGCCCCTCAAGCCCAGGATCCCTAACCAGCTTCTAAATCACCTCCTCTACCTCTGCCTTTCCCTCTCTGACCCCATCAATGTCCTCCCACACACTAGGCTCACTGAAGTTGGTCCCTTGCGCCTTCTTCTCAAACATGCCAAGCAGGTTACAGCCTCGGGGCTTTGCACTTGCCGTGCTCTCTTCCTGGAATGTCCTAGATGTCCCTGTGGCCCCCAACCAACTCCCTTCAGGGTCCTGCTCAAACGTCTCCCCACAGAAGAGGCCTTCTCTGACCCTCTATCTGTCGAGCACCCCGGACACCCCACATCTCCTTCCTCTGCCTTGTTTCTTTTCACAACACTCATCACTACCTGCCAAATGCAGTCCGTTCTCCTCAGAACATCAGCTTCTTCATGTGTGGTCTCATCCATGGCTGTACTCCCAGCAACTAGAACCCATCACATAGTAGGTGCTTGAAAGATACTTGTTGGAGGAGTAAGTGACTGGATGAACATGCAGAGCAGAAGGAGGGAAGGCTCCTGCACCTCTACCCTCCCAGCCCCCAGTCTTGCCCAGCAGACCCCTGGTCTTCAGGCTTTGAGATACCATCCCCTTTGCCCACCGGGTGGTAAAGCTGGTGCGGTTCTTGGCGCCCCCATTGAACTAAGGGGAGACTGAGGCCTGGACTGGAGAAGGGGTCTCCTCCCTCAGCCTCATGACATCACAGGGCAAGTGGTCCTGAGCAGTTTTCCTGATGTCATGAACCTGGAGCATCTTCACTTGCACAGGTCACCCCAGCCCAAGGTGCCTGGACTTCCCACCACTGCCTCCACTAAGCTATGACACGATGCCAAAGAATGGAGCGTCCTGTCTCAGACCAGGAGACCCATCCACCTCCAGAGGGGAACAGGGCTGGGGAGGGACTGATAGCGTTCAGAGTCTGCTAGGGGTGGGGTGTTTTCCATACATGTTCCTTCTCCGGTCACCAGCTCCACAATGCAGTGGGGCAGGGGCAGCTGTCCCCATTGTAGGATTGAACAAAGTGAGGCCAGAAAGAGCGAAAAAGCATGCCCGGGTCACAGCAAGCCAGGATGTGGCATGGCAAAGCACATCTCTGTCTGTAAGAAGTTAGAGTCTATTAGGAAATTGATACAATATTGTAAACTGACTATACGCCAACAAAAAGAATGGGGGAAAAAAAGAAGTTAGAGTCTGTTAGAAGCCATCTGGGGCTAGGGCGGCAGCCCTCGGATTCCCTGCCCCAGAGGGAAAGCTGCCAGTCAGCAGGGAGCTCATCCCCTCCTCCCGCCCCCTCCACCTGCCAGTGTCACATGCACGGGGGCGCCTCCCCGGGGAGGCCGTGCAGGGAGCCGCACCTTGTGGGTGGCTGGGGGCGGGAGGAGGGGATGTGCACTTGCTCAGGTGCACACACGTGCTCTCTTGCTCTCCTGCTCTTTCTCTGAAGTTTCTCTGAAGGAAGTTCAGCCTGCTGGGTCAGCACGCTGCAGACTGGGGGCTCACAGGGAGAACCCTCTAGTGTCAGAAATGGCAGGCAACCTTGGAGACCAGCCAGGGCTACCCCCCTCCCTTGTCAATCAAATCTAGAGCCTCATATGTTAGAACTGGGGCAGGCGTGGTATGAGATTGAGTCCTTCCGAGGACATACACTGAAGATATCCGTTAAATGCAAGGGCTCCAGTGTCAGACCACATGGATTAGAATCTGGGCTCTTTCCCAGCTGGTTGATCACAGACAAGTCCCTTGACCTCTCTGAGCCTCCATTTCCTTATCTATTTTAAGAGAGTGTTTACTGAGCTCTTGCTTAGTGACCGGCATGGTTTTGAGCTCTATACCTGTATTTACTCCTCCAAGCAACCCTATGGAGCAAATACTTTTGTCATCTGATTTAGATTTGAAGAAATGGGGGCACAGAGAGGTTAGGTAACTTGCCCAAGGTCACACAGCTGGGAAGGCAATGGAGCCAGGATTTGATCCCAGACAGGGAGGCTCCAGAGTCCTTGAGTTTGATCCCTGTTTGATCAACTGTCTCCTGAGGATTAGAGATCATATGTATTAAGTGCCCAGCATGGTACTGGCTCAGATCAGCAATCAACACATGATTCTTATTATCATTTACAACAATGCCATGGACCTCTTGAGAGTCTGATGAAAGACACGGACCTTCTTGGTAGAAGATTGCACACGTACATACAAAATATTGCCTACGATTTTAGGGGGCTCCTGCTTCTGAAGTCTTCCCACAAGCCCTCCTTGGGAACCTGTGCTCAAGTTCAACTCCAATTGGGTGTTGAATATGTTCAGATCATATAATTTCATCTGATTACTTTTTTCAAAACAAACAACTTTTTTATTGAAGTATGGTGGACTTACAATGTTGTGTTATTTTCAGGTGTACAGTACAGTGATTCAGTTATATATATATTATATATATATATATATATATATATATAATATATATATTCTTTTTCAGGTTCTTTTCCATTATAGGTTATTACTAGATATTGAATATAGTTCCCTATGCTAAACAGTAGGTCCTTGTTGTTTATCTATTTTATATATAGTAGTTTGTATCTTCTAATCCCAAACTCCTACTTTATCCCCCCTTCCCTTTCCCCTTTTGTAATCATGTTTGTTTTCTATGTCTGTGAGTCTATTTCTGGTTTATAAATAAGTTCAATTTGCATCACTTTTTTAGATTCCACATATAAGTGATATCATATGATATTTGTTTTTCTCTGTCTGGTTTACTTCTCTTAGTGTGATACTCTCCAGGTCTATCCATGTTGCTGCAAATGGCATTATTTTATTCTTTTTTATGGCTGAGTAGTATTCCATTGTATATGCTCATCTTCTTTAATCTAATCATCTGTCAGTGTACATTTAGGTCGCTTACATGTCTTGGTTATAGCAAACAGTGCTGCTATGAACATTGGGGTGCATGTGTCTTAAAGTTAGAGTTTTCTCCTGATATTTTCTCTTGGGCATATCAGTGAAGGCTATTTGGATTGCTGGATCATATGATAACTCTATTTTCAGTCTTTTAAGGAATCACCATACTGTTCTTTATAGTAGCTGCACCAATTTACATCCCCACCAACAGTGCAGGGTCACGCGCTCATTTGAGGTGGGTATTACTAGTCCACTGGGTGGATGAGAAAACTGAGGGAAATGCCGAGGTCTCAGAGCAAGCTGGTGGCAGACAAGACTCTCCTCTTCTCGAGGGGCTGTCCCCTTCTCCCTGGCTGTGTGCTGCCTGAGGCTGAAGCCAAAGTGAAAGCTGGGGTCCCCAGGGCAAGTCCTGATGTGGTGCACATTCAGTGAAGGCTATTTGGTGAATGAGTGAAATGGGAACACAAGTGGGTCACATAGGGCCAAACCATGTCCAAGGCCAGGGACTCAGAGATCCCCAGATCCAGCTCTTTTCCTGAGCCTTTGGGGGCTTGTCATGAGGAGAAGGAAACAAAGGAAGAAATGAAGGCAGAGCCAGAGGAATCTTGGAATGTCACAAGCCACTCCCACAACCCCCTTGAGTACAGGCAAGAAAACGGAGGCCCTGAGCCAAGCCTGACTTATACAGTCACACGCCGGGGTGGAGGCAGCCGAGACTGGCCATCAGGCTCTCGACACCCAGGCCAGGGTTCAGGCAGCGGTGGTTGGAAGAAAGGAGCACTGAACTTGGAGTCAAAACACTTGGGTCCAAATCCTGTCTTCCGCTAGTGCTGTGATCTGAGGCAAACAGCATGGTCACAGCGGCAAAATCATGGTAGTATCCACCGTGTGAAGCTGCTATTAGAATTAAGCAATTTGACAGGTGTCTAGCTGAAGTTGTCCCTCATGTCCCCCTCATTTGTCGAATGAGGGTAAGTTGTAAGGATTAAGTGAGAACGTAGGTAGAGTGCCTGGCATGAAACGGTGCTCAGAAAATGAGAACTATTCATATAGATGCCACTGTTACAACCCTGAGCACTCAGGACATGCCTCTGAATCTTGCATGAATGGGTGGAGGGACCAATTGACAGGCTGACAAGTAGAGCAGTAGGAAATGGGGTGGGGAGATGGATGGATGGGAAGGTGGGTGAATGGGTGGACTGGTGGGGAAGCTGGTAAGAATGGATGGATAGGTGGATGGATGGATGGATGGGTTAGATGCAAGAGATGATGGACCAATAGCAATCAGACAGAGACTGGTGGCTGTTCAGACCAGTGGATGGATGGATGAGTGGATATGTGGGTAGGGTAATTGGTTAGATGAGTGCAAAGATGAATGCATGGACCAATGGGCAGGAAGATAGAGAGCTGGATGGATGGAAGACCAGACAGGGGATAGATGGTAGATTTCCTTCCCCTTGAACTGAAGCTGAGGGGCTGGTGGTGGCAGCCACAGAACCACCACAGATATCCTCAGGATGGGGAAGAGAGAGCAGTCAGGAGCTTCCTGCTCCAAAGGAGGACTCTGGAAGAGGGCTGCCAGCCATTGCTTACTGTGTCCCTATGTCTGTATTTGGAATAGAAACCCTGCAGAGCAAGATGACTAGGAGGAGGGCAGACCCAGGGGCTGGACCCTCCCGCACACACATTCCTGGATACAGGCAGGTGGGAGGGCTACCCTAGGAGGGCACAGCCTCTGCCAGCCATGGGGCAGCACCACAGCCTAGAAGGGACACTTAGCTGGAGAGGTCTTTGGCAAAGGCCAACCCAGAGTGTGCCCCTGGAGACTCCTTGGATCTGGGCCAGAGGAACAAAATGTCCCGTTCACTGAGGGCTGTGCAGCAGAGGGGTGGGGTGGGGTGGGGGCGGGGATCTGCCCAGCAAGGGAGGAACCTTGGGTTTTATTGTTAACAGCCACCGATGCACGTAGTGGCTTCAGACAAGCCTCCTCCCAGCTCTAGCTTCCTTTCCTCACCTGTAACTGGAGCCAAATCGCCTCCCAGGTCCCTTTTAGGGCTGACAGCTGACAACTGAAGATCTGATTCTTGGGTTTCCAAGAGCATCACAGGGAGGTGGCAGGACCATGGGCAGGGTCCTAGGTAAAGGCATGGTTAGTTAGTGGCCATTGCACGCTTTGGAGAGTGACCCAGGGTCTAAGGGCCTGTTTCAGTCCATGGGGGTTCAGTTGACATGACAACCAAGACACCCTGCGAGGGCTCCCATTTCACTTGAGCAAAGGTCCAAGTCCACCAATGCCACTGCGGTCCGTGGCTCCATCCTACCCTGACCACCTCCAGTTTTTCCTGCAGTTTCTGCACACCACTCGCCGTACTAGCTTTTCTGGTGTTGCTTGAACCTGCCAGGTAGCCCCACTTGCTCTGCCTGGAGCCTCGTGGTCACCCCCTCATGTCTCGTGGGACCATTTGCACCACACCCTTGCCCCATCCTGGCAGCCCTCTCCCCAGGGAACATGTTATTTTCTCACATGCTCTCCCAGGTACTCATTCTGCTTCTTGGCTGTCTTCCCTGGGACCAGACTGTCACTCCAGGGCAGGGGCTGTGTGTTGGGTTCCCGGCATACTGCATTTGGTGATATTATTTGCAGTTATCCAGGAACTGGCGTGTGATCGCGCTGAGGGCAGACGATAGCGCCAGGAACAGGACACACCACTTACCCTGCCCGGCGCCTGCCTGAGATAGACTCGGTCATTATCTCCTAGTTTACAGAGGAGCATGGAGGCTCAGAGAGGACAGAGTTGGCACCAGGTCCCACAGCTAGGCTGGGACAAGAACATGTCAGAGTCCAGCCCAGCATCATCCTGTGAGAGCTCATGGAGTAGTGGAGACCCAGTATGGCCTTCATGGGACCTTGACCTTGGGGAAGTCCTTTCCTCTCTGAGCCTCAGTTTCTCCATCTGTAAAACGGGGCAGTAGTGCCTTGTTTTTTATAGGGCTGTTGTTAAGACTGAGAAGGCTAGTGGGTGTGAATGCTTTATGTGCAGAACTGTGCCTGTGTTGCTGGGTGATATGATGCCCCCACATGCCTGGGCAGTGGGACCCGGTGGTCCCCAGAAAAGCCCAGGGCCCCAGGCTTGGTTTAGGATCCAGGGTGATACTGGCTCAGAATCAGGGATCAAGTTCCTCCTTTCTAGGCTGCTCGCTGTTCCAGCTCCACCAGACACTGCCTCCAGCGACTTCTCACAGCTGTGGGGACAGGGCTGGCCAGGCAGGGCGAGGCGGGAGGGGACAGGAAGACCTCAGAGCTTTCCCAGGCTGAAGGCCACCAAGGAGCTGCTCTCGAATTCCTCGGCCACAGCTGGGCTGCGCCGGACGTGGCTTTCCCAGACCCCGCTGGCCCCTGTCAGCCAGGATAAACAGGCCCCCACCCTCACCCCCCCACCGCACTCCGGAGGGGAAGGGAGACCCTATAAAGAGGAGACTCCCTGGAGGTTCGGGGCCTGCACACACTCTGTCAACTTGGGGCTCTGGTTGCCACTGTCTGGGGCAATTCTGGGCCTCAGTTTCCTCACCTGGAAAAATGGGTTTGGATCAGACAGTTTTGCCCAGGCTGCCCAGTGCTCGAGTCCAGAACGGAGCAAGCAGCCCCAGGACCTGCCCAGGAGACCCTCCTCCCTCCCCACTCCCCTCTGTGAGAAGGGGGCCAGTCTGGCCACAGGCTCCACATGTGTAAATGTGCCAGCCGAGCAGGACCACCTTGGAAGCCGTTTCCCCCTCTGCTACTCTGTTACAGCTGGAAAAGGGAAGAGGGTTAGGGCTGGGAAGGAAAGAGCACAGTGAGCTCCAGCTGCATGCCAGGTGCTTTGGGGACTTTATCTCATCTGTCTGTGTATCAGTTTCCTCTTGCTGCTGTAACAAGTTACCACAAACCTGGAACCACACACTTGAAAACAAGACACATCAATTCCCTTACGGTTCTGGAGGTCGGAAGTCCAAAATCAGTCTCACTGGGCAGAAGGTGTCAACAGGGCTGGTTCCTCCTGGAGTCTCTAAGGGAGACTCTTCTTCCTTGCCTTTTCTAGAATGGATGCTGTCTTCATTCCTGCATCACGTGGCCGTTCCCCTCTCTGCTTCTGCTGTCCCGTCTCCTTCCTCCCACTCTGGCACTCCTGCCTCCCTCTCAGAAAGATTCTTGCAATCACATCGGGCCCCCCGGATAGTCCAGGAGGATAACATCCCCATCTCAAGATCCTTAATTTAATGACTTCTGCGAAGTTCCCTTTGCCAAGTAAGGTGACGGTCACAGGTCTTTTGGGGATTAAGATGTAGGTATCTTTGGAGGGCCATTATTTAGCTTCCTACACCTGTCACCATACCTCATCGTAGGGCTCTGTATCAAATCCCAGCTTCTGCCACTTTGTAGCTGTGTGACCTTGGGCAAGGACCCAACTTCTCCAGCCCTGTTTTCTCGCTTGTAAAATAAAGACAATGGCAGAGGATTGTTAGGAATAATGCAAGGAAAGCTCATAACACAGCCTTACTAGTAGTGTTGAGTGAATGTACACAGTAACCACAACAATAATGATAATGATGGTAATATTAATCACAGCTCTCATTTGTTAAGGACTGTAGGTGAACTGAATAGACATGATCCTGGTCTTCGTGGAACTTACAATAGAGCCAAGAAGACAGACTTAGGAAAAATAATCACAAATAATTAGGTAGTTACCAGAGAGGCCCGGAGAGGCCCCAGGTCACACAGCTGGGGAGAGGATAAGTGGAAGGGATTCACCCCCAAGTCTGTCAGATTCCCAAGCCCTTATTTTTCCATGACATTCCCAGTCTCTCAAGGCTGCTTGAGACCAACAGAGGACCAGAGAGGGGAAGGGACTTATCAAATGCAGACTCAGATCTCCTGGCATCTTGCCCAAGGTTCTCCCCCGGGGGAGATTCTAAGACTTAAAGTACTAACAACTAGAGACAGACAGCGGGCTGGGCCAGGAGGCAGGATGGATGGTTTACGTGCCGGATCTCATTCAGTCTCCGTGATGTCCCAGGAGAAGAGATCTGCTATCCTGCTTCCAGATGAAGGACCTGAAGTCTCAGGTTAGATGGCACACCCAGGATCACCTTGCAAGCTAGTTGCCAAACAGACCCCACAACACTCACTAGCAGGAGGGCCTGGCGTGGAACCTCCAAGTTCATGTTTGCCTGACCCTTAAACAAGTCACTAACCCTAGCACACCCTGCCTTCTCCAGCTGGCCAGTCTGCAGTGGGAGGATGTGGTCCTGTGGTCTCAGACCCAGGGTGGAATTCTTGAACACAGTCTTCAAGGAGACAAGTGACCTTCTGGCGCCACCTAGTGGCCCTAGGAAGCTAAGCCACATTCCCTTGGGAGCCTCAGGGACCTGTAGAGGCTGGGAAGAGATGTCAACAGAATTTCCTCATCCTCCATCCAGCTGGATCCTTTAGCAAATTGACAAAGCTGAGTTAAAAGTGATCAGAATGACCTGCTCATCTTGCAGCTGAGAAAACGGAGTCTCTGACAGGGAAACCAGCCACAGGCTGAACCAGGTGCCTGGAGGCAGGGCTTGCCCTGCACCTGCCCAGCCTCTGGGAGACCAGAGTGAATTAACTCTCTGTGGTGCCCCTATGCAGAGGTCCAGAGTGGGGCTCCCACCAAAAGCCAGAGGCCAGGTTGGGACTCCAGGCAACCTGTCCCCCTGCCCTGCTCCATGCAGACCCAGGGGATCCAGGCCTATTATTTATGGGTACAAGGGAGGACGTATGTGCATCTCTGGATTTGGCCTCGCAAGGCGGGCAGCCCAAGGTCAGGAGGAGGTGTTGCTGGTAAGAGCTGATTGTGGGCTGATTCCCGAGGTTGGGAGACGGTGGTCTGGAAAGACAAATAGACTGTCTTGGCTGAAGTGATAACCGAGGCTCCTCCCATGGAGACGTCTCATGATTCTTAGGGACACACATGGCTGGAGAAATCACATGATTCTTAGAGAAATGTCGTCTTTGCCGTCGAGGAGCTTGTCTCTCCTTCATTCCTCCGCAACCGCTGACCACCTACTCTGTGTCTGCCCCATGAGGAGTGCTGGGGACCCACAGAATAAGCAGACTGGGCTCTTGCCCTGCAGGGTCCCAGAGCCCAGTTGGGAAGACAAATAGATAATAGAACATGAGAAGCGGGCAGGATGAATCAGTGAGGCCCTGGGGGGTGGGGTGGGGCGTGGCTTCTGCAGACAGACAGATCTAGCTGATGATCCTAACGAAAATAGTGACTAGCATTTATTGAGTACCTACTCTGTGCCAGGCCCTGAGGTAAGCCCTCCCCTTATTAGTTAATTTCATGAAATCCTGACTATCTCTTACTGGCTGTGTGACTTTGGGCAAATTACTTAACCTCTCTGATCAGAGGCTCATCCACAGAATAGGAGCCATCATATTGACCTTGCTAGATTCTTGTGGGGTTTAAATGAGATGGTGAGTGAGTGAGTGTGTGTGTTTGTGTGGTGCCCGGAATACAACAGGTATCCCATCCATGGTAGCCATCATCAAAATAAATGCCATAATGCAGGGATGCTGAAGAGGCCTCACAACCTCATGGTGATACTAAGGGGGGCCCTGCCTTCTCCTCCTCCTACTTCTCCTCCTTGACTTCCCCATCCCCTCTGGAGCTCCCTTGCTCCCCTTCATTCCCACACCCACTCCCCGGGCCAGGCCTCACCATCTCCTGCCTGGACCCGCATTTCCACCGATCTCACTGCTCACCCCTCCTCCCTGCAGCCAGAGGGAGCTTCTGGAACACAAATCTGTCTGCCCCTGTCTCTCTCCTGCTAGTTGATTGCTATCCCTTAATTTACATGTGAGGTTCAAAGCCCGTCCTCCCTCCCAACACTGGCCTGTTTCCCGCATCTGCTTTTTGGAGTCCACAGTGACCCAGAGTTTCAGCTGCCCCAAACTACACGGAGTTTCCAGCGCTCCCTAACAGATCCTGCGGGCTCCCTCCGGGACGTGTCCTCTGCCTACAGTGTGCTCCCCTCTGCTCTCTGTCCCCACCTGACCTTTCCAGACTCACCTGCCTCTCCAGGGGGAGCCCTTCCATGCACCCCCTCTTCTAATTTCAGAGACATCACTCCTCCCTTCCCCACCAGCTTTGCTGCTTACCCCCAGGCCGCAGGGAGTTCCTGGCTTGGCATATTGGTCCGTCTCCGTTGCTAGACAATCCATTAAACGACTCTGAAATGATCAGCTTAGAAGTACCTCCATCAACACCGGGCACCGTGGTTTCAACCGTGGCCAGTCCTCCGTCACCCAGCACACCACTGTGGAACCACAGTCACGACACTCAGGTTCCTGAGCTCTTACTCAGTGCCAGGCCCTCTGGGTTAAGGGCTTCACTCCCAGTAATGCCCCACTGGAGGCAGGAACTGTTACTGTCCTCTTTACAGATATGGACACTGAGGCCAAGGAGGGAAGTGAATGAGCGTCAGGGCTGAGCTGCCAACACTGCCCTGTCTCGTGGCACACAGGCGCTGTTCCCTCTGCCTGGGACACCTTCCCCTGCCCTTCCCCGCATGCTGGCTCACCCTCAGGCCTCAATCCATCCTCCTGGAGAGGCCTGCCCTCTGCTCTGTTACATGCCACCAGGCCACCCTGTTTGTTTTCATCATAGAATGTGTCTCAGGGTGCTTCTTTTTGGATTTATTGCGTTGTTTTCTGCACTCACCACACACACACACACACACACACACACACAGTCCCAACTGTGAGAGCAAGAGGTGTGACTTTGCTAACGGTTTCATCCCTTAAGCCTCTGAGATGGTTCCCCAGAGACCATCGCCTACCGGTATTCACGCCTTTGGTCCATCCCCTCCCACGCTGAGCAGGGCAGACCTGTGTCACCAATACCGTACGGTGTAAGTGACAGAGGACAACAGCCGAGGCCAGGTCATAAAAGACATCTCAGCTTCCGCCTTGCTCTCTCGGATCACTCACCCCAGGGGAGGCCAGCTGCTGTGTTGTGAGGATAGACACTTAAGTGGCCCTTTGGAGAGACCCACGTGGTGGGGAGCTGAAGCCTCCCGCCCAACAGCCAGCATGAACTCGCCCACCGCCTTGGGGAGTTACCTTGGAAATGGATCCTCTGGCCCCAGGCCAGCCCTCAGGTGACAGTGCCCCGACCAATATCTTGACCACTGTCTCCCGAGAGACCAGAGCCCGGACAACCCAGCCGAGCTGCTCCCACATTTCTGACCCACAGAAACTGTATGAGATAATAAATGCTTTTTTTTTCTCTATTTTAAAAAATACGTTACTAAATTCACATTTTTCTGGGGGGAAGGTAATTAGGTCTCTTTATTTATTTTATTCTTAGAGGAGGTACTGGGGATTGAACCCAGGACCTCATGCATGCTAAGTGTGCGCTCTACTGCTTACACTATACCTACCCCCCGATTGACGCTGACTATTTTAGGGCACTGAGTTTTGAAGTGCTTTGTTATGAAGCAACAGACAAATCCAACACTTATGCGATACCAGTTGTGTAAATAGGTGGAGAGTGGATTGCGGATGATAACGCTCCCCCTCACCGAGCCCTTTCTCTGTGCCAGACACTGTGCTAAGTACTCTACCGGTATTGATGCATAGAAAATCGTCACAGCAACCTGATGAGATGACCATTTTATGATGAAGAACCAGGTCCAGCGAGGGTAGGTCATTCACCCAACATCGCACCAGCAGAGCTCAGACTTCCTCCCTAGTAGCTGGGAGGAGGTGAGGGTGGGGACCACAGGATTCGCTGCTGCACCAGGCTGCCTGGGTGGCTCCTGTCCCATCCCAGTTTCCCTTGCCAGCTCACTGGGTCCCTCCTGCAGGCCGTGTGTGGTCCTGCAGAGGTTGACCCTGGAGCTGAGTGGACAAGGGCAGCAGGACTCCTGGCCCAGAGCCGGCTCCCCCTGTCCGGCTGCTGGGAGCACTGCCCTGGCCCCTACGCAGGGATAACAGTTGGACAAGACAGGACGAGGAGGACAACTTCTGATGAGTCATCCCCGGTGGAACCAAGTCACTGTGGGGGTGGTGTGGGGGTCAGAGAGCTCAGGTTCCGGCCAACTTGTCATCATCCTGCTCCTTAGCAAATCCGCTAGGGTTACACCTCCCAGGGTGCTGGCTGGGCACACAGGGACCTCGGAGGCTCCATTCTCTGGATCCTAAACAATATGGCAGGGCCAGAGCAAAAAATAACAATGGGAAACCACCAGCTACTCTTGCCCTCTAAGGAAAGGAGGCTAAAAGGGGAACACAGAGTGCTCATGCCCACAGTTCATAAGAAGGGAACGGGGCTGTGCAGAGTTGGCCCTTTGTGAGAGGAGTGAGGTACAAGGGGCCTGGGCAATCTGGGTCCAGATCAAGTTCTACCCATCACTCTCACTGTGTGACCCAAGGCAAGTTGCTTAACTTCTCTGTGCCTCTGAAAAGTTTATCTGAAAAAATTGGGATAAGAAGAGCACTTGATCCCCAAAGATGAATGGACGTGGCATGAGAATAAGGCCTGTGGGCACCAGGGCCTTCAGCTTACCCCAGAGGTCTTGCCAATGACCTTAGAAGATGGGCACTGTGCCTGCTGTTTACAGATGCAGGAACTGAGGTTAAGACTCTCTCAGGGGCCACGCAGAGGCAGAAACAGTCAGGACTTAGACCTGAACAATGTCCTTGCCTCTCTGTGTTCTGTGCCCCTATTTATTTTTGGGTCTTCAGTGCCTGCCAGTGAGTGTGACACCTGTTAGGTGCAGTTACTGTTGACAAGCAAATGAATAGAACGGGTCAGGGAGAGGTAGTAAGCTCCCTGTCGCTCCAGAGGTATGCAAGGAGTCTGGGCATGGTAGATGTCCTCAAGCATTGGATTTGGGATTGTACTCAGTGCCATTTAAGGCCCTTCCCTGTCCCTAGATCCTAAGGTTCATCACAGTCCTCCCCCAGAAGACAAAGGACACAGGGATTTTTTTTTTATTTGAAGTATAGTTGATTTACAATGTTGTGTTAGCTTCTGGTGTACAGCATAGTGATTCAGTTCTCCATATGTCTATATACATATTATTTTTCACGTTTTTTTCATTATAGGTTATTACAAAATATTGAAGAGTTCCCTGTGCTATGCATTAGGATCTTGTTGTTTGTCTATTTTATATATAGTAGTTTGTATCTGCTAATCCCAAATTCCTAATTTATCCCTCCCCCGCCCCCCAATTTGATAACCTTAAGTTTGTTTTCTATGTCTGTGAATTTCTTTCTATTGCATAGGGATTATTAAACTGGTTTTACAAGGGGGGAAACCCAGGACCAGAGCCAAGATTTGCCCAAGGTCACTCATCCAGTCCAAGGTGAATCTGGGCTGAGGCCTCAGTCAAGGCAGATGGTCAGCTGAGCCCATCTTAACACACCACCAGGCACATGGGAGACAAAGCAAAAAGGTGGGCTGTGCCTCTGGGAGACTAGAGAAGAGACGGGCGGGTGAAAAGGAGGACTTGAGACCTGGAGGGAGGCAGGGCAAATCCTGGAGCCAAAGGCAGGCGCTCAGGGATGTGCGGGGCCAGGGAGCAGGGGAAGGCCACCAGAAATAGAGACTTGGACTCCTTTTGGTCCAATTCCCTCATTGGACAGATGAACAAATGAGGACCAGACAGGAGATTCTCTTGCCCCGGGTCTGTAACATCAGGGCTGCTGAGAAAGTAAGAGGAGGGGGAGTTAGATGGGGAGGGGTTTGGCAAAGCCTGGTGCTCTAGCAAAGGCGGAGGGTAATTCACGTCGGGTGGGCGGGAGTCTTCTGGCCTCATTCGGTCCCCTTCCCTCACCTCTCTCCCACCAACGATAAAAATGGCTATTATTTTCCAAGTGTTTGGGACGCGCAAAGTCCTGTTCATTATGTTCCACCTTTATCCTAACAGCCCTGGGGGGTAAGGGCTGGGAATATTATCACTTCCTTTTCTTCAGAAGAGGAAACTGCACCCAGAGAGGTGAAGTAACTTGCCCAAAGTCACAGAGCCGGCGAGAGGCAGAGCTAGGAGTTAAGTTCTGGCAGTGGGTACTGAGTCCTGGGTCTCAGGCTCACATCACTCTGGCTCTGGTGGCCTCCTTCCAAGCATGATGGAAGCCCCCACCCTTTCCCCCCAAGGTCATCTCACCTGACCTTCAGGTTGAGAATATCTCAGCCTCAGCATCCGCCTTGTGATCTGGCCAAGGAACTGCCGCCCTCGCCCAAGACATGGGACAGGTAGCAAAGCAGCCTGGAAGCCTGGGGCACCGTGGGTGCCAGCCACCCAGCAGGAATCTTCTCTCTTTTAACCAGCTGCCTCCTCCCCTCTGGGAAACTGCTCTCAGCCCTCCTGCTCCCAGACCCTGGCCCAGGACGATGACTCAGCCTGAGCTCTGGAGCTGGCTGACCTTCCGCCACCGCCTCCTCCCCCCACCTGTCCCTTTCTGGCTGGAGCTCCCAGGAGGTAATTATCACCCACCCCAGGGCGGCCGTGCCAGGACCGCCTCGGCCCGCACGTCCGCTGGGCCAGGCTCTGCCCTCATGTCCTTCTGGTGAGGCGCCACTGCTCACCTTTACTGGAAACCCCCCCCCAGGGTACATGTAAAGACCTCAGGTCCTCTTGCAATGCTCTGGTTTTTTTTAAGAGATTGCCATATTTTGACCTAAAGAAATCAAATTTTAGAATAAGCTCTTTCAGATGGTTCTCAACTCTGCACTGCCCCAATCCAGTCCACCCTACCAGCCCCCTTGCGAATTACCAACCTAATGAAAATCTTCCCCTTTCGTGGATGGGGAAACTGAGGCTCAGAAAGGGAAAGGCGCTTCCCCAAGGCCACTTGGCTGGGAGGGTGCAGGCTTGGTGTCTGAATGTGTATCCCAGCCCCTGGCAATGGAATCTCGAGGGTCTGGCTGGGGTCCCAGCCTGCCAGTGTGGAGAGGGGGCCTCTGTGACCCTTGGCGGCTTAAGAGTCAAATGAGGCAGTAACTGTTTGTCATGCTCGGGTACCACACTTTTAGCCACTTCTTCATCCACTGATTCACTTAGAGCCAGATAGCCTGAGTTGGAACACCAGCTCCACCAAACGTAGTGCTCTGTGACTTTGAGCAAGTCAGTTAACCTCACGGAGTCTCGGTCTTCTCATCTATGAAATGGGTATGATAATAATGCCCCCCCCCCGCTCACAGGGCTGGAGTGAAGATTAAATGAGTGGATACATGTATAGCACTTAGCAAGTGCCCAGGGCATGCTGAGTGCTTGATAAACGTGAGCTGTGCTTATTAGTCCTGGTGAGTGCATTATGTGAGCAAAGCCCAGTGCCCACTCCCCTGCCCCTTGCCCCCGCCCCAAGGAACTCACAGGGCAGCGCCGGAGACTGTGGGGAAAGTAGGTCCAGAGAGATGAGGGCTAGGGTGAAGGACCCAGAAAGGGGATGTGGTGGTGGTGGTGGGGTTCCCCGGGGGTCCCTAGGGAGCTCCACATGCTGTGGAGGGTGCCAGCAATTCTAGCTCTGGCTCTGGCACCCACCTGCTCTGTGCCTTTGGGCAGGTTGCTGGCCTGCTCTGGGCTGCAGGCTGTTGCTTTGCAGGGCGGAGGTGCTGGACCATCTCTCCAGAGACCTGCACAGCCGGATGTCCGGGAGGCCAGCCACGGCTCGCTGGGCTATTTTTACCGGGACTGTGGGCAGTCACACACTCATCTTGGAATCAGAACCTGGGGGGTGTGAGGGAGCCCCAAGGTCATGTAGCCTGACCCCTCCTGTCTGAGGCTGGACCAGCCCACTCACAGCCTCTTTGGGCCCAGTCTTGTCCTACCTGTAAAACCCAAGGTGGGGCACCACTGGACCCTCCTCTCTCGGGCCCCCCAAGGCACTGCATCCCAGGTATTACATCCTATCCTCTTGTCCCCTCCAGGCTTGTACACATTGTTATCTATATTTTCAGCTGTTTAGAAAGTCACAGAAAAGTTACAGGACTGGAGATGGGGAGAGAGGGTGGAGTAGGGACTCATTACAAGTGATGGATACAGAGACACAGATGGGGAGAGAGAACAGAGGGACAGAGATGGAAAAGGACAGGCAGACAGAGATAGAGACAGAGACAGACAGAAATGGAAAGAGAGGTGTACCTTCAAACACAAGGAGACAGAGAAAGACAAATAGGAAAGGATTTAAAGACAGCGAGAGGAGAGATCCGGGGGGAAGAAAAAATAGGGGAAGAGAGAGATCACAGTGGAGGAGACTCAGGGACGAGGAGGGGTCCGGCGCAGGGTCTGAGCAAGCTTCCTCTTCTCTGGGGCTCAGTGTTCCCATCTGTAAAACCACATCTGAGCTCAGTGGCGACCCCTAAGGTTTCCCTGGATTGTCACTGTGGTGTGAGGGGTATGGAGAGAGGGTTGGGATCAGCCTCTGAACTCTTCAGAGTTGGGTAATGCTTTAATATTCAGTCCCCACTGTCAGTTCAGTATGACTAACCCCATCTAGCCTGTGGGAAGCTGGGGCTCAGAGAGGCACCGACATTTTTCTGAGGCCACACAGCTCACTGTGATGGGATGGGCCTGGGCTACTGAACGTGAGTGGCAGGACTTCTCACCCACCTTCTGCCTCCTTGTGTCTGTGGGCCCAGATCCGAGTCTCCCCCGAGGCTGTCCCATCACCTCCCTGCTTTATCCCCTCTCTGGCCCTCAGTGTTCAGTGGGCTGGGGCAGAGGACCACACACACACTCTTCCCAAGCTGGCCATGGACCCTCTCCGAACAAAGGGCAAGGAGGGACATGTGTTTGCCACCCAGGCTCCCTTCTCCCCATTCCTCAGTGAGACACTGCAGCCGCGGACTCCTTCACTAAGGAAAGAAAGAAATTTAAGGAGCAGAAATAAAGCCAGGGCCCTGTTCCTGCTTCCATCAGCCAGTGAGGCTGCTCTCCCTAAGTCACCTGTTGTGACTAACGGTGACGCACAAGCAGAAATACCGGGCGCTGTTCCAGGTGCTGTTCCAGGCGCCGGATGTATGTTAATTTGCCTGATGCTCACAAAGGCTTTTAGGGTAAGTGATAAGGGAAGTATTATTTTTATTTCCCAGAGGAGGAAACTGAGGCTCAGAGTGGTGGAATAACTTCCTGCAAAGAGGCAGGTGGCGAGAGCCCGAGTCGATGATGACAGCCCCACTATGTTTACGTTCACACGTGTTCAAGCGTGATAGCTCACCCCCACTGTGTGTCCCCACGCCCCAGCCCTGGGCTAGGGGCTTAGTGTGTATCACCTCGTTTCACCCTCATGGCCAGCATGGTTGGTTCCCTGCACGACAGCCTTCCCTTCAATTCCATCCCATCTTCCTTTCCTTAAGAGTCTCACTTTGGTCCCAGTGGTGCTCAGGGAAGATGACTCCAGCCTGGCCCCAGGGGTGAGTTAAATGTGCTCTCAGCCCATCATGGTGGTCTTGCCTGTGATTGGCTTAGGCATGCGCATGAGATTGTGTCCTGGGAAATGGAGGCTGAGAGGGAATCTGTCAGAATGGAGGGAGGGGGCTTCCAGGAAGTTCTCCCTTGTTTTTAAAAGAGTATATGAAGCAGGAACTTGCTTTTTCCTGCTTTTGGATGTTCGGTGAGGGTGTAATGCCTGGAGCTGTGGCAGCCATCTTTTGACCTTGAGGGGAAGATGGATTGTAGAGAAACAGACCCCAAGCTGCTTGGTGGTCCTGAGCCAGAGCCCCTCGTTGAGCCCCATCAATCCCAAGTGCCATGAGAGGCAATAATGAAATGTTGAACTGTTGTGTTTTAAGCCATTACATTTTGGAGTGATATATTATGCAGCAGTAGAAATCAGAGCAGTAAGTGTTTCATAGACCTTTGGTGAATTAAATGTATTAGGTACATAATTAGATGGAATTTTTTTTCCTAAGGGAAGCTGCCATGTAAAAGAATCCAAGAATTTCCATTGAGTGGCAGTGACCTCAGGTCCCCTGGAATAATTCATCTTTGCTCCAGAGAGTTTCTCAATGGCCTCTCATAGACACTTCCCCGTAAGGTGAGAGGTGAGATACGAGTGACCCGGATCTGGCCAACCCCTAGCCTTTGGAACAGCACACACGGCTTAGGATGCTCGCCAGCCCAGCCTGCAGACAGTTAGCGGGGGATATGGTCATTTGGCTTCAACTGGCAGGTCAGTGAGTCTTGCCTGGAGAATGTCATCCAATGTCATCGGCTGTGCCTCAGGGTGCCCGCAGCATGGAGGGCGAGACTGCAGGACGCAGGTCACTGGGAAGGCAAGAGTCAGCTTGTCCAGAAGGTGTATCAAGGTCACAATCACGTGGCTAGTGACAGGGGCAGCACTGGAGTCTGCCACAGGGGGACAAATCAGGGCCTCCAGGCCTCTTTTCACCCACATTTGCAACAGGACTGGTCCCCGCCCCGGACTAAGTTAGCCCCCTGGACTTGGCCAATTCAGGGAGAAGGAAGGAGGACCCCGAAGGAGACGTTGGATTTCCTGCTAACTTGAAAGTGGAGGTTCAAGCTGGTTTTACTTGGAAAAATGGGGGAGTTGGGGACTCTCTCTCCCCAAGCGGAAGAGGCACACCACACTGCTTACGTCTACGTGTGCATCCCCCGAGGCAGGGAGTGGTTCGGAGTGGATGCCCTGGGTTCACTCCCAGCTCGACTGCTTCTCAGTCAGGTGCTCTTAGGCAAGCTGCTTAAGCTCTCTGTCTTAGTTTCCCCATCAGTAAAACAGGGACGATGACACTGTTAGTCACTATTAGTCAGGGTCCTCCAGGAAAACAGAACCAAGAGGATGTATTTAGAGAGAGATTTATTTTAAGGACTTGGCTCTTACACGATTATGGGGGCTGGCTAGTCTAAGATCTACAGGGTAGACTGGGAGCTTGAACAACCCCGTCCCAACCTCACTCCACCGTCTGCCCTCTTCCACCCTCTAGTACTTAAACCTTTTCTCAACACCCAGACTTCTTAGCCTGGCACAGAGGACACCCGACCCCCCAGAATTATCTAAAACCACCACTCCTTTCTCCTTCATACGATGGGCTGCAGCCCCAGTGAGCTATCTCCAAACGGGACCTGTTTCATCCCAGGTCTGCACCGTCACTCCTGTTCCTCCCTCCCGCCCGAGTCCTGCCATAGGATGACAAACTCCTGCCCATCCTTTAAGACCCAGTGTGCCCTGGTCCCTTCTGGGCAATATGGGCCACGTCTCCCGTCTCTGCTTGTCATTGCATTCTGTAGACACCTCTCTCTCTCCTCTCCACTTTCAGACTGCAAAATTCCTGAAGCTGGAGATTTTGTATTACTCATCATTTGGTTTCTCCTTGTCCACCTGTGCCCAGCACTGAGACATCTGATAAATGTTGCTGAATGAGTTACACGGTCCCAGCCAGTGGTCATCCATTCTTGTCTGTGTCTGATGACGAGGAACTCACTTCTCTTCAGGCAACCTGTTCTATTTTCAGAAACTCTAACCTGCTATGATGGTATTAAAAATAGGAATGTGGGACTTCTACAGAATCGCTGTCCCCCAACCTGGCTGGAGACTATCTTTTAATTGTTTGTCCGTTTTCCACCCTCTTTGTTACCGAACCAAACTTGGGTCTGCTTGCCCATGTGCAGTAAAGCCAGTCTCCTGACACCCCATTGTGGGGAAGGAAAGTGCAATGTTTATTGCAGGCGCCAAGCAAGGAGTCCAGGCAGCTAGTTCTTAGAAGACCCAAACTCCCTGAAGACTCTCAGGGAAAGGTCTTTAAAGGCAGGTTGAGGGAGGGGGCTGTGGGGTGTGTGATCAGCTCATGGATTGATCAGCTCTGACTGGTGGGCGGTGAGGTCGTTGGGAGTCAACATCCTCAACCTTTTGATTCCAACTGGTCTGGGGTCTGCATGCTTGTGGGCAGCATACAGTTAAATGTTCCACCTGGTGGGGGTTTCAGTCTCTGCAAAACAGCTCAAAGGATGTGACTCAGAATGTTGCCTACAGCCCTCAAGGAGGAACTGAAGGCCCTTGACTTTGCTTAGTGGCTGAACTATTATTATTTTGTCTTGCTTGATCGTTTTCCTTTGTTTCTGCCTTTTTTCACTTCTCTGATGAAATGTACTCTTTGGAACACAGGGAAGCCTAGGAGACTAAAGCGTTAGTACAAACAAGAGGCAGGTGGAGGACATGGGGGTGGGGATGGGGTGTCTGTCCTGGGAAGACCCCATACGGTCCTGCTCGGCTACATCCTTCTCTTCTTCATAAAGAGGAAGACCATTTTTTAATGACTCGAAGGAAGCTAATTTTATGTATATAACAAAATCATGGCAGAGGGAGGAAGAAGGGAAAAAGTTGTGTTGGCAAGGAGTTTTAAGAAGAGAGGGTCTAACACTACTGTATATAAAATAGATAAACAGCAAGGACCTACCATATAGCACAGGGAACTATATTTAATATTTTGTGAAAAACCAATTAAGGAAAAGAATCTGAAAAAGAATACACATATGTAACTGAATCCATTTGCTGTACGTCTGAAACTCACACAACATTGTAAATCAACTATACTTCAATTTTTTTAAAAAAAAAGTCTAAAAAAAGAGAGGTTTTACAGCAGACTTGAGGTATGAGGGAAGTAGATAATAAATATTGATGTCGCCTATGTATTGGGGGCTCTTTTAAAGTCCTTCAAGAAACTCAAGAATGAATTTCTCCTTAATCACTTTTAGTTGTTGAATGGTATCATTTCAACACGGCATTGCTCTGGGACTGAACCACGTGAATCTCTGGGTGCAGGAGGGTCATGGCCAGTCAGTGGGAGATTCATTTGTGCTCGGACATAGGTTTCTCTCCAACCTTGTGACTTTTACTTGTGTGGATGCAGGATCATCTTGATGAGCATCTAGCTTAGAGCCAGTCCATGCACTTCCTGAAGTTTAATTATTATCTAACTATGACGTGACTTTATGAAAATTCTCCCCTACACCTCCTGCCACCTCTATGCTGTTTGAATACCAGCTCCAGAGAGCGGCCCCTGATCAGTGACGGTCAACACCATCAGATGATACCCCTTTCTTTATAACAAATATTTGGTGACATCCCCTTCATTCTCCTAAAATGAAGCTCATTGATAATATAATCTGGGGGGAGGGGATAGCTCAGTGGTAGAGCACATGCTCAGTATGCATGAGGTCCTGGGTTCAATCCCCAGTACCTCCACTAAAAAAATAAATAAAAATAAAAGTTAAAAAACTATAAATACAAAAAAAAGATAATATAATCTACCACATCCATGATTTAAAAAATTTCATATCATGTCCTAAGTGTAATATGTATAAAAATAAAATGAAAAATTTTATGATCAAATTCAATGTCTTTCAATATTTAAATACTCCAACATGATGGCACCAGAGGACATAGAATTGTCACCTCTGCAACACCTACCAGGCAGGTACGTTGGGTGGGTGACCACATGGTCAGGACAGTCTGGGTTACACTGCAATGACAGACACTCCAAGCATCTCCCAACTCCTCAAGCTGACTTCTCACTCAGGTTTCATGTCCAGCGTGGTTGGCAGGGCTCTGCTCTTCCCAGAGACCCAGCCGGACCACAGCGAGTCCGTCTAGACCTGCCCATTCCCAGTGGCCATGACGGTGGAGGGATGTGGAAAATACTCACTAGCTCTAAAAAGACTCCGCCACAAGTGACGCACATCCTCTTGCATTTCAGTGACCGCGCAAACTTCATGGCCATACCTAACTTGAAAGGGTCTGGGGACATGCCATCCTACCACGCGCCTGGAGGAGAGGCCCCCAGAGTACTTACAGAATCCACAGTGACTGCCACCACCACCGGAATCCCATGGTGACACTGCCATGAGAGGTGCCATTTTCTGAAATGGTGAACACCACCTGTAAAGTTCCCAATTATAGAAAAAAAATTTTCAATTTATGCAGTGTTTGTATTCCTGGAAAACTAAATTTATTTTTGAACAGTTCAAAGACAATGTATGTATAAGTACAACTTATACATTCTAGAGTTCAGGTCTAGAACGTGGGATCCATCTTCGTTATGTGTTTTTTCCTGCGCATTCTAGAACACCGAGCATCCCCTCCCTCTCCCTTCCCCCACTAAATGTCAGTATCCTCCCCACTGCAGCAAAACGCTCCCACAAACACCCAAAATGCCCGAGGGGGCAAATGAGTCCCACTGAAAGCCACCAACCTAGGTTAGTGGTTGCAGCAGACCTTTTCCGGCGGAATAGCCCCATTTGGCTTCTTTCTTTCTTTTTTTTTTTTAATTTGGCTTATCTCTAATGAAATAGCATCAGAACCTAAGTGTACACCTTGGCGGAAAGTACCACTGCTCTAGCAGTGAAGCAGGGATGTCCACTCTGCCCAACCCCTATTGCACCGTATCCACCCCCTCCCGCACCTGTCAGAAAACCCCGAGTTCCCAGGGCTCAAAACTTGGGGCTCCAAATAGCCCAGTTTCATAATTCACTAGACCCACAAACTCACGTCTGCTCTCTAAAGCATGCATGTGATGAGTGGGAGCCATCCTGCCCTCGAGGAGTTTTGAATCTGATAAGTCAGGTGAAAACTTTTGATGAGGCAGTTAAAAAATCTACATTGGCCACAATGGAGGCAAAAGGCTGCCAGTCAGAAGATGAGGTGGTCTGTACTTCAGACAAGATGCTCATCTTCCCTGAGAAGATATCAGCCTTTGGTGAGTGGGAATATTTTCAGCAAAAATCCTGTTCTTCTAAATGTGTTAACACTGGTTCAATATTTTGTTTCTATTTCTGTTGGAAATGACAGCATGGAAAGAATGTTTATATCTTTCGGTAATGTATGTATATATATACACACACATAGGTGGTTGGACCAAGGAAACAGAATTGATGCCAGTCACTAGAAGGTCAAGTTTTTGTGGTTATTTTTTTTTAAAGATGTACCTTTCACTTGCTTGAGAGAAAAATATGAATAGTGTGTGTTTGTGACCACACAATGAAATATAAAATGTAAGATATAATTTAAATTATCGATAAAATGACAAATGTGCATGTGATGTGTGGTATGTTTTGGGAAGCCTGTCCTGTGGTTTTTTTTGTTGTTGTTGTTTTTTGTTTTTGATGTCATCTGATACCTCCAGTTCGGCTCAGTTAAAGGTTAGCCAAGACAAGAGCTCAAATGAGTCATCACACACAGCCTTTCATAATTTATCGCTCAGGCTCTCCCAGATATTACCCAGGCTCTGATTTCTTTTATGTCCTCTCCAACTTCTCAGCCTGGCTCCAGCCTGAAAGCCACAGTCCTGGGCAGAGTCATTAGCATGGGCTTTGAGAGTCCGAAGTGGTCACCTTGGCTGTCCTGGGAGCATGACTCCTGTGGATCTCAGGGCAGCAGGTAAAACTGACTGAAAGCCGAGACCAGATGTAGCAGAGGAGGAGTTAGACACATTCACACACTCAGGCTCACACGCACACGGCTGCACATACACCTGGCATCTTGTTGGAGACACTGTGCATGTGCATGCACGTGCACGCGCGCGCGCGCACACACACACACACACACACACAGAACTCAGCCTCAGGAACCAGATATTCAGGACCAGGCTCCACTGGTGCCTCCTGACTCACCTAATGTTTACCACATGCTATTTGTAACATCCGTGAGAGAATAGGGCGGCATAACTCCTGTCTCCGGCTCACACTGACTGAGCTGTCATGATGAAGTGGGTGTCGGGCAGGGGACTAGGTACGCAAAGATGAACAAAACTGAGGGGACCCCTACCCTTCCTGCCCAATAAGGGAGAAACAAAAAGCCAAAAAAAAATAAACAAAACAGGTTAAAAAATCATAATTATACATTGTGGTAAATGTGTCCATTTCCGGAAGCATGGCAGACCAAATATTGGGAAATACATTCCACTTCTCATACCATAATAATTCTGGGGGAAAAAAAAATTTTGAAAACTGGAAAAATGTGTAACTGTTCAAGCCAGAAAACCAGGAAAATTCTTCTCAGAATGCAGAACAGCTACCAGGTGGATAATAGGAAAGGGTCGTGGAGGACAGTGTGAGGCCATCTGAAAAACACCTCACACGGATTCCAGGAGGATGTGCAGGAAAGGTGACTTTTGAAGAGCTATAGACCCAATCTTATTGGTTGTGTTTCTCTGGAGAACACTAACACACCCCCATTTCTGTGACTGGTCCCCGTGACTGACCTCCCAGCTCCCTAGACTCCTCAGAGCTCGGTCGGCCCCATCTCCATCCTCCCAGGGCCCTAAGCCAGCCATAAGCTCCCCGAAGACGGGGCCAGGCTTTCGTGCTTCACCAGGGCACCCCCGAGCAAGCCCAGGGCCTGGAACGTGGCAGCCCTCAGTAAATATTTGTCTGACGAATGCACGGATGCATTTTCAAGTGAGTTAATTTGAAGAACTTCTCCTATGGCAGTGCCTGCACCTGAAACTCTCTTCCCCTTTCTCTGTTTATCAAAATGCCTGCTGTCCTCAAGGCCTCCAGCACAGACTTTCCTCCTCACTCGCTCTGCAGGGACCTCTTTTGCCTTATTCACGGCTGGGACACTCGTCCCAACCTAGGGCCTCAGCCCATAATATTTTCTCAATAAATATTTGTTAGATCCATGCAGAATAAATGCCTATGAAGGGTCACATATTTAAAATATTAGCCTATATTTTCCCCTAGGATGTCCTTCCTTCCTGAGCTCTTTCTTTTTCAGACAGCCAGGCATTTCTGTGCCCAGCCCTCAGGAGAGGAGGCGACAACTGCCTGGGTTTGCCGACTCAAAAGCTCAGGCCCTGGGAGGACCAGAAAGAACACACAGAAAGGGCACAAGATTTAGAGGGAATCATCAGGCATCCCTGCTTCTCAGGCTGGAAAACCATTTTCTGAACCATCGGAAGGAAAGGAGTTGAAAAGGAAACGGTAAGAAGACAGCAGTTGTTGGCGGTTTCCAGAGAAAGTGGTTCTGTCTCGGCTGGAGGCCACTGCTAGCTCACAGAGCACCTTTGTGTGAATGAGGAAAAGGCATCCCTTTCTGGGTAGACAGCTTGGCAACTGGAGCAGAGCCTGGCTCCAGCCTTATTAGCCTCTTCTCTCCCCCCACCAGGCACCCATGTGCAGTGTACACCCCACACAACCGTACAGGTCAGCCAAGCACAGGCCCTGCTAATCCTGCAGGAGGTGGTGAAAGCACAGACAGGCCCATGGGGTCTGCATACAGAGAAAACCTGTGTCTCATGTCCCAGGTGGAGCCTGCATGGAGCAGGGGGTAGGGGTTGGTCCTTGGGAAAATGTGGGGCCAGGCAGAAGGAGCCTTGGGCAGCCTCAGAGTTTCCCTAAGTACCTGATGGGGACAACAACTGAAGACCAAGTGGGTGGCAACATCCCTGAGGACACTACTGGGGACAGCAATGACCAGATTGCCACCTCTCTGCCCATACACCTCACAACCTGGCACATCTGAGCTTCTTGGAATGAATTAGTCAAAACCCCAGGGACATTTGGATCGGGGAAGAACTCTGACGAAGACTAGGTATCTGCCACCCAGCCACAAGGACGGTTCTAAACAAAAACTCAGTTGAATTATAGAAGAAAAGCAGTTGCCTTTTGTGCACATCAAAGATATAAACCGAGTTTTTCTTTTCCTTACCTGCTGAGCTCAACAAATATTTTTGAATGAAGATCAAACATGTAGCAAATGCACAGCTCTTCTCTGCTACCCTGATTTTATCCTGCCCTGACTTAATTTTCAGAGCACATTGTCCCTCTGACTAGATTGTCAATTGCTTGAGGGCAGGGACCTGATTATTCCATTTTAAATCCTGTGCACATATCCTGTACACAAGTGCCCTTTGCCTGGGTGTTCAGTTGAGTTACTATATAAATGCATGGAATTTTTCTCCAGGCTCCAAGATCAAAAAACTCCACTCCCCTTGTCCCCCCCCCCCCCGCTCCTCTCCCAACTTCTTAGATGGCAGAAGAATTCCCAAAGCCTGGAGCAGAAGGGGAGGAGGTAGACTTTAATGCTGTTCTCTGATGCTGCCGCTCAGCCCAATAAATGAGCCTGTTAGGATTTGAGACGTGTCTATTTCTGAAGATGGACTCGGTCCTGTTCAGTGGCCGTGAACCTTGGCGTAGTCTGAGGTTTGGAGCAAGGAGATCAGCTCATTACAGGATTCTGGCCATTCGAGGGCAGAGGGCACTAGGTTGCCGGTCCTGGGAGCCCCTGGAAATGGATGGGGCCAAGGACTTGGGGCTTCTCACAGATGGTGTCTTGGGTGCTCTTCAAGCCCCTGTCAGCTTGGGCACCCGCCCTGACCCAGACTGCCAGACCCCTTCCTGCAGCCTCTGCTCCAGCCTGCTGCCTGGCTACCGCGGTCACATGCCAATGTTTTATTCTGGGTCCCTGCAGTAAGACCTAACACATTCCACCCATGTGCCTGGCCTTTGTAGGTAGGGATTGTGTCTCTTGGCCTGTGTTTGTAAGTTATTCCCCGCACGTCTGTCCCATCTCTCTGGCCAGAAAGTCAGCGCCTGCCACTGGCTGGCCGCCTAGCTGTCTCCCTCGCTGGAGTCCCCACTGGCTTCCAGGTTGTCACTGTTTAAACACAGCTCTGCCACTGACTAGCCAGTGTCCTTGAGTGTATTGCCTAAGTTGTGGTGACCACACTGAGCATTGTCCCCTGACTCTACATCCTCTCTGGGCTCCCACAGCCCCAAGCTCCGGGCACTGACCGCCGGCCCACGTCCCCCACTGGGCGAGGCTCTCCTCTTCATCTCCCCGCACCCAGCACTGCCCCTGCCACTGAGTGGTGGCTCTTGCTCCTGCCCTGCCTTCCTCCTGCTCCCTCTCCTCCCTCCCCTCCTCCTCCCCACAAGGCTCTCTGGACACACAGACCCATCAGTGCCATTTCTCCCTCAGAGCCCCCTTCCCTTGCTCTAGGAAATGAAAAACACCAGGCAGAGATTGTGAGGTGCTCAGTCTTTTATTAAAACCAGGTGGATCACTCCATCCCTTGAGAAGGCACACTTATGTTCCCTGGGGCTGGGTGTGGCTGTGCCGCCCCAGCCCCACCCAGACCTCCTTCTCAGTGCACAGGGAACTTCTGCTGTCTTTAAGGGCGAGGTGATGGAGCCCAAAACAACTACGGCCCGAGTTTGGATTTACAGCTTGGGTTGGGGGTTCAAGGTGAGGGTGAGGCTGTGGGTCGGTTTGGAGGTTGGAAGGAATTGGGTTGGGGTTTAGGTGAGAGGAGAGTTAAGTCTGACCCAACTCTGCCGGCCGCAGTGAGCAGAGCCCTGCTTCTCCTGGCTCCCAAGGGGATGACTCTTCACAGGAAGCCGGGTCCCCAGGCATGTGAAATCACCTGAACACCGCCCCCCACCCAGGCCCCTCTTCCTCTCCCCCCTCCACCTCTCATACACAAAGCACACACTCAGAAGCAAACGCTATGGCTACAGGAGATCCAGTCCCCACCCTCCCCGGAGCCCTGGCCTGGGTGGGTGGGGTGAGGGGCGCTTGGGGGCTTAGCCCTGGAATCCCAGCTCCTTGTACTTGGCGGCCATGTCATTCCGGAAGAGTTCCAGGGCCTTGTTCATGGCTGCCTGGGCATCAGCTCCGAAGTCCCCGGGATGCTTGCTCTGCAGAACGTGGATGATGGCGTCCGAGATGAACTGCAGGGACAGGGACAGGAGGATGCTGGTCAGTGGGGCAGACAAACCAGGGGCCAGGTGGGAATCAGATCAAACCCCAGCTCCTCTACATCCCACGGCTGTTTCCTGAGCACTTACTAACTGCCAGGTGCACTTCTGTGCAGTCTCCATGGATTAACTCCTGTAACCCCCACAACCCTGTGAGACAGATGGGGAAAGCGAGGACCGTCTTGGGACAGACGAGGAAAGGTTAGGCCGTGTGCCCACGGCCATGTGGCCGGATGGGCTGGCTCATCTGCAACCCTCCTCAGCTGTGCTCTGGATGAGGACTCGACGGCAGCCAGGCATGGCCCCGCCACCATGGGGGCAGCCGCAAGGGAGCGAAATGTTCCTATCCCATGGTTTTATCCAGGATTTTACAATCAGAGAATCTAGAAAGAAACTATTTCCATTTGCATGCATTTAATTTTTGCATGTAATGGCTGAATATGGCGATTGCTTTAAACAGCCTGTTTGGGGGTGAGTAGGGGGCAGAACATTGTATTTTCTGTGCCAAGCAGAGAGCCGGTGCTCAGAAGTATTGGTGGGAGGGAAGGAGAGAGAGGAAGAGGAAAGGGAGCAGGCTGGCGGCTCGGCCCCGGGACCAACACCGTCACCATTTGCTCTGCCATCCACAAGGTCCTTACCAGGAAATGGAGACAGGCATCTCTACAGCATTGGGCTGTGAGTGTGTGTGTGTGTTTGTGTGTGTGTGTGTGTGTGTAAGAAACCACTGCACTTTTTCAGTGGTTTGTCAAGGTTTGATGCCAAGCACAACACCGGTCCATGGACCAAAGGGTGTCATTTTACTGAGGCCCAGATGGGGAAGGAGCCAGACTGAGGTCACGTAGCAAGTGGATGGCAGAGCTGGAATCTGCACCCAGGGGATCATGGACAAATGATGGCCAGAGCCAGGGACAGAAGCAGAGACGGCACCGCAGCTGAATTTGCCCATTTTCTCGGGCACCTGGGATGCAAGTGGCCAAAAGCAGGGCGGGAGGGGGAACACATGCTGAGGGCGGCCTCAGACGCACAAATCTCAACACCCAGTAAACCCTGCTTGGCTCAGAAACAGAGACAGCTCCACAAACGCCCACCGCTGGGCATTGATTTGGACATATGTTTATGTTCCCCTTTAATGTCATAAAGGCAACAAAACCTAGTGGGGGATGGGCTGACTTCAGGAAGCTTTGCTCAGGGATAACTTGAAGACCCAAGTTCCAGGCCCAGCTTCACCCTGACCTCCATGTAAAATGGGGGGCTCCTGAACCCATTGGGTCCCCCCACTCAGCCTTTCCTAAGTCAATGGCAGAGCCGCTAAGACTTCGCAAATTGTGGGCTGGGGCTGCTGGAAGATGGGAAAAGATGGTTGCCCTTAGCATGCAGCACGCTCTGTGGTCCCCTCACTTACAGGTGAGAAGGAGCAATTTCTTATGAAAGGCATGAATGAAGCTTCCATGGTGTGGGAAAGAGCAGACTGGGGATCCATCTTAATTATTTTGCAGGGTTCTAGTCTGCTAGTCGGTAGTGCTACCTTGAAGGCATCATTTTCTCTCTGAGCCGGAGGGAGGGGATCAGTCATTCAAGTTGTGCTGTAAGCCCCTCACTGAGGTTCACAGATAGGAGAGAGCCAGGCTCTGCCCTTGAGAAGCGTGTGTCCCGGCCAGGAGACAGCTGGGTAAAGGGTTACATTACAATACAGCCGGGCAGGCGCCATGGCCAGGATGAGGACTAATGCCTTTGTGGGGGAGGGCGGGCAGACGGAGCAGCTGACTGCCTTGTGGGCCAGAGCAGAGGAGGTGGCTTCTGAGCTGGGCCTTGGAGGAGAAACAGGGATTTGCCAAGAGAAATAGGGAAGCCAGGGACCATCACTCATGCAGAATCTCAGAGGCAGGACCGGCTCCTCCTGTCTGTGTTGCTGAGCGGGACAGGCTGGCAGGACTGTTTGTGTGTGATTTGGGGGCTGCTACATAGGGCTGCAGGGGGAAGAGGCTGAAGAGGATGGTGGTGGTTGTTCACGGGAGATATTATGTCACAAGGGACTAAAAGCTTGGGTTCCAGAGTACCACAGATCAGATTGTACTTCCTGGTGTATTAGCTGTGTGACCTTGGGCAAGCTACTTAACCTCTCTGAGTCCTGAGTTTCCAAATCAGAAAAATGGGGATGAGAAGTCTACCTGCCTAGGGCAGAGACTTTTAATTGCCTGCCTAATGTCCACTTTTTCTTTCTTCCTTGTAACGGAACACTGATTGGGTTTAGAGTGTCAATAGACTTCATTTCCCAGCTTTCCACGCAGATACGTGAGGTTTCTAACTTCTGGCCAATGAGATGTAAACAAAATTGTTCGATGAGATCTCCTTAAAAGAGAGCCTTCCTCTTTTCCTCCTGCTTGCTGTTTGGAACATGGACCGAATGACTGGAGCTACAGCAGCCATCTTGGACCATGAGTCAACTTTGAGAATGGACACTACATGCCAAGGATGGCAGCACAGAAAGAGCCTACATCCCTAGGGCTCCTACACCAGCTCTGGACTCCCTACTGCTGACCTTTTGTGTGAAAGGAAAAGACAGCATTGAATGCAGTTTCTAAACTCGTGGGGTAATCATGAGAATTCTACACAGTGACCCAGGCAAATGTTTATCATGGTCCATCCTAACCAGGAACTATCACCATTATCCTTACCAGCACTGCTGCACCAACCTGCCTGCTGCTCCCGTCCCCAGGGGTGATATCCACAAGGCCCTTTATCCCTCAGGTCCCTAGTGCTCCTTCCTGCTATGTCCCCTCCTCCCACTGGGTCTAGACACAGGACTCAAAGCTCAGGTTCTCCCCAACCTCTACTTCTCAGAGCATCACAGGAGGTTCAAACCAATTACTTATGCCTAGGACACCCGAGGCTCCCTCTCTGTAAAGATGCTCGAACTAATAGAACTAGCCTGCTGGCCACCCTCCCCTGTAATTGAGCCCCAGTTGCTGAACTCCTGTCATATAAGTCTTGTGTGTCTCCAACTCCCAGTGGCATAGGGGTTAGAAGTTGGGGTTCTGGAGGAATAAAGACCCAGTTTGAACCCCAGCTCTGTCATGTGCTGCCTCTGTGACCATAGACAAGCTACTTAACCTCTCTGTGCCTCAGTTTCCTCATCTGCCAAGTGGGTGTGATAATGGTACCCACCCGTGGAAAGAATGCAGGTTGTGCACCCAATGTCCACTTCTTCCTTGGAGACAAGATACTAATTCAGTGGAGAAATATGTTTACTCTCGGTGACCCAGGAGGAAGGAGAGTGGGTGACAGCCCATTTTACAGACGAGGAAACTGAGAGACAAAGAGGAAAGACATAGGTTCACTGGGCAAGTTAGTGGTTGGGCTGAGACTCAAACCCACATCTCATGCCTTTGGGGCTTCTCTTTAACTCCCATCCTCCCACCCATGCCAGGTCCCGCCGCCCACCTCCAGGTACTTGACGGGGATTTTGTGTTTGGTGGCGTGTGACTGGGCCAGGGGCTTCAGCTCAGCCTCATGATGCCCCTTCTTCTTGAGGATGCCCCCCAGGGCAGTGAGCACGGTGTTGCCATGCTTCTTCAGGTCCTCAGAGGCCTTCATCTCATCGGCGGTCTTCAGGTGCTTGAACTTGTCAAATTTCTCCAGGGTCTCGGGGTGCCCTGTAAAGAGCCTGTGGGCACAAGGTGGGCTGGAGTCAGACGCAGAGGTCTGGAGGTGGCCAGACTGGAGTTCAAGTTCACACTCCTCCCTGCCCCCACTTCCCAGCTGTGTGACCTTGGACCATTCACTTCACCTCTCTGTGCCTCAGCCTCTTCATGGGGCACACGAGGCCCTCCCTGTAGATGCGCCCTCGGGATTAAATGAGATCACAGGTGCTGAGGGCCGCACAGGAAGTGTCAGATAAACACTTGCTATTTTTATTTCTATCATCATCGTCTTCCTCTTCTTCATCATTACGGTGAAAGGTAAGAAGGAAAGACCTCTCTGTGTTGCCCTGCCCTCACCCCCATTTTCACGGTGTTGTTTGGCACATGGATGACTAAATGCCATCCTCGTGGAGCAGAAAGGGGTGGGAGCAAGGGGCCGAAGGACCCGGATTTGTTGAGCACTCGTTACATGCCAGGGCCTTGCTGGGCTCTGCATCTACACTTCCCTTTAGGGTCTTATTATTCCCATTTTACAGAGGAGGGAACAGAGGCTAAGAGATGTGAGGTCCTAGCTCCATACTGCAGGGCCAGGCTGCCCAAGAGCCAGACTGACATCAGGTCTGAATGACTCGGCAAGTAGTCCATGCAGGGGGCCATGTCTGCAGCTTCCTGCCTGGGGATCATCCTTCGGTCACTTAAATACTTCCAGCTTCAGGAGGCTCCCTACTACCTGTGAGAGCCATTCCACCCTAAGCAGCAATCAGGCTCAGAAAGCTCTTACTCATTTTGCTCTGACTTTCTACACCTCCCAATACCTCCCAGGACTGATGGTGAGGGTCCCTGGTGGGAACCACCTGTCCAAAGACCAGGTCCCTGCTCCTGCCAGGGACCCAGTGAGCTGGCCGCAGAGGCACACTGCCCGTTATCCTGAGCCACCACCCATAGCCTTGGACATCAGTCTTTCCTGCTGCAGGAAAGTAGGTGTCAGTTAGTGGAATTCATACCTGCCACTTGGAGTGGGGGTGATTCTCCCCATTTCACTTGTGGGCAAATGGAAGACCACGGAGGTAGGTGACTTGCCCAGGGTACCTGTCTGGCGTGACAGAGCCCAGACCCAAACCCAGGACTGAGTGGGTCTGCACTCACACTTGCTCCCTTGTGTTGCGCCCAGAAACCTTTGCAGGACTGATGCTGCCTGCCTGGCCTTTCCCTCCTCCTGTCTAATGGCTTTGCTTCATGTCTTGAAAGTTTCCTCTTTTATAGTTTCCTGGCTCTGCGACACCCTTAAACCTGACTGTGGACACGCTCCAGTGTGCACAAGTATCTCACAGCACATACCTGCACTCACACACATAGACACACACACACACACACATGCATGTGCCACATAGCATGGATAGGGAGCACTCCCTTCCCTACCAGGAGCACATCCCTCCTACTTCCCCAGAATGCCCAGGGCTGTCCACAGCCATGCCAATGTCACCACCTCATCTGGGGCCCCGGCCAAACCTTGCACATCACTGACACCTCACCCCTGACACCTTTCACCCAAGGGTCCCAGAGCTCCTGACAATTATTATCTGGTGACAATGATCCTTGAACTCCTGCCTGACAGATGGGAGACCAGCATTCACAAGTGAAGGCCTAAGGTCGGGACACTGGAGAGCAGAAGAAGGCCAAGGACTTGGGACCCAAGGTAGCCAGGGATCTCAGACATTTTGGGAGTCCCCCAGATGTCTGGGAGAAAGAACAGGGCACTGAGAATTATGGAAGCTGAGTTCTGTCCCCTGCTCTGCCTCCAGTGTGCTGTGTGACATTGAAGAAGTCACTCAGCTTCTCTGCGTCATGGCTCAACTATCAAACCAAGAGACTTGGTGTAACTGATTTCTCAGCCTCCAAATTCTAAGCCCCCACTTCACCCTCCACTCCTAGCACCTGTCAACCAGAGAGGGAGCCCAGATTTACCTTAAACAGTGCAGAAAAATTGGGCTAATGTGTGTCCACCAGATCATCCCGGCATCACACGGCTGTCTCCCTCCCATGGCCCCAAGTCCTGCAGCTGGGAGCCCCCAGAGCAGTCACAGAAGGCTGTCCCTGGATGTCCCCGACAGCGGTAACCCAGAAAACGTGCAGATGGGAGGCCCTCACCCTGTGGAGATGGGCGGAGGGCTTTTTCTCCAGTGTTTCAGAAGTGCTCACTCGTCCGGTGTTTTCATCGAAATCCTATCGTCAGCCTGCCTAGTTTATCCCAGGTCTGCAGGCAAGTCAGAGGGAAAGGAGACCATTTGCCAGCTGTCCTCTGAGCTGAGGCCCAAACAGGCAGCTACACAGAAGACGGAGGACTCTCACAGACCTGCACAAATCCTTCTCTTCTCCAGAACCAAAGAATCAGATGAGGATGGGAACTCATCTCTAGTGTGCCAAGACTGTGGGATGATACAGCACAGGGGTCCAGAGCAGGAATGCTGATCCATGCTGTCTGGATTTGAATTCCAGCTGTGGGACTTTGGACGAGTTACTTAACCTCTCTATTAAGTGTGGTGATCATAATAATATCTATCTCACAAGGTTGTTGTGAGGCTTAAATGAGTTAATATATGTGAAACACTTAACACGGGGCTTAGCAATCAGTGTGTACTATATAAATATTTGCTGTCCTCCACATCACCTCTACCACCATTATCACCACCACCATCATCATCTCCATCATCATCATGGTCACCACCACCATCATCACCATCATCTCTATCATCATCACCATCTCCATCACCATCATCATTGTCATTATCACCATCATCATCACCACCATCATCACCATCATCTCCATCATCATCACCATCTCCATCATCATCACCATCTCCATCACCATCATCATTGTCATTATCACCATCATCATCACCACCATCATCACCATCATCTCCATCATCATCACCATCTCCATCATCATCACCATCTCCATCACCATCATCATTGTCATTATCACCATCATCATCACCACCATCATCACCATCATCTCCATCATCTCCATCATCATCCTATCCATTACTGTCATCGTCATAATCGTTAGGACTAGGAATTTTTTATTTTGTCTGTAGCTGCCAACGGCTGGCTGAGACTCTTGAGCCATGTTTCCTCCCTGTAACATGAGAAGTATTGGCCACCAGCAGAGGCTTTCAAATTTTTCATGGCTCCAAAATCCTTTGTTCAAATGCAAAAAGAAATAAAGCAGAAAAGATCTGGGGGAAAGCAGGAAAGGCAGGGGGCTGGAGCCCTCTCAGCAGCCTCCTCCCTCCTAAGCCCCTGACTCCTGGAGTCAGAATCTCCAGCTGACCTTCCAGCTATTATGTTCTAGAACGTAATGATCAGTTACTTGCAGTGAAGCCCTCGGTGCTTTATTAACAGACTCAGCTGAACAGAATTTGCCCTCTTTTATTATCAGAGGAATGGGAGAAATAACCTTTTCAAGCTCAGTCAGAAAGCCCGGGTTCAGCATCCGGAGCAGAACCAAAAGGTCAGCTCTAAAAGGAGCTCTTTGAGCCCTGGGAGCTAGCATCCCCTCCCGTCCCTGCCCCTAGAACCCAAACTAAGAGGGCAGAACCAGCTGGCATGGTTTCTGCATGTCCTGCAGCTTAAGACGTGACAGGGCATCGGGCTCTCTGGGGCCTTCCAGGGGCCAGCAGTCTCCAGCATGATGTCTCACCCCTGGCACCCAGCCCCTGGCAGTTCCCTGCGACCCACCCCGGGAAGGGAGGAGATGTTTCCCCCATGACACAATACCCCAAGTCTCCTTCAAGATGCCCAAGTCACTGACTTAGGGCTGGCAGCCACCAGATCACCTTGGAAAGACCCCTGCTCTAGACACTGCTCTCCCACCTGAGACCCTGTCTCCTCTCCAAAAGCAAGGCAGGATTCTGGGCTCAGAGAATGCCAGGCATAAGAGTGGGCAGGGATCTCAGAAACTGTGTCAGGCAATCCCTTTCCTCAACAAATAGGGAAATAGGCCCAGAGAGGAGCAGTGACACGTCCAAGGTCACACAGCAAATAGGGGCCTGGGAGTTGATTCAACTTTGTGGGAGCCTTCTGTCCTTCTATCCAATTAGACAGGACCTGCTGCAGCCCCCAGAGCCAACCGACAGAGACAGAGGAGAAAGACACAAAGAAACACCTCAAGATGCCAGTTAGATTCAACAGAGAACTCGACTGTGCTTTCTCAAGCGTTTCTGGTGAGATTCACTGAGGGCTCGAACTCCAGATGACAGAGCTGGTAGAACCAGGCATTCTCCCCAGACATGGGACCTGGAAATAGGTGAAGCCCAAGGGAGACTGAAAGGGCATCTAAGTGGGAGAGGAAGATCTGCTCTGGCTCCCAAAGAGGGAGAAATTCATCTGTAAATGCAAGTGTGAAGGACAATCCGTTCACTTGTGGCAATCGGGGCCCGTTTTCTCACAGGTGTCCATATACCCCATTAGGTTTTTGACTGGCACTTCCCAGAGCATGAGAAGGGGCTAGGAGCGGAGGAGAGTCCATCGCCCTTTGGGAAGGAAGGCAACAGGGACATGAGATTCTATTTTCAAGCCACAAGCCATCCTCTATTTACAAAACTCAGAATTTTACGGGATTCTTTGTTGTTTGTTTGTTTGTTTGTTTAGGAACCTCTTGCTGTAGAAGGCAAGATGTGCTTGGACACATTTCTGAGCCCTCAAATTCAAGACACACTCAACATCAAGTCACTGAAGGGCCTCTGTCTTCTGTTTTCTAATTATAATACTTCAAAGGCCCCAAGTCTAAGCTTCATATATAATAGTTACCAATATCTTCTAGAACTCACTATATACCAGGAATTATTCTGGGTCCCTTACATGCATCATCTTATTTAATTCTTGTTTCCACTCTATAATGTAGACATTATTAGGATTTCCCCCCATTGCATAGGAGAAGAACTTGAGGATCAGAGAGGTTGTGTACCTTCCCAAAGGTCACACAGCTGCTCAGTGGCAGAGCCAGGTCTACAACTACACATCTCATCTTGAAGGTCATGTCTTAGCCTTGCATTTTACAGACTATAACGGACTTGTGACTCTGGGGTCTTCCTTCCCGTCTCAGGTCCTTTATGTCCTCACCCATTAAGTGACATGTCCAGACAAGATCACTCGGATCTCTCTGGTTAATTCTGCCTATAATTCTAGGATTCCTCTTGGTGGGCTCTAAGCATCCAGGAGTTTGCTTGTCAGGCTTCTCCTAGCTGCTGACACAGGTGTGGGATGGATCTCCTTTCCTCTCCTGACTCCAGCTCCTGACTCGTAAAAGCAAAGAGCTAAGTGGGGCTTTCAACAAACATAACTAACGCAGCCAACTGGTCAACCCCAAGGCACACACTCCATCTCGCAGGCAAACACCCCTGATCTTTGGGAAGCAGGTGATGGGGGCAATGGGATCTCTTCCTTTTACCTGATGAGGACCTCCTGGCCGTGGCCTGCGACATCAGCCTCCACCTTCCCCCAGACGTTCAGCACCAGCTGCCATTCCCCGTCGCTGAGCCCCATGGCGCTGCCTGAAGGAAACAAAAAGAGCAAGAGCGGACTGACTGGGTGTCCCGGCTCCGACAGCTGGGGTTTGAGGCCGCCTGGCTCCAAAGGGGTTTTATACCTTCCCAGATGCTTCACAGGGATCACTTGACAGCTGGCTCACTCTCTCTTTCCCCCTCCCCTGCTCCCCCCTCTGTCAAGCAGGGGTCTAATCTTTTCCCTTCTCTAGCCCTCACATGGAAGCTATTTTGGGGCGCGTGCCATTGTGGGGAGGCAGGACAACTCAGGCCACGGGGTGGGGGTGGCTGTGTGTATGGAAAGAGTGGGGAGGAGGTTGGGCCACTGTCTGGACTCTCAGAGGCCAACAGAAAGGGCATGACCAAGGCCAATGCCAACGGCCTGAAACCCAATGCCCCTGCTGTCAGCCATCCCAAGAGAACCTGTCATGTTTCTAAGCCTGGGCAGCAGGCTTCGTGACTGTCCCTGGGACGGTCCTGGCCCTTAGCAGTCCCTTTGCCCACCTTCCGCCCACTTTGCCAGGATGCCCCTCACCCGTCAGAGCGGTGGGAAGGGGTCTAGATGGTTTCTTGCTTCATAGCTGGGTGAACCCGGGCAGATCCATAACTCTTGGAGCCTGAATTTTCCCACTCCACCTAGAAAACTCCTAGCTTCATGGCTTTGCTCAAATACATCCCTCTGAAAAGTTTTGCTTGTACCCCCTCAAGGCGCAATTAATTGCCGGCTCTTTCCATTTATTTGTATATGTTCCTGTTGCACTGCTTACCTCAGTGCGTCATGTTTCTTTGTCTCCACGCCGGCTCTTCCATTAGGACCATAGCAGCCGACACTGACAGAGACCACCGGGTGCCAGGCCCTATTCCAAATCCTCTACGTGTGTAACTCATTTAATCCCCCTACCACCCTACATGATAAACACTGACATCACCTCCATCTAATGGAAGGGACCTTAGGGAAATCTGCCACAGACTGATGGAAGAGCTTGGACTTGAGCCCAAGAAGTCCACACTCCTGAACACCTTACTCCAATTGTCTGCGGGCACAGGCTTTGTTTCATTCATTTGTGTATCTCTTGGACCTTGCACAGTGCCTGGTATCAAGTCTGAACTGAATAAATGTTCATTGGATAAGAAGATGGATGGCCTTGCAAGGAAGGCAAGTGGAGGATGATTGGCCTTTATTTCACATCCTTCTATCATCCATCCATCCATCTATCATCCATCCATCATCCATCTATCATCCATCATCCATCCATCTATCTGTCATCCATCCATCTATCATTCATCTACCGTCCATCATCCATCCATCTGTCCATCATCTATCCACCCACCCATCACCTACCCACCCAACCATCCATCATCCATCACTCATCCATCATCTGTCCATCCACTTGTCCATCATCCCTCCATCCATCCAACACACGGTTACAGAGTACCTACTCTGTGTCAGAAATTGTGCTACTTGCTGAGGACACAGAACCAGATCAAACACAACCTGGTATTCATGAAACAGTCCCCTAGGGGAGATAAGTAAGAGCAATAAAATGACAGTACAGTTCACTTAGTGCTATGATCAAGGTGTGTATATATATATATACTTTTTTTCCTGTGCAAATCCTTTATCAAAGCAACAACCAAAATACAGGATGGTTTGCATGGTTTTTCGGTTTCTTTTGCTACTAGATCAACGTAAATAATAGTCATTTGTTTACATCTTTAAGTTATTTTTTTAAGTGAACATTTATAATTCACAGATCAACAGACTCCTCCTTCCATCTGCATAGAACTTTACAGCTTACACAGTGCCTCCTTGGGCAGGATTATATCTAATCGTCACAATGATGCAAGGCAGCAAGCATTACCCCATTTTACAGCTAGGAACCATGAGACTCAGAAAGGATAAGCAAGCGTCCTGGCTATCCTGGGTCTGTACTGGACATGCCAGTTGTGACTGCCCCACATATATAGCTCATTCGAAAGACAACTGCCCTGCCCGACCCCCCACAGTCATGTCCCTCCCCCAAACCTGTGGCTAGTCACAGCTGATTGGACTGGGGCTAGAATCTAACCTGAGGCAGCCAATGGCAAGGCTCTGTCAAACAGCCAATGTTTATTAGCTACACCAACCAGATTCTCTTCAAAATGTGACGGGGATGTCTGGCAACAATTGGCTAGGTGGGAGGGAATACAGAGTCAAAGAGGGTTTCATGGGTAAGAATTCCAGCACTGGGTAAGACCCCCGTGCAACCGTGGGTCTCCATTCTGATCTCTGTGAAGTCTGCTCCAACTTTCTGAGGACCTATACTGTGTCAGGCCCAGGATGCAAGGGCAAGGCGACTCTGGGGTAGTCTGCCCAGGGCCCGGCCTCTACTCCTGGTCTCTTGCTAGAGGGTGAGCCCAGCAGCGTGGGGAGAGAGGACAGAAGAGAGGACGCGGCAGCCAGCTGACCCCAGCCCGGGCTGTCCACTGGGGCACAACGGTGACATCACTGAATGAATCGGCATCACTGGGTTCTGATTTAAACCATCAGCTCTGGTAATGCTGTTTTTAAACACCCCCCAGCCTGTGTCCTCTTGAGACTCTCGGAGCAATCCTGAGGGGCTGGCGGGGCAGGACTGCCATCGCCCCACCTGGCTGGATGGAAGCAAAGGCTTGGAGAGGTTCAGCACCTGCCTGAGGCTGGTGAGCTGCAGAGCTGGGACTGAAACCTGAATCCACAGCTCTTTTCCTATCTCCAGCCTCCCGAGCTGTCTGGGGACTGCCTGAGTACTTAAAATCTCATCAATTCGTCACCGGTGCAAAAGTGTTTAATATGAAGCTGTCACCCCCTTGGCAGGCACTCCCGTTAACTGGCAAGTTCATGGAAACCCGAGGCTTTGAGGTTGATGAACCTTTTAAGTTTTACCTTTTAAGCTAATAGAAGGGAACCAACATCTGCTTGAACTTACACATCTCTACAACAGAACAGACGGTACCTAGCAGTTGCTATGGCTACCTGGAGTCGCCAATTTGTTTGGGGGCTATAATTATTCCTGTGACAGCCTTCAAATAGCCAGGGCAGGGAAGCTGGAGATGCACAGAACAGGAAAGCCAGGCTGCCTTTGCATGCAAAACTTCTTTTTTTTTAAGATTTGGCCCCTTAATTTTATTCTTTTTTTTTTTTTTGGAGGGGGGTTAGGTAATTAGGTTTATTTATCTATTTTAATGGAGGTACTGGTGATTGAACCCAGGACCTTGGGCATGCTAAGCACAAACTCTGCCACTGAGCTATACCTTCCCCCATCACGTGCAAAACTTTCTGCAGCCTTAACACTTGCATCTCATGTACACGCACACAGGCACCCACACACAAACACGGGTGGGTTAGTTTGACCCCCAAAGGAACAGAGCTGAATCCCACCAAGTGAGACCTGCCCCCTCCTCTTTCTTCCTTTCATATCACAGAATTCTTTGAATGTGAAATTCTGAGACTTGCAGAATCATCCCTCCAGCCTTCAAATTCTGGAGATTTGAGATCTCAGAATTAAAATGAAAGAGAAATCTAGCCATGGGTTCTTGAAGCTAACAGAGGCCTTCCATGGTATCTTGTCCAAGTTCCCACTAAATGCAGGAATTCTCCCTACAGATCATCATCTAGCACCTGCTTGAATACTCCTAGGAGCAGTGACCTCACTACCTACAACTTTAAAGAGTCTTCTAATCAAACCAAAATATGCCTTCTTGTGGTCCTCACTTCCTTTTTCTGGCTCTGCAGGCTCCTTGGGGATGGAGAGGACCCGCCGAATCTCTCTCACCAGGGAAGATGCAGGCTCACCTAAGACTTTTCTTGTCCAGACTACCCACCCCAAGGTCAACAGAACACCCTCTCCTGGCAATGTAAGCTAGGAGCCTGCCTGGTGGAAAAAGATCTGTTCTCCATCTTCAGTGTCTGGTGACTCTCACCTCTTGTCACACATATATACAGAGAGAACTCTCTAGCAAGGGGCTCCCGGCACCTCCCTGCACGGGTTCGAGTCCCCAGGTGACTGTGCACCAGGCCCTCTCTTCCAAAGGCTGCAAGTCCAATCTAGGTGACCTGAGAATTTGACAACCCTTGTGTAGCCAGCAACTCCCCTCAGTGAATCTGGGGGGTTACACTTTAAGACTTCACCCATGGGGGACCAAAGCCGGGAAGAAAGAGCACTTTGGATCTTCAAAGCTTCGGGTCCCCTCAACCCTGACCACCTCCCTTCCTCCTCCTGCTCTTCCTGGGAGCTGCCCTTTGGAGGCCAGCCCGGGCAGTGCCTCCCTCCCCTCTCCCTGCCAGGTCCCCCCAGCTCGGCTTGTTCCTTCCTGGCAGAGTCTGCCTCCTGGACCAGCGCCAGGCCAGACTCCGAGCAGAGCTGAGGCCTGGAGCCTGCAGGACCTGCCGAGGTCATCGACCGGGTGGCAGGACCCCCAGGCTGGCCCCAGACCCGTCTTGGGCCCACCACCCGTTCCTCCCAGCCCCTCAGGGCCTTCATACTGACCACGTCTCCCCTACTGCCCAGTTGTCTTCCTGGAGCCTCCAGCCAAGCAGCGGGCTGGGGGCGGGGAGAGGTGTCTTATAGCAGCTGGGGAGACGGAAAGAGAACTAAAAATACAGTTTATATGGCACGGCTCCTCCTCTGCCTGGAGGCCCAGAGGGGCTTGCTGGAGGGGGGATGGCAGGGACATCAGGATCCCAATATCCCAGGCAACAGGTGTGGCCAGGGACACCAGCCCACCTCCCCCTCCTTTCCCTTCCCAGCCTCTAAGGCTTGGAGTCACTCCTCCAGCTCTGCCTTCCACCTGTCACCTGGATGAGCCTAAACCCATCTCCACATCCCCAAGTCCTTCCTCCTCCAACTGGCCCATCTCCCAGAAACAGCTCCCCCTCCAGGAAACTCCCTCCCACTCCTGCCCTCCTTTCTCAGAAGATGTGCCCTCTCCCCCCTCACCCCTTGGGCTCCATATGGGTGCAGCCTTCTCATCTCTCTCTGCTTTTGGGGTGCATCTCCCTATTTCTACCCTGTGAGCTTCCTCAGAGGTGGGAATACAAAACCGCAGACACAATGCACTCCAGCGGCACTGCCTCTCCCAGCAGCTCTTTTCTATACACATTTTTATAAGCCCCATTCTTCCCACATGGGGAGACTGAGGCAGAGAGGTTAGGTTGCCAAAGGTCACACAGCTAGGAACCTCCAAACATGAAATTGGAAACCAGGGAGTCTGGTTTCAGGGTGTGAGCTTCCCAGTTAGGAACTGGGCTAGCTTTGGATCTTTCCTCTTCCCCCTCTCACCTTTCTGACAGCACCTAGCAGAGGGCTGGGTTAATAAGCTCTCTGAATTGTTTATTTTATCGACCTGAGTCCATCCTGGCTCTGGGCTTCCTAGAGGTGAAGGCAAAGACAGTTGTTGGATGACCACCGGGAGGCCCTGCTGCCATCTAGTGGCGACGAGGAGGAACGCCTCCACCCTGGCTCCCCCGCCTCCCATCGCGTTCCTTTGTTCCCTCCACCAGCCAGCCAGCCGCCAGGACAGGCGTATTTTATCTATCTTTCTATTCATGGCACCGACCAGGGACGGCTATCCAAGTTATTAAAAGATGAATAAGCCATGGTCCCTGCTCTCAAGGACTCAAAGTTGAGTGGAGGAAACATCCCAGGGGGATATGGAACGCAACAGAGATTTGAGCAAAGAGCTATGGGCGGATGGGGAGGCAGCCTGAGGTCTACATGGAGATTTGTTGGCAGAGGTGGCAACAAGGCTGGATCTTAACGCATGATCGGGCTCCTGCAGGGTCTCTTAAGGAGCAGTAACAAACTATGTGTGCAAAATCCCAAGTGATACAGGGGAGGCATGGGGAAAGGGGTGCTCTGGGGGCAGGGTGAGGTCACCTGAGGGTCCTCCTGCACCAGAATCAGGACGGGGGACTTAGAGCTGGCAGTTCTGCTGCACAAACACTCATGCTCACTTGGTGCCAGGCTCTGTTCTGTGCCCCCAGGGAGACCAGTGATCCCTGAGCTTTAGGGGTGATGGGAGGGAGGGTTGAGTAAACACATGATGACAGCACTTTGTGATAAGGACAGTAACAGAGACAGTTCAGCATAGACTTAATGCCTTTGGAATCAGACATCGGGATTCGGCGCTTGGCCCCACCATGTATTACTTTTTGAGCCAAGGAAGGTATAACTTTCCAGGTCTTTTGGTTTTGTATCCATAAAATGGGAACTTTGAAAAGGATGACCTATCTCAAATGTCATGAGAATTAAAAGAGGGAGTGCATGTACAGGACTCAGTGTGGTGCCTGGTTTATAGCAGTGCTCAAGAAGTGTTCTCTGTGATATAAGGTGACAAAGGAGTCATAAAGGAGAAAATAGTTACCTCCACCAAGGAACATGCAGCAGAAGAGGTGATGTCTGAGCATGACTTTGAAGGGTCAGTAGGGGTTTGGTAGGAGCAGAGTAAGGAAAGGATATGCCAGGCACGGGGACCAAAACATTCAAGGACATGGAAGTTGGTGTGTTAGGACTAGGTTTGGTTGTGGGTGACAGAAAATCCAAAATAACGTGGCTTTAACAAGAGAATATTAGTTTCTCTTTCATATAGAAATCCAGAGGTAGTGGTCCAGGGCTGGTAGGGCACACAACATGTCAGCTTCAGTCTACTTTAGTGCACTGCCATATTACATACACAGATGGCCTCCACCTCCTGAGGCAAGATGGCTGCTTTAGTCCAGCCATCATATCATCATTCTAACCAGCAGAAAGGCAAAGAGTTGAAGAAGGTTGTGTCCCCTACCTTTAAGGTCACTTTCCAGAAGTTGTAATCAGTACTTCCTGTCACTGTATGGCCACAATTCTCTGCAGGGAAGGCTGGGAAACACTGTCTATATCCATATGGCTGTATTTCCAGATGAAAATCGAGAGTTCTGTAACATAGAAACGTGGGATTAAAAACTAGAAATTTCTGCCACAGGAATTGTAAAGAGCATATAAAGATGCAGGAAAGTACAAATAATTTTGGCATTTCTGTGGTGAGAAAAGAGAGGGAGAGAGTGATGGAACATGGGTCAGAGAAACACATGGAGGCCAACCCAGAATGGCCTTGGGAGCCACGGGATTTAAGATTTCTCCCTAGGAGAGAGCTGTGAATGGATTTCAAGAACGGGAGGGCCATGGTCTGATTCGCTGTCCTAGAAACACCACACTAGTTGCAATGGGAATGATGTAATGGGGGGGGGTGTGCAACGTGGAGGCAGGAAACATTTCTCCCCAACATTTTATTCTGGAAGTTCTCATACATGCAGTAAAGTTGAAAGAATGTTAGGGTGAACCTCATACGTATACCCACCCCTGAAACTCTACCACTGCTATTTTACTAAACCAGTTTTACCACGGATCTCTCCATCCCTCCATGCCTCCAATCTTTCTTATTTGTGTGCCATTTCAAAGTAAACTGTAGACACCTGTCCATCCACTTCTTCCTAAATACATGTATGAGTGTCATTAACGAGAGTTACACATTTGCATTTTTTCTTTTGACATTAAATTTACGTGGAACGAAATGCGCGCGTCTGAAGGGTACCCTTGCTGAGTTTTGATAAATGCGCACACCTGTGTAACGCGAATCCCTATCAAGATACAGGACATTATCATCACCTCCAAAGTCCCCACATGCCCCTTCCCATCTCAGTCCCCGCCCCCGCCACCTCCAAGAGGCAACCGCTGTCCTGATGATTTCGTTTTCATAAATCACAGATTGGTTTGGGGAAGGGAGACCTTTCAAAGCCTGCTGTGGAGCCCACGTCTGCGCTGAGAAAGAGGCTGGGCAGAGTGGTAACGAGAAGAGGGGACAGGCTCTGCAGGGGAGGCTGGGGAGAGGGGGTGAGCTGTGAGCCCAGCGCAGCGCCCCCAGCGGGAGTCGAGTTTCTTCTGGCTGAGCGACCGGGCAGATGGTGGCGCTATTTACTAAGGCGGGCCTGGTACCCGGGGGGAAGGGCTGGATGAGTCTCCCTTGGGACCGTAGCATCTGGAGCGTCGGTGGGACATCTGTCTAGCAGGCGTAGGGATACACATGAATCCCCGAGGTGGCATGGGGGAAGTGGTGTTTCTCCAGCATCTTCACAGGATTCAGGATGCTCACTCACAACACTCTAGGAAAGGCAGAGGGGCCCCTCCTCCGCTGGCCCCTTGCTTTCCCCAAGGCAGCCAAAGGCAGCCAAGGGTGGTGGAGAAGACACAGAGGTGGTTCATTTCGATTGGCAGGACCCTCACTGCAGAGGGGTTGGAGTCAGCGAGGGGTGAGTCCACCCTTACCCCTCCTTCCTTCCTCTCTCCCCAGCATCCTGTGGCTTTCCAAAATTCTTCTCCCCCCCCCCTTTTTTTTTTTTGCAAGGGTAGGTAATCAGATTTACTTATTTTTTTTTTCATGGAGGTACTGGGGATTGAACCCAGGACCTCATGCATGCTAGGCAAGCACTCTACCAGTTGAGCTGTAACCTCCACCACCCCTCCCCCTTTACAATGAACCAAAGCCCATGTCTTAGTTACTGAAATTTCCTACAGGGAGGGGGCCGTCAGGTCTGCTTCCCCCGAGAGGGCAGTGAAAACGCAGAAACAAGGTGAAACCTGGGCCCACAGTCCCAGACTGCAGCTGGGCCCCCCTAGTCTAAAATCAGGCACAATTCACCCCAGGAAAGACTGCTTTCTTTCTTAAAACCCCATTTGGTTGACAGGAGATATTCCTAGCCTTCCCATCCGCGCAACTTGGACTTCTTCCCTGGGGATTAATGCCCTGACAGATTCTACTAAGAGAGGCCTTGCCCCTACACCCACCCCCTCCTGGAGTTGCAGCCCAGAATATCCTGAATTTATCTGGCCATTTGGAGAACTGCCCCAAGGGCTCAGTTTGCTCCATTAGACACAGGGTCAGAACGTGAGCTGCCGGTATAGAGGAAGGTGCAGAGATTACCCCAGATACCATCCCAGGAGACTGTGTGAAGGAAGAAGAGAAGGACCTCAAGGAACACTCCAACATTTAAAAATTTGGAAGGGGAAGAGGGGGTGGAGAAGCGAGGATGAATATTGAAGACTTCTTATGCATTAGACCTGGGCAAGGTCTGAACCGCAAATATAGATGCATTCGTGTGTCAGAGCATTAGCTGCTGTAACAAACAGCCCCCAAATCTCAGTGGCTTATTAGTTCCTAGTAGTGGCTGCATGGGCTTGGTTCTCACTCACCTCACCAGCCAGTGCAAGCTGGGGAGAGGACTCTGCTCCACACAGCCATTCAGGGACCCAGGCTCCGTCTCCAAGGACTTCAGAGACCTCTGATCCCTCCGGATCCAGCAGACAAACATCAGAAGGGAGAAGTGAGGGGGAGAGGTTTTAGAGGCCACACCTGAGAGCGAGGCACACCGTTTCCGCCCCTATGCCATCAGCCCGATCACAGCCACTTGGAGGAAATGAAACGTCTGTGTGCCTGGGAGAAAGTGAATCGGGCTCGGAGGACACATGGCATAGTGTCTGCCACAGTCACGGCCTGAGATAATAAAATGTTTCATAAGCTAGTGGAAAGACAAGGACGAGGAGTTGGGAATGAGCATTCCTATGAAGCACGTTTTAATACCTCATCGAGCTTGGAGTGGAAGCTCAGTGTTTGTTAGGGCCGTTTGGATGAGTTCTATCACCACTGATGAAATGCTTACACGGTGGGAAGACGGGCAGGTGAAGGGCGGGGGAGAGGGTCTGCGCCCTCTGTGATGATGAGACAGTCATTCTTCAAAGGACAGGGGACATATCGGAATAGGGAGCTGAAAGATGCTCAGAGATGGTGAGGGGAGCAGGAGTGCATATGGAATATTCTGGAAACCCTAAGAAGACCAGTTTAGCCGGGTCAGAAGTTTTGTGAAGGGGATTGGTCACGGATGACGCTGGAATGTGGGCTGGGAGCGGATCAGGAATGACTTTGAGCTGTAAGAATCTTGGCGGCTCTTCAGCAGTGGTTGTGGCTTGGGGTGGGGTGGGGTGGGGGAGAGGAGCTCCCAGCCCTCTGGGGTGAATCAGCCGGTCAGTTAAAATGAGTCACGATGGCCCAGCAGAGAGAAGCCAAGGCAAACAGTCGTGCTAGCTCGGATGGCCGCGGGGGGTTGCTTCTCTGGGGAGGCTTTGGACTGGGGGAGCTCAGAGATGGAGCAGGTGCTCTGGCCTGGCCTGGAACTGTGTTCGGGCTGTTGGGGCCACACCTTCATGTTTCTGACCTCAGCAGCAGCAGGAGGGCGTGGGGGCAGTTTAGCCCAACTCCCTGATCAGCACCTCTTGGACCACCTTGGCCTGGAGTGGTCTCCCCTTGCACCTTGCCCATTCCTCCTTCTCGGAGGTCTTCCTCACAAATAAGACCAGATTCTAGACTCTCATACTTGGCCTAGGTAGCAGTAGCCACCATTGTGATTGTAAACTGCATGATGGTTGTAAGATTTTAAAATAATGTATTATTCAGTTGGTCGTATCCAAGGGCCCATCTCCCATCTACCTTCTCCTCCCATATACCTGGGTACCATCTTCAAGCAGAGAAAGTGCAGTGGTGGTTAGGAGTGAGTGTGTGTGTGTGTGTGTGTGTGTGTGTGTGTGTGTGTGTGTGTGTGTAACCAGAGATACAAACAAGAGGAAAGATTGAGATCCCAATAATCGGCTCATCTAATTTGCACCCCCCTCAACACACACACACAGAGCAAGGGTGCTTATAAACAAGAGGCAGTGTAAGTACAGGGGTTAAGGGTATGAATTCTGGAACCAGACTAGTAGGTTTGAATCCTGGCTTCACTGCTTGCTTGCTGTGTGACTTCAGGGAAGTTCCTTAATGTCTCTGTGCCTCGGTTTCTTCATCTGCTGATTGGCCATCTTAACAGATCCTGCCTCGTAGGGTGAAATTTAAACTAGATAAAAACCCTTAAAATATGCCTGGCACAAAATTGAGTAAACACTCCATACATGTGTGGGCTGTTATTCTCAGTTAAAAAAAAAACAACACCTTTTTTCAAACATCTGAATTGAAATGGTTAGACTGTTGACCATGTTATATAATTAATGAAGATTCCTCTCTGATGGACTGGGAAGCCCATGAGAGTGAGTCTTGTATTTCTGTGGTCGGGTACAAGGCCAAGTTCCTGCTCATAATAACAGCTATGCCAGCCCCACTCCAAGCACCACACCACACCACACACAGGCACGGCTAGCCTGCTGGGCCCAGCACAGCTCACAGTCCTCTATATGCAGAGGCTCACTTAATTCTCAGGACCACTGTAAGCAGGTGTCAGGTAGGGTCTATCTACCAGGGTCAGGTAGATAATGGATGGAGCAACGCTTTGTAAACTGTAAAGTACACAACTTGTGAGGCCGTCAACACTTAGGACCTCTTCCCCAAGGGCCTAGGATCCCGTCCTACTGTTGGCTTAGCTGGAGTGCCTTGGGAATATATCCCGTGTTCTAGAACTTTCCCTCCACTTGCCCCTCTAGCAAAATGTAGTTGTCTTGGGTATCATTTTCCTTTATGATCTGTCTTAATGGTCACTGGTGGAATTCAACCCCTTCCACCTCCCTGCTGAGAGATTTTGTTTCAACAAAGGCCAACACAGGCTTGATATCGAACCCCAAAGAAAGACTCCCTACTCCCAGTCTATCCTGGACTGGACTCTGTGACATTCCTGTGTTGTGTCTTGTGGATGCATCTGTCCCCACCCATCCCCAGCTGTGCAAAGCCCGTCCTTCTCACATGGTACTTCCTCCAGGAAGACCTCCTTGCTGAGCCCCAGCACTGTGTAGACACCTCCCTCCAGGCCCCCCTCCTCTTCTTTCCAGCTGAATACTAAATATGGCCCTGATTATAGCTTCAGGGGAAGAAAGATTTTATCCATTGATTGATTGATTAATTGATTGACTGAGTTACTCATTCGTTAATTTGCTCAACAACATTTGTGGAGTACCTCTTCCTTATCAGGTACTGTAGCACTTCAAGGGTGAAGAGAATTACCCTGGTTTCTGAAGAAGAGGAGGAGAGTGTTAGCTACAGGGAAGAAGATGAACAAAGGCATAGCTGTGCAGAAAATCGGACCGGGCTTAGGGAGCAGGGAGTGGCTGGATCATAGGGTGCAGGGTGGTAAGGAATGTGAGGTCAGGCTGGACAGTGGGCAGGATCCAGCTGTAGAGAGCTCTGATATCATGGCCAAGTCCTCACCATCCTCCAAGGCCTGACTCAAAGGCCACCCCCTCCAGGAAGCCCTCTGTTGTAGACTTTTATTGTCTTTGCCCCTTTCCTTCCTACTGAGAACTCATTGCATTTGGCTGAGTACAGTCATGGTTCAGAGATGGGCATGATATCCTGGCTAGACAAATCAGATTCTTCTCTGGAACTTTTCTGCCAGACCTCTTGCAGGGACATTGCCAAATAAGGAGGATGTGAACCTGGGGCAGCTGGTGTCCTCTGGCCTGAAGAACAAAATCAGAGACAGGAGAACCAAGAGATATAGTGAGATGGAGCCCTGATGAATTTTTCTGAGCTACTGGATCCAACCATGCCTGAAGCCAGTTATACTCTGGATCTCCCAGTTACATGTATTCAATTATTTGTTCATTAAACAAATAGTTACTAAATACCTACCATGTTAGCATTCTTCGGAGAGATAGAACCAATAGGATATTATATATATACTCATATATGTATATGAAGAAATTTGTTATAAGGAATTAGCTCAAGCAATTACGGTCTGTGAAGTTCCACAATCTGCACTTGGTGAGATGAAGACCCAGGAGAACCAATGGTGAGGTTCCATTTGGAGACCAAAGACCAGGAGAACAGGTGGTGTAAGTCTCCAATGGCAGGAGGAGACCAAAGTCTCAGCTCAAGCAGTCAGGCTGAGAGCAAATCCTCCCTTCCTCCACTTTTCCACTATTTTCAGATCCTCAACATATTGGGTGAGGCCCACCCACACTGGGGAGGGACATCTGATTTACTCAAGGCTGTGAATCCAAATGCTAATCTCATCAGGAGACACCCCCACAGACACACTCAGAAATAATATTTAACCAAATATCTGGGCACCCTGTGAGCTTGTCAAGTTGATCCATAAAATTAGCATCACACCTGCTATGTGCAAGGCACAATTCTAGGTAGTGGAAGTATAGCAGTTAAAAAGAAGACAGGGAGAGGGTATAGCTCAAGCGGTAGAGCGCATGCTTAGTATTCACGAGGTCCTGGGTTCAATTCCCAGTATCTCCTCTAAAAATAAATAAATAAACCTAATTACCTCCCTCTGCCCCCGCCAAAAAAAAAGAAGAAGAAGACAGAGATCCCACGTAGTGGAGATTACATGGTAGTGGGGGAGGGTGCGGATAGAAAGACACTAAATAAAATAAATAATTAAAATAGCATGTTAAATGATAATAAATGCTATGGAGAAAAATAAAATAATAAAGCAGAGAAAGGTCTTAGGGGTGTTGGTGGGGATTAGGGGATACATTTTAAAGTTTAGTTTCAAAATTTAATTTAAAGTGTAATTTAAACTTCTTTGATAAAAATCTGAAGGGTACTGGAGAGAACCAGAGAAATAGCTTGAGGAAAAAAAAAATTCCAACAGAGGGAACATCAAGTGCAAAGGCCCCGAGGTAGGAGCATGTTTTGCTTTTTCAAGACACAGCAAGTTTCATTAGCCAAAACCTTCTCATTTGTGCACAAAGCAATTTGACTTGGATTTCTGTCCCTTGCAATAAAAAGATTCCTACTAATATAGCTTCCCCGATCACCTTACAAGGAACAAATGCTCCCTCTCTAGGCTCCCACTGCCTGTCGTCTGTACCTCCCCTCACATTTGCTGTCAGTGCTTAGCCACCTCACACAGCTGCCTTTATCTTAATTCATGTGTTATTCACATATATCCTCAAAACCTGCTCTTTGCCAAAGAGTGAACACGCTCCCACCTTGATGTCAATATGATCTCCCATTGTGGATGGGGAAAGTTCAGAGAGGATAAGAAATTTTTTCCAGGCTACAATCCCAGGAAAAGGTGGTGCTGGGATTCAAACCCAAGTTGGTCCAACTCCAAAACCCGAGTTTGTAGCCCTGCCTCCCGTGGTTGGTGGTTGAAGACATTGGGTACATACTTGAGAAGACTGTTAACTTCTATGAAACTCATCTGTAATTCAAGCAACTGCCTCTGAAGACAGCAATGCCTTGAATAATAAAGCTTCGGCCAGATGGTCCATCAATCATTCTATGTCTATCGGCCCACTTCATTTCATCAACCCCCTGCAAGGCAGGGATTGCTCTGTATCCATTTTCAGGTGGAGAAAGTGAGGCTCCAACCATCCTGCTGAAACTCACAGATCAGCCTGGTTGGTCTTTGGCGTGGTTTCTGGTTCCCATGGTTGCTAATCCCCTCCTCTGAGGTCTGCCAAGCCCTTCGTCCTGGGCTGGGCTCTGCCATCAGCACCCCTTCTCTGACCTGGGCAGACTGCCACCTCCTGAGCTGAGACCCCTGCAGTCCTGAAGCCCCTCCAGAGAGCCACCACAGCACCTAGAAAAGATGCTGGCCCAGTGGGACTTCATTCTGACTCCCCACCCCAACTGGGACCTTTGAGCTCCCTGGAGGTGGCCCTACAGGGGCTGACATCCCACCCACCCTGCTCTGCACCCCGTGCCTCCTGGGGGGGGCCAATCCTTCTCCATGGTTTCAAGGTCCACCCTCTACTCCCCTTGGCTGGGAGCCCCCACCAGCCTGGGCAGTCTGAATTCTCTGTACAGAAGGTGCATCAAGATGGAATTTGAAATGCAGGAATTTGGCACAGGGTTTTTGGCTTCTCAACTCAACTGTCAGCTTCTCAGGGTAGGGGCCAAGTTCGGGTCTCTTATTCATTCTTAATCCCCTGGGGACCTCCCAGCTCAGTCAGCACTCGTGGAGACGGTGCATTTGTTAGGGCTGCCCCAACAAATTGCTAAAACATGGTGGCCTAGAACACCAAAAATTAATTTTCTCACAGTGCTGGAAGTCACAAGTCCGAAAATCAAGGTGTTGACAGGGTTGGTTCCTCCTGGAGTTTCTGACAGAGAATCTGTTCCAAGCCTCACTCCCACTGGTTGCCGGCAGTCCTTAGTTTGTGGCCACATCGCTCCACCCTCTGCCTCCATCTTCACACGGCTCTCCTCCTCCTCCATGTGTCTCTGTGTCTTCTCTTTGGTCTCTCTTAAGGATACCGTCATTGGATTTAGGGCTCGCTCTAAATCCACTTGATCTCATCTCAAGATCCTTAATTACACTGGCAAGGGCTATGTCCAAGTATGGTCACATTCACAGGTACTGGGGGTGAGGACCTGGACATGTCTCTGCAGGGTCACTAGTCGAGAAACACAGGCCCAGAGGTGAAGGGATTTTCTTGGGGTCCCAAGGGCAGCCAAGGGCGTGCCTGCTCTCCCGATGCCGGGCCAGAGCTCTGTCCCCGTCCTGTACTGGCCTGAGTTCCCGAGACTTTCTGGGAAAGTGTTCAGTGAAAAACCATCTGGAGACTGACTGTCTGGCCTTCGGGGAAGCCTGCCCTGTCCCCTGCGCAGAGTGGCTGAGAATGTGATCAGGGGAGTGAGTTTCCTTTCCCTGTGGTTGGCTCCATGCCTGGGACCTTGGCTGGTGTGCAGGCCCCGCTCTGGTGGCGTCCTTGCCTGAGTCACTGCTCCCATCCCCTTCCCTCACAGGCCACCAGCAGCCCTGGACACTGTGGGGAGGGGAGAGGGGTGCAGTCCTCCTGAACTTGGGGTCACTTTCCTTCCAAGAAAGATCTCCTTCTTTCCAAGAAAGGTTTCCCGTTCTCTTTGGAGAGAGACGAGAACATTGCATAGGGTTTAAACTAATGATTAACTTTATGCATTTATTTTAAAATATGTGTTTATTTGCTTATTTGCATTCTTTTGGGGTGGGGGTAATTAGTTTTTTTTTAATGGAGATACTGGGGATTGAACCCAGGACCTCATGCATGCTAAGTACACACTCTACCACTGAGCTATGCCCTTTTCTCATGACTGACTTTAAATGCCTGGTTCTTAGAGTCTGTGGAGCATCGTGATTGGGATACTGACCTCAGAACCTGTTTGTTGAATGTGTGGCCTTGGGCACATTATTTATTCCTCCAAGCCTCAGTTCTCTCACTAGGAAGACAGACTGACCTCAGGGAGTTATTAACAGGATTGACCTCCCCACACAGGGCCATTATCACCGAGCCCGTGGTAAGATCGGGAGAGAGAGCCATGGTCACTGTGTGTGATCCGGGGTTGCCATCAGAGCTCGGGCTGCAAATAAAGTCAAATGTCAACTGTGGTCTAATTAATATGACGTCTAGCTCTCAGCTCTTCCTTGCTGGAAGGCTCTCTCTTCTTCCCAGGGCTTTGTTTCTCGGTGCAAATCACAAGACGAGTCCACATCAGTAGGGAATGGCCACAGGTCATGTGAGCCAATCCTGGTTTTAAGAAATTCTAGGAGAGAAAGTTGGAGAGTCTATGCCGTTCGCATTCAGTGCTGGCAGGATTGTGACCTTAATTTCTTGCCTTCATAAAATAACCTAAGATCAGGTCCTGATGTCTGTCGTGGAGACACAAACTTGTTGTTAGAACCCTCCTTCTACTGTGTGCTCGCTGCCCCGTGGCAGCCTGAACATGGGCCAGCAGGTCAGATCTGGGGGGCCCGGCCGGGGGTCTTGTGTCCCCATGAGCAACATGTCACAGCGCCGATCATGGCAGGGAGGAGCAAGGGGCCCGCTCCCTCTCTCCCAGGAGACTTCTTGGTCTATCCACGAATCCTCTTGACCTCTAGCCCGCAACCCCAGTGCTCTGCGTAGCACATGACCAGATGTGAGCCTGGGTTGTTCTGTGTCAAGCCGAACACGTGCCTTCTTTCCCATGGAATCTGAGAATCTGGAATGAGAATCTAGAACCTTCTAACTGATCATTAATGGCAGTTATTGCGTGCTGAAGAGGGTTAGAAGGGAGAGTTCAAAGGAGAATGTTTCAACCACAGAGCCATCTCAGTGTCTTGGCAGGAGAAGAGCCAGTCTGCTCCTCATGCTTTAAAGACTTTTAAACAAGCTTAATTAAATATAAAAACGACCATGAATTTAAAAAAAAGAATCCAGAATCTCAGGCGGAAGGAGCATGGGGCACCCTGGCAGCCTGGCTTTGAACCTGACCCTGCCAGCACGGCCACATTGCAGAATCCAGATCCACGGACAGAAAAGGCGCGGTCCCAGGGACCTGGAGGAGACTGTCTTGACCAATAAAGCCCCGTCTGCTGTGTGTGTTCGTCCACAGTCCCACACCAGCCAGCTCTTACTCTCTGTCTTCTCTCTCCTTGGCCCCATCTTCCTCCCTTGCCAGGTCCCATGAGCTTGCCCTCCTGCCTCAAAATATGCTTCCTCAAAAGGACGGAGTCTAGCACTCAGCCCCACCTGCTTTGCTCACGGAGAACAGGTGTGAACAGTTATTCTGGTGGATAACTTCCTCCATCTCACCCGATTGGAGCCATAAGGAATGTGAGCTGTGGAAGTTAGGTCACTTTGGGCCAACAAAGGTTCACTGAGCTAGGAGCTAATTGCCAAGGAGAGAGGATGACACAGAGGCAGATTCTGGCTGGGTGTCACCAAGCAATGGGTATAAAAATGGGAGAATTCCGTCTCATCGCCTCTGAAGCACAATCCCGTCTAAAAGCACTTCCTCCCCTTTGGCGAGGCCGGGCCCTCAAGGGAGAGCGAGGGAGAGACCAAATCTATTTTCTGTGGATGGCTTTTCTGAGGTCAAGGGCAATCTGAAAAAAAGCAGATCCACAGGGCTGGGGAGAGAATAAGGCTTGGATCCAAAGCAACAGTCAAGGACACAAAATAAGTGAGACTCTTCAATTTCTAAGATCTCAGAATCACAGAATCTGTTAGATTCCGAGGATCATAGAATCACAGCCAAGAAAAGGACCCTGGCTCATGCAATGGGATTCCCTCTTTTTATAGATGGAAGGTGGGGGGAATCTGGCAGTTTCAGGGGCACCCACTACATTCCATAAAGCTGGGGGTCCACCCCATGGAAGACACTTCCTGTGGTGATGAGGTTACGGGGACCCCCTGCCAGCTAGAGCCCAACAGCCCAGTAATAGGGGGAGGAAGTGGCGTGTCTACAACCACTGCACGAAGGGAGCAGCACTGGGTCCGCTGGTCTCCAGGCAGACTCACGTGGCCTCTCGACTTTCATCCTTGGCCACAGCAATGCTTCCTGGAGCCACCCCCAGCAGTTCCTTGGATACATCAACAAAACCTCCAGCTGAGAAAACACCACCCAAGCCGAACAAGAGGGCAAGTTCTGATGCCGGAGGGATTGAACCTGCTGGGGTTATGAAAAGATGTTCTGTGGGCATCTTTCCCAAGTCGCAAGTCTGGAGAGGTAAGCAGACATCCTGAAATGGATTCTTCTGTTGGAGAAGAGTGGGTGGCTCAGCCAGGGTCCTGCAGACTCATGGGGCACCCAAATCCCACTCCCCACCCCCACCTCGGAGAATCTGCTGCTTGGGAAACAAGTTACTTTGCAAAATGTTATCCAGATGGTCTATGGGCCAAATCAGCAGCAGCCAGCTCTTAGACCCCTGACCCTCTCGCAGAAGACAATAATCAGTTGACTTGTCTGAAAGTTTCCCCCACCTGCTATGGGGATCGTTTCTTTCTCTCTCCAACCTCGTGGCTCCTATGAGGATTTTCAGAAACAGCACATCGCTTTTGCTATGGTAGGAGGAATATGACCTGGGCTGGGGAATCAGACAATCATGTTCCTCTGACCACAGGGACAGTGGGACAGGAGACACAGGTTAACCCAGAGAGGTCTTCCCAAGGCACGTTCTTCCTGGATCGGGTGGCGAAAACGCTCTTACATCTATAATCCAGGAACCAGAAAGAAAGAATGGTAACAGGCTGTGCTCTCTCTATCATGGAAACAGCCCACCTATAATGGGACAGAATGAGGTTGGTACCCCAGGAGAAACTCAGAGTTTGGGGGAAAGGAGAGAGAGCACATGGGCACTGTAATGGGGTCCTGGTCTCACGACCTCTGGTTCCCGGAGCTGCCTGCACCCTGTAGATTTTCCTCTGATGCTGTGAGCTAGCCAGAAGCTCTAGAACACTCTCTCTGCAACCAACCCATTTCCCTGAAATCCAGAACAAACACACACACACATGTGCTTGTTATAATTATATCGTTTTCACGGAAACGATTTGGAAGCTCATATTGTATATGATACATTCAGGTACTTTCCACTCTGGGCCACATCATTGTCTCTTCCCACTAGCTGAGACCCACAACACTGATTTCGTGACACACCAAACTGTTAGGACCTGCAGTATAAAAACAACCAAGCTGGGTCAGAAGCCCTCCATGGATCTGTTTTGGCCAAAGCTAGTTCAAGTTGGGTTTGTCACTTGCAACCCAAGAAAATGCTAACCAAATTCACCCCTGGCATGACTTTTGCTCCCAACCCCACCCCTGCCCAGGCTTCCACCAGGAGCTCAGTTTGCCAACTCATTTATTCATTCGTCCATGGAAAGAATCCACCTTGGGTTCTCACCCCAACTCTAGCCCGAGTGGCGCCAGATCTCAGGTAAGGTACTCCAGCCCACGTGCCTCAGTTTTAGCAACTACAAATTAGGCTATGTCCCCTGCCTCTTAGAAGGACCATGGGGATCCAATGAGACCCTGTGTGAAACTCTCCCAGACAGGGTTCTGCGGGTGACGGATGTTCTGCACGTGGCAGTTCCCATCCTCTTCCCCCACGATCTCAAGCATCTTCGGTTTTAATTTGAATTTAGAGGAGAGGGACCACTCCTTCAAGAGGCTCGCAAATCTTCCACCAAAGTTGAGTCCTGTTGAAAATGGTGACGGTGGGGAGAGTCCTTGCTGACATTTTTTTCCCACTGTCAAGGTAAAAGCCTGTGATCCTTACGAAAGCCCTGGGAAGTGGGTGAGAAGATGGTGGAGGATTATTCGGACAGGCAGCAAGGGTCAGTAACCCAGGGGTCCCGGGGCCAAGTCCAGGGCCCCTCCCTCCCCTGTGACTGCTGCTTCCCTGCCCTGCTGTGGGCTGGACTCTGTTTCCAGGCAAAGCGCTGGGGGCAGGGATGGAACTTTGGCTACATTTGGCAAACTGTGCTCTCGGGCAGCGTTTACTCAAACTATCCTCAGTGCTGTAGCCAGGGAGAAGGGCAGTGATTCCTGGAATCCAAGGGTTTCAGGGTCAGAGTGTTCCCTGGGTGTTCTCCATCCATCACGATGGTCACCGCCCCAGCTAGGTTTCTGCAGTGTTGCTGCCAAAGGATCACAGGACACCTTTCGGGCTCATGAATGTCGGAGTTATGGTTTGGGATTATTATAACCACAGGCCTAAGTGGCCTGCTCTGAGCCACCCAGCCGGATTCAAGTGCACTGACTTCCCTGCCCCGGATCGGAGGAGCAGGTCAGTAGCTCGGCTGGGCCGCCAGCCCCAGCAGCTCGGGGAGGGAGGGCGCCCTCGTGTGCAGCTTGGGCCCCCGTCTAACTGGGGACCTCGGAGATCAAAGAGCCCTGTGTCCTATGGGATAGCCACATAATGTCCAGGGACACAGTGGGCCGGTGTCATGGGTGGTAAAAGAATTTACCAAAGATAAAGAATGAACATAGAGAAGGAGTTTATTATGGTACACTGCCATAGGCAACAGGGGGCCACACAGACTAGAGGTGCCTGTGCGAGCACCAAGGGCTGGTTATCGGGGCTTTTATAAAGTCGGGTCACAAGGTGCCAGACTGGCTTGTGCACAAGTCTCTGATTGGTTGCTGGTGAGGGAAGAAGATCAGGGTCCGTGAAGGGCGGTGGGGTTTATGACTGATGAGGTGGGCTGAAACAAGCCAGCCCGAGCTGCTGTGAGGTTAGACATTCCCTAGGGCTACTAGTTTGTTAGGCCAAACAAGCCCAGTAAAGAATGTACTTTATCTTTTGAGGAATCCTGGGCAGACATCTGACAGCCCAGGAATAGGCCTTTGTTGGACTTTGAAGGATGTCAGTTGGCCCCACACATCACATCTTCCATCTTCCCCATTTCTAAGCATACAGTGCGGTGGCATTAAGTACACTCACATTGTGGGTTCATCCACAGAACTCTCTTCATCTTGCAAAACTGAAACCGCCCTCAGTAAACAACAGCTTCCCTTCCCCTCCTCCCCAGCAGCCCCTGGTAACCAGCATTTCTACTTGTCTCTATGCGTCTGACCACCCGAGGGACCTCATGTTAAGTGGAATTGCACAGTATTCATCCTTTTGCAACTTGCTTAGTTCACTGAGTGTAGTGTTTCCAAGGTTCGTCCGTGTGGTAGCTCGTGTCAGAATTCCCTTCCGTTTTAAAAGTTGAACACTATTCAAATGTATGTATATATTGCAGTTTGTTTCTCCAAGTTCGTGTGCCTGATGTACATTGAGGCCAAACAAACTGAAACGCTGGAGCAGAGGAAGACTTATTGCAGGGCTGAGAAGGAGGACAGGGGGCTCGTGTTCAAAACCCCCAAACTCCCTGATGGTTTTCGGGGAAGAGTTTTATAGGCGCAGTTTGGTGGGAGGGCTGTGGGATTTGTGATCTTCCTCTGATTGGCTGGTGGGGCGGTAACAGGGTGATGTTCCAGGAATCTCAGTCATCAGCCTTCTGGTCCCAGCCAGTCTGGGCTCCACATGCTTGTGCTCAGCCTGAAGTCACCATCCTCCACCTGGGTGGGGGCCCAGCTCCTGTAGAACTCAGAGAGCTGTGTCAGACTGTGGTACAGGGACAGGAGGAGGAGCTGGGACCCTGCTTTATCGCCGCACGGTTGTTTCCTGACTGCTTGTCCCTTTGTTCCGCGTGCCTGCATTCCCGTTAGTGACTGTATGAATCTGCCTTTGGAACTCAGGGAAGGTCTAGGAGGCTGAAGCCTTTTTCCTACAAAAAACTGAGGACACGGAAAGGCTTTTGTACCAGGGAGGGCCCCGTAAGGTCCTGCTCTGTTTCAGTCCCCCCTTTTCTTTGATACTGCTCCATCTTGAGGAGGAACAGGTGCCGGCAAGAAAGGGAATAGAGTTCTGGCGAGAACGGTTATTCAGAAATTCAGCAGAGGATCTATTTGTGGGGGAACTCGGTTTCACGTGGACACTTGGGTTGCTTTCCACCTTTTGGCTGTTGTGAATCATGCTGCTATGAACATGGCTGTACAAATACCTCTGAGCGCCGGCTTTCAATTCTTTTGGGTATATTCCCAGAAGAGGAATTGCTGGATCGAATGTTAATTCTCTTTTCAGTTTTTTGTGGAGCCTCCATATTGTTCTCCACAGCAGCTGGACCATTTTACATTCCCACCAGCAATGCACAAGTGTTCTGATTTCTCCAAATCCTTGCCAACACTTATTTTGTCTATTTTAAAAATAATTGCTATTCTCATGGGTGTGCAGTGTTGGGGGCCAAGCCCTCCCCCTGCTCTTCCCCAGGAACTGAGACCCTAGAGACTGCCTCAGGCTGGGGAAGGATGCTATTTTGCACAAGCTGGTCCGGATGTCATTTCTTCCAATAACCAGAACACATGAGCCCAGAAACCAATGGGTGGGGTAGGAATGCCACTTCTTAAAATTATACCACATGCCCTCCAATTTTGTTTTCCCATTCCATGACTTGAGGTTCTAGAATGGTTAGCTTAGGATCCCCCACCGCCATGAAAAAAAAATAAACCTTCCACCAGCTCACCCAGTTCACCTAGTAATTATAAAATTGGGAGCTGAAAATGTCCACTGGCCTTTAAAAAAACAACACAGCTCCGTTGAGATAAATTCACATACCATACAATTAAAATGAACAAGTCAGTGGTGTTTAGTATAGTCACAGAGGTGAGCGATCATCACACTAATTCCAGAACATTGTCATCACCCACTAAAAGAAACCCCACACCCATGAGCAGCCACTCCCCATTCCTCCTTCCCCCAGCCCCCAGCAGCCACCGATCCACTTTCTGTGTCTGCACATTTGCCTCTTCTAAACATTTCATACAGATGGAGTCACACACTGATGTGGGCCAAGGATGAGATGCAGTGGACACCTGTTGCTTTTCCTTGCCCCAAATCCTCTCTCTGCCTTTTCTGGGATCAGCACCCTTTTGTTTGAGTAACTGCCTCTCCTCCACCCTGTGTGGTTCTCATGGGCGTGCTAACCAACAAACCCCTTTATACCCACCACCCTGTTATGATTTGAATGATCGTATCCTGCCCCAAATTTGCATGTTGGAATCTTGCTTCTGATGTGAGGTCATTAGCAAGTGGGGCCTTAGGTTATTAGGTCACGAGGATGGAGCCCTCAGAAATGGGATTAGTGACCTTATAGAGGAGATCCCACAGGGCTCCCTGGCCCCTTCCACCAGGCAAGGACACAGTGAGAAGTCAGCCCTCACCAGAAGCTGACCACGCTGGCCACCTGACCTCAGACTTCAAGCCTCCAGAACTGTGAGCAAATGTTGTTTATAAGCCACTCAGTCTGTGGCATTTAGTTCTAGCAGCCCAAACGGACTACGACACACTCCAAAACACAGGGGTGGTCATGTGTCCTCAGCTGGGCCAATCAGATTCCTTGGCAGGAATCAGAAGTAGACGAGAGGGACAGATGGCCGAGTCACCTGAGGGAGCAGCCTCGGGAGTCGGCCCTGAGCTCCTGACAACGGCCAGGCTGCCTGCTTCCTGTCCTTTCCCAGCCCTGCTTGTTCAGCTGTGCCTTCCAGGCTGGAGTGGCCCCAGAGGCCTTCCAAACAATCCTCAAGTTTAAATGAGCCCAAGAATCCATTTCTATCACTTGCAGTTCGAAGGACTTAATAAAATCACACCTCCGGGCAGCCCAAGGTGTGTGATCATCGACTACCTAATTCTTCCGCAACAATGATTGTGGCCAGGCCTGGGCCAGGGCAGGGTAACCGGGAACTTCTAACTTCCTGCAGTCAGGCTGATTAGAAGGATTGGCACTACCCTTCGTATTTAGATTACAGAAGTGAAAATGTTGTTTGTTTGTTTGTTGCCTTGCTTGTTTGTTAACAGTAGAAATGCTCTAAGCCTTTGACATGTGTAACCAGGATACTTTTGAAATCCCTCCCACTGTATAGTTCCCTTTATTGGTAAATTGCTCCCCCAACCCTGACCCCATTCACCAGTGACTACACCTTGGTGCTCACTCTCCCCAGGGATAAGAACAGAGGACGTCCTCAGGGTACGGGAGGGTGGAGGTGGGAGAGGAAGCAGTCTTCCAGGATTGGGAGAGAAACAGGCAGAGAAAGAAGTCAGCTGCAGCTTCTCCCCATCATGGCCAACTCTGTGGTGAAGATGGGATAAAAACTCCCTGTTGGGGCAGGAGGCAGCCAGAGCAGCATGGTTGTGGGCAGGGGCAGGAGAGGCGTCCTCAGAGAGGAGAAGACGTGTGGTTGTTTAGGTGGAGAGAGGGGCTGAGACACGCCTCCCTCCCCTGCCTGAGTCCAGCCCTCCCTCTGCTCTCTGCAGTGCCCCAGGGCCTGAGTCAGGAGATAGACTGAGGGCTGAGGGTCAGGGGGCTTCACAGAGACATGGGCATGTTCCCAGGGCAGGCTAGGTACTGGTGCTGGTGCTGGAAAGGTGGACCCATGCAGCCAAGGTAGCACCTCCGAGCCAGCAGAGAGACACCAGGGGACGTTTCACCAGGAGGAGGCAGAGGGCAGCGGGCAGCCAGCAGGAGGGTGGGGCAAAGGAGGCCAGCCTCAGGGAGAGAAGAAGCTCTGGTTAAATGGAGTCACTTGTGCTAAACCCACAACAGCAAAGCAAGACTTAGAACTTAACCTAACTGGGGCTCCAACCGCCCAAGAATGCAGCCTGGAATCAGTCAGCCTGGTGGCCAGCACTGGTGGGGTGATTCCGTTCCCCTGAGGAGGTGACCTTGCCTGAAACAAGGCTCTCTTTGCTAATTATTTCCTTTTCCTTCCCCTTTCCACGTTTACGAGCCTTTCCTTTCCTGCAGCTCAACGAGCCCCTTTCTACTTGCTGGATGGGAGGCTGCCCAATTCATGAACTGTCTGAATAAAGCCAGCTTGGCCCTTTACACTTACTCAGCTGAATTTTTGGTTTTTAACATCCTGATAGAAAATGTGGGCCTGAATTTGCCTGACACTCTCTTGCAAATGACTGACCTTGAAACCATGCCCCATAAAGTTGAAAAACACATCCTGATAAATTGGGAATTTGACATTAACACATACACATGACTATATATAAAACAGATAAACAAGGACCTATTGTACAGCACAGGGGACTGTATTCAATACCTTGTAATAACATATAACAAAAAGAATCTGAAAAAGAATATATGTATATAAACCCATCCTGAAACCGTGTCCCATAGGGTTAACAGAAACTGGTGACTAACAGAGATTCTTTAGCTGGAGTTACGGAACAGCAGGTAAGGGAACAACTTGTTAAAAACTCCTCCGCTTGGAGCCTGCCTTCACTGACCAGGCTCGCCTTAATTATTTCTTGGCTCTTTACCTACCTACCCCTTTAGATAACTCTGACGTATGGTCACTATAGGAACAGGGGGAGGATGGGCTTAAGCCGTTTTCCAGGAACGCGGAGGTGGCTCCTGTCCAGTTCAAGCCGCTAAGGTTGGTTGCGACCACCGACCCGAACGCTGGGCCTGCGCAGGCGTCCAGTGAATGACCGTTTGACATCAGATGGCCGAAAACTGCACCCTCGGAGCCTCCGCCTTTGAACGCGCAGCCCGTCAAGAAGCACGTGACTCGGTGCGCCTGCGCAGATCCCTGATGCCCTCACCTTTCCCCACGCCTAAGACCACCCTGCTTCTGTAGCCCATAAATATCTCAAGCCCCTCGCCTTCAGGGAGGCAGAGCTGAGATTCGTTCCATCTCCTCCTCACTTGACTGCCTTGTGAATAAACTCTTTGCTGCAAATCTCGACACGGGGCAAACGAATTTGGTTTGGTAACTTTACCTGAAAGACTGTGTTTTACCTGCCGAGAGATTGAGGTGCCTTAAAGCAAGGTATTTTTTGTTTGTTTGTTTTTTTCTTTTCAGCAGGTGGGGGCCCTGGGGGAGGAAGGTTGGATGTGTTTTAGGAAATGAAGCATCTCCACCTTCGAGCTCACCTGGGTTGCAGGGCTTCGGCTTTTCTGTCTGACCACTCATGCTGGTTTCCCGCAGGTGACAGATGACTTGCTCGTGCAGCATCTCTTGGGGCTATTTGTAAGAGCTGCTGCAGTAAGCACCCCCCAGCCCAACGGCTGGCCACTTCCTGAGCTACCAGCACTGAGGAGAGGCCACAACATCTGGTGTATTGTCAGAAAAAAACAGCAGGGGCCCCAGAGGGCTCAGCTGCCCCAGCTAGCCACCTCAACCCCTAGGAAAGCCTCTGTTCAGAGCATCCCAGGGTGCGGGAGGCTAGGGCACCAGAGCTGTAAAGTCCCCTGCGAGTCCCAGCTCAGGGCCCCCCAGCCTCCGAACTGCCCACTGGGCCCAGAGAACAGCAACCAGCTCCCACCCTGCAGACCAAGCCTGGCTGGGTGGGCACGCGCCTCCCACCAAGCAACAGCCCCCAGCGTGGCCTCAGGGAGGTCTGGGGAGAGGGCCTGGGCCCTCTGGGCATGTAAACCACACAGCCCCTAATCCCAGCTTGCACACACACGGAGGCACACATCTCAGCCCGGGACTCCATCAGAGGCTCATGCCCACAGCCATGGGAGGCTAGGACTGGGGCTGCCATTTCGCAGCTGTGTGACCATGAGCCAGCCACTCACCCTTTCAAGAGCTCAGTTTCCTCATCTGTAAAATGGGAGAGTCAGGACCACAATTCTGTGTCTCAACTCACTGGGGCCAGATTGGTTTTCAGATTTTCCAGTTTTGTGGCTTTTTAGAAAGGTGCAGACATTATATACCACTCAGCACCGCCAGAAGCCCTCTTGTGGTATAAACCCTAAAGTTGGGGTGGGGGCTTGTTGTTGTCTGTAATGCAGTTGTCGGACTGGAGCTTTGATTGCCAAGGCATGCAGTTCAAAGATGGTGATCTCCAACGAGCACCCCCTCAGCCACAGGGCCAAAGAGCCAGGCCCCTCCCCAACTGAGTCTCCTTGGTTTTAGAGATCTTGGTTGACTTCAATCACGGACCATTTGGGTCACTTGTTTTCTCTCTTCCTGCACTTTAAATTCTCGCTGTCAGGTTTTAAATTCACCAGTAAAGTGTGAGCCCTCGAAACCCTAGGCCCCTACCCTCAACCCCCATAAAAGCAGAACCCCAGGCCCTCTTGCTGGTTTCCTCTGTCTCTTTCCCTCCCCTCGCCCCGCCCCCATGTGTGGCCCAGATGTGCCACATCACTTCCAGGTCCTGTAAGTAATAAACCTTTATTTAATTAATTAACTAATTTAGAATTGTTATTTTCTTTTATATAATTTCCAAGTTCTGTAACTAATAAACCTTTTTCTTTTTTTACTTTGAAAAAGGTACATTTATTGAAGAAAGATACACTTTTTTGGCATAAAAAATGTTAAAGCTGCAATTATAGACTCAAATATTTGGCAGCAGATTCATCTTTTAATTAAAAAAATTTTATTAAAGTATAGTCAATTTACAATGTTTCAGGTGTACAGTAAAGTGATTAAGTTATATATATTATATATATAAAAATAATTTTTCAGACTCTTTTCCATTATAGGTTATTATAGGATATTGAATATAGTTCCCTGTACTGTACAGTAGGTCCTTGTTTTTTATATATAATTGTGTGTATCTGTTAAACCTAATTCCCAATGTATCCCTCCCCCCAAACCTTTATTTATTTTTAAGTTTTCTGATGGTTATTGCTGATGATTATTAATCCCAATGAGAACCACAGGGGCTGGTCCAACCACAACACTGGCTGTCGATAGGCTGAGACCTACCCTAAACACCGTCCTTGGTCAAACACTATTCATGTTTCTGCAGAGAAGCTATGAATATGCAAATGAAGGGGAATACATCAAAACTATACACTTGCACCACTTCGGGTCAGGTTCTACCAGCGAGTGAATTATGAAAAAACGTTTCTGTTTTCAGAGACTTTCGCATTTTGCAGTTACAGAAAAGAGCTATTTGACTTTAACGTCACCCACCTTGCAGGGCGGGATGCCAGTGCTCGTGGCAGGACCGGTGATGAATTTGTTGGATGCCCATTCCACGCCAGGCGTTGCCTCCCTCACTCCTGGGCTCTTCATGATAGTTTCTTCACCACAAGGGCTAGTTTAATACTCATTTCACAGATAGGGGGTGGAGGCCAAGGGCAGTCACGGTGATACCACTCAACTTCAGAGTCCTTGCATGATGTAACCACACTGGTTCTGCCCGTTGACTGAAATAAATGCGCAGCCTAAAACTTGAGAGTTGTTTTATTTGGCGGGAAGACTTGAGCCGGGATGACAGCCTCCCAGATCTCTCTGAGGGGCTGCTCCGAAGAGGTAGGGGAGGAGCTAGGATATATAGGAGCTTTACAACAAAGACCAGGTGGTTGGAACAATAAAAGATTTCTTGTCATCTAAAGAAAACCAGGCATCTCAAGTTAAAGAATTTAGTGCTCTTTTATGTATGGGAGGGAGCAAACATTTGGGCTCATTGAATTCATTCCTTTGACAAGCATCTAGCCATCTAGGGCCAGTATCCTGTCCTTTCTTATTCCGAGTCCCCTCAGAGTGCACCTCTGTGAGTGGCTGCAGAGGCCGGGCTGCAGGCTTGTCTTCACTGGGGGGTGGCGGCAGCCGCTGATGCCTTGATGGTTTCAGCATTCTTTGTTTACTGATACGGTTTGCAGTATTTCTCGTTCATATGCCCTTTGCACAGCTGGGACAGGAAGAGGTGACCCAGGCCTGGCTCGGAGTCAGCCGTCCGCTTCACTGCACATCTGTAAGCAAGAGACCAAAAAAGGAAAGTGAAAGTACAGCCATTTCCCAATAAGCCCTGCGGGCTTCCTGGAAGCACTGCCTTGGCCCTTGGCACTTCTCTGCCTGCCTCATTTAACCTGGACCCAGCTTTGCAACCAGGGCCTTTCCTGGGTGAGCAGAACCAGCTGGAGACTCTGCACTTCGTGTTGGGCCTCCTGCAGCCCAGACGCTCACGAGCCCCCGCTGGACCAAAAGCCCCCGGAGAGGTGAGCACAGAGGGCCCTCTGGACCTGAGGCCGCAGTGAGAGCTCCACTGAGGAGGTGGGACAGGAGACCCGGGAGGGTGGGCTGCTTAGGGGCCTCTGCTTCTGAAGGACAATGTGCCCACGGGGTTGGCCACTGGTACTTGGTTTGGGAAAAAGAGCCGTTGTTTCAGGACCCACCGCCAGGGGTTCAAATCCCCAATTACTAACGTCAGCTTGGGTCTGAAGCTCAGCTTCTTGATAAATCAGGATAGGAATCTCCTCCTCAGGGGTCGTTTGAAGTTTAAATAAAAATCTGATTAAGAGTACAATTTGACCAACCAAGTTGCAGCTTCCCCTCCCTTGGCTGGGGACTCCAGGGCCCTAGACAGGGAGGGCCTGGCCCCCAGAAGACAGGAGATGTCATCAGGCAAGGGGTTTCCCCAGCTGTTCTCTACAGGAGTGGTTTAGGGGTGCCGTCCCTGTAGAAAAAGATGCTGGATGAGTTGTCTCAAAACTGCAACCTGCAGTGTTTCCTGGGTCGTCGGCTTATTTGCGGTGGTCTGGGGGTGGGAGTCAGGCGGAGCTGGCGATAAAGATTAAGGGCATTATGTCAAAGCCAGTTTCAGAGAAACCGGTTTTCCTCACCTCAGTGGTGTATTTGAGGCCGTTGGTCTGCAGGGGAAGTGGCTTTGGAGCACATGGTGGAGCTGAAGGCGCCCCCAACAGGCAAAGAAAGAGTCCTGAGTACAAGCTCTCCTGAAAACAACGTCTCTCATGCTCCCCGTCAATCCCACCGCGTATACTGCAGTCCTCTCACATCCACCGGGAGACGGTCAGCGGCGGGGGGGTGGGGGGACGGGACCTGATGCGACCGAAGGGCTGCTTTCTGTCCCTTTAGCCCTTCAACCAACAGGACTAACATAAAAAATGGGGGAGTTTTCAGAGGGCGCTGGTAGAGAGTGGGGCTCTCCCAGGGTTTCTGAGCCTCAGCTCCACTGACATTTGGACTGGACCATTCTTTGCTGTGGGGGCCACGTTGTGCACTGCAGGGCATCTAAGAGCATCACCCGTCTCTACCCATTCGACGCCAGTAGCAGCGCCCTCTCCCACCTCCAAATGTCTTCAGGCTTCACCAATATCCCCTGGGGAGAAAACTGGCCTCTGATGGCGATCTACTGCTCTAGACCTGGCTGGAATCACATTGAGTTCCCCCGCTTACCAAGTGCATGACATTTTCTTCCCTGAGCCTCAGTTTCCCCATCTGTAGAATGGGGATAATATCAACATCTATTTCACAGGGTCACTGAGATTTAAGAGGTTTAAAGGAGGTTGTAAAATGACTATAACTCAATCAAAAAATGTCTTAAAAAAAGGTTTAAAGGAGGTAGATGAATATCTGGCACAAGGAAGCAAAAAAAAGTGCTTTACTTGCACTCATTTGTGTGTGCACTTAGTTCTATGCGATTTTTTGACATGTGTAGATTTGTGCAGTTGCCACTACAATTAAGATACAAAACAGTTCCACCATAAGGATCCCCTGTGCTACCCTTTCAGAGTCGCAGCCACCTCCCTTGCCTGCTGTGATGTTGTTCATCCTTTTAGTTTCATTTTTTTCTGAGTCACTGTGTTTCTTGAACAAGATTCCTATACCTACTGCCTACTCAGCATCGCTTGGAAATCTGTCGAGTATCTCAAATGTAACCCACCCCAAACTGAACTCTGTTCCCCACCCAGAAAACCTTCAACCCTTCCCACCCCAGTAAACGGAATCTTTGCTGTCACCGTGCCTAGGGTCCCAAACCCCACTCAGCCCGACGTCATCCTTGACTGTGCTCTCTCTCTCCCCCCACGCCCACTGATAAATCCTGCAGATTCCTGCAAATCCAATCATTCTCATCACTTCTACCAACCTGGTCCAAGCAGCTGTCACCTCTTGCTCAGAGGACCTCAAAACCTTCCTAATTGGCTTCCCCGCTTCCTCTCTTGCAAACCTACAGTCTGTTCTCCAGCCCAAGTAATCATTTTAAAACATAAGTCAGTTCAGGGCCAATGACAGCCCATATGGTGCCTTAGGGCTTCTTAGAAAAGCCCACCCACCCCTCAGGTGGCTGTAGCTCTACAAATGGATGGCAATTTTGTACAGTCAACCAACTCAAGTGTCCCTTTTTCCAGATAGACGTAGCACCTCTCCCCACCCTAGTCCCAGGTCTCTCCACTTGGCGGATAGATTCTGAGTGGGTTTCAGACCTTACCTGTACTTTTTGCAGTTCTTATAACATTAAGATGTCCTTAGGAATGTAATTTGTACAGAGGGGCCTTATAAATTGTTGCCTTGTCCTGTGAAGATGATCTTCCAATCATTGTAATCAATTTGTCCATGATGGTCCATGATCGGAAGCAACCCAAATATACCAATCCAATAGAAGAATGGATTAACAGGTCGTGGTGTCTTTATATAATAAAACACTACATAGCAATCATTTTTAAAACTACTGAGTGTTTTTAAAACCACAAGAACATGAGTGAATTTCACAGATATTGTATTGAGTGAAAGAAGGCAAATGACTCCATTTACATGAAGTTCAAGACAAACTAATCAAGGGCTATAGAAATCAGAAGAGCCGTAACCTCTGTGGTGGGGTACATATTGACTGGGAGGGGGTTAAGGAAATCTTTGTTCTCTTTTTTGATCTGGGTGGTGATTGCTCAGGTGTGTAATGTCAAATTTTATTGAGCTCAGGACTTCGTTCTCTGGACTTATTTAATCTACACTTCAATATAAAATGTAAAAACAACAGTTTGCAGGTATTTAGTACATTATCTGTTTCATGATTATCTTGATTCCTCATCGTCTGGAACCCCTCCCCCACTGGAATTTCACGCGGTTCCGCGGCACCTGCGGTAAACTTGCTTCCCATGTTTCCAACCAGAAAATCCTTTGGCTCCTGGTGACACCGCTGATTCTCCCACGGACAAAACGATCATGGATTTGGTGCTGCAGAGTCTGCCGGACAGCCAGGCAGGGTAAGAACGCAAAGTTGGTGTTGGTTCGCGAAGGTAACCTAGAGAGCTTTTTCCCTGGGGAAAGGGCCACTTCCGCAGAAATACTCTAGGATCCTCACGACATGCGACAAACGTTCCAGGGGTATTAGCTGGAAAGTGCGCCCTGTCTTCCCACTGGTCACCATCACACGTAAGAGGATATGAGGGACAGCATGGCTCAGTGACAGAGCGTGTGCCCAGCACGCACATGTTCTTGGGTTCAATCCCCAGTACCTCCATTAAAGGTAAATAAACAAATAAAAACCTAATTATCTCCCCCCACCAAATAAATAAATAAATAGATGAGGATATGTTCTCCTAGGGGAAAAAAAATATTCCATGGGCTACACTAAGTATTTTGGAGCGTAAGTCAAGTTCTAGTCAAGTACATGACCTTGGGCGACAGGACTCCAAGGGCAGAAATTTCCCGCTCAGGGCCTCCGCTCTGTGAAGTTCACATATCATCAAAAAAGCCCTTTGCTGTGACCGCATGCATGAATTTAAGCCAACTTCTCCGTTCATCAGCGGATGCAGCATCACCAGCCTTAGGCTCAGTGCAGGCAATCGGTACATATTTCCTGGGTGAATTAGGCAAACTACATGTATCGGGCCTCCCAAAACCCGACTGTGGTTTTCATTGCGTAGGGAGGCATCGCTGCCTAACGCAGGATGCATTTGGGTTAATTGAAAAACACAGGAAGCCAAGCTTTCATTAACCGACGCCATGTTAATGACAAAACCTAGTTAATGTACAGCGGTGTTGTCAGTCTTTGCAGCTACACATCCCTCTGAGGTTTCTCTTGGTCCCTAGGAATCTGAGGAAGCACAGAGATGGGGGGGGGGGCGGTCCTGAACTGTGGCGATTCATTAATTCATTAACGCTAACGTGTTTCTTTGGTAGTATATTTGGTTTCTAACGTTTTCCATTGAAGACTTTGCATATGTGTATGCCCGTGCATGTGTGTTTATGTGCTGTGTGTGTAGAAAGAGTTATTAAAAGGCATGTGTATTTTGACCTCATATCAGAGGTCAGATGAGAGAAAGAGCAGAAAATACTGAGGGTCTGGAGCTCTGAGTCCCTCTTCAAAGCTCCACGTCTACCGCACACCTTCCCCTGGGTGAGGGCCTTGCCCTCTCTGGGCTTCTGTTTCCTCCACTGAGAAGTAAAGGAGGAAGCTCAGGTCTTCCCCAGGGCCCCTCCAGCTCTGATTGCCTCCTTCAGGCCAGGGACTCTGTGTTATCACCAGGCCTCCTCACTCGCCCTGAAGGACACGCACCAAGGGCCCTTGGCCTGAGAAAAGTGCCTGAAGAAGCAGGCTCTGTTCTCCCCCTGATACTGGTCTCCCAGGGAGGCCACGCTCGGCTGGGCTGGCAAAGGTCCCTCACTATTGCCCTCTTTGAGAAGCGGGGCACGAGGGCCCAGGGTCCCCTTGTCCCTGACTTCTTCCATGAAGAACCAGGTCCATCTGCTCCAGAGATCGGGTACGGCTGGCCAAGTGTCAAAGAGAACGTTCAGAACTCTCGTGCTCATTATCTCAGCCCTCAGCATGCTGTGCAAAGGCACAGCCCAGCAGCTGAGTTCAACGTCTTTGAAGTGGAGGATGCATTACACAGTGGGGCGCCTCCTCCAACTGTGCAGGTACAACTCCAACCCCCCACCACCACCTGGGCTTCTCTTTCCTCCTGATTTTCCCAGATCTCTCCTCCCAGCGATGAGTCCCAGCTTCCTTATCTTGACTAGGATCTTAGCACTTTCTCACTGGCCCTCCTTGGTGACAGTTCCATAGCCACTTTGAACAAGGTTGGAAAAGTCCATCAGGAATGAAATTCGGTGCAGTCACCATAGAAAACAGTTTGGAGGTTCCTTAAAAAACTAAAAATAGACTTACTCTAGAATCCAGCAATCCTACTACTGGTCATATATCTGGAGAAAACTCCAATTTGAAAAGAGACATGCACCCTGGTGTTCATGGCAGCACTATTTACAGTAGCCAAGACATGGGAGTGACCTAAATGGCATCAACAGATTAATGGATAAAAAAGATGTGGTGAAAAAGTATATGTATGTGTATATATATGTATGTGTGTGTGTATGTATGTATGTACATATCTACACATAGTGGAATACAACTCAGTCATAAAAAAGAATGAACTAATGCCATTTGCAGCAACATGGATGGACCTAGAGATTATCATACTAAGCGAAGTAAGTCAGAGAGAGAAAGACAAATACCATATGACATCACTTATATGTGGAATCTAAAAAAATGACACAAATGAACTTATTGACAAAATACAAAGAGACTCACAGACATAGAAAACAAACTTATGGTTACCAAGGGGGAAAGGGCAGGGGGAAGGAATAAATTAGGAGTTTGGGATTAGCAGATACAAACTACTATATACAGAATAGATAAACAACAAGGCCCTACTGTACAGCTCAGGGAGCTGTATTCAATAGCTTATAATAACCTATAATGAAAAAGAATATATATATAACTGAATCACTATGCTGTCCACCAGAAACCAACACAACATTACAAATCAACTATACATCAATAAAAATTTTTTTTAAAAGAAGGGAAAAAAAGAAAAAGTCCCTCCACACAAACCCACCTCCTCCATCTCTGGCCAAGGTGTTTCTCCCATTTGTCCCTCCAGAAGCCTCTCTTATGTGTTTCTTTTCTTCATGAAGCCAGCAGCTCCCAGCAATGCTCTGGAGCTTTTCATAGTAAGGCCAGAGGTAACGGAGGCGTCAGGGAGATGCTGGGAGACTCTAAATTCTGTGGCGGCAGCAACATCGAGAAACCACGTGGGTCTGACTAGGCATCTGGCTTTCGCATCTGGGAGACTGAAGCACCATCTTTATTTCACACATCCACAGGAGTAGGGCTGACATTCCTCCATGTGAAGATGGGGAACAAGATCTGTCAGCTGAAGACAGAATGTTTCTGGAAGGGTTTCCCATCTTGAAAGAGGAGCTAGAGGTGGACATCGGCAAGCTCCGTGCCCTGGCAGACAACGCTGACACCACCCACAGAACATCTGCCAAGATCAGAATTGTGGCCAACTCCATCACCGTGGTCTCAGAAGCCGTGAGCATCCTAGGCTTGGCCCTCGCTCCAGCAACAGCAGGAGGAAGCCTGCTGCTCTCTGCAGCTGGGAAAGCTTTGGGGACAGCAGGGGAGGTCACCAACATCTTGAATGATGCTTTGGAGAGCTTCCGCAACCAAGAAGCCCAAGGGAAGGTCAGTGGCCTGATGCCCACCTGTGGCCAAGATGTCAGGAAAGCTGGGACAGACTACGTCACAGATGCCAGAAAAGTGGTCCAGATTTGTGCAGGCGCCATTAAGGATATCCAGAAGGACATCCGTGCCTTTCAGACAGCCAGAGCCCACCCGCGCCTGGCCGCTGCCGCCAAGCATCTCCTGATCACTGGCCAGGTCTCAGCCCAAAAGAGCAGGCAGGTGCAAAGGGCCTTTGAAGGTACCATGCTGGTGATGAAAACAAACGCTCGCTTGCTGGGTAGTGTGAAGGCTGGCTTCTCCCTTGGCATGGACTTGGCCTCCCTCCTGAACGACTGGCAGAGGCTGAAGGAGGGAGCAAAAACAGAGCTTGCAGAAGAGCTCAGGGCCCAGGCTTGGGAGCTGGAAAGGAGGCTGACAGAACTCACCCAGTGCTACGAGAACCTGCAGCAGAAGGTGAGGCTGTGGCTCCCCAGGGCTGGTGCTGGAGGGAAGGGGAAGCCTTGCCTGGGGCTTATGGGCGCCAGGGTTGACGGGAAGGGTGCTGAGCATGGAATTTTCACAGATGTTCCCGCGGACATGGGGCATACAGTGGCCCTGAAAGTCCAAACGGTATCAATTACATCATGAAGATAACAGTGCCAGTCCTGGACAGATCTGGTCATGCCTTCTGTTTCTCCCTCCATGTTCCTTGAGGTCCGTGTGCCCGGAAGAGGGTCTTCTCAGTCGTACAGAAGAGGCCACTGAGCCACAGGGGATGTCATGGAATGAAATGTGTTCCCCTAATATTTATACGTGGCAGCTCTAGGCCCCAAGGTGACTTTTTGGAGATGGGGCCTTTGGGAGGTGACTGAGGTTGAATGAGGTGGTAGCAGCAGGGCCATAATCCTATGGGACTAGTGCCCTTATAAGAGGAGGAGGAATTGTGTCCATGTTGGTTCATCGATTGTACCAAATATGCCACACTGATGAGGGATGTTGAGGGTAGGGGAGTATATATGTGTGGGTGAGGAGGGCTATGTGCCAGCTCTCTGTATTTTCTGCTCAGTTCTCTGAACCTGAAACTCCTCTAAAAAGTGAAGTCTATTAACTAAAAAAAAAAAAAAAAGAAGAGGAGGAAACACAGAGGGCTCTCTCCTCCTCTGGCTGCACAGCAGAAAGGCCATGTTAGGACAAAGCAAGAAGGCGGCCGCCTACAAGCCAGGAAAAGTCCTCACCAGGAACTGAATTGGCTGGCGCCTCGATCTGGGGCTTGCAGCATCCAGAACGAAGAGAAAGTACATTTCTGTTGTTTAAGCCCCCAGCCTGCAGTGTTCTGTTATGACAGGGAGTGTCTGTACCTTGCCAGGTGCCGGCAGGGAGAGTCAGGATGACAGCTGGGGAGCCTGACTTCCGAGTCTGGGCCTGGGTCTCCACGCTGGGCACCCGGAAGACTTCTGGAGCTTTCCTCTGATTGGTGTTTGTGTTTATTTCCAGAAACTCTTGCAAGAAAAAACGCCTATGAGCTCATCTTCAGAGGGAACCATGGGAACTGTGCCTCTGCCCCAAGCCAGGCTTGAGGAAGCAGGATGCCCGGTGACAGGAGAGGACATGAAGGCAGTTGAGCCCAAGGGCCTCTGAGTGGAATAAAAGGGGATCAGGGTGGGGGTGGGCAACGTTGGCAGAGGAGATGTCTGGAGGCTTACCAGCTGGGAGGTCCATGAGGGGTCTGAGGGCACTACCAGTTAGTGAGTGTCACACAGTCGCCAGTGGAGGTCAGTCTCTCCCCGCCCTCCTTCCTTCACACGTGTAACTCATTCCCTTGACTTCCGCCCCCCCACTCATTCACTTGCATGTAGTCAGTCGGCTAAACACACGTGGTTCGACGCTGAGCTCTGCATTAAGCACTGACCTAAGACGGGAGGGTTGCTGGGGTGAAGGGCACATTGTGTTCTCTCTTATATCAACTCACCTTGTGTTTCCTCTGGGTGCTCCTCCTCCCCGACCTGGGCAGTAACCACTGGAGAAGATCTTGGGTTTGCACATAAAAGGATGTCACAGGAAGGGGCCCCTCTGTCCACCCCACAACACAAGTTCTTGGAGCCTCTCAGGACCCTGGAGGCTGTAGGACCGCTCCTGAACGCCCAGTTTACCCCTCTTACACATTTTTTGTTTGTTTGTTTGTTTTTATGTTTCAGCTGCTATTTTAAAAGGAGGGCGTGGACATTAAATACAACTTCTTAAAATTCAGGAAAGTGAAAAATAGGTGGAAAAATAATGCCCCAGTCCAGGGTGACAACTGCTGGTATTTTGATGTAGAGATTTTCTTCCTGTGCTTGTCTTGCTTTGGGCATCACTGCTCGCTGGGGACCCTCCCTCAAGGAGGCACTGTAAAACATAAATTTCTTTTCTGTAACCCACTGGGTTTTCTTTCTCTTTCATTCTCAATCCCTTCATTTGACTACAGATCTATAACTTTCATTTTGCTGTGTTTACTTAGCAATGTTTTCTACCATTCCATGTTCCACTTCATTTTTTACAGATATTTTTTACGTTGCAGAATATTCTCTTGAGCCGACATACATGCTTTTAATTAGACATATATTAGTCATCACTTCTTTAAGTGGCCCAAACCTATTCAAACTGGCTTATGCAAAAGAGGAATTTATTTGCTTCCATACTTAAAGAGCTTGTGGGGGGTTATATAAAAATGAATATATATGTATATGTATGACTGAAGCATTATGCTGTACACCAGAAATTGATATAACATTGTAAACTGACTATACGTCAATTTAAAAAAATACATATGTATGTATGTGTGTGTGTGTGTGTGTATATATATATACACATACACATGCAAAAAAAAAAGCTTAGGGAAACAGTGGGCGTCAGGTGTGTCTAGATCCTGAGGATAAAAATGATGTCATCAGGCGTCTGTCTTTGCGTTTCTCAGACACGTTTCCACCAGGTTCAGGCACTTTGGCCTCAGCATCCCCAGGTGCGCCCACTCCCAGCTGGGGGCGCCCAAGCGGAAAGGGGCGGGGCAAGAGTCCAGGGGCCCACTCTGATTGGTCAGGACTGGGTCCTGTGCCTTTGCCTGCGCTGGGTGCTAGGATGGGCTACCGGAACTGCCTTCGGATCTAAGGGTTTTAAATCCTTGCGATCCCACATCGCAGCCATGTGCTTCCTGTTTTGGTTGCTCTCATTCCCTTGTTATGAGCGAAACCGTAAGTAAACAGCTTTCGCCCCTTTTAATATTTTCTCTTAGTGGGTGTGCGCATCCTCGAAGTTCCGAATAAACACGATCAGTAATAATACCTGCATGAAATACGCAGTCGCTAAACTTGGGAGGGGAGTCTGCTTGTTCTGTGAGAAGTTTGGAAGAAAAAAAAAGAAAAGAATGAATCAGAGGAGATTGGAGACTCACCTCTGACACTGATTTGCTTGGTCTCCTTTCTGAGTTTTGGTTTCTCCAAGCCACGAAGTAAGTGTAGCCTGAATAAAATCCAGGACCGCATCTGGGCGCAGATTTGCAGCGCCTGGCTCACCGCAGTCCTGGAGAAAATACCCTTGAGGGAAACTCGAATCTTTACTATTGCTCTGAGCCTGCATCAGAGGGGGCGGGAGAACCTTAGGTTCCCTCGGCTTCTGCTTCTCTCATTCTTAGACTCTTCTAGGAGGGGCAGAAGCTCGGAAGAGACTTTCCTCTTCCCCTGTGTCTCCGGCCCTTACTTCCTGACTCACCGCCCAAGCAGCCCTTCTCTCTCCCTCCCTGAAATGCCTTCAGCCCCCAGCTGCTTCCCTCTCCGGGTCATGTTCTGCTGGTGAACAAATGGCTTTTCCTTGTTTTCTCTCCCCACTAGTTAAGTCTTTGTCCTCCTCCAAGAGAAGGCATCAACTCCCCGTGGTACTCAGGGCAACCCCGCCCCCACCACTGTCCCCCTTGCCCTTCTGGGTTGAGTGGGGTTCTGCAGGGGTGCCCCTGAGGCGTTCCAGGCCCCTCCACCACGGTCGGTCGGGCATCCTGGGAAACCTATCAGTTCTGAGGTGTGATCTGTGTTTCTTAAGCGGAGGAAGACACACACATTCACATGCCCGGGTGAGAGGGGAGCCTTCTGCCAGCAGATGCCCCTCAGTGCCACAACTGACACAGTGCAAAGCTTTTCCAACGTGTTGGGCCTTCCAGAGTGGCCAGAGAATTTGTCCCGCCCATGCTCAGATCTGTGACTGCAGCAGACAGGGTTCAGCAGTCCAGCTCTTGACCCGTCCGCCCACGCCGCAGGAAAATCGGGGATCTCAGTCACTCCGCTGAACCCCAGCATCGCTGGGGAGGGGGAAGGGGGCCCGATGAGGTTTGGGAACCTCTCCGATCCAGCTCCAGATCCCTCAGCGCCTGACAAGCTGGGGGTGGCCTCCAAGGGCCTCTGTGTGTCATTTCAGCCCGTCCAGGTCCACCCTTACCAACCATACGCTTCAGTTGGCTCTTGAATTTGTGATGAAACATGCAAGCTATTATCAGCTAGAAATCACACAATCTCAGGTCTAAAATCTAACTTTCAACCGAAAGAAGACAGAAAGGCCATTGTGTTCTAGGCAATGTGTAATGTTACCTTCAAAGAAATAGCAGTCTGGGGGGAAGTATATTCCAAAGCAATCTGAATCCTTTCTTCGTCTCTCAAGAAGATGAAAAGGTGTGTGTTGGGGGGAACCGGGATGAAGGGAGAGATTTTTTTTTTTAATTGAAGTATAGCTGATTTACAATGTTGTGTTCGTTTCAAAAGATATTCTTAATGCATACTTATAATTGACTTAGACAAAATTGCAGTGGAAAACTAGACTTCCTCTCTCTGATGGGCAAGTTCAAGACCATGCAGACTAGTCCTGTTCAGTATGGGAGCCACTAGCCATGTGGCTATTGAGCACTTGAAACGTGGCAAGTCCAAATTGAGATATGCTGTACGTGTAAAATGCACACTGATTTCAAAGACTTAGTGTGAACAAATACATAAACTATCGGATTAATAATTTTAATTGATCACATGTTGAAATGATAACATTTTAGATATTGCATGAAATAAAATATATTATCTTATTTAAAATAATAAAATAATAAATAATTCAAAATCCATTTCACTTTTTTTTTAATGTGATGAGAGAGAATTTCTAATTACATATGTGGCTTGCACTGTGGCTCTATTGGACAGCATTGATGTAGACAATAAAATAAGAAAGATGAAGATAATTTGAATGATGAGCTGGGTTTGTGGGGGCCTAATATTAGCGACTCTTTTCTCCCACCCGAGTTCAGAACCAGGAAAGGAGTAGATGAGGGGTCAGGCAGGTGGAGATGACATCAGCTTGATTAAAGTTGTTGGAGGAAGTGGCTTTGGGTTGGCTGGTCAAGTTGGCTTGCTATTACTCCCTTCCTAAATTAGATGGTCATACCCGCCTCTCCCCCCCACCTCCGCCACGTGCAGTACTCAGTAACCTCCCACCACCCTGTGCTAGAAGCACAGCATCCTGGGTGCTCTCAGAGGGTCAGCAGGTCCCCAGTCAGGGCTCCTTCTGGCCAACCTGCCTACCATGTCGCTCACTCATTCTTCCATGGAGTTGGTAAGCAAGAGGATGCCGAGAGGCTTGGCATGTACTTGGGTGGAATCCCTCCATAGGAAACAGGGAATTAGTGATTCTTCCATTACTTCCTAACCTTCTTTTAATTAAGCATTGGACTTAACCGTAAGCTCATGGTCAGCAGGTGGCAATCAACCGTCTGGCAGAACAAACCTGCTGTCTTCAGTGGGCTGCTCCCTGGGTAGCAATCACTCCTGCTGTCTGCATCACCCTGGGTCTACCGCTGGGCAGCAGAAAGTTTGCTGCTGAGAAGATTTGAAATTTGTCAGATCAAAACATGAATTAACCCCAAAGTCTTGCTCGAACCAGAGATGAAAGTACACTCTCTGCTCCCGTCCCCCGTCCCCAAAGCTACCAAGCCATGTTCAATATAGCTCTTCAGAGATTTTGCAAAGAGATCAAGATTTAGCACAAAAATATTCCAAGAGTAAATGACCAACAGTAAGAAACTCCATATTGCGTATGCACCTGCTTCCATTACAAATTGCCCAGGGAGAAACACTGAAATTTGATCTCCTTGCAAATTAAAGTTTAAAGGAATTAGTCTAAAATCAAACTGCTTGTCTGAAGTATCTGAGTTTCTTTTAATGAACACATAGAAGGTAAACAGGTTTTGAACACAGAGCTGAAAAGGTACAACCTTCGTCAGTTTCTAGGTGAATTCTAAAAAGTCAGTCTCAGCTCTCCTGGATCAAAAGAGCTTTTCCTGAGAACTAATAGCATGCCAGAATTCATCCTGGGACATGAAGATTACAAAACGCACATCCATCGGAGACTCTCTGAAGACTTCCATCCTTGGTTTCTGTAGCTCTGTTGTCCTGCTGAGGGTTGTTATGAAGAGTCTGAAGCCAGTGAGCCTGGCGGCCCAGGTCTGGTAAATTTGCTAGGTGTGGCCTGGTGGTACCATTCTGTAACCATTTCCTCCTGGGACATGATGTGCTCTTTTATTTCTAGAAAGATTTTTTTGCACCTTATTTAAAAATATTTGTTCTGTTCACATTTCTCAGTTTTCTTCTTTGGAGATTCCAATTAGCATAGCATTGGAGTTTTGCCTTTATTTCATACATTTTTTGCTGATCCTTTTTAGCATTTCATTTTTACTTCATTTTGCTCATTTTCCTCATCTCTGTCTTTGGTGTTGCTTACTTGTTTTTTTTTTTTTTAAGTTGTATCTCTTTTCCCGTGTATGAATTCCAAGAAGCATTTACTTTTGTGATGGATTTTACTTTTCTCTCTTTCCTCAGCTTCCACCAGTTTCCAGTTAATTTTCTAGTTTGTTTTTCTGTACCTTCCCTTCTCAGATCTCCATTTTACCATCCTGTGTTGTAGGGGAAATTGCTTCACTAACTTTAAAAAAATTAATTGCAAGATACCTGTTCACAATTTTTATCAGCTTTTTGGCTTCACTTTTCTGGTGAGTGTTCTTTATCTGCCATTTGTATTTGTTGTTGTTATTACTAGCTTCCTTTTTTGACTTGTAATATATATTAAAAAAAATTTTTTTTTAAATGGAGGTACTGGGGATTGAACCCAGGACCTCATACATGCCAAGCATATGCTCTACCACTGAGCTATACCCTCCCCCCTATTTTTTTTATTGTGGTAAAATCTATATAACATTAAGTTGACTTGTTAGCCATCAGTGGCATTAAGCACACTCACATTGTTAGGCAACCCTCACCACCATCCATCTTCAGAACTTTTTCATCTTCTCCAACTGAAACTCTGTCCTCATTAAACACTAACTCCCCATCCCCCCGCCTCTCAGCCCCAATAACCACACTTCCACTTTCTATCTCTATGAATTTGACTCTTCTAGGTTCCTCAGATCAATGGAATCATACAATATTTGACTTTTGTGACTGCTTTATTTCACTTAGTTATATCAAAATAAATTTCTAAGCTCAAGGTGGAACTGCTCCTGCCTCAGGTGCCATGTTGGCAAGCCGAAACTTCGATAACTTTCCTTGTCCTGTAAATGGTCCACTTGACCAGAAACATGGTCTATCCAGTTCGGATGACACCAAGCCAACTCTGGCTCTTCTTACCCTAAATAAGGTTGATGGTGGGGCCCCAACCAATCAGATGTTTTCTGTTTTTCTCTTCCTTGTTCTTTATCATATAGAAGCTTCTGGCCTTCCACCCCATTTTGCAGTTATCCCAATGGTCACTGTCTACTTCATGAAGTGTTCAATAAAGTTCATTCGTATCACCTAAATTTTCTTCTTTAACCACTTTTTAGCAGTTAGTGTAATGTCTTCAAGGGTCATCCTTGTAGTTGCCTTGTCAGAATCTCATCTCTTCTTAAGGCTGAATAACATTCCACTGTACAGATACACCACTTTTTATTTAGCCATTCCTCCGTTAATGGACGTTTGAGTTGTTTCTACCTTTCAGGTATCGTGAATAATGCTGATACGAACACGGATGTCCAAGTGTCTGTTCTAGACCCTACTTTCAATTCTTTTGGTTATATACCCAGCAGTGGAACTCCTGGATCACCTGGTAATTATAATTTAAATTTTTTTTTGTAACTTCTGTACCCTTGGCAGTGGCTGCACCATTTTATATTCCCACCAGCGATGCTCAAGGGTTCCAGTTTCTCCACAGTCCTGTCAACACTTGTTATTTTCTGTGGTTTTCTTGGTTTTTGTTTTTTATAATAGTCATCCTTACAGGTGTGAGGTGGGGTCTCACTGTGGTTTTGATTTGCATTATCCTAAGTGATTAGTGATGCTGAGCATCTTTTCATCTGCTTATTGGCCATTTGTATGTCTTTGGAGAAAAGTCTGTTCAAGTCATTTGGCCATTTTCTGGTTGGGTTTGTTGTTTTGTGTTGTTCTTGGGTTAATATTTTTCTGTGTGGAGACCTTGTGTCTGTTGCTTTTTCTCATGGGCCAGCTTTTTGTGGGAGACTCAAATAGGGGAGAAGCCTGGGCTGTGTTCTAGGCTCACAGAAGTGTTCTTTCTGGTCCAGGGCCTTCTGCGTGAGTTTTCTGCCTTTATTTCTCTGCAGGCAACGGAGTGGGTCAGTTTTCATACTATTCACAATGCAGATCCTTTTCTCCTTTTCTATCTCGAAGACAAACTGCTTCCTACAAACATGCCCTGTCTCACTGTGTTTCCTCGTTTAGCTTTATAGTCACTGCTTCTTGGAACCAATCCAGGGTGAGTGAAAAATTTATTCTTACTATTTTAAAAAAGAGGCTTAATTTGGCACTTGGGGAATGCCCTCCCCTTGAAAAGTCACTGTTTTTTAAAATCTGTAATTATTGGCGTCCTCTCCCTCCTATTCTCCCAAAGCTCTGTTCCTTCCCTTTGCTTTTGGCATCCTTTTCATCAATTTTACTATTTTTCCTATTTTCTGATAAATGGTGGGTGAACCATTTCCTTTGTTGCTCTGGATAATTGCCAAGAGAAGAGACTCTAATGATGTGATCACTCTTCTTCACCGGAAGTTCTTGCCTGAGTTTCTGAGCATCGTCAGATTGTAATGGAGATAGGAAAGAGACTTGCCATCAGAGGAAAAAGACTTTGGTTTCCCCTCTGCTTCTCCTGCCTCTTGGGCAACTTCCTCAGAGGGCCTTTAAAGGGTTCCTTTCATCCTCAGGTCCCTGTGTGAGGGAGGCCCTCCTAGGGCTTCCTCCTCAGCTCTCTTCCCTCTTCGCAGCCACCGTCTTCCGTGGACTTCACGTTTACAAACTCCCAGGTCTGAGTCACTAGGTCTCAGCTCCATATGAAGCCACTGCCTCTCGGAATGACTGTGGGGTCTGTTTTCTTCCTTAAGAAATGAAGCTGCGTCTCTTCTGGCCCAGGACCCCTTGTCCCCTTAGAGGGAGAAGCGCCAAGCAGCCCTCAGAGACACCGAGACTACAGCACTGGCTGGAGTCCACCCGGGAACCCTCCCCTTTCCTTGGGAAATTCTCTTGACCGCAGTGCACGGTCTCGGCCAGCAGAGGGCGACTCTGGAGACTGGGGAGGGACGGGGCCCTGACTGTGAGTGATCCCAGTTCCTGAAGTGAAGGTGAGGGTCCGACGTCCCCACCCGTGCCCTTTTCCCATGAGACCCTGCTTACGCTCCTCCTACGATTACAGACATCTCAGCCGGGTCCCTTAGCTACAGGCACCGAATTTTGTGAACCAAAATCAGAATATAAGTCAGACCAGGATTCAACGTTTGTGTTCCCCACGCAGAACACGCAGGGACTCTCAACTAGCCGGCTTTTGTGGTCAGTTAGGAGGTCATCATCTGGTTGTGCAGTCAGGACCCCCAGCAGTGCCTGAATGTGGCCTGGGTCCAGCCACGCCGCCTGACTCAGCGGCCCTTGACCAAGGTATGTGCACAAAAGACAAGGGCGATGGGAAAATCAGGAAGCACATCTGGTTCAGGCCTGAATCTCCAGAGCAGAGTCTCTGGCAAAATGGATTGAATGATGTGGTTTTGGTCCAAGAGAGCCTTTTCTTCGCGGGGGCTCTGGCAGAGGAGGGAGGAGAGATGCGGGCGGGCGGGAGGCAGAGGAGCTGGGCCATTCCTCGGGGATGGAGGAAGGAGCAGAGAGGGACGAGGGTCCCACGCATTCCCGGGCTGGCCTGGAACAGAGTGGCTCCTCAGTGTCAGGGCAGCTAAACCAGAGGAGTAGGACGCCCTCTTTAGGAGAAGTGAGGCAAAGCAAGCTGCTTCCCAGGCAGCGAGATTTACTCTGAACTTTCCCAGCAGAAGGTACGTTTTAACTGCAGAAATGTGATGGAAGACAAAGGAGGAGGACTTGAGAAACTAGCTCAGAAAGTGATGAAACACAGTCGGGGGTCGATTTCACTCGAATCCTGTGTATAAATCACAAAAGTCTTAAAAGTATTTCCAGGAAGGAACCAGGCCCATGTCTGGGGATCCTCACTCCTGCCTCAGTCCAAGGGGTCTCCCGCCCCCAGCGTTTGACTTCATTCTGCGTTCCCTGCCTTAGACCTGTTCACTCCCCCGCACCCCTTCCCCGATGAAGGCAAGTAGAGTTCTCGCCCCAAGATATGTTCTAGGCCAGGACAGGGGAGCTGGTCAACCACGGTTCTATTTTTAATTTTTGGGGGGGAGAGGTAATTAGGTTTATTTGTGTGTGTGTGTGTATATATATAATTTCTTTTGATGGAGGTACTGGGGATTGAACCCAGGACCTCGTGCATGCTAAGCAGAAACTCTACCACTAAGCTATACCTTTCCCCACTCAAACATCCTTCTAGACGTCAGAAACGTAGCATTCTGAACTATGAGCCCTTATTCTAATCTGTCCCCAGCATTTGTCATTTACCAGGTATGTGCTGATAAGAAAGCAGAGGCTTTTCTCCCCTCGAGAAGCTGTTCTGGGCCACCACACTGAACCGCCTGCGACATCAGCTGAAACCTAGTCACCAGGCCTGTCTGTGAAGAATGTAAACAGCGAGCAAAGAAATAAAAGGCAGAATTCCTAAAGTAAGGTGACTCGAATCCGAGTGGAACAAGTATGACAATAAATAATAATAATATGAATAGCATGAATAAGTAAAGAGTATCAAGCTGAGTGAAAAATCAGATTGGAATCATTTTCTGCCTAAGGAGCGATCCTGAAATACAGCGCCGCAAAAGGCCACACTAACAGGTGAGAAGAACTTGCCACATGTAAGTTTTAGAGAAGATGACACTATTAATATTTAATAACAAATTATCCAACCTTTGTCTTCCTAGGTGCTCCAGGGTTCTCTTCACTGAACACCCTTCTAGACAAGTTGGAGACTTTATAATGATAAAAGAAACGTGATAAAGATGTCTCTTTATTGCTTTCACCTATTGTTTTTGCTATGAAAGCAGCACGTGATTCTTGTAACAAAGTGTAATAAGACAGACAGAAAAAGGGGCTCGTGTGGGTCCCCTGCCCCCAACCTCAACACCCCGCCCGCCAAGCTAAGCCTGCTCGTCGCTTGTTGCACCTCCTTCCAGAATTTCCCCCTCGTCCTGTACCACATATTTAATACTCTAAAGAGAATCAAGATCATATCCTTCAACTTTTTTTCTTTTACTTAATACATCCTGGATGTCTTTCCAGGTCAGTTCCTATAGAAAAGCCTTGTTCTTTTTCAGGTCCGTCAGCCTTTATTTCATACTGGTATATTTTAAGGTAACCGGCCTCCCTTCGTGGGCATTTCAGATTGCTTCTGTTTCTATCCACCACTTCAAGGAACTTGTGTCTGTTTCCCTGGGGACGTGCCATTGTGTTTGCGTAGAGTGAATTTCTGGAGGGAGGATGCTGAGTCTTGGGCATGTGTATTTTTTATGCTGGGAGAGACTCCACATCAGCCTCCCCCAGATGAGATCCTTTTATGCTCCCACCCAGTGTCTGAGGCTGCACGCGCCCGTCTCGCTTTCTCAGCAGCAGAGGATGCTTTCGTTCTGTTTGCTCTCGCCAATGTGATCAATGAAATGGTGTCTTATGAGATCTGCATTTGCATTTTTTTAGCTATTAACGACGTGAAGCGTCTTTTCATGTATTTATTGACCGTTGTATTTCTTCTTCCGTGAAGCACCTTTTCGTGAGAAATACCTGTTTATAGAAAATGAGAGCCGAGTGCTGCTTGAAATATTAAGGGTTTTTTTGTTTGTTTGTTTAGAAATTACTTCTCAAGTCTTCAAAAAAGAATAGGCGTGGAGGCGGCATGGGAGAGCCAGGTTCCAGGGGTGGGGAAGAGAAGCTGGGTCACATTTATTAAGCACATTAAAGACTTTAAAAAAAAAAATCAAAAGCATCCCATGAAGGTGGGGCAAACGTAAGGAGATCTATAAGTTCTTCTGTCTTTTTTTTTTTTTTTTTTTGGCAGCAGGAGGGGGTGGGGAGGTAATTATGTTTATTTATTTATTTATTTAATGGCAGTACTGGGGATTGAACCCAGGACCTCATGCTTGCTAAGCACAGGCTCTACCACTGAGCTATACCCTCCCCACTGTAAGTTGTTTTAAGCTTTCAGAAACTAAGCCATTCTCAGGCCTCATAAATTGTCCCAGAAATAGAAAACGCAATATGCTAGTGAGCATATTCCATGAAGCAAATATGACACTAATTAAAAAACACACCTTGATTACAAGGAAAGACAACTATAGTTCATTATCATTTACGTCTCTAAGATGAACACCCTGAACACAGTACTAGAAAATATAAATCTACGACATATGCAAAAATCTGCAGTGACAAAGTTGGGGGTTTTGTGACATATAAGGAGAATTCAATGTATGGAAATTTATGTACATAATATACCATATTCATGGGATAAATAAAAAAGGAAAATTATGACCATCTCATTTAGAGTCTGAAAATTCAGCACCTACTCCTAAGAAAAATACTTAAATCCAGGAAGGAAACAGACTGCCTCATTATGAAGAGGAGTGGTTTTTGTGAACCAGCTGCCATCACTAGAGTCAATTTCATAAAATTAAATAATTTAAGAGTTCAAGCTAACCCAATAAGGTATGAAACCAGAAAAATAAGTATTGAAAAAGTAGGAAAGAAAACCAGCCTTCGGTACACATGAAATATTTATCCCACCACTATGACAATCAGTAAAAGTTCAGCAAAGCACAAGGGATGTATTAAAAATGAATAATATTTCTGTCGAGTAATAAAACAAGTTAGAGAACACAGCATTATCAGATGTTATTCACAATGGCCTCAAAACAATTTGAATTACCAAGGAAATAATGTTAGCATGAAATGTGAAGCAGTAACGAATTGTTCTTAAAAGAAACATGAAAACCAGAAGTCCTGGGAAGCCATACGTGTCGCTGGGTAGGCAGACAGCAGACCCTGGATTTAATCAGGATGGATCCTGGGACTTTCTCAAAGGCCCACATTGGCAGCAGGTGACTTCCTTCAGCAAGTGTAAGTAGAAAGACAGGTAGCCCCCCAGCCCCTGCAGGGAGTTCCTGCAAGAAGCCAGAGAGCAGAGGGGGCCACGGAGCCGACCACTGGCCGGGCCATTGGTCAGAGCGGAGGCTGCACCCAGGAGAGCCGGTGCCACTCTGTGAAGGACTCACACGGGTGACAAAAACAGCAAGACCCCAACGGGTCACGATAAGGGAGTGTTTCTATAAACACGAGGCACATCCCCTCTTGCTGAAAAAGCACAGAGTCCTCAAAAAATCCTTACGACAACCGTGTAGCAATATGAAAAATACTCATCTTTTAATACTGCATTTCATTCTTTCCTTTTTAAGGGGGGTGCCGGGGATTGAACCCAGGACGCTGCGCATGCTAAGCGTGCGCTCTGCCACTGAGCTACACCCTCCCTGCAATACTACGTTTTAAAAATAAGACACAATTATAAGGTGGCAATTGAAGACGTGAAAAAGAAAGGGCATTGGAAAAACAACTGAATAAAACAAATAAAACCTAGTGGGGGTGATCTTTGTCTAATCATATTGAAAATGGATTTATAAAGTGATTTTTGAACAACAAAAGAAGCTGCAATATTAGAAAGAGTCTTAAAACGAGGGTAACTGTGCAGCATTGCCTGTGATGGGGGTTTGCTCTCTACGCTCCTGAGTTCTCGGCCAGCCAAGCCCCTGCAATAAAAGACAAATTCACAAGAGGAGAACAGATGGAGGTGTATTAACACGTGGGAGATGCCCAGGGGAGAACCCGTGACTCCCCGAGGTGGCTTACAGTTCAGTCTTCAATACCATTTTAATAGGGAAAGGGGGTGGGGGAGGTGGCCCTCTTGGCGGGCAGTGAATGGTTTGTGACGAAGTTTGTCTGGGTGTGGGGTCAACTTCTCTCCCCTCCTGTGATGAGTCGATCTTTCCTGGCCGATGAAACTCCTGGGGAGGGGAGTCTGTGCCCGTTGCGTTCCCTTTGGAGGGTCTGTCTTTGGGCAGATAAGGGATGTTCAGAGAAAGTCTCGCTCTGCCCGTGCTGATTCACGAGCCGGCAGCTCAAACTCATCAATAATCAAATAACCAAAGCAGCATCTTTTTGGGTGTCGTGTTCTGCTCCCCCCCACCTACCTGGTTAAAACAAACAGCTAACCAACCAATGAACTCTTCATCTCTAGAAAGGCTTTCTAGAGACTGGACACTCCTACCAGGATCGAAGATGGTAGAGGGCGGGACAGAACGATTATTCACTTGCTTTTGAGTTTACAATATTCTAAACAGCACAGCCCTGGTCCCCTTCATGCCTGTTGTTGGGTGATTGGATGCTTATCAGAAGGCTTTTGTGCCTTAATATGTAATATAAAAATTGCAAAAGTCCTTCTCCAATTTACTTTGCCACCAGTAACCTAAGCAATGACCAGTTTTACTACATCCTAGTTAGCATTGAGTATTATCATAGTTTAATCGTTTGGATAAAATCCTTAGGCAAAAAGAATGTGAAAATTTTGAAACATTAAGATTTTTGATGTAGTCTGAGCTTGCTTTTATTATTCCCAGATTTAATAGTTAGATAATCTACTTTCCCAGAGCATCGTTAAACCTTTTTGGAAGGAGATGCCTAGAGAAGAAACACACCAGCTGCTCTTTTAAAGTCACAGGCCTGGGAGAAGATGATGGATAGAACTGGCTTGGGAAGGTAATCCTAGGAAAGTGACGGCTGGCGGTGGGGGTGATCACCAGACATGAGTTCTGTGAGGGCACGGACTGGGCTGCTATCCCACTCCCCAAATTCCAGCATCTAGACAGTGTCTGGTATAGACCTGGCACTCAGCATGAAGGAGGAAAGGAGGGAAGGAAATCTGATGGTTAATATTCAGATTTTGTTGCTATGCTGTCACCATCTTCGCAGTATGAAGCATCTGAATGTGTCCCAACAGAGCTGGCTGACGAGCTGGTCATGCCATCTCACTTGCCTCCATTTGCATTTGGAGATGTGTCAATTATAAACAACAACAAAAAAAAGATTTACACATCTTCCTTAAAAAAATTCCTTAGCAAAGTAAATTTAAAACCTTTGGTAAGCACATTAACAGGTGTCCAAACACCTGGTCTATTGGATGATGGAGTCCTAGAAGCGGAATTTGCTCCGTTTCCCCCCATTCCAGGACACTCCTTCCCCAGCCCTCCTGCATCCTTGCCCAAGACTTGGGAATGTCTGGGTCTTACCTTAAGATTCAGACTGCTGGGACTTACCTTTCCATGGCCTCTGCCCGGGCATTCAGACTCCCAGGCTGAGTGTGAAATACTCAAAATAGTCAATGCTGCCTCACAGAGGCTGTACGTCGATCGCTGAGGTGTCCATGATGTTCTGTAAAATTAATTGCAGCGCTACCCCAGGCTCTGAAATGATCGCATCTTCATAATTCACGCAGACTGCATTTTGCCTGCCCTTTCGGGACAGGAATGATCTATTCTATGCATCCATGGCCTTGGCTGGGCCTTCCATCACTGTTCCTGGTCCCTCTTCCACTCTTCGGAGGCCTCCCGCAGCTCCCGTTAGTTCTGAGAGGGCTCGAAACTAAGTCCTTTCCTTTTGCTGCTGGCTGATGAGCCCAGCTTGGACCACAGGTACTTGGGTCACTTCTGATGTCCTGTGTGTGTACTTCATGCTTCTCTTCCCTCCTTGGGTGAAGGCAGAGGGATTTCTTCCTTTCTCAGGGGAGTATTGTCCTCAACCAGCAGAAGAGGCAGACAGACTGGAGTCCTTCCAGGAAGCTGGAGTCCTGAGTTTTTATGCGAATTCCATCACCAAATGGCTTATAATCTAGGGAAACCTACAATACATCCTTGTAGGTTATTTATTTTATACATAGTAGGTTGTACTTCTTACTCCCCTACCTCTATCTTGCCCCTTGACCTTCTGCCTCCCCTCATTCATTCATTTGTTCATCAACAGATTTTAATCAAGGCTTAAGACAAAGGGCCAAGGACTTCAGGACACGTTCACAAAGTTGTCTGTACGTTGCAATCACCCGGCAAGCTTCAGAAAATACTGACGTGTGTGTGGGTCCTAGCGACAAGGAGTTAATTGATCTGGGACATGACCCGGACTTGGGTAGTTTGCAAGGCTCTGCAAGTAGTTCTGTTGAGCTTGGGAACCACTGCATGAAGGCGGGAGGCGCTTTCCTCTTGTTCTACCGCATCAATATGCTCTTGGGTGTATGTTCTAGCTTCCTTTTAACCAGGGGCGGATTTAAGGGGCAAACTGAGACAGAGGACTCATCTTCCAAAGGGTCTTGCCCACCTCTTCCCTTGGCTCTCATGGGCACCGAGGATATCATGGGAAAAGATACGGTCTCTGTTCTAATACATCGTGGGGGCACAGTTGGGGGATGGACCCCTGATAAGCCATTAGCAAAAGGAGCGGTCAATGGTATGACATGAGGACGGGGAGGAAGGGGTGCTGTGGGAGCCCCTCATGGGGGTGGGCGGGCTGTGAGGAGAGGGGAGGGAGCCCCTGGTGGTGAGCTGTGCCTTGCAATTCTGTTCCCCACCATGTGCATTCCTGGGCCTTGGCATCTGCCAGTCTCCTCACTTAGCCCTCTCTGCCCGTTGCCTGCGTGCATTTCCAACCAGAGGGGCCATTCATTAAGTTATCTGATGCACACGTGTGATGAGCACCTCTGTGCTGGGCATCATGCCGGCCCGGCAGGAACTAGACAGGTAAGGACCTGGTGTGTGAAGAGAGCACCACCTCGCCAGCCCTGTGATACCCAGGCGCTCACGGGACACTTCTGGAAGATTCCAATTACACTGCAGAAGTGAGGACAAGACTTCCTTCTCCTTTTTGCCGTAGTTGGTCAGCTGTCTCCGTGGGACCTTGGTCTGTCAGATGCACAGTACTAGTCTTTAACCAAGGACACTCAGGCTCGGGAAACTTCTGCTCCCAGCAGTGACAGAGGGAGACCTGCAGTGGTTCCCGATCACCCCCGCCCCCCCCCCCCCGTGATGCCAGAAGTAGCTGGGATGGAAGGGAAGTTTGGCAGAGGCCAGATTTTCTGTGTGTACAGGTGGAGTTGGGGACCAAGAGGACGGAAAGATTCACATGAATTCAAACGGATGTTGGGACACATTCGGAACACCTGCATTTTCCAAACTGTATATAACTGCACAGTACATTTATAATTCAAACAAAGAGCCTTTTATTTCAAAGTCAACTACACTCTGAGACCCCTCCACCCCCTCCTTGCCCGCCCCGGCCCCCATCACTCATCACAGTCACGCATGTGTGGAATCTCAGTCACGGAGTCTACGGCTCAGACTGAGGTCTGAGCTACAGTCCCAGTGCCTTGCAAGGAAAAGCTGGTGATTTGAGAAAAGCCATTCCTGAGAGGAAGTATCCTTTTATTGCAGCAGAATTTATAATTGTGAAAAACTGGACACCGCTAAAATGTTCCAACAGCAGGAGACCCGTTAAATACAAACTGTTCATCCACTTGAGAGAACACTGTGCAACGGTCAAACTGATGTTTACAAGAGATGGCAATTGGATTAAGAGGGAAAATGTTTATTTTATCAAGTTAGGTGAAGAAAAGCAGGATGAAAATTGTATATACACTTTCTCACTTAAAACCGAACCGGGAGAAACACATCTCTCAACCCTGGGTGTAGGAAAAACAAACAAACAAAAAAAAACACTGCAAGGAAGCAGATCAAGGTCACGTTGCAGCTCTGGTTATTTAGAGGTAATTTTGGTTCTTTTTCCCTTTTCCTTTCCACCTTTTTGGGAGCATGAATGTGTCTTCATGGAAGGCCACTCCTAGGATGTCATCAACAGCTGAAAACAAGAAGCCTAGTCTTTTGCGTTCCTAGACCCAATTCCAGCATGTGTGCATGTGCGTCCGTGTGTAGGGTACCCCACACCAATGAGCAATCCTGTGACGCCAGCAGGGAGCAGGTCTGGGGCGGCAGCGCTGGGCTCAGGGAGAATGGGGCAACAGAACATCGAAAAGTGACCAAGATTCTGCACGACCCAAGACAAAAGTGGGAACACATCTTCTTTTGAGCAAGATTTTTTCTCACTCTTTTTTTTTTTTCTCTTTAGGATTTTAACATGGTTATTGCCAACTGCTGTCCAATTTACTGACCGAGGGAAATGAAGAGGTTTGGATAGCAAGATGTCAACATATTGAATTTTAGGGGCCGTGGGACTGCAGCTGGACTTGAAACTAGAGCTTTATGGACTCTGGTTATGGCTCTGAGTCATTAGGCAGAAAACATTGAGTTTTCAGGGGAGCAGAGCAGAGGGACGCCTAACACCTGGGAAACACGACGATTTAAGCGAGAGGGTGGGACGGGGGCAGCCAGGGACAGGATGCAGTGCCAGCTCTCGGGTGTCTGCAGTTTCTGCTGGAGAAGCGCCAGTGGTCAGAAGCGAAGGGCCTGGCCTGCGTTGGCTTGGACCCCAGTTCGGCCACTTCCTACTTACGGGACTGACCACGGGCAGGTTCTCTCTTCTCTCCGGGCCTCGGCTGCCTCATCTTTAATGTGGGGTAACAATGCTGGTGGGTCTGGAGTGTGGTCTCTTCCTCTGCAGAAGCTGTCAGCCTGTCGCTGCTGCATGGATTCTGGCAGAAGACATGAGACTGGGTCAGAGACAAAGGACTTGTCATGTGGGCAGCATGGGCGTCAGCATGTGGGACAGGGGAGGGGGATACAGGCCAGATGGATGCTGTGCACCGGGAGGTGTGCGGCGCTGCAGCTGAGGAACCCTGAGCGAGGGGCAGCCACCTCTTCCAGAACGGGTAGGGAGCAAGCTCGTTCTTTGTTCCAGGGGTACATCACCCCTCATTCCTCAAGGTTACTTGCTACAGTCGCCACTCCAGAAATGTCCTGGGGAAAGCACGGTCAGGGCTTCGCTTGCCCACACACCCAGCAAGAAGCGCAGGCGGCAGGACAAGGAGGCGGCCACCCATCACCTGCCCAGGCCACCGAGAAGATGACAAAGATGACGTGAGCACACACGCGGGAAGGGCTCTCAGCATCTGCTCTTATCACTGGGGGTGGCGATACAGGGACGGCAGGGGCAGGTAGGAGCTGTGTATCACTGTACATACGAGACTGAAGAAAAGTCATTCAACAAGGATTTATTGAACACTTGTACGTTGCAATGCCGGAGACAAAGGAGCGAACAGAACAAAGCTGCTGATCTCCGGGTGCTCAGGTTCTAGTACAGGGAGGCAGGCCACGGATGAACCAGTAGGGAGCTCGGTGTCCAGGGCCTCAGGGGCCCCGGGAAGGGCTGGGACTGACTAGGGCTGTCTTGTACAGAAGCACGTTATGGTCCAACTGATGTCGTGACGGTGGCTGCTGAGAGCAGACTAGGCGGTGGGTGCTGCTGGGAAAGAGACGGAAGAGGGAGGCCAGGCAGGGGGACCAGGCCAGACCCTGGAGCTAGTGTTGCGGGCAGCAGTGGAGGCCCCCCTCCCCCCGGCCTGTTGCAGTCCACAGGCAAGTGGGGGGTCTTGGGAGTGCCTGGCAGTGCTGGAGGTCAGGTCAGTGCACCGGGAGGCGCCATCTGCTGTCATCACACGGGGGCTGCTTCAGGTTCATGGCGGGGAGAGGCCAGGTCGCAGCAGCGGGAAGAGGAGGCAGTCAGAAAAGGGGCAGAAACTTATTCCAGAAGTCTGTCATGAGGGAGAGGGCTGGGGTCTTGCAAAATCGTTTGCACGTTTAAACGTGGGACGAGTAGAAGGAAAAGCTTAGCTCCCTGTGGGAGGGACAACGAAGCAAAGGCCCTGAGAAGGTGGGAAAGGCCAGACTGAGCACAGGTGTAGGGTCAGCTCCTGACAGAGGATTGCCTCTCCCGGGAGAACAGGAAAGAAGGGCGAGTTTGAGGAGAGCCTAGATTTGGGAGCAGAGAGTTCATTCGGGCAGATGCCCTGTGCTTGCCTCCATTCCCTCCAGGAAACAGGGAGGGCCATGATCAGAGAGAGTGACGTTAGGCGGGGTGGAGATCTAGGGGGAATTTCAGAGATTTGGCAATTACTGGCGGAGAAGCCAGCGCAGGAGGGATGGTTGAGAAGCACAGGGAAGAAGAGGCCCAGGAGCCTGGGGTGCGGGAGCCAGACAGAGGTCGCCAGGCAGGGAAGCGCCCCCCCCCACCCCGAGGGCATTTCCAAGGTAGGAGAAGGGTGGCAGCCAGGACTCAGGAGAGGCTGAGAGGGAGGGGGGAAGTGGAAGGAGACTGCAGAGGCGGAAGCACGGAGAGCCAGGAAGCAGCACTGGGGCCACTCCCTACTTTTTCCCTCTTTCTTTTTTCCATCTTCCAAAGTCCAATCCAAGTTCTATCCCTTGAGCTTCAGAGGGAAGCGACAGCGATCACTGAGGATCAAGACGCACAGGCCAGAATGGTGTTTCTCTCTTTTATTTAAAAACAGTGCTTCATTACCATTCGCAAAGGCAGAGGCAGTGCTCCTCCTTCGCTTAGAGTTTATAAAAGCCAGCAACATGATCAATAATTTATACACATGGATAGTAATACAAAAAAATAAGGAATAAAAGCTAAAGATCTAACTACTCCGACCTTCACAATTCCAGCTACTTGATAATAAGAGTAACCCAATGAATACTGTATGGTCTGAAAGCTACTATACAATATGAGTCTTAGCGAGAGGGGAAGGGAATCAGAGACTGTCACAAAGCCCTGGGTGCTTCTCTGGAGTCTGCAGGGAAACAGGACCCTGGGCAAGCAGCTCGGGTGTCCTAGGAAGTGATTCTGGGGGGCGGGGAGAGGAGGGGGAAAAGGCAGGTGGTCAAGTTATACAAGCATCCCAGGTGATGCCCCCATGCCCCAAAGGTACCTGTTTTGCCATGGCGACGGGAGGGGGCTGGAGAATCGGCATGTTGCAAGGAGGGATGGTTCCGTCCCCGCCATGGGGAGTGGGGAGAAGAGGAGAGGTTCTGTGGCATTTTTAGCCTTGCAAAGATTTGGACTGAAAAGCTCAGAGACTCAGGCAGGTCAGCCTGTCAGGGACAAGGAAACTCGACCGGCTCTCAGCACTTTGCAGCCCTAGCTTACGTGTCAGCCCCAGGTTTGCTCCAGCTATTCACAAGCAGAATTATAACACAAGGGGGAAAAAAAAATCATATCCCTTAGGGGGAAAAAAAAAGAGGATCAATTCATCACTCGATATATAATACAGCCAAAATGAGCTGCCAAAACAAGCACACACACACACAAAAATACTGTGAACAGAAATATACCAGAAAACGACTAAGCTGGGAGTCTGGATGGGGTATAGACATTGCTTAAAGCACTTATCAGTCCCCGGAAAAAACAAACCAAAAAAATTTTTTTTAAAAAATTCAAAAACTTATGTCCCCCCTGGGCATCTGGCGTTGGTAACAAGGGCGGGGGTGGGGAGAGAAAAGAGAATCGACGTTCCCTTTTTGCTTGCCGGGGTGAGCTGCGCCCTCACCACACCAGCGGGTGTGTGACCACCGGACAGAGGGCTGAGCTCCGCCGGCCGTCTCCTTAAAGGCAAGTTTGAGTCGTGGCTGATGAGCAGTTCTCTCCGTTACCAATCCCTGCCAACCAGCACTACCATGGCTGAATTGATCTACCGTTTTCCTGAGTAAACTGTAACTGGCTACAGTTCCGGTAACGTGGAGAAGAACACAGCTACTACAGCCGGTGGCAATGCTCGAGGGACCCCTCCACCCCTCGCTCCTCCTTCCTAGCACATCTGACTCGGGAACTGGAGAACTCACTTTAGCCTCATCTGTAAGCCTTATTTCAGACAAGTGCCGGGGACTCGACCACACTCACTAAACCAGAGGGCACACGCGGGCTCAGGACACCCAGAGTCTACTTGGAAAGGGCCCTGCTTCGCACTCCAGCTCTTGGATGGCTATTGCCTGGTTGATCAGAAAGCAAGTATGAAGGAAGTACACAGGAAGAGGGAAAGGGAGGGAAGAGGCTTTTGGACAGTAACATTTCCAAAAAAAATAGTGTTTTATGCAACAGAGAATCAAGTTTCACTGGTGGGTACTACAAACGGTCAAACATTTTCAAGAGCATGACAAAATCAAAACACACAAATTTACGTTTGATGTTCACCTTGCCCACTATTGTTTCCTATCTTAAAACAGTGCAAACAGGTAACTTATGCTTTTAAAACACCACTACCCCTTCCCCACCCCCCGAAGTCCCTTTCCTCATATCATCTGGGGGAAACAAATCCGCAGTTCTGCAACTGTCACTGTGCTGGAGGATCACAAGCAGCAGAGAAGCGGCCGGAAGTGACGCAAGGGGACGGTCCCGATGGTCCCCTCATCCCTCCTGGCAGTGCCCTCCCGGCTGTCCCTCACTTGGCCTCGTTCTCCTGCCAGAGGGACGGGGTGGGGGGGGGTCATCACGCCCTTCCTGCAGACCCCTGGGGTTGCTTCCACCCCGAGTTTGAGTTTACACCTCCCTTGCACCTGGAAGCTATGTGACTGGTTACAGGGGGTGGTGGTGGTGGTGGTTGTGGTTCACCGGCTTGTCTGCTATGTCTCTAGGAAGGCAGAACCTAAACTAAGAGCAGTTCAGCCCCTGAGGAGTCACACTTTTGAGGAAAGGCTGCTCTCATTGATTTCTATTGAATAGCTCTCCACCAGCTCCCCTTAAACTAAGAGTTGAGCCCCAGGCCCTTTCTTTTTCAAGGAAAAATAAAATTGGCTCAATTCCAACTGTGGCTGTTGGAGGGTGATGGTGATGGGAGGTTTGGTAAAACCTGAGAGCCTTAAAAATGATGAATCACAACAGCTGATCTTGGTGAGTGGGAGCTGAACTATGTAATAAGAATTCTGGAAAAGATCTAAGGACAGCTCTCTGGGCTGAAACAGGGATATTCAGATAAAGGTTTTCACTAGAGATCTCCTGAAAGGAGCCCAGCCTCTAAGAGCAAGAAGCTTAGTACAGAAGTCCACATCATGACCCACAGTAAAGCCGTCGGAATCATTCACACACTGCGATTCGGCATCGGTAAGTTTTTTTGAATTATCAGCCAGCATCCTCTAACACACTCATGAGATGCCATACTGTCAGATTCTGACTCTGTTCCTTAATCCAAAGGGCACCAGAGTCAGGAACACACAAGCACTGATGCTTTGAGGAAGCTGCCTCTGATGGAACTGAGTCCCAAAGTTCAAAAGCTGATGGGGATGTGGATACCATCAACTGAGGTGCTCCAAGAGCCCCAATTCTCAGTGCTGACACCGAAAACCAAAGGCCCTTTCATAAGAACCAGAACTCGACTTAGTCTTTCTTAGTGAAGGGAGCTGAAGGAAGCAGTATGAAAGCCCCCCCTGGCAACGCAGCAGAGGCCCCCTGGAAAACAGAGCTTGCCTGCGGAGTCCTCAGCCAGAACCAGCTGAACTGAAATGCACAAAAGCTCAGGCTTCTGCCTCTTTTACGAGGGCTGTGGAAGCTGCCTTCTCTGCCTTTCCCACCATCCTTACCTCTTCCCGGAAAAAAGGAGAGACAAGGCTTGAACTTACTGTCCTATTCTCCTCCCCTGCTCTGGATACAGCCAGTTAGAACTGGCCTTGTCTCCACTGAGGAGCGGCTTGCCATTTGTGAGAATGGCCCCAATTGTGAACATGACACAGAATTTCTTAGTTTCTTTAGTCAGTACAAGCTCTCCCTCAAAACAAAAGCAAAAGAAAGAAAAAATCCTCCCTGCCCCCATTCCCTAGAACCGTGAAAGCCCCACATCCCTTCACCCCGCCCCCCAACTAAAATATTTATATACACGCAACAAAAATTGTCTGAACAGCAACAAACCACACTTTGGCTTGGGGAGGGCGCGCCTAACAATGGCTAATGGACTGGGCAGTCTCGCGTCCCTACTCTGGGCGCTCCTCCCCGGAATCAGTAAGAATTGCATCGAGGCCTCTAGCTTCCTTGATGTCTACCCGAGTCTCAGGGCAGCCTCTCTCCCAGTTATTAGGAAGAGAGAGAGAATTCTGAAGGGGGAGAAGATATGTATTATACACAACAGGCCAGTCTCCACCGATATATCCCTCTGCTTACAACGAATGCTTGATGCTGTCCAACGTCAGTCATTTTAATTCAGGGACGTGAATTGATACCAGTCAAGAACATATGTGGAGGCAGGAGTAAATTTTAAAAAAAATCAAAAAATAAACAAAAAACCCAAACAAACCCATAACAGACCAGAAGCTCCATGTCTCTGAATTACTCCCTTTAGCAGCTGTCCCTCGGGTGAAAGGTCACCCTAGTACCGATGTGAATAGACCAGGGAGCCAAACAGACCGTGCTCTTCTGTTTTCTAATGCCTTCATTTTGGAAATGCTGCAGGACCTTTGCCTTGATCATTAACAGCTAACAGCTAGAGGAGAGACACTTCCTCCCCTACCTTGATAATGTACATCTAAAATCGAAGCCAGCAGCAGGGGCGGTGACTCACCGCCGAGGCCACCACCTGACTCTTTCTGGCAACGTATGAGACCCTTGCCATTTCAGACTCTGCTTCCTGTCCGGGAGGGGAGCAACTGCAGGGGTTCTATTTTATGTTCCGTAGTGTTCATGTGGACCATGTGGTCCAGGTGCTCACTCAGCTGGGTGCCTTTGGAGGATCATGAGAAGCTGGGTGGAATGGCCACGAGGGCTCCAGACTGTGGACAGAGAAGTGACTTGTTATGGCTCTGGAAGATGAAAATTCCTATGGCTTTGGAGCTCGGACAAAGTGCCTTTGCCTGCCCTCACATGCCCTACTCACCGAAACCTCCAGGGACAGCTGATCTAGGATTCGGTGCTTTACCCTCGGCTAGCAGAGTCTTTACTACATGTTTTATACATTGTATTGACTTTTTGATGCAAGAGAAAGATCAGGAATACCAGGGTGCCTTGTCAGATGTCTGACACCCCTTTTCTCATCCTTGCCTGTTTTATTGGCTCTGGACAATTTGTACTTCCCGTCCTCAAGCCGTGCCCCAGACACCTGGGAGAAATCTGGCCACTGGCTATTTATTCTTCTGTCCCTGGGTCCTAAATTCCTGAATCTTGAGGACAAAAGAGCAAGGGGTTAGTAACAGGACAGATGAGCTAAGCTGTGGTTCCATTAAAGGGGAAGAAGCCCAGCAGGAATGCTAGGGTTATAGGAAAGAAAAGAATGATCTTTTTCATACTCCAGGGTTCATTCTGAGACCGGTTTCCTAATGAGGTGTTTATTATCCACAGTCTGAGCACATGTTTGGAAATATTAATACTATAATTCCAAAAACTATGCCAACTGTCTCAGGCTGTGTGTGTAAGATGATTGTAAAAAGAATGGAGAAGTCAGGAGGGAAGAGGAGAGGATAGTGTCTTTTGGATGCTCCTGCTTTGCAAGCACAATCCCTACTGTCTGTGGATTCCAGCCACAGCCAGTCAGAACTGCCTGCCAAAGACCAGAAGCTCAAGACTAGAAGAATATCCTGCCGCAGAGAGAACCCTTTCCACGCCCGCCTGTCCCCCAGACAGTCAGCACCAGATACACTTTGGTAATTCTGTCTGCTGATTTCTGATCAAATGCATTTATCAGCTCCTAATGTCTCTCCTTTCTCATTAACTGCCTCTTCTGTGATTGATAGAAGAAGCTAAGCACGGACATACAGACATGGAAATGCATTATTTTTTTTTTTTTACCACAGTTAAAAAAAAAAGAAAAAAGAAAAAAAATGCACAATCTTTGGAACAAAAGAATTAAAGGCAGAAATTTAAAGGAAAAATACATATTCAAAGAACATAGTGAGGTATAAAAAAGTATTCTCTCTTTTTTTGTGTTTTTTTTTGTTTGTTTGTTTGTTTTTCCTCTTCATCTTGCTATAGAGTTCCTCTACTAGTAAATATTGCAATAGCCAGGCCTCATGAACTGGGGGGCTGTCCCGTTTGCAGGGGTCTCACGTCACTTCAGTAGGGGGCAAATCGGCTGTAGCCACCTCGGTATAAACTCGCCTGCAGTGATTAAAGACAAAAATAATTAAAAGGTTGATGAGAGAAGCATTAAAAGAAGACGACATACATCCTGAGAAGGGATTTGGGAAAACAGCTTCCTTAGAAGCTTCAAAGCAACTGGTTAGATGCTGCCTAGCGCGTGAGGTCAGGAAACCAACTTCTGCCCCTGAGATTCTCAAACCAGAGCCCACACATTTACTGCTGACCTGATATTCTCAAGGGGAGAGTATGACAATTGTTCATTTCATCATTTACATGAATTAGTACAGAAGAGAAACTCAATACAGTTTAAAACCAGGTCTGCGAACAGTTTGATTTTTAAAAGCATGTGTCTTGTTTACCTCCTTGACTACCTCATTACACTCGTGACTTAAATTTTACCTTCTTACACATTACATGGTCCTCTCTCATTGATAAAGTACATCAGCTTTAGGTTGTTCTTGACGTATCCGACATATACACACACACATACATAAAATTGGGGTTTCAACTGGGCTTTACTCCTTTGTTTTAATCATTATCTAATGGCTTATCTTTTTCAATCAAAAGTTCCCTAGGATCGTATCTCTCCTTGAGTCATTCTTTTAGTACAGGACTTGTATTATTTTGGTACCAAATAAAACCTCAGGAATTCCCATCACGTTCTTCATACTGTATGTCTCTACCTCAATTCTAATCACCCACCCCCTGGACCCGGTTACACCCTCCCACAAATCTTCATCGGGAGAGATTTAGTGTGAGAAATGGTGGTTCTCTCATCCTTTGCGTCCTGACTGTGACCCATCGTTCTGCCTCCCTCTCAAACACCGTATCCACGTTCCCAGATCCCACAACAGCACTGTGGATGGCAGAGGACATCTGGCATGAGGAGGGTTCACTGGGGACTGGCCAGTCTTCGCTGTAGCCAGTGAGTCCCAGCCACTGGATCTGGAGGTGTCCAGGCCAACACAAAAATACTGTAGCGGGGATTTGAGTTTGGTCAGGGGGATTCCTCTAGATAAGCTCACAGACTTTTTCGTATACTTCTATGAAAACACAATACTTTGCCACAAATGTTACTAATAAATTATCTTGGTAAGGCATTCACTGGGTAATTTCTAGCACTGTCTACCAGAAGACAGGAACAGCAGGGTCATTCCTTTGGCATGTGCATGTGAAACAGGCTTAAGTCTTTTTGAAGAATTTACTGTGAAAACTGGAGAATCTTATGTCCTGACATCTTTGCTAAGACCCATCAATAGAACTACGCCACAGGCATCCGTCCAACATCTGAGCCGATATAAAACAATCCGTTCCCTTCTTCCTCTCCCACACAACGCGGTTATTCTGGGCAGACTGTCACTACTCAATTCTTCTCTGCTGTCCTTAACCAGGCCGTGGGTTTCACACTATCACACGCAGATGGAGAAGGTGATATGAAATTTCCAGATAGTCCTATTGGTGTTAATACTTTGGCAATGGAAGAAGGGCTGAATTTATTACCTTCCTAGATCTTTATTAGACTGTAGGTAAAAGTCAGAAGAAGTAAAACATTAAAAAAAAAAAAGATACATTCACTTACCACAGCGCCAACTCCATAGCTAGCGGCAGGGGCAAGGGCATGGTAGGGGTCGGCTGTGTACACCCTGCCATAACTGGAAGGAGAGATACAGTCAGGGAGATAAAGGAAAGCCAGTGATCCAAAAAATTTAAGGGGTTAACTGTGCTAAGGACTTGTGAGTAACTTGGTCTCGGAATGTTATTAGGAAACTAGTAGAATGGAAAAAAAAATCTCTCTAGTCTGCTCCTAAATGCAGTAACTGAAAATATCTGAAGAACTTCTAGGAAATGGGAGAGAAGGGAGTTGGAGATGAGGAAGAGGGAAACTGGGGTCCAAGCCAGAAACACACAAGAACAAGAGCGAGGAGCAGAGGGGTCCGTGCCGTTGGGTTTTGGGCAGGATGGAGGCTACAGGAGAAGGCTGGTGGAAGGCCCAGGTCAGCAGCAGCCCCGGGCACTAAGTGCCATGGTGCCGGGGGAGGGGTGATGTGTGGGGAGGGTGCAGGGCTCCCGGCCCCCTGACGTACCCATCGCTGTAGGCGGCGGCGGCGGCGGCAGCAGCTGTGGCTGCGGTCGCAGTAGCAGGCTGTGCGTATCTGTAGGCTGCATATCCACCCTACAGGAGAGAAGAGAACTGACTTTACAGATACCTCTCCCCCGGGACGGCCAGCCGGACACGCACCCACCCACACGCAGACGGACCCAGACATGGACACGGAGACAGACAGACGCAAACACGGACACATGTGGGGAGAGAATGTTTCAAACTGCATCAGTCTGCATGTTATCCCTTGGTGCAAAATGAAGCTCCACTTAAGGCAGGGGTTTGCTTTCCAATTTGTAATAGTAATAAAAATAAACTACATTGTACCACCTGTTCTCAAATTTAAGAAATGAAGAAATGATTTTGGATCTGTCTTATTTTTGGTCTTTGTTGGAACTTAGAACAGAGAAAATGTTTACAGAAAGTTGGGAGAACTTGACCTGATGGACAGGAAATGTACATTATAGAATTAAGACATATTATATTTGCCTGCATTAACTTCAGATTCCTTGTGCGCACTCAGGTTGACCTACTGCTAGGAGACTGCGGTGCGTAAAGAAAGGCCCCACACAGTGCTATGCCCCGTGTGGCCTGGCAGGTCTGCAAAGAGGTTAAGATAAGCAAGCAATATTTAGAAGGAAAAACCAGAGTAGATCAGGGGTTGGCAAACCTCCACCTGTGAGCCAGTGGTCTGCCACCTGTTTCTGAAAGTAGCTGTGGCAGGGACCGCATGGCCTACGAAGCGGAAGATATTTATCACTTGGCTCCCTATAGAAAAAGTCTGCCAACTCCAATCCGTATTTCAGACTCAGGCAAATCAGGTTACAAAGGGCTGAGGATCCCTGGGCTAGACTTAGACAGACCAGGAGGCCCTCCCTGCCTGCCCCAAGCATTTAACTGCATTTATTTTCCTTAAGCCCTTAAGAGGTTTTGGGACTCCTACATCCTAACCTCACAGTAGGCTCTGGGGCTTTTCTTCTAAGGGTGCAGATATCCTCTCAGGGCTAAAGAGCTTCAAATTCCCCTGTCTGATTATTTTAACTCAGTTTAGATGAACCAAATACTCAAAAGGTTTTCACTGTCGGGGTGAAGCATATGTGCTCCTTCATGAAGTATTTCACAGATAATCCCAACAAGTGCCACATGGGACAGGCGATTTTAAAAAGCGGCAAGCCCCACTTTTCCTTCTTTCTCATTACCTTTCTAGAATTCATCTATTGTACCTAAGCCGAGTTCAGGTGTGTATTGTTACTACTGTCTTCTCCCTATCAAACATAGCTCTGTATGTTGAACTGGTCCGTTGGGACAGCATTTCAGCAGTGAGCAACAGCACACTTCATTTCTCATGGACATCAGAAGCTTCCACTTATCAGTTTTCAATTTGAATGTCCGATGTTCAATTTTTGCTAAGCCTACAACAGAAATTTCAAATTTATTTCTATATCATTTTTTTAGGATTGAAAACAAGTATCTTCTAGGGGGACCGCTGTTCATCTGATCGGGCAGTTTCTAGCTTGCTGCTTTTATTTCTTTTCAAATCTTATTCTGGAAACACCTGCAATTTCCTCTTATAGGTGTCTATAGCTTTTTGCTTCTTTCTTACATAACTTATGCTTTCTCTAACAGGAGAAATTGCACTGTCGGGGAAAATTTACTCTCGCTCTTTAAATTTATGCCACTTAAAGTCATCGGAATTAGCTTCAAAGGTACATTAAAAAAAAAAATCCCTGACTGGCTTTCAGCGGTTATGTATTATTCCTTCTTTGTTCTTCAAGTGAATGACTTAGAAAAGCACACATTGCTTTCTCAATTATAAATTCTTCCACAGATCTTCATATAAATAAGAAAACTCTAATATTTATCAAACACTGGCAATGAAATGGTAACGAACAGGGATGCGGCAGGAAGCACCCTCAGGGGTATCTGTGACCCATATGTCTCCTCTGAATTCCAGCCAGGTCTATGGGAATGGGCAGGCCAGACTGATCTGGGCAAAGCTATACATCCAGGCTGTGATATATACGCTGTCATACATATACACCAATGTATACACTATATATAAACTAACGTGTCTCTTTACCTTATTTCCTTTTTTAAAAACTTCTAAAGAAGACATGAAACAGTAAAAATATTTGTTAAGGGAAGCAACATGCTAATCATAGCTGAAAGCTTAGGCTTTAAATGAACCTTGAAGGCTCACTTTTTCAGTATAACTAGAGACGGCTCCATAAGTTAAGAATTAAAGTGCGCTAGTGTGAAGTCTACAGCAGGACTTTCTTTAGTAAAACGTCTTTGTAAACAAGGATAATGTGGTAAACAAGCATCATGAGGTTTGTCCCCTTAGCATTCCGTCAAAACCCCAAAATCTTTAAAAATTTAGAAAGTCAAGGTAATAAATGCAATTAAAGCCCAGTTCATATCCACCTGAGTGAAACACTTCAGAACTGAAGTTCTGTGCCACAGGTGGAGGCATACATTCTCCTTAAGGGATTCTGAGGTTTAAAAGTACTAACTAGACCCTCAGTAAGTCAGAGATACTGGGGATTATATTAAATCATTAAATTTGAGGTGTACTGCACTAATTTTGGGAAAAAAAAAAGAGGTTCTGAATGAGGTTACTGATAGAACCCCTCAGTTTCCTTGGCCTGCAAGAAGCCGTCAGAATCTTAGTGGTTTGGGGGTAATGTTATCGTTAATCAAAACAACTCTAAAAGGATCAGACTGTGGGAAGAAAGGGTCCTTCTAAGCCAGAAGGAAATGGAGATAATCTATCTGCAGTAGTTTCCTTCTACTTAAGTGAACTCTGACTTTGGAGTCTGAATTTGATGAGGCTCTTTCTCTGCTATTCGAATTCAGGAAAACAGGACAGGGATGCAAGTATCTTACTGACAACAAAAGGCTCAAGAAGATCAGCATTAAGAAAAACTACAGTAAATTTTTTAAAAAAGCAGATTATCTTTCAACATGGCCTCTCTCCTAACTACTTTATACTGGTGCCGTCGAGAGGCCCTTTAAAGGGAGGTGGCTGTCTATGCTTAGGATGGGCAGGTAATATCCTAATAAATGAATCTGGTAATTCATCAATGACTACCTCCAAAGTTAGAAAAACTAAATTATATATCATGGATTTACTCGACTTAGATGTATTCTTACTCCTGAGTATTTCTGCTGGTGCTTTAACATTGGTTATTGGACAAAATATCTCACATAATATAAGACAAGGAAAATTCAGATATATTTATTTCTATTCTGGATTTTGGATCGCATAAAGAATCCAGGCGGAAAAACTGTTTTCTCAGCTGGCTCTTCTACTGGCAAATCTGAAGTCGTTTCTAGAACATGAGAACAAAGTGCAGTTTGAAACACCAAGGGTTTTGTTGCTGTTTCTTAAGGTTTTCAAAAAAAAAAAAACAAGGGTGGGGAAGGGGGCAGGAGAGACAGAGTTCAGGCGTGGGGAAGGGATATGGCGCCACATTTATTAATCACATTAAAAACTAAGCATGCCAACATCTGGAGCTAAAACAACCAGCAAAATCACCACGTTCAGACTCGGATTGGCTAACTCTATCTATCCCAGCATTCTCTTGGGACAGCGGTTTGCCCTAGGCTCTACCACAAGCTCGGTGAAGTACACAGCCTCAATTACTAGAGCGTGCAGCCACAACGACCTGGTATTACGGAGACAGTCAGTCACCACTTGAGTTAACATTCCATACCCTAACGACTGGCCCCTCCCCAGCCCAAAGGAATAGTCAATCTTGCCCACCCTAGCCCTGGCCCACACCACAATGTTAATAATTATAACAAGCAGTAACCCATCTGTTATATCAGAGAAGGGAACAGAGACTCCACTGAGAGATTTAGAGTGAGATGTTAACATTTCTTCAGCTGACTGCACAAACAAACAAACAAAAAAAAAAAAAGAGGAGAAATAATTCATTTGGAGATATGAAGTCATGAAATAGCTGATGTGTATTGCTTTTAACCATGCACTGATGCAAAACTGAAGCAACCATTAATAATAAAAAGTAAAAAGGACATATGTATTTACACACAATCAGACCTGTTTGATCTGAAGCAGTTTGCAGACTCTATCTGTGTGTGATTTGAAATAAAACAAAAAATGGGGATTAGCATGGCCACAGCACACCCTAATGTAGGAGGGCACACACGGACAGCTTTTTGGAACCTGAGAACTGGATAAATTTGGCATGGCTAAGCCTGGTCCAAATACACACACGCCCCTTTAAAAATAATTACTTTCTTATCCGTTTGTAACTCATTCTGAATGACTTCTAGTGTTCCCAACTCGGGCAGCCCAGCGCCACATCAATCCCCTGTTCAACCTCCCTGACCCTGACACCAAGATCCTGTGCTGACCCACAGCACTCGGTAGTGTGCTTATCCTGTCGACACCCAGACATTCTGACCCAGCGTTCTTCTACAATATTTCCTGTGTTTATCAAGCATTGTATCTTTTCACATACCCATAACACATCCTGCCTTCACCGTCTGGCTTTCTCAAGGGAAAATGCTGTTACCTTTACCATCCCTTGGTTGCTGTTGTTAAAGTCTCACTTTCCCATTGCTCAAGGTCATCTCCTGGGGATTTTCTCCTCCACTCTGCATCAGTTTTGTTGCCTAATTAACGTTACGACGTTGCCACACTGACCACGTGATTCTTCCGCACAGTTCTGTAGCTGTGCTTTAACTAGAACACGATGGAAGGGTTCCACATGTTGTCCCCCTTATACCTGACCTCTGTCTGCCTATCTAAGTTTAATCTCACACTGGTAGGCCTTCTCCTTGTCTTGATTTTAACCTGGCCATTAATTTCATCATTATATTTTTGTTTCAGGATTTACATAAAAACAGGACTTTGGTGAGCATGTGATGTCAAGACACCTTCTTTCTACCTGGAAGACAAAATGACATTATGTGACATTGAGGAGAAGAATGTGTGTTTCAAGACCAGCAGACAAAATGAAAGCTTGTTCCCTACATGTGGTGTATGGATTTACAGAGCAAGGGGAGTGGGGATGTATGTGGGTGGGGAGAATGGCAGGTCTGATGCTTAAAATCACTACAGCAGAGCAGAGATCTTGTCCAACTAGCCTGGGTCTAATGCTGTGCCTCTGGGAGTCACTTTGTTTCTACACGATTCTAACTCCCTCCTTCCCTCACCTCCTTCTGCAGCTGAGATCCACTGAGCTGGGCTGAGCTCAGATGAGGAGGCGCTCTTTAGGAGAACAGAGTTCTTAGGGGGCAATATGGCACCTTTGATTAAATGTGAGTAACACTGATGTGAATGCAGAACTTCTAATAATATTTTCACTGCCTTTGACTGAGAGACCTAACTACTTTGTAAAGTGGATATGAAAAATTTTTAAGGAAACTATTTTAAATTTATCTTATTATTATAATTGGGGTTAAGGAAAGAAATTTTTATGACCAACTTGGTATCTTCCATTTATTACTTTTAAGATAGATGAGAGATGATCTTATAATTAATTAAACCTTTCAAACACTACTATTCCATATCTCCCCAAATTAGTTCATTTCCAAAATCTCACTGGGTAGCCAAATCAAGAGACTAACTGAGTTGTGAAAAGCTACCTACTGTTTTCTTTTTCTTAGCATCCAGCTATCAGCAAACCTGACAGTCCATCATTATCCAAATGAACTCACTGACCTTGTTTTAAGGTGAAAGGGGGGCAAGGGAAATGTGTTTTGATGTTAGAGTCCCAGTATGTCTAAATTTTTAAGACAACTTCAAATTTACATAGCAGCACCGTCCAATTACTACCATGACTTCACGACAGGACCCAATTTGGGATTCAGGACTCCTGTTTAACACATATCCTATTTTCTCCCTTTTCTCATTTCTTTCACAAGAGTAAGAAAATGTCCCAAATTGCTGAGATCTCCAAATCTAAAAGATCAGTTTAAACACCATGGATAAATGTGATTGACAAACTAAAAGAGGTGGCAGTGATGGGACAGTGCATATAACACACCTGGTGTGGATATGTGGCAATGGACTTAATTTTGGAGGAAGTGCCATCGTGTAAGGAACTTGACTGTGTGCACTGCTGAGGTAGCAGGGCTTAGATCACACGCTCACAAGTCTTGATTGTCCAAAAAAGCCTCTGTTCCCATCTCTAACGTGGAGCTGGAATGGTTAGTATATTTCAATTTTTTCACTGCAATCCACAATCTGATTGATTGGCAGGTCACACTGGCACTCCTACCTGAGGTATTTTAGCGCTAATGATTGGTTCCTGTAAGACTATTCTATAACAGAACACAGGAAGAGCAGTTCAAAAAACACAGCTGTGGAAGGAAAACAATCATACAAAAAAGCCCGCTAAGGGGCCCACCAGCCTTTTCTTTCCTTTGGATGCAAGCATGCTTTTCACAGGATGAGAATTAGGAGCAGTTTGTTATCCCATTAAAAAAGTGAATTAGGGTGAATTATGTCTTTTCTACTCATCAAGAAAAGAGGGGGCGGGCAGACACGTAATCCATCTGCTACACTCCCAGGTCTTATCGTCGTGAGTCTTTTCACAAATTATGGGCACAATTGCTAGATCAGTTCTCCAGAGAGGAACGTGCCACAAAAGAAACAGCAAGGAAGAAAATGGCTAGCAGGGATTACGGCCTAAGAACAGAACAGGGAAAGAGATTAAAAAGACAAAAAACAAAATAAAACAAAACAACAAAACACCAAAAAAGCAAAAATCCTCCACAGTTGACAGCCTAAATTAATATAACTTAAACAAAATCAGTAACTTACACTCTTTTCCCTCATGCTGTCTCTTCAAGCTTGGGTTCAGGGTAACTCTTTATACTAGATAAACCCTCCTCTCTTTCTATGTCTAATCTCCTTTTCTGAGGAAACAACAACTAAACATCTATGGATAGCTTCCCACAGAAGGGAAAATGCACAGAGAGAAGCAGAACTCAAGGTAAAATCATAGGGCTTTCTGGTTGTTGCTGTTTGTCTGCATGTTTTTAAAGAAGCCTCCTTTGCCACATCACGCATGGAACAGGGGGTCTCAAGTTTCAAAAGCTGTAGGAAGAGTTTACTTTAGGCCTCGCTCAACAGTTACCTCCTCACATATTCTTGTTTTTCATTCGTGGGTTTGGATATTATTTCAGCACTAGTGACCAACTTTTTCGTCCGATTAAGTGCTGTAAGATAAGAACTAAGAAATGAAAATACCATTACTAGTACTCCTTTCATCAACAAGGGGCCACTGGTTAAAAAAATGTTTCAGCAAGGTCACTGAATTACTTCTGTTCAGCTTGATAAGGTAATCCAGTTAGTAAACTTAAAAAAAAAAATTCAAGAGCATTTTTTCAACAAGTACAGAAAAAGCATCTCTCTTTTAATAAAATCATATATTATAAACTAAGGAAGAGAGAGAACTGTAAGCAAGTATTTGGTTGGTTGACTTGACAAGGTGGAAGTAGGCAAATCTTAATAAGGCACAAAGAGGCCACATTCTTAAGAAATCCCCTAATAAGGAGGATACTAGACAGGAAAAAAAAAACCCACCTTAACTTAAGAAATAATTCAAATGGAAGTGTACTATAATAGACCAGATTTCAAGAAAACAACTTAAATAACATAAAGATGAGTTTCATGAAAATATGGATACTAATGTATATGGAGAATGTACATGCTGAGATTGTATGTAAGTACGTACTTAGAAAAGTGCAATTTGGTGTAAAGTAGTATATAGTTTCCCAACCCTTGAGTTTCACTGTGAGCACAAGAAAAAGAGATCTTTCACTATTTCTTGAAAACCATCTGAGGAAAGATGTAGATTTCACTTAAAGTACTAACAGAGGCAGTGAAATATGGATTATTTGGGTTTTATGCTTGGCTATACAAATAATTTATGTAATCTGGGTAAGTCACAATCTAAGAAACACATCTACAAAGGGAGAGGGTTGGACCAAATCATGACTAAGGTTCCTTTAAGTATGTGTTAAATTGAGCATACTCTGAAGGTCTGCTCTGAATAGGACAGGTAAGTACCATCGCCCACAGCATCCCAGAGGACCGCTTTATCCTGTCTCTACCTCCTGCAATATACAGAGGCTGTAAGTGCATTCTGAAAGTGCATTAATGTTCTTAGATTGCCAGAGAGTCTTTGGCAGACTGCGGAAATAGTTCATTAAAAAGGTACCCTTACCAACTTTCGGGAGGTGAGGGCGGGGAAAGCATTTCTAGATAATTCTAACCTATGCCCAAGGAATAATTTCATGCTGACAAGTTTTTCTTATGAAATTGTTTCTTAACGATTCGGGTGGCTAGACCAAGTTTGCAATCAGAAAAAGACCACTTGGAAAGGTCCTAATTAAAAGACTTCAAAACTCAAAAACTTGACTCCCTGTCAGTTAGATCACTTCGTCCATATTTTAAATAATATATGACAACCAATCATGAAACTGTAGCTAGACAGTTTAAATAATGGATGATAATAAGGATGTTGACATGGCTGGCTGAATCAACAAATCTTGTATGACGGTCAAATGTTTGTAAAAGAGGTGAGGTTGCTAATTATGCACTCATTTCCCTGTCGGTGGCTCTGAAGAAAAGAGCCCCACTGGTTGTGGACTTTCTGATACAGAAGAGCCTCACGCACTGACTCCCTGGTTTCCTCTCATTCCTACCCACTCTTCACTGGTATCAGTTCCTTATTTCACTTTCACAACATAATGCTCCCTCAAAGTATGTTAACTAGAAAAACACACATTTCAGAAAGCTCACTGCCATCTATGTAAATCCAAGCTCTAACGATCTAAAGAGGGATATGAAATGGGAAGAAAAGCAGAACAGGGAAAGAGCTGGTTTAAGGCTAAGCTAGTCCTGTTATTTATGTGTGCACATGAGACGACAGTAATAACAGACTTTAAACCTGCTGATCATCTCGCAAATGTATTAGTGATACACAGAGTATCTGTGGGTAAAGGGAAGGGAAAAGAATATGTCCAGTAGACTGACTCTAGCAATGATCAGGAAACCCAAAGGCTTAGTTTTGGCACCCAGGGCAAGCGCAGTGGCAGAGAAGCATGCTTGCATTCTTAAATATATAAATATATATATATATATATCCACAAGGAAAAAGAAAATAAAAAATTAAATAAATTATATTAAAAAAAAAAAAACAAAACAAACCAAACCAAAGAAACAGAAAAAAAAGGCTGGCTTGTCAGGGGATGGGGTCGAGAAGGCCCCGGTGTGTGTACTTACATAGAGGTCAGCACCGTAAAATCCGTCCTGGTAAACCACACTGCAGAAAATCCACACAAAAACAAAAACAAAAAAACAAAAGAACAGAAACACATTCCGGTTATTGAGGACGGCAGCATGCACATGCGCTCTACACAGGCAGGTGATGTATGAATACGGAACCGGGGCCGGGGGCCGGGGGAGGCAGTGAGGAGTGTGCACTGCACACGCAAGTGATGCACCTCCAGGACACGCAAGGCGGGGAAGGAACGCAAAACTGCAGTGAGCCACCTGCATGTCTGGTAATTAAAGTAAGATTAAAACAATAAAGAGCACTCCCAAAGGGCCTAATAGAGCTTTGGAAAATCTGCTGGATTGGAAAGAAACATCAACTTTTCATATCTGGAGTATTTTTTAAAAATAAGCTTGTTCTAGGATGAAGTTTTTCTTTAAAGAACTTCAAAAGGGGTGTGTGTATGTGGGCTGGAGGGCAGGAGATATATAGAGAGGGGTTTAACATGAAGAAAAAAAAAAAAGACCCAAAGAACTCCATTAGGGCAGGACCTGTATGCAAAGTATGTTTCAAAATTATGTTTAGTATTTTGTTACCAGTTTCATAGTAATATGTTAATTTTTTTTCTGATATCCATACATCACCTGCTTTTTACCCTGCACATTAGACATGCGATAAGATTTGGCTGATCACACAAGCATGCAAAGTATTATTATTCAGCATTTTAAGAACCAATGCAACACCTCAGAAAAACAAGTCAATCAATTCTGACCAAAGTAAACAGAGAAATGTAATTAAAAAAAAAACACAACCAAAAATACCCACAATGCATTGCTTTCACAAGCAGAGATAATGAGCTAAAGGTTAAGGTGATTGGTCCAAGGTCCAAGAATTGAAAGGTGCAGTGGGGATCCCAGATAGTAACAATATAATCCAGAGTGGGGAGGAGTAACTGGAAGACTTTAAGGGTTCTTTTTTGACCATTAGAATATTCATGGAATTCTGAAAAATACAACTGATAACTGAAGTTTGGGCATGACCTGCTTTATTTAAACGAATAAAACCGAGAAGGTAGCTGATTAGGAATAGAAGGGTTTACTTTCCTGTTTAGAAAATGAATTTGTATCAAACAAACAAAATACATGACTCTTCTTAATCCTGAGCAACACTAAACTATTATAATTAAAATACAGATTTCAAACCTTTTGAGACATTCTGTGCACAAAATTTCCCCAAAACATTATTTTGGGACCAAAACACATGGAATAGCAGTAGAGGAAAAAGATAAGACTTCCTTCTTCATATGTATTAAATCAAGATTTGGCTATTTAAAATTAGATCATTTATTCAACTAAACGAGCTGGAAATTTTCACTACTACCTTCTCTATTACAATAAACAAGCTAGCAAGTGAGGTCATCAAGTTATATATTTTAACTTGAATATGAAAATAACTTATTTCTTATAGATAGCTGGAAAGTTTCTGAATTCTACTTCCAATGACATTCTGCTGTGTTTACAGAACAGTAGGATCACACTTTGCAATGCCTCAAATATGCTGAGCCTTTGTATTACACAGTAGGCAAATTAAACTCGTCTGTGAGGTTTTTAGCTAAGTTCTATCCATTTTCATAGTCTCCAATTGCAGTTAAAGTCTGATACTAGAAAGTAACCTGCCTCTCAATTGCAATTTAGTAAAAAAGAGACTTATTCATAATAAGAAGGCTGATAAAATGCAAAGCATTGATGCCAAGTGGTGATTAATTAACCTTCAACTATTTCAGTAGGGGATATAGGCAAAGATTAAAAAAATATTTCTTCTACAGAGAAGAGTGGTGGCATTAAAACCATGAATAAATTTTACACTAAGGTGCATCACTCACTGGGAATATTCACCTAAATTCTAGAAGAATTCCAATATTCCCTATATCAAATGCCACAAGGAGGCTAGGACACAATGATTAATGATGAAATTAGTTTACTAAGCTGAAAAGCAATTTTAGGCCATTCCCCATAAAATACTGGACTTATTCCTTGCCATCTTCCATGTAAACAGGTGGTTTAGTTAATAAAAAAGAAAACATGGGAGATTAGTGTTCAATGTAATGCACAGAAATTGATGTGATTAGACATAGAGATAAAATATCTTTGAGTAAATATATACCTGACAGACTTGGTAGAGAATGGGTTCTCAAGTTTGGCCAATATACTGAAATGACCTATATTGAATAGGAATGAATGCAACCACTTTATAAAGTAACTCAGAAATATTACAAAATAAAGAAATCCTATGTTTCTGGTGAGCAGTATTTCTTTGCAAACATGACGGTAAAGTCTCTTTTACTGAAATGGAAGACACTTCATGAGCAATTTTCCTAGTGTGTAGAACTTCCAAGGATCAGTTTTACATTTTACTTGAATATTTCTTGATGCAACGATACTGAATCTTTATTCACTTCTTTAAAAAGAGATGTCAGAGGTTGAAGGTTGAAGGTCAAAGGTCAAGTTGAGAGAAAAAAGGATAAAATTAAAAGTAAGTAATGGCAGAAGATGGAGGTGATGGAATGCATGGGATTTAAACATCTATAACCTACAAACAGAATTTTATTTCTCAAGTAGTTCCTTTCCAGTGGCTTCTGGAGCCTGCCCATTTCAGCATGCATAGCTGTCCTGTCTAACAAAAATGCTTTAATTCTGTGCAAGTGAGGACCCCAAATGGCATGTCCCTTTGGTCTAGGAATGAATGCTACCTTAGTACATCTCACAGCCAATTGTGCTGTCAGCAAAGGACCTGCAAAGGAGGCTCTTTCCCTTCACATTGTAACTAAGTAGCAGTGAATGGGCTCCTCTGCCACTGTGTTTATTCCTCAGTAAGAATAAGGGAAAATAACCTGTCCGAGGCAGAGAAAAGATGAAGAACACAAATGTCACATCTTTGAAGAGAGAAAGTCCTTGATATAACTAACTTATAAAGTCCATTCTTTATAAAAATATACATTTTAGGCTGACACTGAGAAACAACTAAAAACAAAACCTGCCATCTTCACTCCTTCTCCCCTATTCAATACCAAAGGATTTATTTGTTGCTATGGAATCATTCCACTGCATGAGACACCCTCCATACAAAAATCAAAGGGTGAATGATGCTCAGCTACATTAGTTGTTTTACCATCATTCAGAAGCCAACTGTGGTTTAATTCTTCCTACTTCTCCCTTTCTCCCTTGATTCAATTGGACTTGGTTCATCTTTGAATTAACCTCTTTTAATCCGTTTCCTACAAAGAAAGCAAATCCATTGTGGGTAACTAGCTCTGCTGCTCACCACCCAGGCAGTGAAACCAAAAGGGAGGGCACAGGTGATAGCCTCAGCCCCAACAAGGGTGGTGATGAGGGGGTGAGTCCAGCAGACGCAGGCTCGCACTACAATCTTTTGCTCCTATTGTGGTTCTCTGCAGGAGTGTTAATCCATACTCGTGCGATGCGGAGTGAACTCCATGCCAACACACTGCTAGTGAACACAAGACAGTTCTGGCTACTGTCTTAAGCCACTACCGTGAGGGCTTAAGGTGGCCAAGATGAAGATTTATAGAATGAACTGATATTTTGTTCCAGTCTGATGATGGTATGGTTCTTGCCATCTAATCCGTTAATTTGCAAATATTCACGAATCTCTACTACGTGGCACGGCAACATCCCAAGAGTTGTAAGAGGGCCATGGTACTCTCTTTTTGTTCGGTTGCTTATTTTGGAAGCTCCTGCTTACCCTGGATAGGCGGGAATGGCTGTTGGAGGTACCGCTCGGACCGCACCGTATACCGTCCGCCCTCTGCCCCTCAGATGGGCTCCTCTGAAAGCGGCCGCCGTGGTGGCTGCAGTTGGGTAAGGGAAGCCAGGAACTAAAGGGAGACCCAAAATATGACAGAAATGTCAACTTGCATTCAATAGCAGGGGTACAATCACAACCTGCTTTGACCCAATTACAGGAGAGATTAAAAGATACCTCTATAACACATCTTTTCTCAAAAAGAAATGGAAATGTGCAACATGCAAAAACTAACTGATTCCATGCCTCATTCTTCACAAATCTTGCGTGAATTTTCTTTGTTCCTCCCCAATTCTGGCATTACAACGTAAGCAGTGGGAAACAGGTCAAGAAGCTCTGAGAACTACTGCCGTCATAAGAGAAGAGACTCTGAATTTCCACCAGCAGTTTAAGTTGATTGATACAAAGTCTTTCACTGGCCAATTATTAATCTTGTTTCCAAACATTATTACGGGCATATAATAATTATCCTTTATAAGTATTCTTTTGTGTTTTGACATGCTGCCACACTCCAGGGCACACAGCAGTCTTCAGACATTTCATTAGTCAACTTTGTTCTTTATCTAAAATGTTTTAATCCAGAAATGTGAGGTGGGAGGGAAACTAGCTCTCCCCTGCAGCCCTGTGTCCTTTAAAGAGGCAGGCGTTTCGTAAGGGTCTGTTTTAAGTGTGCTGTCCTCTGGGAAGCATGCAAAGACACTGATTCCATGTCCACTGAACTCTGTTTAATTATACCTCCTGCTGGAGCAAAACAGCTCAGGTCAAATTTACTTTAGAGATATCAACAGAGATGAGAATAAGCAATAATACTGGGGGCTTTTAAATGATCTTCTACCAGAGGGCCCAAAGCTGACTTGCAGAGAATACGTATAACATATTCCACAAATAATTACTTCTGTTTTCTCTATTATCAAGAGCAGACTAAAATTTTCTTTACATGCTCTCATTCCCTTCTACCTTTTCCAACTACTTATGCTTTGTGGCAATCTTACCATTTAGTCAGAAAGATTCTGGCACAGCTAAGTCGGACAGGGCATTGTGGTAGGACTTATCTTTCTACAGAATGCTTCCTTTTTAGTTATGTATTATATTTAGGGGGGGAAAAAAAGACTAACACATCACTGTTTACTCACAACAGTCAAAACCCATGCCAGGTCAACATAGGCTACTTACTGATTAAAGGAATGTAAGTGTTAATGCCCCCTCTTCCGGACAGGGGCACGGCCGCATCATTGCCTAGGGACACGTCTGCTTGAAAGCTGGATGCTGATTGCATTAAAAAATTTTAAAATGCAAAACGATTACAAAGGAATAGGAAATGGAAAAACAATAGATGTTATAGATATATAAATAGCACAAATGGAAAACTTAACCTAAGTACTACCTGCATACAACTCGGGGCCATATACAGCTCCAACTACTGGGCTTAATTTCCAACCTGAAATGGAAGAGAGGACAGTGAGCATTTAAGATGCACTTTCTTTTATGTTATCTAATACTGTTTACTACTCCAGTTGTTTTATAATGGTATCTTCTGACTGAACTGAAACTGACCTGGACCTCTGAACTCCATGCTCACTTACGCTAATTGTATTCTGGGTAAACTGACATCTTCTTTCATTGGGATTTCCCAGTGGGATTTCACTGGCGTTAACCAAGTCAAAAAGGAGAGACATGCAATAATAAAATTCAAGGCACGTTTCCAACTTTGGCGCATGTCTTCTGAGATTTTAATTTATAGTGAACTAATTTATGTTAATCAGACTTTTTAGCTATAGGATACAAGACTGCTGTTGAATATCAGCTTAAACATTTGTAAATTTTAAGTATTCCCAAACAGCATTATGTTTGATGTCAATTTTATCTCTATATCCCCTTTTTTATATTTATAGGAATATGGTAACTGGTAAAAAAAAAAAAAAAAAGAAAAATGTACTACTGCCCACTGATAGTTCAAGAGTAGAATTTCATATGAAAATTTTAATCAATAAATATTTATTGAACTTTACGCATAAATAAGCAAACACACTGTATTATTTTTCTGAAAGACTGGCTCTTTGGTTTACTTCTTCTACATTAGCTTACGGGTCTAACATTGTGTCACTGCCATGCTATATGTGAGTGGAAAGAAGAAAAGTCCAATTACCAGATTTAAATGCTATAAGCAAAGACATTATTCAAGAGAAAACCCATTCATTCAGAATCAATCCAATCCTCCATTATTTTATGTGCCCATAGACATGTATCTTCATTATTCTGCATAAAAATGTCAAAATCTGGGTTCAAATCCTACTGGAGTTGTAAAGCACATATGTTCTGCAATGTCAGACAAATCAGGTGACTCAAAACCAACATGAACTAAAATGTTGAGAATTCATCAGAAGGCACCTAGCACACTCTTTTCAGAGCCTCTAAAACAGCAGCTGCAGGTTTCTAAAGGTTGGCTCTAGTTGGCGTGAATACTGATTTAGAATAATACTAAAAAATGAACTTTTCCTTTTCTATCAGTGGCACTATTACTTAAGCACTCCCTTTAAATGCACATTATAATAATGGTATATAATTGGACACTGTCAGCAATATTTTGAATACATTTTTGTATATTTCTTTGTAATGTATTTTTACAGGTGTTTATGTCATTTGTCTTTCACAAAACCCAAAGAGAGCGATAAGACAGGTACTATCTCTGGGACAACGAGTAAGTAATACACTTCCCTGGACTTCATTTCCTAAATAATAAGCTAGGAGGGTTGGATTTCGATGACTTTTCTAAAGAGCCTTTGGTGCTAAAATTCTGATTGCCACTTGCTAGAGATGAAAACAGAACCAGATAGGTTAGGAAACTGGTTCACTGTCACAGAGCAAAATGAAGCGTCAAATCTAGAAGTAGAATTTCTGTCTTCTCAATTCCAGTCAGCAGCTCTTTCTGTCACACTGCTCTCCTTGGATCTAAAGGAAATTTGACATACTTCTCTTTCTTTTGTTTAAACTGCATTTTTATCAAAATTGCAGAAACTTCTGTTTTTGTGACAGCAGTGAAAAGAAGAAAACAAAAGACAAAGTGGAAGATGGTGGCATCCTAAGATAGACAACTGATAAAATGAGTAAGGAAAATGCAAATTATGTTGATTTTTATTACCTACTTGAAAAGCTGGCCTACCCATATTTACTGAAGACCTCCTGGGATATTATCAGTACCAATACTCTTCTACTAGATTTAAGGCATTACCAGTACATAATGCCATACTCCAGCACTAGGCTCAAACTTTTATAAAGCAATAAAAAGGGACAAACTCCCCCTTTTCATTCTAGATAAAATCTTATGCAGAACTCTAAAATATTCAGCAGAGACTGAGGTCCACCAAAGTGGAGCTGTAGACCTCAGAACCCAATACATTTAATTTTCTCTCTGCCCTGCCCCCTCGACCGCCGAAGACAGTCTTATAGAACACAGACTGCAAAACCACTGTTGTACTGTGGATTAAAATTGTATCCTATCTCATTTAGAGAATATGAGTCTAGATTAAATTTGACAACTAAAGCAAAAGTTCTGTTTTGTTAGACAAAATATTCATAAAAAATTCCTTCTTACCAGAAACACCTATAATGAACTCACTAAATAACATGCAGCCATGAAAGCAGAAAACATTCATGCACACAAACACCGTGGCTGTTACCTCTAGCGAATTACTTTAAAAGGAGAACAAGGGGTCTCCTGAATTATTCCACTCATGCTCAGATAAGGAGGAATCAGGAGTAAAATCAGGACTTGGTGGGCATCCAGGGTATCATGGACAAGCCTAACTTGCAGCAGCTAAAAAAGAGGGCGCCCAAATGGGACCTAACTTGGGTTATTAGGTTAACTTCAAATGACACGTTCACACTGTATAAAATGACCTTTACTTAGACTATAATACCTCAATAACGAAAACAACAACAACAAAAAAGTAATTTTTAAAAATTATCTGAAGAAAAAGAAAAGTAAAAAGTAAAAGTAAAGGGAGTGCTTCAATGTAAATGAAATAAACTAAAGACTGAAATTAAGAGTCTGTGATGTTTGTGGAAAGTCCATATATTTACACAAGAATAAATGATGTCTTTCTGAGGATAACTTGTAATCTCTTACCATTTGCATATGGTGTGACCATCTTCTTATTGGTCATTACACGTGCTGTAGCATTATTCACCTAAAGATAGAAAGTAGAAAGAAGGGGCAGGGAGGAAGTAGACTGTATTAGGGAACATGGAGTTGCTCATTCAATAACAAAGTATTCAGTTTAAAATGTAAATTTCAGAGAGCACTGATTTAAATAATTAACATAGCAATACAAAATATTAATATATAGCATTTTAATTAAAGTGTTTATTAAATGAGGCAAACAAGAGTAAAATGTAGTTTCTTTGTCTCCAAATGGAAAACTAGGGCTACTTTACCATCCAGAACTCCAAAGAAAAAGTACATTTGCAACTTCTTTGGAGATCTCATAAACAGAAAAATCTCTGTATTGAGGAAAATATGGAAAAAAGCAAACTGGAAGTAACTGTTTGCCCGTGAATTGTCAAGTTCATTAATAAAACAGAGCCTGGCCACATTGGTCAGGAAATAGATTTACAGGAAGATAGGAAAAAAATCCGTGGATTTCAACCTGTTCTAATGTTTAGCACTTTTTATATGCTTGTTTAAGACTTTACTGTTTGAGGTCGGTAAACAAATACAGGAACTTAGATTCCTATGTTGACAGTCTTCAGGACCATTTTCAGTTTGCTAGATTATGTGGTCTATTTATTTAAGAAAAGTTTTCAGAAGGCCTTTAAATTAGGCACTGAAAAGATAAAGCTTATGTTTCTTTTGTTTTATGGTACGCTCCACCCTCATTACAGAACTGCATAATCTGAAGCATTCTCAGTGCTAGGGTGAGTAGGTGTTACAAAGATGGTGCTGATGAAGAAAAGATGAATGGAGCCCAGGAGCCAGGATACCGCAGCCCAGCGTAAGAACCAGCCTCAGAGCTCTTGCAAGGAGGGTAAAGCCTCACCATAGAACTCGGTAATATACTGTGTTGTCAGGTCATAAAATGGGCCAGTCTTTAAAAGAATTACAAAATACGCAAAATATAAATGTCTTATTTTGCCTCTGGAGATTTATATTATGTTAAATTTGTACAGTAATAAATTTTTAACCAAAAATGAAAACAATTTTAGGTAGAATTGGAAGCAAAAATGTTTTAATACATCTTTTAGGATTTGTATAGTGATAATCTTCCGATGTAAGGAAAAGAACTTGAAACTCCATTTACTCTAGTTTGACCCACTAAATCATATAAAACATTTCACATTTAAAAAGAAAGAATGGGATACAACAATGATGAGACTGAGAGCATGCAGTTAAAAAACACACACACACAAATAAAAGAAAGAAAAAAAACAGTCTATTTTGGAAAGAAGGGAGAAAGTGAAGAGCGAGGCTCTCACAGACAAGGATTAGAATGGGGCAAGAGCTTCCACTAGCTGCTAGAGCAGAATGCACCCAAGCACTTAAAGGAAAAATGGCCAGAACCAATCAGAAACCACCAGTCAGCAAAAGAGACCAATAGCTGCACCAAACAGAGAACGGGGTGGGAAAGGATGAGGGAAAGGGAAAGGAAGAGAGCTTGGGTAAAGAGAACAAAAAAGCAGGGAAAAGAAAAGAAAGTCAGGAAGGCTGTCACGGGCAGGAGAGAGAGCTGTCAAGGGCAAAGAAAGGACAGTCACAGCTACAAACAGAGGTTTGGGAAAGAGGAAAAGGAGGAAAGGAAGAAGGGGCAGGAAGTGCATTAATAAAACCAGCCAAACTGGAGTTCAGTAACTCTGAGTAAGATGTGCAAGGGGGAAAAATCACCATGACGTCAGTACTCAAACAGCTCAGACTGCTACAAAACAATATGTACATCCAAAGTCCAGGCGGCATTACTCAACAGCATTGAAAATAAAAGGGGGAAAGGAAAAGGAAGAGGAACAAGTCAAATCACATTTTGTAGTGTTAATGTGAGATGGCAGATGGACTTTTTCTTTCTTATTTGTTCGTAATTACATTTTAAAAAGCTTCTTCTCTAGTGCTTTGGTTCACTTACCGCCAACGGGTACCATCGCCAGCATTGTGTATAGTTACCATGGAAAGAGTGAGTCAAGTGAAGGGCCCTAAATGCTAAACCATTGGAAAGGGAGGGGGAAAAGAAAGCAAAATATGCAGACATCTTACTCAAAATGGTGGCTTTTATATTTCATACTTTTAAAAATTGGGAAAGGGGAAAGGAGCCAGTTTACCTTCACCGCGTTGTTAAAAAAGGGCTAGTGAACATCAGGTGGCCGACCTGATCCCATTAATGGTACATTGGACGGGCGGCCATCAAATCCTCTGTTGGAGGACTTTATCCATTAACTGTTGAAATTCTTGATATCAAATATTTAAAAACCACATGAGTTTTGGATTTTCTCCTCCCTCCCCACAACCCCTACAATCTTCTACTCCTTACTTATCACACGCATGTGGAGGCAAACTGGCTTCCCAAGAGAGAGAGGATACTGGCTGGCCCCATGATTCATTATAGGACACATTTATAAACTGAATAGATTTTAGACACTTTAAAAGTTAGTTTTATTGTCCTGATTACAGGAATTCGGAGTCTCGCAAACTGAAGCAAAGGAAAAAAAATTTAGAGAGTAGAAGGATGAACATTTTGGAGGAAAAAAGTAAATGAAAAACAAATACACATACATACGCACACAAGTAAATCAAAATTAAAACCCCCAAACAACAAAAAAATGGGGGGGGGGGAGGAGGATAGAAGTGTTACTTTTACACATTTTAGTGCAAGAAGGTAAAGTACACAGAGATACAAACATAGACACAAACAAGACAGGGTTCCAAATGTGAAATAAGTGAGGCAATACATAAAAAGAGAAATAAAAATATAAACCAGAAATTGAATTATTGAAGACATGCACCTCGATTTTACGGCCCTCTACCACGGTGCCGTGTAATTTCTCCCTGGCCCTGTCTGCATCAGCACTATTCTCGAAAGTTACGAACCCGAATCCCTGCATGCAGCGGGAGAAGGGGGGAAAACATGCACATCGTTATATTGAAATACTGATCTCTTGGTAAATAGAAAAAAATATCACAGTATGAAACTGGTATCAGCAACAACTCAGCAATACTTTCCCAAAATCACGATTTTGGTCCATGCATATTTTGTAAAGGGAAATTAAATTCAATAAAAGAATAAAGAACTGTAGTAGTAATAGTAATAATAATAATAATGTAATTAACAACAATAATAACAATAATAAAATGAAACATAAAGCATGTGAGGCCAGACCAAAATTAAGGTATAGAGTTACTCGGGTCAAACTATTCAGTCAAGAAACTGAACATCTAAAAAAAAAATCCTACCTTTCTTTCTTAATTTACGCTGTTAACATACACATCCCGTTATGTAATACTAAAAAATACTTAATTAAATCTATTATTTCCAAGTACCTTCTACATGAAACTTGACATTTAGGTGCAAGCATTGTATAATCAATTTTTTTTTAGGAGGTCTAATCATTTCAGCCCCACTTTGCCTGTTGCATATATCACCATTAGTTGCTTTGGGAACAGGATAACTTAAGGCATACTCTTGATCTTTGATTCCATGGGTATTGGGTATAGAAGAGGAGAGCGCTCATGTTCGTCTAAGCCAATGAATATATCACTAAGCAGTAGCCAGTTTGGACTTTTCTTCAATGCTAATCTTAAATGACCAGACTGGCACTTAGAGTAAAAGTTATGTTCAGCTGAATTTCAGAAAATTGCTTATCCACAGTCGCCTAAATTATACATTTGTTGAAGCCCACATCTGCTACTAAACGTATTAGCAACTTTCTAAATATAGAGAGAAAAGGAATAATCAGAAGGCAGTGGGATGGGATTTACATTAGTGACATCAGTTGCACACTATTCAACAGGAAAGGAATACCATAAAACAGCAATACAGCTGCTGCTCACAGTTAGGATTAATTTATTTGTCCACTGCAGATGCTGGAAAAACAAAACCAAAACCAAAGAACAACCAACAAATCATGGAGCTTTAATTCATTAAGCAGAAAAGGCAGGAGATCATGGAGTTAGCCCACTTTATTTTTTTATTCATGTTAAATCTGAAGAGACAGTCTGGTCATAATCATACTACCAATTTCAACACCAGTAGGATGTTGTATATATACTATATGACTACTTCACAAAGCATTATATCATTTTCATTCTACGTGCTTTGTCCTTATCTTTCCACTCTGCAACTATACATTTTTCTCAAGCTATTTACATCGGTAGAGTGGTAACTTCTTAGAATTTTCTGAGAAAGTCCTCATTTCTCAGTAGCTTTATTGTCTCTATAGCATTCTTTGAATATGCCATTGTAGGATAACCTGAACCCTTTATTTTTCCTGAAGTTCTGCTTTGATGCTTAACACCATGAGTACTCCTATATATGAAACATATTTCTTAACTGAGATGATAAACAATGTGCATTGCTCAATAAGATTTTATAAAAGCAACTCTATCCATTTGAAGGATCTGATTACACAGAATTCTAAATGATTATATGGCTGGGTGGCAATCCATGGACGATTCCAATGGATTCTCTACCTTCAATTCGGATACCACCACAAAGACTCTAGAAACTGAAATGCTAAGCTGATAGAAAACTTTAAAAATATATATTGCTTGAGATGGAATACTAGTGATAATTTTAATTAATATGTTCCTTAAAAATGTAAATGTGTTGAAAATATCAATGGGAAGACATTTTCAGAAACACATTTTGGTATCAACATGTTATAGCCACTTTGACAACTCAAGGTATACAAGGGCAAGTTACTGTTTAATTATTCCATTTGTCATCTACACTAGCATCTGATGAAGACAGGAAGCCAGTTCTCCAGTCCTGGAGAATCCTCCAATAGGAACGGTAAGCCCTTTAAAAAAGGTTACAGATAGTGATGAGTTTTTAAGTCACATTTTAGAAGTACTATAAATTGTACTCCAACTGACTGTCACAGCCTCATACATTTTATGAGTCAAACTAATGTATTATAAATTAGTAGTTGGATAACAGATTCTGTGAAGACTAATACTTAGGTTTTTAATTTTAGCATCATGAACATCTATCTCTATACACCCACATACATACATACTGTTTGCCTTTTAAATACACTCATGGAGTAGGAAGAATAAATCTGTCGGTTTCCTTTTGAAGGTAAAGAAACTGAGTCAAACTGAGGTTAAGTACCCAGGCATCAACAAGGCCTTCTTCCATGTAGCTTCTTCCAACAGCGAATGCTGAGAAAACTAGAAATTCAGCTTTGAAACCTAAGTTCAGTATTCTATTTACTAAACTACATTAGTCCTAAAATTCTCCTTATTTTCTTTTTCAAATCTAATTGCTAAATGTATTCTATGACCTCCTTTCTGAAATATGTTGATGGAACATCTGTGACACAAGGACTGCATCCAAGAGAATGCAGGGTCATGTCACAGGCACTGACTGGCATCTCACAGACAGCAAATGACAAAGTCTAACATTAAAGTCTGCTTGTGTAAGATTTTCTCAATATGACTTTAATATTCTGGAACAAAATTTCACTTTTAAATGCTTTAAAAGCCTATTTACCAAGGGTAAGAAGAGGAAGAAAGCCTTGTTGACACCTGGGGACTTTCTGATAAGAAACACAGAAGTAAGAGGATTTCTTTCTTTCCTTCGAAGATAAATAGACCTTATGTCAGGCAGAATAACAGCCCCCCCAAAGTTGCCCATGTCCTAATCCTGTGAATCTGTGAACATGTTACCTTACATGGCAAAGGGGATTTTGCAGGAGTGATTAAACTAATGATCCTGAGATAGGGAGATTATCCTGGATTATCCAGGTGAGCCCAGTGTAATCACAAGGGTGGTTACAAGTGAAAGAGGGAAAAAGGAGTCAGAATCAGAGTGGCAGCCTGAGAGAGGTTGGGGTGGCATTGCTGGCTTTGAAGATGAAAGGGGGCTATAGGCCAAGGAATGTGGGCTGCCTCCAGAAGCTGGAGCAGGCAGGCCAGTGCATCACCCCTTATAGCCACCTGAAGGAACACAGCCCCCGACACTTTGATTTTAGCCCAGTGAGACCCACTTTGGACTTAAGACCTCCAGAACTGTAAGATAATAAATCTGCGTGGTTTTAAGCCACTAGGTTTGTGCTAATTTGTCCAGAAGCACTAGGAAATTAATATATACATATCTATTTAATTTTGAGATATATATATCTCAAAATTAAAGTGTGATTAGGAAGGTGAGAAGCATAACCAGCATTTCTGGAGCACTGGCCTTACTTTTCTCCAGTTGAAACTCCCAACAGGTGATTTTCCATCAACTCAACTTCCTGCTTGCTTTATCTGTCACATTCACAATTTGGATTTAAGACTACTAACTCAAAAAAAACTTGAAAGAAATTTTAATGTACTGTTTCTTCAGTAAAATTTATCATTTTAAAAAATGTGCCAAGAATTGAGTTAAGGATATTTCCAGACTATCCACTTAAAAAGTTACTAATAGGAAAATATGCTTATATGAAATTATGTTTTAATGTCCTTTCATTCTTAGAAATCTAATTCACATTAAGTTTGGTCATTTGGATCTCTTGCTTTGAAAAAAAAGTTTAATACAATTATGTCTAAACTTAACACATTTTCCTTAAAAGAGCTTCAAAATGATTACATAATGTATCAAACAGGAAAACACAGAAGCAGTCTAAATAGCTACAAAGTCAAACTCTTAATAAGAGTAAATATTCCAGGTATGTAAGAAGAGAAAGAACAGATAAACAAGAAGTAAACTTTATTTTTAATTAAAAAAAATGATGTTGACAAATTTGTCTACACCGGCACTATCTGATAGAAATGTAACATGAGATACATACATAATTTCAAATTTTCTACTAGCCACACTGAGAGAGCAAAAACAGGTAAAATTAATTTCAATAATGTATTTTATTTAACCCAATATATACAACATATAATTTCAACATAGCATCAATATAAAACCATAATTAGTGAGATGCTTAACATTCCTTTTTTTTGTGCTAAGTTTCTGGAATTGGTGTCTAATTTATACTTAAAGCACATCTCAGTTTAGACTTGCCACATTCCAATGTTCAATATGGCCACTGTACTGGACATCACAGGTCTATACCCTTTATACTCTTACCTAAGGTTCTCAGTGCCCTAAGTTCTGCTATGTTAATAATTTAAATACACCAGTGTTACAGTCATGATTTACCAGCTGTCTTTTGAAAATTGAGAGATGGTGTGCTAATCAGGTGTATTGGCTGTGGTTAAAACTTCTACAGTGTGACAAAATCTTATCATCTGCCTTGACATCCATTTGTCATCAAGGACACAGAAGCCGAATAACTGTCACCTTTTTAGTCTGGCCTCAGACTGCAATAAATAACAAGCAATAGGATGAGCACTGTAAAAATATTTTTAAATTTGTATAATCTTTGAGTTTTTCCATCTCAGAAGAATGAGAAAGAAAATTTACCATGTAACTTTTAAGGGAGAAATCAAAAGCAGACGGTTCTCCTGGGTATGGCCAGAACACAGAAATTAAAAAATAAATAAAAGAAAAATAAAACCAAAACCCATAAAATGGTAACAAAAGAAAATAAACTAAACCCTTTGGAAATACAAGTACTGTTAATTCAGTTTTAAGCATAATAAAAAACATTTTATTTTAGCATTAGCCCCATCGAATTTTACTGAAAATCACAAAGGCTTACTTTGTACAATTTCAGAGACAGTGTTTGGACCATATTTGGAAAGACATAAACAATTTCCCATTGCATAAAATCAAAATCCAGGGAAATAGGAGAGAAATTACAGCATATCGTTTGTGCCTGAGGAATGAGAGTAGAGGTTTTATCTTCCCTAACTCCAACCTAAACTCAAGCCTAACCCAAACCCAGATTCCTATCATTCTGGAAGTCCACCTGAGAAAAGTAATGAGAAGACATTGACTAAAAGTCAGCTAGAAGTCTCAGTAATTGTTGCTGTGCTCTATTTTGTAGTCCATCCGTGGACTTAATGATTAACACTGTCTGAAGAGGTGAAAGAGCTCCTCCACCTTCAGTATTTACAACACATGTTCCTTCAAAAGCTACAACTATATATATAATTCTTTTTCATATAGGTTATTACAAGCTATTGAATATAGCTCCCTGTGCTATACAGTAGGACCTTGTTATTTCATCATATATCTTAACTGAACATTTTCAAAAGGATAGTCTATCTTTGCTTCAGTTAATCACAGAAAATTAAATACAACTGACTTTATGTTTTTACAAAGGAGTAAGCATTAAAAAGATTTTCAAAACTCATAGGAACTAATTTAAGTATATGTGCATGTACGTATATGCATATAAATGATATAAATTCATTCTATAAAACCCAAATTCAAAATATGAAGGTCAAAGAAGAAAAAAGGAAAACAGTCAACAACAAAGAAATAACTACTTCCTGGAGCACAGAAATTCCACTCTTCAGGTAGGTGAACAGGCAGAGCGCTGGCAGGCAGGGAGGGAGTAGGCAGGGCAGCAAAACAGTGTTCATGTATTTTTTAAGTGGGTATATTATATATTCTCAAACTCGGCCAACAGTCTCATACAACATAAGACAGAGTAATAAACAGTTGCTTTTTGTTTTCTAGTCATTTGGATAAATACTATTTTACATGTAAGTATTACTTATCTCTAAAAAGTTGTCAGTTTTTCCATTACTGCTTAAAAAAATTCAATAAAGTTAATTTCTGTACAGAAAAGCACTCTGTTAAAAGACTGAGCAATTCTTAACTAGACAACAGGACCACATAAGTCTCCTTTTCTCTGGTTCCTATCAAGACATGTAATTTTATAGTGAATCCCAAACACAAAAGAAATGAGAAACTAAACTTAATTTACAAAAAGAAAAGTACTCATTAATTTTTCTTAGGTGGATCCCAGAAGAGGCATCTAGGTTTTGACTCCAAAATAAATCTCTATTAATAAGCCCATTCTGGCAAAGAACTTTAGGTAACAGTTAAGAAGGGCAAAGGACAAAGACAGGTTTTTTATCAGTTCTGGAAAGCAGATCCAAGGCAATTCTGAATTCTGTGCTTTGTTTTAAAAACATTTCCCAATGAGTACATAGTCTGTCTACCCTTAAGCAGCCCAAAGAAAAAGGGGCAGTGAGGACACAGCATCAAACTGAGAGAAGCAGCGTGTACATTTAGGTTCCCCAAAGGGAAAGGGAAGACTTGTGTCATTTTAAAATGAAAATTACAGGGGAGAAGCAATTGAATCAGGTAAATTAAAAAATTTCAGTAGTGGGCAAACTCTTGAAGTCAGTGAAAGAAGCCTTAGAAAGATCAATTTCCTTTGCTTCGCAAGAATTCAAATTATTTTCTTGGTAAGGAGCAAGTCCTCAATGCCTGATAGAACTCTCTTGGGCTTCTGGTTGTTAGAGTCTAGCTAAGAATATTTAAAGTGCATACGCTTAAAACCAAAACCATTTAAACTACTAGTTCAGATAAACAGTGTGGTCAATAATCTTCGTATATTTATTTCACATCCATGTGCTTCTCATCTCTAAACCATCGTCATTTTTCCACCTTGTATCACAAAAAATAAAAGCAAACTACACAAAAAGGAATAGAAATCCACTGTAAGGAAATTACAAGTATAAATAGTTTTACTGGTTATAGTTTGAAGAGACCTCACTTTAAAAATACTTACCAAGTTAAGTGCTGGAGAAAGTTCTGTATAGGCATATTAATCTTTTTTTTGTTGTTGTTTTAACTGAAAACTGGAAACTTACAGTATAATTACCTCTTTAACAATTAATAAATAATTATTATAGTCAGAATTAAACACTTTTAGTGTTGATGCATTCTATAAAGGAAGGGAATAATAATCAGGAGCATCAGAAAAGTACATACATTTTCATTAGTTGAGATGGGGGCAGAAGACCTGTATAACTCTGTAGATGTATTAGTAACTCCCAAAGTATGGTGAATTTGGAGTAGGAAACTGAAGAGAGGTACATATTAACTCATTTATTTGCTTTATTTAGCTTTTCTCAAATTATATCCTTAGAGATTTCATCATAGCCAAGGGCTAAGTTCAGTAGAGATGACCAAAAATTCAATTTAAATTTAATTCAAGGAGAGGGCAGAGCTCACTGGTAGAGTGCAAGCACAGCATGCACAAGGTCCTGGGTTCAATCCCCAGTATCTCCATTAAAATAAACAGACAAACAAACCAACTTAATTACCCTCCTCCTCAAAAAAAAAAAAAATCAAAAATTGGTCTAACCTAAAAAAGCAGTTAGAACCAAACATAAGAAATCAAATATTTTACAGGCTTGGCCACAGTAGCTGTGTCTGTGGAGTGAGTATATTTCATTTGTTGAAGAGGAAGAAAACTCTCCAATAAAACTTTCTGAAATTCAGTTCATCAAATATTTTTTCACAACACCACTGTTAAGACTTTACCATTCCCTTATTCCTAAAGACACTGCTGCTTATTTTAGTGCATAAAAAATCTAAATCATATAGATCAGGAATTTTAAATAGCAAATTATTAGGGGAAAATAAGTTTTAATTAAAACTTCAGTTCTTACACAGAACTCAATTTAGAAGATAGAAGAAAATATATGTCAAATTGTACACCGTTACTATGTTCATTCTTAGGCAAAAAACCCCAACTCACTATTTGTAATTGAAGTGACTCAGTCCTGAAGCTCACTTATCTGGGTTTAATCTAAAGGAGGAACCCCATAGCGAATATCTAAGTCACTACTTCCTGTATTGAAGCCTTGTCAAAATTAGAGCAAGTCAACTGAATAACTGAAATATTAAATTTGTTCTAAGTATGTCATTTTGAAGTTCGATTTTTAAAAGTTGAATTGTTCTGACAGAATTCAGACTAGAATTCTCATAGAAATTCACTGATTTTCAGTCTTCTCTCTCCTTCCTTTAAAATAAGCTTAGGCCAAATTTAAATCTGAGGAAGGACTGGTGTCTCCTACATTCTCTCTTTTTTACTGCCATGCTCTCCCCTCAAACCTCTCTTGTTTCTACCCCATCACTCTCCCAATTTAAGATTTAGGAAAAAGTGTAGCCATGTGGTAGCTTATTTTTTAGAGAAAACCTAGTTAGATCGGATATTTTTTGCAGGCTTCAAAATCAGCTTATTTGCGGACTTCTTACTCTTTAAAATAAAACAAAACTGAAAAGAAACCAAGCACACTTAATACTGAAATGGAGCTTACCTTAGAGCCACGTTCATTAAAGATTATTTCTACATCTAGGATTTTGCCGAACTGCTGCAGAGACAAAAATAAAAACATATTCACGGTCAGCTTTTTGTCCACATATTTTACTTTCTTTTGAAAAAGGAATAGGCGGGTTTTTTTTTTTCTTTAAACTATTTATTTAACTTCCATGTTTCTATTGGCTGATAGGTCACGGTACCAGTTGCTGATTTTTCCTCATCATTAAGTTGATAATTTCTCCCTTTTAAATTCACTCACTCATGCATTACCCATCTCTAAATAGTGGAAGCTGTGTTCAGAAGATACGGTATTACCCTATTACTTGCTTCTTCACATGGACAACTGGGGATTTTCCTAACTACATCTCTAACTTTTGAAATGTCTGTTTTAAGAAGTAAATCCTAAGTAGAAAGATACACTATTGAAGGCTGTTTATGAAAAGGAAAAGAGGAGACAGAAAATGAAGATCACCTGCAATGGGGTGTGTGTGTGTGTGTGTGTGTGTGTGTGTGTGATGAAGATCACCTGGGTGTGTGTGTGTGTGATGAAGATCACCTGGGGTGTGTGTGTGTGTGTGTGTGTGTGTGTGTGTGTGTGTGTGTGATGAAGATCACCTGGGTGTGTGTGTGTGTGATGAAGATCACCTGGGGGTGTGTGTGTGTGTGTGTGTGTGTGTGTGTGTGTGTGTGTGTGTGTGATGAAGATCACCTGGGTGTGTGTGTGTGTGATGAAGATCACCTGGGGGTGTGTGTGTGTGTGTGTGTGTGTGTGTGTGTGTGTGTGTGTGATGAAGATCACCTGGGGGGTGTGTGTGTGTGTGTGTGTGTGTGTGTGTGTGTGTGTGTGTACGTACGTACGTGCAACTACAGACACCTGAAACTTTCCTTTGAGTACTGAACTCATAGACCTAATTATCTATTTCACTTGGATTTCAAACCAGACTTTGGGAAATTAAAAAAAAAACAAAAAAATGAAAAGAGCAAAACAGAAATATGCTCTTTTATTGGGGTGAATGATTGCTATCTTTAACAAAACAACATGTATTAAGAGGCCAGGGTTCCTAGAGTAAGACTTCTGGGCTTGATTCTAGTTTCATCATTTAGTAGAAAATTAGAAAAATCAAGGGAAGAGGAAAATGTCTTATTTTAGGAAGGAATGCATTTTGTTTTATTTCTTTGTCTACTCAAAAAAACTGAGATTTGTATGGTGTTTCAGAGTTTGTTTTCTTTTATATTTTCTAATTCATCCTTATAACATCCTTCCAGAGTTAAGAAGTGCCCTCCTTTAACAGTTGAGGAAAATGAGGCCAAAAGAAGGTACTCATCAAGTTTGCAGAACTAATAAAACAGAAATAAAACACAGCATGGAATCTCTGCTCTTTAACAACGCTACTGTCCTTCTAAGCACTCGTAGGTACAAACCCCGTGGAAGAAGGCAGCAACCAGGTATCCCTTACAAGGAAATTATTAATATTGCTACTACTACTACCACCACCACTACTACCACCACCACCACACCTGGTGTCTTATGAGAAGGGCATAGTACATTTCAAGAAATCACTGTCAACCGGCCTGGGCAGAACTTCGGTGGACACAATTTTTCTGACTCAAGAGAAAACACACTTCCGACCGATGAGAATGTACTCCAGTTTCACAGACCTCCAGAGATTAAGGTTCCATATTATCTCTGACAATTCAGTAGAGAACCTAATAACTCATACTCCTGGGAAGTTTCTTCCTAAACATAACCTAAATTTTTTATGCTGTCCTTCATATTTTCTGTTGCTCTTGTTTCTGCAGAGATGGAGAATAGCTGGCTACCATTTTCTATTGAAAAGCTCCTCTAGTTCATCAGAACATCATTAAGTCTCAACCCTGGCCTTGCCTTCAGTATAGAAAACACACCCAGGAAGTCAGCTGTAAGTGACAGAACTTTGCTTCAGGGTCTTGTCACCATGAAGTAGCCACGACCAAGACTTAAAGAAGGGCATTGTTTTTCTGACAAGCACTAGGCAGCTATACAAAAATACATTAAAAAAAAAAAAAGATCCCTTACTCCTAGTTGAAGATAAACATTTGATCAAATTAAAACAGGCAACAACACATTAGCCCAGAAAAAAATTAAGATTCTCAGCAGTCATTTACTTCTTTACTTTAAGAAGTAATTTACTTCTTAAATCTTTGCTATTGTACTTTGTTTTCATGACAGTGATTTTGGGAGGAAGTAAACAGCTAGAAGAAGACATGAGGTAGCAAACTAACCCCCTATACCTGATTTTAGGTCACAGACATTACTTCATTTAATTCATAACCCTTTGAAGGGCAGGGATTACTATCTTTTCCTGATTTTAGCATGGAAAGTCACATGTCCTAAGAAACCCCACAGTCCCAGGCAAGCTGGGCTGCACAGTCACTTTATTATGTATGTGAAAACTTGCAAGGCTAATGTCTAGAATAGACCAGGTGATGAGAAAGTTTCTAAAGGCTGATGAAAATGTTGATTTACCTCAGGATCTTTCTCAGTGTATCTGTGGTTATGTCCTAAAGTACTAATGACTAATGATACATCTGGTGGATTAAATTATATTTTAATTGTAAAAACCATAAAAGGACTTCAGAAACTTACCCCAAACATCTGCCGGAGGTCAGGGTCCCGGAAGCGGAAAGGAATATTAGAGACATGCAGTCGTTTAGGGGTGGATTTACTCTCGGAATTTTCACTACTTTGTGTCTGTGACTGCTGGCCATCTGTCTGTGCGCCCCCTTCTGTCTGCTAAGCAAAGAGAGGAACAACATTAAGCGAAAAAGAAATAGTTATTTCACAAGAATTAAGTAAAATAATTATAGTCCTCCCTCTCCCCAGTCGTTCTCAGTGTGTCTTTAAGCAAAAATTACAGTTGTCCCTTCAAAGAGAAAAAAACTAAAGCTGTTATCTATGTTCAAAATGCTATAGCTCACAAAAAAACTAAGGTTTTTTTAATATTTATACTACATTAGTAAAATGAAAGATCCTAGAAACACTAAGTAACTTGCTCAAGATCACACAGAGATATTATGATAACTGAAGATATAAAAATAGTACATTATTCTTAGATTCTTATAGATGCTTTCTATTTTTGAGATCTTCCTATTTTGAAAATAAAATCAGTTGTTTTTAGTTGTGGAGATAATAGCATTTCTGGTCCATCATTTCAGGAAATAAAGGAATTTTTTATAGTCCATTCTATTAGTTCCAGAGTTTATGACTACTGCGTTACCAAAATACTATAATATTATTTATGAAAAGGGGATACCTAGCGACAATGGGAATTTTGCTTAAAAAATGGAAGAAGCTTCTTACTCTGAAACCAATCTGTACTCTCTTCCCTAATTTATGCAATTCCTGCTACTTTAGTAGAGGGAACCCATCCTTCTACAGCCCAGAGCAAAGGTGCATTTAGAAAATCAGTTGGGAAAGGCTTGAGGAGACTAAATTACTACACACACATATATCCTAGATTTGTATATATCCATAGTGACAGAGTGTTAGGGGATGTGGGTGTACATTTTAAATCATGAATCTCTCTTGCAACATGCCAGGCATGTGTTAATCTAACTGTTTTTCAATAAATCTTCAAAAAATTGTATGTTGAGCAATACTTTTGACAAATATCTAACCGGTATGATACATTGTAGGCATTCAAAAAACATTTACTTTTAAGTATCAGACAATTTTAGAACCTTATGTTTTTCACTATTCTCTATGAAGCACATGCCAAATCCGATGGTCTGCTGAGATGATTAAACCAACATACTTTTGAACTGGAGCTTGCCGTTCTTATTATCGCAACTGAGTTAGAACCAAGTCCCTCTACCAGGTTCCTCTGCGTGACACAGAATGGATCCTCCCACTTTGACCCAATGTTCAGCTAAAAAGAGGTACTTTTGGCTCAGAGATGTTTGCAACCATCTTGAAATGAAGTTCGAGACTTTTAAAATATGCAGGATAATCAGGAATAAACTCTAAATACAAGGCTTTTCAAGTGTCAATCTAACTGATGGCAGCTCTTCTCTCACTCCATTCAGGTCTTGCAGATGGCTTAAATGTACAATGATTCGTATGAAACAAAAACAGCAGAAAAGGGAAGAGCTACGAAGCAATGTTCTGTGAAAGTGCAAGGTTTTCAATCATCAATCTGGACACAATGCAAATGCAGACTAAACAAAACAAATTCCACTCAAAGATGAAACTCACTAAGTTACTGAAACAGCATCATGGACACCAAAGTAACAGCATAAGCATCAATTACAACTAATGCTCATTCAAGCATCTTCCAACTTGCTCCTTCCATCTCACAGCTGGATCACATAAAACCCTTTCTTTAATCAGACTCTGAAACCACCAGCTCTGATCTGCAGGATGACAGTGTATCACAATAAGAAAAGTTTTAAAGACCAATTCTGGCTTCAAACCTGTATGTAACTTATATATGTAGTCCATGTAATCTGTAAAAGGGTATGTGAGGTGGCAGGATCAATGAAAACCAATAATTACTTCAAGGTATGTTGCCTAAGGTACTTATTTGCTGCTCCTGAGATTTTTTTTACAGCCCTACAGTTACAATTTAGAAGCTGGATTGGCTAATTTTCCAGCCTTGTGATGAAACCTACATTTTTTAAAAGTATGAAATCTTTAATTCTAGGGAGACCAAGCAAGTGGAAAAAGTGAACCATTATTTCCAAAATTTTTAAGCCTTCTGATTTTAAATAATTTTTTAAATTGCAGTTTAACATACACAGATACAAAAGCATAAATCATATAGGCATACAGTGGGATGAATTTTCACAAAGAAAATACACTCATGTAACCATCAAATTAGATCAAACAACAGACCTCCAGGCGCAACTTTGGGCCCCACGCTAGTCACCATCCCTTTGACAATCTTCCACGTATAGGTTTCCACTGGGTATCTAGTAATCCTTGGTTGCCTTTTTTCAGAATTAAGTATTGAGGAGGGAAGGGTCACTAAAAAACTGATTGGAAGTTCTGAGTGGATGGGGTGGAGGGGCTTGATGACTTTGTGATTCATTCTAAGTTCAGTTAAGTAAGCAACTTCTTGGGGAAACCCCTGACTTGTACATCTTTGTCTTTCCTCTTGAGTTAGGTTCTCCAGAAAAGTTTTCCAAATCTTTTAACTGGAGACATCAGTTTCTGAAACTCAATTTTTTGTGGTGTAAACTGAATTATTTCTCAACTTTATCCCATCACTGGCTTAGGGATAAGCTCATCTGGGTCTGCTAAGTTAGTTACTAATCGGCCATCTGCTTTCTAGTTTCCAAAACATTCTCTTGTTCTTATTGCTTTATATTCCTAAAAACACACAGACACATCAGTTTTGGAGGAAGCAAAATTAGATGGGTGTATTCAAAAGTAACCTGAAATTAGTAATTAAGGGTTTAATAAGACCTTATAATACTATATATACATATTTTAAAGAAGACAGCAAAATAGGGCAATGCAGCCTATATTTGGTTTGAGCTGACTTGTATAAAATATTTTGGGAAATACGGTTTGCTGTCAAAAACAACCTTAGTATCTTAAGAAGGACATGCCTGAATTACAGCACTTCTTCGATGTACATATGAAAGGCTGAGGTAGAACAAGCAGAGACCTCGATAATGAGACATGGTTTCTGCTAACAGCAAATCTATAAATACAAGTTTTTTTTTCCTCCTTCTCTATTCTTTAAAGCCTAGAACTACTTCAGACACAAGTTTGAGGGTGATTAAAATATTTTGTGATAAGGAGACATAACAACTAACTGCAATGTGGGATCCTGGATTGGATTCAGAACAGAAAACTGGTGACTGGACAAGGTCTGTATTTTACATAACATACAGCACCAACACTTCTTTCTGCCTGGTTTTGAAAACTGTACTATACGTAAGATGTTTACACTAAAAGTTAGGTGAAGGGTATGTAAAAACTTTCTGTACTAGTTTTGCAACTTTACTGTAAGTCTAAAATTAGTTCGAAATAAAGTTTTTAAAAAAGAAAAGAAGTATTTTGGGATGTCAGATTCTAAACCCTATAGAATATTAAAACACAAGAATGTGGAGGTAGTTTAATGACTAAATACAGTCACAACTATAGACAAATACTTATGTTTGTATTCAAAATGTGGGTTGGACCACTTATGAAAATCAGAAATGGGCTGAAAAGTCCAATCATTTCAGATTATTGGCATAGTGAAGGAAAAACCTCCACTTAATCTAATATTACTATTACCTGGTCCCAAATTAGAAACAGTTTAACTTGTAAATCTCTTCTACTTACAAAAGGTCAGTCACACAAAGCTTCATCTCCTGTAGCATTTTCCCTGATGAGCTTATTGTTCTATGAACAGAAGTATAAATGATTGCTTGTTGGGTTCAATTTCTTTTGGATGGGGATTGGTCTTCAGTCACAGTTTAAGTGAATCCTCTTTATAGGGTGAAGTAGATGTTTTCATAATGTCACAATGTCAATCACATATAGTACAAAAGGCATGAATCTGAAAACTGCAAAGTGCAAGACCAAACTTACCAAAGCTAGTAGGTATTTCGATTAGTTGCTAAAAGTAGAGTGCCATGTGAATTGACATGTAATTCATTTAGCCTTGAAATTATGCAATTACTAACAGTTTATTTGGGAAGATTCACATTGGTTCTGTTAAAGGAACCAGATTGGGCTCAAGATGGAGTTGCTCATGTTAAGCTCCACGTCAGCAAACCAAAAGTTAAGTCTCTGTGTTCGGCTCTCCCAGAAAAGAAAAGTCTAAGTCAACCAAGCAGCACTTGCCTGCTCAGCAGAGGTTACCTGACCAGGCTCCAAGACTTCCCGTTGCTCCATATAAGGGAATGCTTTAGCCAATCAGCAAACGCCCAGGATAACTTCCTTGTTCTCAACTCCCTCTCCTATAAAATCTCTTGCCTTGTACAGTTCTTCAGAGTTCTATCTGCTAGGCTGGATGCTACCTGATTCATGAATCACTGAATAAAACCCATAAAATCTTTGTAATCTACTCAGTTGAATTTTGTTAACAGTTTAAAATTTACATGAAAGTGAAAGGTCATTAATTTTTTTATACCATACTATTTCAATTCTGAATGATTCAAATTTGTATAAAATAAAACTGTGATGTATTTAATACCCAAGAAAATCTAATGGAAAGGTCATTACCCAAAATAGCTTTAAGCACATCTAAAGGATATGTGTGTATGTACATGCTTCAAAAATCCATACAGCAATACTTCCCAAAGGGTAGAAATGATAGCTTTGCAGATGTTAACTGGTATTTTGTAGAAAATGAGTTTCACGGTCAAATAAATTTGGGAAATACTGGACTAAACAAAGTTAACAGGTTTCTTGTGAATTCCAGTAAGGGAAAACTCACCTATCTCCCTAAACATATATTATACATATCATTCATTCATTCATTTCGTACAGCAGGCTCTAAAATTCACTTTGAAAAATACTGCTTTTATCAGAATGGCTCTTAGAGCACTAGCTCCCAAGGGTATAAGGGGGAAAAAAATGGCAAAAGAGCAAAAATATATGAGAAAAAAAAGAGAAAAGAGATGTAACTAGATGGCCTGTTAATTTGTATTATTTTAAGTGAAGAACTGCCTATAACACTTTCTTTGAAATGAAATAATTATATACTAATAGAATTATAGCTAATATTTATTGAACATTTACTATGTGCCAGACATTATACTAAATACTTGCTATTCATTCTCTCCTTTAATCCTAAAAACAACCCTATGCGGTAGGAACTGGTATCATCATTTTTACAGGTGAGGAAAATGAGCATTAGTTATAATTCTCTCATGGTTACACATTTAACAAATGGAAGTAGTTGGGAGCTAAACCTAACTCAATCTGGTTTCCACAGCTCAAGCTCCCTAACCTCAATACTTTATAATAAATAACAGTTTTTTTTTAAAGCAGCTTTTCTTTTTCTTTAACTCAGTTTCTCCTGGTAATAGTTTAGAAAGTAGGTTGGGATACTTTAGTCATTTTACAGTGCCTTAAAAAAATTAGGTATGACGATCCATGTTGATCCATCAACTAGATTTGTTAGCATTTAAAATTTAAAGCATTAAAAAATGTTTATAATGAAGTATACAAAGAGTTAAAACTCGTGAAATTGGATCTTATGAATTCCTTCTTAAAGAGTAAAAAATCTAAGATGATAGAGTATCTTTCTAAAGAGTGAAATCTTGGCTTTAATGCTTATCTACCAAAAATCAGTAAGTGCTAAATAACATACTAAAGTATTTTTTCATAGTGCTAAAATAACATACTAAGAATACCTGTCCATTTAAATCATTTTATCCAAAGCTACCAGCAAACACAATTTTGAGGGCATAAAAAATTGAACTTTTATCTATGCGGAGCAATTCTTTTCTTGAGGAAAAGTACCTTTAGCTTTAGTTATTTTAAAGAGAAATGCTTAAGTATTTCTTCTGTGTATTTGAATATTGCTACAAGTCAAATTCTGAGAATCTAGAACTGTTTGGACATTAAATGTAAGCTAACAATTCCCCAATAAACTAGTAATTTAGTTTTCTTCAGAAAATATCTGGTTCTATTTTCTCAGTGGATTAAAGGGTTATAAAAAGGAATTACAAAAGGCATCATTTGTATATGTAGTATTGCCATATATCACCCACCCCATGAAATAAAAGCCAGTATCATACTGTTAACAAAAACCACAGGAAGTCACTTATTTTTCTGAACCAGCAATCAGAATTATGTAAAAATTATATGTAACAGTGAAACACCAGAGAAGATAATCTCAACTTTCACAAAGTTTAACTTAACTGAATGATTCTTTAACAATTTTAATGTACATTTCAGAATGAAAGAAATCTGTAAGCATGTTCTAGTTGGAGTTCTTAGGTTTAACACTGAAGAGTAAGTGGAAGCTAAGAAGATTATCTCCATATATGCCTTTTATTTTTTATGATTTACATGGGGAAGCAGAAAAAAAGCATTTGACTTAAAGCAGATTTCCTGAGTCCCAGCTCTGTTACCAGCTAGCTGCAACCTTGTTGAAGTCACTTAAAACTGCAGACTTCTGCTATGAAAAGAAGGCATGGGATGATTTCTAAAATCCATTTTTAGCTTTAAAATTGAATGATTCTAATCAGAATTTACCAACTTCAAAGGACAGCACAAAATATTTATGGAAAATGTACAACTCTTGTAGACAGGTTAAGAAAAACCACCATCAAATTAATTAGTCCTTTTATTCTTGTCTTAACACATGGCAGAGCAGCAAGGGCCAGGGGAGTGGAGTATTACTGTTTTCAGCACTTTTAAAACGCTAGTCTCTTTTTTGGGGAGAGGGGGTAAAAATAATAAGTAAAAATACATAAATAAATAAATAAATAAATAAATAAATAAATAAATAAATAAAGGCATGCAAAGGAGAAGCAGCAATAACCATAAGTTAACAACGTTAACAATGTGGTGAAAGGGTGTCTTGAGTTTCACATAAACCAAAAGGCAATTTTCTCTATTCAAAAATATGCATGCCTTGAGGGGAGGGAATAGCTCAAGTGGTAGAGCACATGATCAGCATGCATGAGGTCTTGGGTTCAATTCCCAGTATCTCCATTTAAAAAAATTAAATCAACAGATCTAATTACCTCTACAACAAGCAAACAAACAAACAAACAAAATGCATGCCTGGCTGAGCGTGGTTCTGTCTTTACAGACCAAGCTATAATTTCCTCATCAACTCAAGTGTGAAACTGCCAAGCTGTTCACAGGCATCAAAACTCCAGAGCTGGAGGGTACAAGTAATTACTTTTTAAGAGTAAATTGATAACGAGTGTAGGTAATTTGTATAAGCTCATCACTCTCTACTTTTTGTTACTTCGGGGGAAAATGAGGGCCTCTCTTGGAAAAGTGGAAAAGTCCTTTATTGTCTCAGGCCTCTAATTCTAGCTTGGAAATGGAAGATGCTAATGATAATACCTACACTGTGGGCTGAAGGTATCACGGCCCAACAACACAAATGTGACAGAAGAGAAGGATTTGGGCCCCATTTTTACCATTATATTCCAGAAGTCCTCATTTGGACAAATGCAGCCACTATTAAGGCCTGTAACTTCTTGGCTATGTTTTAGTGGGTTGCCAATCCACAAGATACCTTCAAGTAAGGGTCAGCGGGCAATTCCAAAGGAGGGTGGTTAGACCGACCTTCTGATAAGTAGAGAAATGCAACAAAATCTGGCTTCAACATCAGACAAAGGGTACGAAAAAAACAGAAGAAACTGAGGATGATAAACAATGTGGGGTCTGATTTAGAGGTGCGCTTGAAAGCCCACCAATGAGGAGGGTTGTAAAATCTACAGTTGGGCTATAATGGAGCAAGGGGGGCCACGCAGCTACTCCCTCAAATCTCTGCTTTAGATGTACCAATAACTCTGTCAAATACTTCAAATGATGTTACTCACTAGCACCTTACTCTGCCTTGGTAAGCTTTTTTCCATTCAGAAAACACTAAATATCTATTATAGACCAATGAGAGTACTAAGAAGAGAGCAATTAATAGTTCCTGCCCTCAAGGACAGTATGGTCCAATAGGTAGGCAGAACATGTATACAAACATAAACCTCATATCCGAAGATGATTCATCAAAGCTTATCTACTTCAAATACTTCAGTTATTTTTGCCTGCTGGCATTTGGAAAAATATCTAAACATGTAGGAACTGAGGTTCTTTCTTCTCTGCAGGCAGGCTCAGTGATAATCAAGCCTCTGCAGACCCAGGTGGGAGACCCCTAACTGTTACCGCTCTTGCTAATGCACAGTATGGGACCAACTGATGGTCAAAACAAGCTCTCATCTTAAGAGCACAAGAAGCTTCTAGCCCAATGTTAAAATCAATTTCTAGAAGTCAAAATTCCAGATTTCAATGCTTCTCGTTATATGAGAAGTCCTTTCTTTTTGTTCTCCCCATCAACAAGAGGGGACCACCCTACATAAGCAAGATCTAGATTTAAATATGGCTGTAGTTCACAATAATAAAAAGCACAAATAAATGACATCAATTGGGACAAGTGATTTAAAAGCATTTATTTTTAAGAACTTCTTATAACAAGTAATCTTCACTAAAATCCTGTCAGGTAGGCATTATTAGTTTCATCTGATAGATGAGGAAACTGAAACTCAGGAGGAAAAATGACTTATTCAAGATATAGCTATTACAGCAAGGATGAAAAATCTTTGACTCTGATCTCCTTACTTTACTCATCCAATCAGCTGTCAAATTCAGTATATTTTACCTTCATAATTTCTCTTCATTTCCTCCTGTACAAAATCAGTGCAAATCCCTAGTTCAGAACCTCTTACCTCATTACCAGCTAAAAGCATAAGACCTTTTCCTAACCAGTCTCCCTGCTTTTCTATTCATCTTGTATGTGCGACAGATTAATCTACTGAAGTACAATTCTGCTCACTTTCATTTCTTCGCTCAAATACCCTTAATAAAGTCATTTCACAGCCAGGCAGTCAAATGTTCTTTCCAACTGGTACTCAAGCGACCCTTCTCCCACCTTATTTCTCACTAGTTTCTACTGAGCACCCAAAGCTTCAGCCAAATAAAAATCCATGCCTTTATTCAAAGACACTTTGGTCAGGGGGAGGGTATAGCTCAGTGGTAGAGTGTGTCCTTTGCATGCACAAGGTCCTGGGTTCAATCCCCAGTACCTCCATTAAAAAAAAATTATATATATACCTAATTACTTCCCTCACTAAAATAAAATAAAATAAAATAAAATAAAATAAAATAAAATAAAATAAAAATTCAGCAAAAAAAAAAAAAAGACATTTTGGTCTTTCTCATCTCTCCAACTTTGCTTTGAGAAATGACTTTCCTAATTCTTCCCACCACCTAAGCAAGTCCAAATTCCAGCCCTCATAATGCAAGGCCTTCTCCACCAAGGAGCCTCAGCTTCTCTCTCTGCAGACCTCCCAGGGCACACCTGTATGTTCTTTCACTTTTTTCCCAAGAAATATTTACTAACTACTAAGTGCCAGGTACCATGTAAGTCTGGGAATGCAAAAAGGAAGGAAGGGAGGAAGGAGGAATGGAGGGAGGAAGGAAGGAAGGGAGGGAGGGAGGGAGGGAGGGAGGGAGGAAGGAAGGAAGGGAGGAAGGGAGGAAGGAAGGAAGGAAGGAAGGAAGGAAGGAAGGAAGGGGCAGTGTAGGGTAACTGTAAACTGCCAGGAAGTGATTCAAGGAAGGGACTTCTGGCTATGATGACATGAACAGGTCAGTGAATCCACTCCTTAAAAAAAGAAAACTAGATGAAACTGTCCAACAGTCATTTCAGGGTTCTGGAAATCCATCAAAGGCAGATAATAAATAGAGAAATTTCTTGAAAAATTGCTAGAGCCTTAGGGCAAAACCAGCAGAAATCTACAAACTCATTGCCTGGGGCTCTGCCAACCCATCAACCCCACCTTCTAATCCTCAGCCCTGCTGGGAGAGCTTAGTTTTCACTGAACAGGGCTTTGCTGCCAGAGGGGGCAGACTCAACCTGGGGCACTGGGGTGGGGGCACAGCAGAAAACCATAGCTTTGTCAGCTAAAAGTGGCCAACTTGGTAGGAACCTAACAGGGGAAGTACAGTTCTTGTAGCTTGAGGTTACGGTCTGATTGGGTGAGTGGTGGATCAGCTAGAAATCTTAAGGGAAGAGCCTGGAAATGAGAGAATCGTGGAACTAGATATGCTCTCCTCACATCTCTGGCTGACTGTGAAAATACACGGATGAGGAAGGGGAGACGAGAAGACTCGAAAGAAAGAAAAAGCCAAGGCATACTTGAGAACTGGCTGAGCTCTGAATGCAATTCCCAGCCCACAAACAGATGGATAACAGAGAGTGGAAGCTTTACAAGCTCAAGGTGCTTAAGCACAACCTCTGCCCAAATCACTGGCTGACCATTAAGCTACGAAGACACAGCCTGACTCCTAGACAGGCTGAAAAATAAAAATGACAATGAAAATCACTAAGCAGACACATCAGTGGCTGCACACCACAGAAGAATCACATTCCACAGTTTAAGTTCAGGCAAATTACTTAAAACACACACATATACACTTACCTACACCTCTCAAAAAACAAAAAACAAATAAAAACCTTGAGAATTGCTGGGGGAGGGTAACAGCTCAGTGGTAGAGCACATGCTGAGCAAGCATGAGGTCCTGGGTTCAATCCCCAGCACCTCTATTGGGAAAAAAAAAACCAACAACACTTCAGAGTTTCTCAAATATATTACAGAATGTCTAATTTATTAAAACATTACAAGACATGCAGAGAAACAGGAAAGTGTGGCCCTGACTCCAGAAAACAAGCAATAAGTAGAAACAAAAATAACACAAATAAATAACTAATTTTAGAAATCACTAAGGGATTTAAAAGATACACAAAGATTTAACAGAAATCAGCAAAGAAGGAACAATAGAAGATATGAGACATATAAAAACAAATAATACAATGGTAGACATAAATCCACTCATATTAACAATTACATTAAATGTAAACAGACCAAATGTTCTGATAAAAAGGCAGTAATTTTCAGACTGGAAAAAGTAAGATTTAGATGCATGCTTCTCTTTTTTACAAGAGACACACCTTAGATTCAAAGAGTTTGAAACAAAATGAAGGAAAAAGATGTCATGCAAACAATAATCATAAGAGTTGAAGTGGCTGTATTAATATCTGACAAAATAGACTTAAGACAAGAAATGTTAATAGAGACAAAGAGGGTCATTTTAAATTGATAAATGGCCAACTGGTTAGGCGCATTCTGTAGGACAGATCATCTACTACTCCATAAAACAAATCTCACTAAACTTAAAAAGACTCAAATTATACAAAGTATGTTCTCTGACCACAATGGAATTAAATTAAAAACCAACAAAAGAAAGAAACTTGGGACAGCTTCAAACATCTGTAAATTAAACAACACACTTCCATGTAAACCAGGATCAAAGAAGAACTCACAAGGAAAAGTTTTTAAATACCTTGAACTAAATGAAAATGAAAACACAATATATCACATTTTATGGGATGTAGCTAAAGGGAAACTTAAGTGGAAAGGTATAGCTTTAAACACATTTTAGAAAGGAAAGAATTCTAAAATCAATGCTCTAAGACTGCAAGTCAAGAAAATAGAACAAACCAAACCCAAAGCTAGCGAAGGAAGGAAATAATAAAGACGAGAATGGAAATCAATGAAATATAAAACAGAAAAAAAAATAGATTTTAAAAAATCCATGAAATCAAAAGCTGGTTTTCTGGAAAAAGTTGCAAAATCAATAAACCTTAGCTAGGTTGATCAAGAAAAAAAGAGAAGACATAATTTCCAAAATCAAGAATGAAAGAACGGGTATCACTACAGATGCTATGGAAATTTAAAGGATTGGTGGGATTATTATTATGAATAACTTTATACCAACAAAACAGCTAATTGAGATGAAACAGAAAAATTCCTAGAAAAATAACAATTACCAGAACTGATTTAGCAAGAAACAGAAAACAAATAAAAGAAGAAAAAAAGAAAAGACTGATAACTAGTAAGGAAATAGATTCAGTAATTTAAATACCTTGATAAAGCCTCAGATTTATATTTTATTCCTTCTTTTCCCTTCTTTACCAGTGGTTCTGGTAAGTCTGTGAGTTCATAATCATTTGAAAGTGATTTGGAAATGCAGCCAATACAGCAGCCAGTATATTCATGATTCTAGAACAAATGCTATGGAAAGCCTCATTTGTTACCCATCATGCCTAGACTTTCCAAATAAATTGTCTATTATAGTCCATTATTTATGGAGTATAAAATTATGTGCTTATATATAACTGACTGACACTGAGAAGATAACGTTTTCAAGGAAAGAATGGATTTTCTTTCTTTCTGATCCAACATCTAATAAAAGAAAATGGAAAGTACTTGCAGGTTAAATCCATCCTCATGCAACAAAAGCTTTCATTATAAGGCTCTTTAATGGGAAGTAAATCTTATCAAGAGGCTTAAAAGCTGAGTACAGCTCTCCTTCTGATAATCTGATATAGGAAAGGCAAAAAAAAAAATCTAAAAACTAGAGAAAGATCTCTCTAAGTCGAGTACAGAACGTTTTTTTCTTAGGAAATATACCACACAATCCCACAAAATGATTTCCTGTATGATGTGATATATACCTATTGTTGAGGAGAGAAAATGTTCTAGAGTTATGGTGACCAAGACTTGCTAATGGACTGGATGTAGAGACGAAGAAATAAAGAATGACTTGTATGTTTTGTTTGAGCAGCTAGTAAGTTTAGTAGTTTAATTATACGACAGAGAAAGGATATAAAATAAGAGGGAAAGGGGTTCTAGGACCCAGCCCTGGAGTACCGCAACAATTAAGAGCTGAACAGAGAAAAAGCAACCAGCAAAGGAGACTAAGAAAGAACTTCCAGTGCTTAGGAGGAAAATGGAGTGTCGTGAAAGCCAACAGGTAAGTATTTCAAGGAGGAGGGAGGAGGCGATGTACAGGATGCTGCTGAGAGACTGTGTATGATAAAGACAGGTCTCAAGGGACCATGAGGTTTTGCAAAATGAAGGTTACCTTGAAACTGAAAAGAACAGCATCCTGCTAGGTTAACTCTCATCATTGAACTTATGACCTCGTTACACTGTCTGCCCCATCTCTAGACTGTAAGCTCCTGGGTAATGACTGAGTTTTATTCTAAATCCTTATCTTCTAATTACAATGCTTGGAGTAGAACTGAAATTATGTAAGTGCTACGTAATGTAATGTATATGCTAAACTAACTCAAAGGGTTTTCTGGTGTGATGATTAAGAAGATTTCAACACGATGGCATGCCTCCTTTCATTTGCCACCCCAACACTCACATACCGTAAGAGATCCGTTCTGTGTGCTGGGTGAGTTGCTACTCTGCTCTCCATGGGCTTGTGTGCTCCCATAGAGTGTCAGGTTATGCTCACTGGTCTGGCCGGCGTAGTCCTGAGTGTGTGGCACTCCATATTCTGTGGGAATTCCATTCTGTGGAGGTGGTGGAAACGGGATGGTAGTAAAAGGCTGAACCATTGCGTCAGGAGTTGTTGTTGGCTCCTGGTTACCCTAGAGCAAATAGAGAAAGAGAAAATAGGAGAAAAAGTGACTTTAAATTCTCATTATATAATTTTTTTTAAAAGGTGAGCAAACAAAACTCTCTCACTGCCCAGGAAAAATGGAACACTTACTGCCTCAGGATTAGGGGAAGTATTGCTACAGGTGTACGACATATACATGTACGTATGGAGACACAAACACATACCCCACTTCAGTCAATTTGTGGTTTCTAGACACATCTGTGACCATATTAAAGTTGACTAGTTACCAAAGGGCCAAAACTTTTCATTTAAACCAAAATTTTTTTAAATGCCAGGACATTTCTTACAGAAGTTAAGTTACAAGAGCTGAAATTAGTTTGGGACATTAGTGTTCTTTAGAACACTCTCTGTTCCTTTAGTGATTCTTAGGGGGAACCAAATCAATTTCATTAAATCACAATTCATAGCAATAGAGAGAATATTATAAATTAAATTCTCAAAACCTGACAACACAGACCACTACATTTTAAGAACATAGAGTTCAGGAAAAAGTGTATTATTAAAAAACTTGGTCTTTGGATTTCAAGGAAGAGATTTATTTAAGTCTTGGCCACTAGGTTAATAAAAAACAAACAAAAAACCCTTTCCTTAAATTAGAAATATTAGAAATAGACAAAAAAAATTCCTTAGACAACAAAACTTGAGTTTTCCATAATTACTGCTGGTTTTACAAGGCCAGCAACACAGCAGGACACCTCTCCATATGACATCCATTCCCAGCTGCTTACTTGGGATCCAGTGTGATATTTGAAATATCAATAAAGTAGATGCAGTAACTGGAGGGAATTAGAAGCCATTTTGGTTCCATATCCCCACTCTTACTTCTATTCTAAGTTCAGATACAAAAGAAGAGTTTACATTTTGTGTTAAGAGATTTTCCAAAGCCCTCCCTTCTCAACAACTGACCTCTTTACCTCCCATTTTATTCCATAAAAGGTAGTCATTATTTTACTAAAGATACACGTGTCTGCAACATCTTAGGCCACTGTCCTTTTAGAAGTGCTTCAAATGTTAGCACTTTGATAAGCTTTCTCCCTCATATTTTAGACAACAAATCATTAGGGATCAAAGAGAATCTGGGTTTACGTCACTGGTTTCCTCTTAGTCATGAGCATCACTTCCTTCAAACAAGGAAGTAATTATTCCTCTTTCTCTCTCAGTCCCAGTTATCCTTCTTTTCCCTCAGTTTAAGAAGGGATTCTCTAACCACTGAGAGCTCAGGAAACTGAACTTTCAGCAGCATTTTCTAAACATTACCCCAGGTTTTCAAGATTAACTTGATGGTCATTAAACTCATACTATCTCAAACAAAATGAATCCAAAGCTGAAAAAGATCTCACAATATTTTCAAAGGAAGGTTCAACCATCATTACCACAATCTGCATTAAATAAAATGGAACAAATCTATAAAGGCTGTTATAAATAGAAAAATATGTGATCATGGATTGGAAAACTGGATATTCTTAAGATGACATGCACCCTAAACCCCACAAACCCAATCAAAATCTCAGCAGGTGTTTCTGCATAAATTGACAAGCTGTTATTAAAATTTTTGTAGAAATGAAAAAGAACAAAACAATTTTTTAAAAGAACAAAAATTGGAGGACTTACACTACCTGATTTCAAGATTTCTTATAAAGCAATGGTAATCAAAACAGTGAAATACTGGCTTAAAGACAGACAAGTAGATAAATGAGATAGAAAAGAATCTAGAGAGAGACATACACACTTACAGTGAATACTAAGGCATTAAGTCAATTCAATGGGGGAAAGGAAAGTCTTTATAATAAGCAAAAAACTGACTATCCAATGGAAAAAAATAAACTTCAACTCTTATCCTGCATGTGTGAAAGTTAACTTGAAAGAGATAATAGACCTAAATGTAAGAGCTAAAACTATAAAACTCCTAGGAAAAAAAATAGGAAAATCTTCACAACTTTGCAATAAAGCAAAAATTTTGGGGGACATAAAAAATAATCTATTAAAGAAAAAACTGGTAAACTAGGTTTCATCAAAAATTTTTAAAAAGCTATTCCTTAAAAGGCACCATTAAGATAATAAAGAGGTTAAGACAGAGACTGGGAGACAGTATTCATAGTACACATATATGATAAAGGACACATATCCAGAATCTATAAAGATCTGTTACAAAGCATAATACAAAGAACAAAGCATGTTTTAAAAATGGCTAATGACTTTACAATAACTTCTCACAAAAAGATACTAATGGTCAGGAAATACATGAACTAGTGGTTCAACAAAATTAGTCATCAGGGACATGAAATTAAAACCAAATGAGATAACCATTTCATACCCACTAGAATGGCTAAAAGACTGAAAAAATCAAGTGTTGATAAGGATGTGGAACAAGAATTTTCATATACCAATTATCAAAGTGTAAAACGGTATATCCACTTTGTAGAACTGTTCTGAAGTTTCCCTTTTTTATAAAGTTAAAATATTCCTTATATTTACCTAAAACAAATAAAAGCATGTGTGTATATATTGTACAAAAACACTTGTACAAGAATGTTCATGGGAGCCTTATTCATAATAGCTCCAAACTGAAAATAATTGTGCTCAAATCAATAGGAGAATGGAAAAACAAATTGTGCTCTTCTCATAAAATGGAATGCTACAGAGCAGAAAAAAGAACTAACTTACAACATGGATGAATCTTAACATTGTGTTGAAGGAAAGAAGCCAGAGACATACTATATAATTCCATTCATATGAAGTATAAGAACAGGAAAAAACTAATCTATGGTATCAGAAGTAAGAAAGTTGTCTCTTTTTTTGTTGGGGTTGGGGGAGGATAGTGTTGATGGATATTTCGTAGTATGAAACATTCTAAGATGATGGAAATGTTTGATATAATTTGTTATTACAGATATGGTATCATATTGTTAAAATTCATTCAGTTGAACACTTGGTAAGTATGTTATTACGTTAATTATAACAAAAGAAAAATAAAACATAAAAAACCATCAGCCAACATCATTTTAAACTGTGAAATAATTGTCACTATTATTAAAAATCAGAATATAATTGCACCCATTGCTGTTATTCCTTCTATAAACAAGAAGACAATAAAAATGGAATGGAGTTAAAAATAATAAAAACAGACAAGTTATCCTTACAAATATGACTATATACTTAGAAAAGCCAAAATAATTAATTACAAACAAGTAGATCTAATAATAACTATATGTCAGATTTATACATAACTATTTTAAAACTGGCAATAACCAGTCATTCAAAAGAATAACAGAATTTATAATATAAAACATACAATATATAATATAAAATAAGACCTGAATAAACAGAAAGATGTATTTTGTTTCTGGAGGAATATTAAATATAAAAAGATTAATTCTTTGCAAAGTGAAACATATACCTAATATAATTTCCAAGCAGAAGCAAACTGTGTCTAAGAAAATAGGAACAAATACTTTTTAAATTTTCATATGAAAAATTACTAAGAAAGTTTGGAACAGGAAAGACTATGAAGGGAGCACGCTCTATCATATATCACAACTTGCCATAAAACTACTGTAATTAAACAGTAAGAATATACAAAGTCATTAATGGAACATTGATAATCCTAGAACAGATTCAAATTTATATGGAAACTTAACAGAAGATAAAGGTGGCATTTCAGTTCAGTGTGCGTGGGAGGGATGGCTTATTTATCATATGGTATTTGTAAAAGCTGGCTACCCACCAGAAAGAAAATACTCATGCTCCATTCCAAAAAAAGGGAGTAAAATCTAAAAACTAAAACTATGAAAACATAAGAAATCTTGGGAGTATAACCAGTGTGGGGGGGATTCTTAAGTAAGACAGGAAATCTAAAAATCAAAAAGGGAAAAAAAAAATTTGGGTACGAAGTTAGGAAGGAAAGAAGTGAGGGAGGAAGGGAAGAGGTGAAAAGAGAGGGAGAGAAATGGGCTTCAAATTCAAAAGAAAAGCCAACTGAGGGAAACACCTGCAACAGGTAAGACAGACACACTGGTTATCAACACCAAGGCAGGAGTAGGAGTAAGTTATACAAGTTGATAAGAAACACACACAACAGAAAAAGAAGCAAAGAATATAATGAAATTCACAGAAGATGAAATACAAATGGCTGTATGATAAACATGTTTAATCTCACTAACAAATCAAAATACATATTAACAGCAAAATAAATCCAATTTTCAGTCACCAAGTCAACAAAGTTTTATTGATATATAATTGACATATACAGTTGGTCCTTCCTATCCATGGGTTCTGCATTATGGATTCAAATAAACACAGAAGGAAAAATATTAGGGAAAAAAATTCCAGAAAGTAAAACTTGAATTTGCCATAGTCCAGCAACTATTTACACAGCATTTACATTGTATTAGGTATTATAAGTAATCTAGAAATGATTTAAAGTGTATGGAAGGATGTGTATGGTTATATGCAAATACTACAGCTCTATATTTAAGGGACTTGAGCATCCGTGGATTTTGGTATCTGCAGGGGGTCCTGGAACCAATCCTCTGTGGATACCAAGGGATAACTGTACAGTAAACTGCACCTATTTATTTACAGTGTACAATTTGGTAAGTTTTGACATATATATGTATACTCATGAAATCACCACCACAATCAAAATAGCGAACATATCTATTCAAAATTCCCTGATGTTTCCTCATGCTCCTAATTAGCATATAACACTTTTATAATAAAGACTACAAAGTACTTTTTTTAATATAAAAGAGAATGATGAAAAAATGTAACCAGTAAGAATAAGCCAATATGCTAAAGCACTGAATTACTGTGCTATTCTTAAGAAAATGGTAGTGACATTATCTGGAGATAAAAATTCGTAAGCCTTTAATTTTAAAGTTATACAGCATCAAAATTCAGCTGTTTCCAATGTCTAAGAATCATACCTACATGATACTAAGGATTGCTTTACATAAAAACCTTCCCTTTATTTAGTTCTTATATGATCCAGAAATCCTACTTATGGGTATATATCTGGAGGGAACTCTAATGTGAAAAGATACATGTACCTCAAATGTTCACAGCAGCACTATATACAATAGCCAAGATATGGAACCAACCTAAATGTCCACCAACAGATGACTAGATAAAGAAGTTGTAGTATATTTACACAATGGAATACTACTCTACCATAAAAAAGAATAAAATAATGCCATTTGCAGCAAAATGTATGGACCTAGAGATTGTCATTCTAAGTGAAGCAAGCCAGGAGAAAGAAAAATACCATACGTGGAATCTTTAAAAAAAAAAAAGGCCACTATGAACTCATCTACAAAACGGAAACAGACAGACTTGGTAAACAATCTTATGGTTACCAGGGAAAAGGGGTGGGAGGGGATAAATTTGGGAGTTTGAGATTTACAAATGTTAGCCACTATATATAAAAATAGATTTTTAAAAAGTTTCTTTTGTATAGTACAGGGAACTATGTTCAATATCTTATAATAATCTTTAATGGAAAAAATATAAAAATAAATATATGTATGTATACACATGACTGGGACATTGTGCTATACACCAGAGATCAACACACTGCAACTGACTGTACTTCAATTAAAAAAAATTATGCTGGGAAGACCTTTAATTTTTACTCATAATTTTTCAGGGAAAAAATACCCTTGTCACTCATCGCTATATAAGTTCTTTTCATGACCTCAAGCTCAGGGTATTCTAGATGATTTCTCCTTAGCTATTCTGGCTGTCCTAAGAAGGAAATACAATAATTCTCTCCTTTCTCTTTCAAATTACTCAGTGCTATCTATGTATCTATCTACCTACCCACCCACCCACACGAAGCATACTGCTTCAGAAGCAGTCACAGGACTTACTGGCTTGAAGACAGACATGACAGAGAAAATTCAATTTCAGGTGGATTGGTGAATGAAAGAGAATAAGAGCACTGAAGGTCTCCAGAGATCTTCACTCCAACTCCAGGCACAGATACACTCTCAGAGACACAGATAGGGTCTACTAAATAATCGGTAAAGGCTGAAAGACACTGTTTCCCAGTTATGATCAACACGGCCAAGGGGACTTCCGATGCTCCCACTTTGCTTCTCTCAGACACTGCTCTTTCCCTCCAGCCTCCATCCTCCAACTCAACCCTGCTGGGGATGTTGCTCCGGCACACAAGGCACAATATTCATTCTCCCAGAGGCAGTCTCGAGAAGGCTGGCTCAGTCAACTGGATAAACCTGTCAATTAGCAGTGACAGATGGGAGAAGAAAGGTAGAAACATTTTACAGGATTCACTGTGGCCCTGGCACTGTATGTTTCAAAGAAATGCAGACAGGCAGAGGCTGTAATACTTTCCTCTAAAAAGGGAAATGCAAACCTCTGTTAGGAGTTCAAGAAGAAATTCTTGGTAGTTATTTTGTTACTTTCAGGAATTAGCTTCTTTTGTTATCAAAAAACATTGTTTATATACTAAAGGAATGAAACTGGGAGTGATTTTGCATTTTAGCTCATACACTCTGCAATGTCTAAACACTTCCCCAGGTATACATTACTATAATTAAAAGATGTTATATGGTTTCAGATTCTATTAAATTTCCAAGCTGTATTCTAAAGTTATAAATTCAGAAAAGAAGTATTATATAGCTCCAAGACAAAATATGAGACAACAGTCCACAGATGATTATTTCTAGGTGTAATTTACCTCTATGTTTATATGAAAATGTTGTTTTTAATATCATAGGCTAAGTAGCTTAAGTATATCTCATCTGAGAAAGTGAATTAACTTTTTCTCGTAGTCCACAAAACTAGATACAATTTCTTTCTCCTAATTTAGCAGTCTATAAACTTTATCTTCCACAAGATTGAAAAATAAACAATAAAGAATACTACGCAAATAAAATTTCTACCTCACCTAACAAGAATCTAATACAGATTTATCTATAACTCTTTTCTTCTCTAGAATATAAATTAAGGTTTCATGTGAACACGAGAGGAAAAATAAACTACAGTTACCTTTCAGTTCTCATCAGTGTATCCCATTATGATGGAAGTTCTCTGAAAGCAGGACCACTGTTTATTCTGCCTTGCACCCCTCAGTGTCCAGCGCAACACTGTGCTGTAGGTATTCCAGTGTTTGTGACTTGTGCACCTCCCTCACATCTTTGCTCAAAGGTCAACTACCCTGACTACTCCATTTAAAATTTCAACCCATTTCTCCCTATTCCCTCATAATTCCACCCTATTCTCTTGTTTATTCCACTACTTAGACACTACCTAAAATATTATCAAATCCATCTGAGACCCAACATTTCATATTTTACAAAAAGCAATGCTGGAATGTATGGTTAGAACATAATTTGAATCTCAGCTCTGCCACTTAATACAGCTGTAAAAACTTAAATATGTTACTACCTACTTTCTCTGTGCTCCAGTTTTTTAATCTGTAAAATAAGCAATGTTAATAATATTATATTGTTGTGAAGAATTGGTAAGATAAAATGTGAAGTGACTAAAACCCTATACCCTCAATAAAATTAGTTCTCAACCACTACAAGCACCAGGTAGATCATGGGACAAAACCTTCACAACTTAGCAAAATATTAAAACCCTACTGGATGCCACTATAATGAATGTCATATGAAAAAAACCAAACCTTAATGACCATATATTTATGGGAACAGTATTTAAGAAAACAAAGTACATACATATACAACTAATTATAGAGGTATGGAAATCAGCTAGCAAAGAAAAAAAATCCACTGAAGAAGTTTTCGAGAATGATCAACTAGCTGAAAAGGAAATGGGGAGAGATATTTGAAATTCTATCTCAATTCTAAGACATGAACTAAATATCTACTATGCGTCCACATCCACAACTGTTGTAGGCACTGAAGACCTTATAACAAAAGCTAGAAATCTGCCTCTTAGGAGTTTACAATCAAATTAGGGAGGCTACTGTAAACACACACAAAATTTCAAAGAGCAATATGAATTAGTACAGCTGGTGACACAGAGGTTCACAAGCTGCCTACTAAATACATTCTAAACTCCTCCAGACCCTCCCTCACCTGCATTGGCGGCTTATATTTAATGAATGTTTATTATGTGTCTGGCAATATTCTAAGCACTTTATACATATTAACTCATTTAATTCTCACAACCCTGAAAGGTAGGTATTTCCATTATTCTCCTTTGACAGGTAAGGAAACTGACATTTTAAAGGGTTAAGTATCTTTTCAAAAATCACTCAGCTAATCACCAGCATAAGCAGATTCAAATCCAAATCTAAGCCAATTCTAAAGCTGGTGTTGCTAGTCACTATTCCTTGCGGCATCTCCAGTGGGGTCCTCAACCACTTTTCCCAAGTCATACCAGACACAACTCCTAATTATAATTGTGTTGCAATGAATCTAGACTTTAATATTCCCTAAATATGGTGCTTTCCCAAGTCACAGCCAGACTGCTATAGTAGGGATCAGTCTTTCCCTCATGCTGTATCCTCTATCATGAATGTTCATTATATCGAAAAACTTAGCAACTCAAGTAATCCCGTCTTCATGAAGTCTAGAAAAGAAGTATGGTGGAAAGCAGGAGTCAGCACACATTTTCTGTAAAGAAGCAGACAGTAACATTTTAGGTCTTCCAGGCCCTATGGTCTTTGATCAAACTAGTCTGCCTGTTACAACTCAGAAGCAGCCATAGATATATGTAAATGAATGAGTATGACTGTGTTCCAGGGAAACTTTATTCACAGACAATGAAATATTTTCTTCTTTTGATTTTTTCCTAACCATTTAAAAATAATAATAAAAAAAGTTTAAATAAACCACTGAAAATTTCATGAGCCTTAGAAAAGCAGGCAGTGGACCAGATTTGGTTTGCAGGCTATAGTTTGTTCACCCCAGGTATAAAAGAAAGAGATTAAGCTTTAGAACCTAATAAACCTGGATGGAATCCTGACTCTGTGACCTGATAGTTATGTGACTCTGGACAAGAAACTAAGCCTTAGTTTTGTCAGCTGTAAAATGGACATAACAGCATTTATTTTGAGGTTAAATGAAATAAAAAAAATCAAAAGTATCTAGTACAGTGTCTAATATAGCAGACCTTCAGTAAGTGTTTGCATTCCTCCTTTCCAGTTGGAAATAATTCCTTCCTCTCCTGTATTTTCATAGCATTTGGCTTGCATTACTAGTGTTTGCAAGACATTTAAATTCAAAGCCTTATATTTAATATATCTAGATATATGTCTCATCTTTCCCATTAGATTAAAAGCTTCATTATAATGAGTGCAGTCTGTTTTGTATAATGTATAATTACACATGATGCCTAATAAATATTAAGTGTTAATTTTTTTTTAAATAAAGAAAGATTAAGATGGAAAGTCACATATATGCACATTACAGCAAACTGGCTGGAGTAGAGAGTATAATGAAACATAATACATAATGAAACAAATGTCATCTTGGGTTGATACCAAATTGGAGAAGAGTGTTGGGCTAGTGAGACAGAACTGGTAGAACGCCATTAGTATAAAGAAAAGAACCAACATTCATGTGTCTGTGCTTTACATACATGATTTTGCAAACACAGGAGTTAAGAATGATGTCTTTCCTTTAAATCACATGGAGTAACAGAGGCAATACATTATCTGTGCTCTCCTGGTATACAATGTAAAATATGCTAAATGTTTTAATTTTAAATTCAAATATACTATCATAGTAAATAGTTCCCACCAAACAGGAAAAATGTGTAACCCAAGGACCAAGACTCAACCCCTTTATCAGTCAGTCCCTTCTCCCACAGCAATCCCAGAATTTCAACAATCACCTACTTATGAGTGATTTCCAAGTATTTTTTTTAGGTTGAATAATGCCCTTTCTCCTATGCTTGCATGGGAGGTAGAGTAAAAAGAAGAAAGAGCATGAACCCGAAAGGCAGATCTTGGTTCAAATCTCAGATATGGATGAATTACTTTAACTCTTTCTAGTCTGTTTCCTCAGCTGCAAAATGGGTTATTTATTCAGACATTTGTGAGGATTACACAAGAACAAGTGAAACTCTAAGTAGGGCCAGGCTTCCCATCCGATTACCACTCTTTCATGGCGTCTAGGTCTTCCAGTGCACACTGCTCACCCATCTCGGATCCTCCCACTCTCAGGGTCCCACTGACATTACAAACCCTGTACTGTCTGAAAAATGCATTTGTTACCTTCTTTTCCTTAGTTCTGCTGACTTAACCATCTTTCCAGTCAACTGGACTTACTTGGAACCTCTCCCTTATCCTTTATATTTTGCCCTGTGTATTGAGTATCCCAATATCCAAATCAGTTAGATATTGATGATTTTAACTATCATTTCTCGGTAAAGAAGAACTGTCAAAATAGGGGAATAACAGAACCACAGCTTATATACTGTTAATAGTACGTAGAATGTACCAGAGGGGCAACAATCAAAAGGCAGAAACAGGAGGCTTTTGTAACATATTGGAGAATACAAGTGGGCCTAAACAAATGTAGTGGGCAAAGATAATGGAATCACGAGATGTTGTGTGGTGGAATTTTAAGAATTTGGCAACCAACCAGTTATAGTGAACAAAGTGAAACAGTATGATTTTTTAAAAGATTTATAGCTGCATACTCACTATTCAGGATCTATTAACCTACTCACCTTTATCAATATTTTAAAGAAGTTTTTTTTTCCTGTTATTTACAAGTCACACTGCTTGGGGTAAATGAGTCTGTATGGTTATTGTTTCTTAAGCATATTCTCTGTTCTTACTGAATTATTCTGAGTATTATTTGAATCAATTATTTATTGACATTTAAGCATTTACAACATACTAGTTTTAACATGGCAGGGAGGGGAGGCAAAAGTGCAAAAATAAGATTTTGCTTTTGTAGGATCAAATTTAAAAGATGAGAAAGGCACGTAAACTAATAATTACATCAATGTCACTTGTGTTACAAATAAATCTAAGCATAGAGTACTATAAGAATAGCCCAAAATATAACTGTCTTCATTTTGCTAGGATAACTAAAGTCTATGTAAACTCAGAGAGAGAAGGGTATGTTTGTTTCCTTGTATCTCCCCATTTATTTTTCAACTTCATTCTAATTTTTTCAGTTTGGTAATCCTGAGTCCTGTTTATATGCTTAATCTGCTATTGTGCTACAAATCACAGGCTACAAATCCTATCTTAAGAGAAAAGTTTGTCAATTCCCACATTACATATATGTTCAGGATGGATGACCAATAGAAACAGATCAATATTAACTTTATTCAAACCACCATGAAAAGAATCACTTCATTTTTTAGACAGAGCATCTTCTTACCAGTTTATCATTGCCAATGTCACTTACCATTTTGCTAATGCTGTAAAAATAGACATTAATTCTCTAGGTTTGTAATAGGAAGAAAATGTTTTTGCCTTTAAGTATTTTACAAATTATATCATTTTTATCGTCTGGGATTTGCTCAGATAGGATCAGATTTCAAACTCTACCTGCCTTTGTAAAAAAGTTTACAGAAAGCTCTCAGTTGAGAATACTTAAGCAAAGGCCTGTCATTCTCAGCTGTTGTACTAAAAGCTGTGACCTCGGCCCAGATGTCTGTGACCAAAGGGTAAAAAGAGCTATATAACTATTTTTGCAGAAAGATAAGGACAGAACATTGGACTTAAGATCATCTAGGATCAATTAAAATAATTTTTAATAACACTGTAGAAGAATGATAAACCAAGAAGAAAACCTGAAGAAATAAAATGGGTGAATAAACGTGTACAAGGACAAAACAATGCCAATTTGCTAGGCATAAAGTGAAATTCATTCTAGAGTCTCAACTTACCTACATGTTTAAATTTAACCATGGCAAAAGGAAGGTAGATAAAGGTATTTTCTCTTTTACAGTGAATATAAATTATACCTAGAGCCATAAGATGACAGACAATCTGTTGTTAAATTAGAAATTGGGAGGGAAAACCTATACACGAAGTTTCTATGTAGCCTCCAATTTTTATGTTCAGGCTGAATTCCAACAGTTCAGTTTTCATTTGGTTGGTTGCAGCTGAGTAAATGGCTGGGAGCTCAAAGAAACTCACAAAAACAGATTTAATGACTGCATGATAATGACCATAGTAATAAAAGGCCAATCATCAACTGAAATAATAATTTTAAGAAAAAGTATTATGTGATTCCAAGAAAGGAGTCCAGGGACACATCTATTCCTGTTAGAGTCTCAACAGTAAGATGACTAACCCCATGCAGCAGGGACCCAACCTTTCACACCCACAAACTCATCTTTTACCTGGTTCCTTGAAAGCAGAGATTCCCATATTTCACTGTGCATAACAATCTGGGTACATATTTTCAAAGAATCAAGTTCCTTTCCCCACAGATTATGATTCAGTGCATTCAAGTAGGGGCCTGATACTCCGGATACAGGTGGTTTAAGTTCCACACTGAGAAACATTGCTTTAGAGGCTTTGGCTGGGCAGAACAGGAGAGAATTATGGTGGTAGCTGGTGCCTCCAGAAAATAACCTGAAGCATCTACACGTCTAGAAGAAGGGCAGAGATTAAGGAGGGAGTAGGTGATGAGAAGGTCATAGTGGCCATAAATGTAAATTACCGAAAAGTACAGAATTACCTTATAAGGAACCTACAGAAAAGAGAATAAACACCAGTTAAAAAAATGCAAAGCTACTGACATGCAAGCCTGACAATGGGTCCTTCTTTCCGAGTGGGTATAACTGAGGGACCAGGACCCAAAGTCTGACTGTGCTACAGCCACATGAAGGGGAGATGGAGTGTAGGAAGGGACTAAGTGCAATTTCGAGCTCTTGCAAACAGATGATAAATAGAAATAAAACAGGAAATGCAATATACTTTACCTTCATGCTCAGAATAAAAATAAATCACAAGATTTGATATATACAAGTCTAAGGAAGGTACAAGCTTGACCAACAAGAATACTGTAAACCTGCCACCAAATCATTTGTCTTCAACACACACACATACACACAACCCTCTTTGAAATTACTCAGACAGAATAGCCAGCCTGACCTTTCCCCTGAGGCTGAGTTCTGCCATCTCAAAGCAATGAATATTTAAACAGAAAAATAAATATTTCAGAACAAAGTCATTCAAACCAGTAGTCTATTATTAGGTTAAAAATGACAAACCCTGTAATAGTCTTAGTGTCTCCAAACTCTTAATAGCTCTTTCTTCCAGATCTCCTTAAAGCAGTATTTAGAACCTCAAACATCCATGAATCATGTCTTCCACCGGCAACAAGCAACCACAAGAGATACTCTGGGTCAACTACCTGCTTTCTTGGAAACGGAAGGTCCTTACACACAATTAATGGTTGGTTGTCTATTCTATTCAGTGTAATTGGTGATTTATACAATGCATGGATGATTATTCTTTTTCTTAACCAAAGTTTTCACTACAATTTAAATTAATTTACTCTTTATTTTGCCTTCATGGACAATTAAGTTTGCATCTTCTCTAATTTAAACTGCAATATCCTTGACAATAGCCATAACTCAGGTTCAGAATAAAACATTAGCAATATTTTGTAATGTCTTCTGGATAATAAAATATTTAATCACTTTAAAGATTTTTGCATTTGGCTATTGCAAATGGCTACAGTCCACTTCTTTAAAATGAGTAATTCATGTTATACCTATAATATACTATTATATTTCCTCTATTCATTTCACAAGTAAAGCCCCTAAGTAGCTCAGGGACTGAATCATATACTTCTTTATCATAGCTTCCTCACCAAATGATAAGCATAAGGTAATTGATCTTTAGAAAATGCATGCTAAATTGAATTAACCAGGTAGTTGAATATCTGCTTTTTTTAAACGTTTTTTTATTGATTTATAATCATTTTACAATATTGTGTCAAATTCCAGTGTAGAGCACAATTTTTCAGTTATACATGAACATACATATATTCATTGTCATAAAAGATAGAGACCTTTCAGTAGCTTTAGGAACTCTGCAGAAAGCATACTACAATATAATCATTGATAAATATTTACCACAGAAAATGAGTTATAGTTGTATTACATGTTTTTACATATAATATTAAATATTATATTAGTTATATATACAATATATATTATAATATATATGTGTGTGTGTGTGTGTGTGTGTATAGAAAGGCTACGTGTGCGAGTCCATGTTCTGTACTATGGGAAATGAAAAGAAAAATGAGACTTTGTTCTCATCGACTCTCACCCAGGCTAACCCAAGAAATTTTCTTTTAATAGTTCTCCCTTCTTCGAAGTTAAACTCAACCTGATGAATTAACAAGCAGCTGTCAGAATGATCTTTCAAAATTAAACCTAAATCAGATATTGCTAATTAATTCTCTTCTTAAAATCCTAGATTCTTCAGTGCCCACAGTCTCAAGCCCTTTGTATGGAAGACACGCCCCTCGCACAGTTCATCTATTCAGCTTCAATTCTTGCCATCAAATATTTGTTGAGTACTTATCATGCATTATTAGACACTTCGTACTAGATATTGGGGAAATAACAGTGATTAAAATGACAAAGTTCCTGCCTTTACAGAGTTTACATTCTAGTAGGGCGAGATGGATAATAGATAACACACAGGCAAGCAACACAAGAAACAGGTGGTGTGGTATGGAACAAAACTCAGCAACAAAGGTGTAGGGGAGTATCGGTGTTGGAGGGATAGAGGACCACTTTTTGATACACAGGGTGGTCAAGGAGGTAACACTTGAGCAGACACCTGAAGAAATTCAGGGAGCGGGCCATGTGTCTGCCTGGGGGGAAAAGCACTCCAGACGAAGGGAATACAAATGCAAAGGCTCAGAGGTGAAAACATGCTCAGTTTATTCTAGGAACTAGGATCAAGAAGGTCCATGTGACTGAACTGGAATAAGCAAGGAACAGAGTGGCAGGAGATGACATGAGAAAAGTGGCATGGGGGAAAGAGCCATGTCAGGCGGAAATTTTCTAACACTTAAGGCCTCTGAAGGGATCTTAGCTTTTACTCTCTAATGAGTGTTCTGAGCAGAGAAGAGGCAGAGATTTCGGTTCTAAACAGATGACTCCATAAAGGTAGAAGCAGGCAGACCAGTCAGGAGGCTATCAAAGTAATCAAACTGGGAGATAACAGTGGCTCGGCCGGGGGTGGGGTAGGGGGGTTGGGGGAGACTCTTATGTGTACCAGTCCTGGAATACACCTTGTGCTGTTTTACCCTCCCATTTCTCTGTACCTGTTATTCTTTCTGCTTAGATAGCTGTTCTCTTTTCTACCAAATGGCTAACTTATATACACTCTTTAATATATAATTTGATTTACTGCTCTCTGAGGTTTCTCTGATTCACCCAAAAAGGAAAAAAATCATCTCCCTCCTCTTACTACCCCCCTACCCTGACAACCTCATACTGAACTATTATAGTACTTCTATCCTATTACAATTATTTGTTTACATATCTTTTGACCGTATACAACACTCCCTTCGGATGGACTGGACAGAGGAGTAGCTCTATACAACCTTCCAGAGGACTTCTGAAACCCAGTCCTCAGCAAGTTCTTTCACAAACCTCGGCCAGCCTTTCTTCCTCGTTCTCACTCCCCTTTCCTCATCATGCTTTCCTGAGATTGTACTCCCTAATAAAGTATTGGCAGGTATGGTTCTGTCTCGGGCTCAGTTTTCTAGGGAACGTGGGCTATAAGGAAATCACCCAAGTCTTATCTTTTGTATTTTCCATCTTCATGTCTTAAAGCTCTGCATTTCGGGGCAGTATCTTTAACTCTACTTTCTATCCTTCTATGGCATGTATTCTTTTGACTATCATGCTCCTAATCTCCAGCGCTCTTTCACATTCTCAAATTGTTCCCTTCTCATCACACCCAGTACTGGTTTTGTGATTGTATTATCTTCTTGGATCTGACTATATTAGTTAGAATGCTTCTTTAAATTCTCCTCTGTTCCCCAGATTATCTGTTTCCCCTAGGGTCAGGTTTTCCTTTTGTTTCTTTTCTCTTTCATGCTGAAAGTTCCTCTCCTATGACTAACGATCTTCATGCACTGGTGACCCAGGTGTAAGGACTTGGCTAGCTGCTAGGGGTTTCCTCTGCTGTCATGTAAGGAAATCTGTTTTCTTATTAGGTCTCTCCCTGGAATTAAAATTCTAACTGGGAACTCAGTATGAGACAAGGAAGAGCACGGGCAACTGGCAGGCTTCATTTTAGTGTTCAATGCTAGGAAAGTGTGGAATGCCTGCCTCCTGTCCCTGAAACATCAGGAAAGGCTGCCAATATCTAATACAAAAATAATTAAATTTCCCCAAATATTGAGATCAACTTATTTGGAGTCAAAGAGTCTAGTGTTTTTGTTTTTCCTTTTTTTTTAATGCTGGAGGAAGAGGGCAGGCAGCACAGTAAATGCTGGCTACTTCCACTGGGAAGGGGTTGAGTTGGAAAGGCTACAGCAATGCCAAGTAGTTGAGTTATCCCTGTATAATGCACCCAGAATCCCTGTTTTCCATCCCTTCTTCAATCCTGCTCTAAGTCCGGAGCCCCTCTGGGGTTCCTGCTGGGCAGACCAGCTTCCATACTACTCACAGCCTCCTGGTACTAATTTTCAGGCTTTAGCTTCTCCTCCATTCATCCATCAGCTGGTTCCCATTTACTTTATCTTTTCTAGAAATTTGTTTAACTCTCTTGTTTATTGATAACCTTACTCTTCACCCTTTTCTATTTGCTGTTCCTGGTTTATTTCTTTTTTGCACTTCTATGCTGTTATTTCAGTGGAGTCTTACAAGAGCTGGGAAGCGAGTAAAAGTATCTATCATCCTGACTTAGAAATGACTTATTTTCTGAAAAAGATTTCAATCATAAGGAAGCTCTAGAATTCCTGGTTCCTTTTTAATTTTGAGAAAGAACATGGGTTAATGAACTACTACATTTCTTTAAAATAACCCATTAACAACACTAAGATTTACTAAAAACAAACTAGAGAAGCTTAAAGGAAAATGAAAAGTGTTACTACAATTCTTGAAACAGCTCTTGTACTTAGGATTTAGTAAATTAGATACATTTAGATTACAGGAAGTAAAGAAACCCGAAGAAGTAGCAGAACTAAATGTGCACTTCGAGTCATAGTCCAAGTGCCATCGACAAGTACATCCAGCACTATGTGCTAAACGTTATTCTAACTCCTGACAAAACAAAAGACTTTTCGAGGGTCTAACCACTTGCAGAAGATAAAATAAAATAAAACAAAACAGAAGTCAAGTATTTACCAATCAGAATGCCTAACTCTTCATCTCCCTCTTTCTTCCCAAGTGGAATAGTGGCCAAGGTCAGAATGCTGTCTAAGGGAGGGAAGACAGTTCCCGTTACCCTATTGACCTCTAACATGGATCAGTAAGACGGGCCACATTTTCCAACCCCTCAGGAACGGCAATGAAATATAAACTAGCCACTGCAATATTTAATCTTTTATCACAATGAGACAAATAAACCTAGAAAAGAGTCCTATGCTTGGAGAATTCATGAAAAAAGGTATCATTAATAAGCAGTTATTACTAACCAGGAAAACCTATCTCAGACTAAGGGAGGATACTCAACTTAAGAAAGATGGCATGCAGAAAACCAAGAATGGAGATCTAAAATCAGAGTTCCTCTATACTTCAACGGTTGCTTGGTAACGTTCCCAGATTTCACTCCAGATTTCTTATCTTTTCAAATGAAGTCAAATGCTCAAAAACCAAACAAAAACAGAAAATCTTCAAGCATACTTAAAAAAAAAAAGAGCATTTTTATTTCCTCTTCTTACTTATTATCTTTCTCACTTAGAACTTCCTTATCATTAGCACATCAACTAGACTATCCAGCTTCACTCAAGAATAATTTCCAGCAAAGAATGCGCAAGATATATGAGTTTAACTTTTTACTCATTTTAATATTTCCCCCTTTAGGAATGAGGAGCATATGGATTTGATATTTTAGCCTCTGCAGACTAAACATCTTTTGTTAAAGGTCTGAACTTCCTAGAAGGATGTACTGACAGTAGAAAGAATACCAGATGGAGAACTGGCTCCAATTCTGCCATTATGCTGCCAGATGACCTTGGACAACTCACTTACTCTGGTTCTGCATCCTGATTTGTAAAATAAAGTTTACTCTAGCTCTAAGAATCTGATTCTCGATAAAGAGGCCTTATCCAAGGGACAGAATAGAGGAGGAGGAGGAGGAGGAGGAAGAAGAAGAAGGAGAAGGAGGAGAAGGAGGAGAAGGAGGAGAAGGAGGAGAAGGAGGAGAAGGAGAAGAAGAAGAAACATTAGGTGTATTACCATGTGAAACTGTATTTTCTTTTGTAACAGTCAACAAAGTACCATTAAACAGCTTTTCTGTTTCCTTGACCAAAGTGGCTAAGAGCTGCTCTAAAAGCTAATGCTTTGGTTTCTCTTATCTTGCACAAATGCTCCCATATGAAATACTAAACCACCAGACTATAAAACCTTTGTGCCAAGATAAAATTTTAGGAAATGAAAGTTATGCATAGAATAGTCAAATTGATCATTTCTGCGTTTATCCCAAAGGAATGTAAGGCTCCAAGGAAATTAGCAGACATTTCTCAAGGTTTGGTTATAAGACTTTTCTTATGGAAAGAAAAGTAAATAAATATCAAGACCTATATCCTTATTATACTTAATTTAATGGTTATCATAAAAAAGGGTAGAAATAAGCTAACCATGGGTTCAAACCTAGGCTTTGCCATGTATAGCTGTATGACTGTAGACAAGTCACTCACCCTCTCAATGCCTCAATATTTTATTTGTAAAATGAGAAGGACAGTTACCTAATGGAGTATCCATAAGAATTAACTGAGATCATGTATACAATTTTTTTTGCTTCTGACTGAAAAAAAAAAAAATAAAAAAGTAGTAGAGATAATAACTACCTACTGTGAAGGAAGAAGGGAAAAGGGTAAGAGTAAAAATATGATCCACAATATAAACCAAATAGTTGAGTTATAACTTTAAAGTTCTTCAAGTTCCTTTTCACATAAACAGTAACATCAATAAAAACTGGGTGGGGGAGTTTACATTCTTTTTACTAAAGGCTTTATATAAAACGCAGGCTAAGTGAAATTAACCCAAACAGAACACTACATTCCCAGTTTCTCAAAAATGTCTCCTGGTTCCTCAAGAGAGAACACTTTAAAGCATATATTTTGCTATGCTAGCAAATGACAGGCAACTATTTTGACTTAAGAAAGCTCTAAACAGTGCCATCTATATTCTCTAGTACGTCCATGTTTAGTTCCATAGTGCCCTCACCCCACTGCAAAGTCTACATAACCTGAAAACCATTTAAACAGTGATGGCTGAAATTCTAAATATTGCTTACTGAGGCTTTCTAAAGTTCCATAAATTTTAGACTAATGATCATCATTTTCACAGTCCAAAGTGCCCCTACCTTCTACACTGCTGAAGTGAACAAATGGTACTTTGACTTTTTTCCCTCCCTATTCTATTAGAATTGCAATGACTGGTAATCCATAGGAGAAAAGGATCTTTCTCCTTTTCTACAACAGACCACAAATCATGTTCAACTACAAAAACAGAGACGCCCATTTTTCCTGTGATCTTATCCATGTATTTTTATTAAAGAACTATTTTTGCCTTTGATTAGATCAGTCCTAGACTCTCTGAAATTATTCCACCACTGAATCTCATTTTACACTCAAGAATTTGGTTCTAGATTCAGATAACATCTTGCATTACACACGCGCACGCACACACGCACACACACACACACACACACACACAGAATGTATGCCACAGCCTTTCCTCTCACTCTTCCCCTTCCTGCCAAACTCCCCAAATTCTTTCATCTGAAATTCTAATGGTACTTTACTGACATCATATTCATATAATTTACCATATCCTACCTTGTATTTTGATTATTTATGCACCGTATGCATTCTTCTCCATTACTTGAAATTACTGTTCAGCTATTTTTCATTCATAAATTAGGAATATATTAAATGAAGTACTACGTAATTTTCGTTTAAAAATAAGTGGGCTCATTTCTGCTTCCAACCAGGATGGAGTAACAAGGACCAGACTTATCTTGCCACCTTAAACAACTAAAAAACAGAACAAAAGATGTGAAACAACAGCACTCAAGACAGTACAGCAGGCAAAGAAGGACAGTGATTCCTGAGATAGGAAAAACTAAGGTGAGCTTCCTAAGTGCCCCAGCTCACTGCCTGGAGAAAGCTCCCAGGCTGCGGCACAGAGAAGAGAAAGCCAGGCAGAGCCTTGTGGTCTCCATGCGTCGAGGAGACAAAACTTGAAGTCCAGGGAAGCCAAGACAGCTAGAGTTCACAGGGGAGAGCCTGCAGAAGAGAGAGCTGCACAGAGAGAACTCTGAAGACCTACAGAGAGTTCCCCTGAAGTACTTAGTTAAATAATAAGAACATGTGAGAAACTATCTCAGGTTGGAGAAAGGACCACCTGAAAGAGTTAAAGGGAATAGTGCTAAGAGCTCACACAGTGTCAGGAATACAGCCTGTTCCCCCAGAACAAGAGTAGAAAACCTGATAATTTAAGGAGCATCAGTTACAGTACTAAGAAGAGTCTTGCCTCAATAGTGAGGAAAAATTAACCAGAGACTAAACACAGCTCTAGTCCTATCTAATAAGACTTAAAAACAAATCCTGAAAGAATTAAACTATTTCTAAGAAACTCAGCTATGCTTTACACAAAGCTCAAGAATTAAATATATATATATATAAAAATATATATAAAATCATGTAGCATCCAACAAGGTAAAATTCACAATGCCTGGCATTCATTAAAAAATTACCAGGCATTCAAAGAGGCAGGAAAATACAACCCATAATGATGAAAAAAACCAATCAATTGCAACTGATCCAGAACAAGTATAGATGTTAGAATTCACAGACAAGGACTTCAAACATCTGTATTCCATATGTTAAAAAAAAAAAACTACAAAAAAAAACCCAAAAACTGTGTGTAAAAGAAAAATTGAGCATGTTAAAAGACATGGGATATATAAAAAAGATCCACATCAAAATTCTAGAGATGAAAACTACTGCCTGAGATTGAAAAAAAACTGAATTGGATTAATGGCAGATCAGACATTTCAGAAGAAAAGATTAGTATACTTAATAACACCACAATAGAAACTATCCAAAGGAAATATACAGAGAAGAAAAAAGACTAAAAGCAATGAACAGTGAGCCTTGAAAATGACATGGAATGGTTACGGTCTAATATATACCTGTGTTGACAGTTTTTTAAGAATCTAACTCCTGGTCATCTTGAATGGAAGGAAAAGGAGAGAGGGAGATGGTCTGTAGTCAATTTAACACATTTGGTATATTTATTATGGGCTGCCAGTCCCTAAAATTTCATTGTTATCTTTTTACTTTCTTTGCCCTTTCCACACTTGTTGGGGTCATACTCTTCTTCCTTCTTTCCTGACCTCTCAGGAGGCCAGCACTCCGTGCCACTCACTCCCATTCTATCTTCTGGATATACACAGCCTTCTACTGAACATTTATAAGAGATTTGTGTGTTCCCCAAATAGCCATTTATTCCCAAATCCTCCATTCTTCTAACCAAATAAAGCATCCATTTCCACAAATGAGTTAACTAGTCAAACACATTGATTCTATCAACAAGTATTATTAGATACTAAATTGAACCAATATAATAATAAACACAGGCAATACAGTCCCAGTCCTGAAATAAACTACAGTTTGATGGAAAAACAGACGAAAATATTAACAATTACAGTACCACACAATATGGGCTAAGAGAGCAATACATATACAATGCAAATGTCACAAAAAAAGAAACAACTCTGTGAGACAGGCAAGCTTTCTGAAGTAGGTGAAGTCTAAACTGAATCTTTAAGGCAATAAATTAATCATGTGGGTGAAAAAGGTATTCTGGCCCAAAGCAGTCATACATGAAAAACAGTACATGAAGAAATATATGAAAAGCAGGAAGGTATAAAATATGGCATATTTGGGGAGTTGCAAATGGCTCAGATTTGGGGGTAGAGGGGAGGGAGAAAGGAAGTGCGGAAATGAAGAGAATCTTCAAATTTTCTGGGAGGAAAAATGAGAAAGCAAGTCAGGGGTTTCACCCTAACAGGGATCCAAGATGACCTGTGAAAACTGCTAGAAGCTGTGTCCCTGTCATCAAGCTATATGGGAAAACTTTTCCGCTTTTGAAAAACAGGAAGCACTGCATCCCTCTAAGTCAGGGGATGGCAAACTATGGCCTTGGCCCGAGGCTGGCCCACCACCTGTTTTTGTAAAATCCGAAAGCTAAGCATGGTTTTACATTTTTAAATAGTTAAAAAAATTCAAAAGACGTATATTTTGTGACATATGAAAATAATATGAAATTAAAATTTCAGTGTTCATAAATAAACTTTTACTAGACCATAGCCACATCCATATCAGTGATGACTACCTCCACATTACAACAGCAGAGCTGAATAGTCGTAAAAGAGACAACATGGCTTACAAAGCCAAAAATATTTACTATCTAGCCATTAATAGAAAAAGTTTATGGATTTCTGCTTTAAAGTTAGGAATCTTTCAAAAATCTCACCTCCTTCAATTAAGTCTCAGCTTGTCTGTTCAAAACTTCTTACAAGAAATCTCATAATATTAGATAAAAGACTATAGTTACATTATTTATGGATATAAAAGTATTATTTAAAAATTTCATATAATAATTATTGATTTCCAGTTCCATATTTTATTCTTAAATAGTCTTATATATACGAAATATTAAATTTTGGCTGTAGAACTTTATCCTGCAATTCTAAATAAATTAAATATCTCCAGTTATATGATTTCAAGTTACAGTTTTCAAAACTATATTTCCTTTTGTTAATAGCAGCCTAGTTATACCTATTTCTTGAGCCATTAATTAAGAAATGTTACTCTAGTATTCTGAAACTGACAGCCCTTTGAAAAAATTCAAGAGGCATGATGAAAAAAATAACATGCCAAAGTAAGCGAATCTAAGAATATTTCTATGGCATTTGATTTATAATAAGTATTATTAAATCAGATTATTTTTTAAGGGTTTAGTTTATTTTTTGGTTGTTTTACTTCTAGTGTCAACAGAAAAATAAGATCATGATTTACTGTTGCTACTAATTTAAAAGACTCTTTAATTCCCAATTTTGGCTTTTCAACACTCTTTTTTGATATAATTTCAACATCTCAAGGGAAGTGATCAAATTTACTTTTGCTGATTTTTAATGTCAATTATTGGTCCAACTGGCATCTTCAGAACAGTATTACTAAAAAATAAGTTTAAAAAATGAAAATTTCAGTGTTAGTAACCTTTGGAGGGATTTGGGCAAGACCTAGAGGTTAGAAAACAGGTAAACTCTTGCCAGTCAGAGAGCATGCTTTAAAATGGAGAAGAAAAACAATATTCTACTTAAGAGTTGAGGGCAATATATTTTCATTTTTGAAGTTACAAATTGCTGGCAACACTATATGGTCAATAAGCTATGAAAACTGAGTAAAGTCAAACATGTTGTCAAAAAACAAAAATATGATAATAATACCCATAACTACTTAGTAATTAGATCTAAATGATAAATCATTCGTATAAATTGATGTAATTAGTCCAGGACAGTAAAGACTCTTGAAACCATATGTTTTCATGTCTATGAGGAATAATTCAAGGAGGTAGGGAAGATGAGTAAAGAGAACAGAAGATTAAAGGGAACAGTTAGCAGTTATCTTCAAATACTTGGGTTTTATGAAGAAGAGAGACTAAACCATTCTATGTGACTCTGGATGATAGATCTAGAAAGAATAAGACAACAATGAAAGACTTCAGCTTACCAAAAGGGAAACTTCTAATTTTTAATGGCCAACAATGGAACCATTTATCTTATGAAGCTGGTAGTATAATGGAAGAGTATACAAACTTGGAATTAAATTGGATCTCAAATTTGAAAACTACCTATGTCCATTCCCAGAACTACAAGGTTGTTTGACCTCTAGAATCTCAAAGTATAACGTATGGGGAAAAAAATGGGAAAAATACCACCTACCTCAAAAGGACAAGTGATATATGGTGTGAATATAACAACTGTTATGTACATAAATATGATCTGTATATAAAATTGGTGCAAAGCAGGTAATGCAAAAACAAGAAGTTATTTTACTAATCAGTAATCATTAGTGGTGGTTAGGAACAGGGAAGCTGGAGCCAAACTCCTCGTGTTTAAATCCTCATGTTGCTGACTTGGCAAGTTACTTAACCTCTTGGCATTCCTGTTTCCTAATTTCTACAATATGGACATTAATCGTTCTTATATGGCTGCTGAAAGGAATTATATAAGGCACTGACGATAGAGCCTAATCCATAATACACACTCTATAATGTCATCTATTATTATTATGTAATATTAAAAAAATGAATTCATTTTGTTCAATAGTGAATTCTCTGTTACTGCAAGTATTCCATCAAAGACTTGAACAAGTCAGAAATGGAAATTCCAGAAGTGAATCAGAGTCTTAACTAAATCCATTCACTCACATATTCAACAAATATTAACCAAATATATAATACCTACAAAGGGCAGGAGAGTAGTGGTTAAGAGTATAGATTCCCAAGCCAGTCCGTGGATATGAATTCCCATAGCATCTCTTAGCAGTTTGTAAATGTGGGCAAGTTACCCAACCATGAGATGCCTCAGTTTCTTCTTTTGTTCTATGGGGATAATTATAGGGTTGTCGAGAGGATTCAATGAGCTAACACAGGTAAAGTGTTTAGCACAGTACTTAATAGTGATGCATCATATATAAGGATTAGCTGATTAGCTATTATTTTGACTACATGCCAGGCACAGTTTTAGACACCAGGAATACAACACACTGCTGACAAGGTCCCTGACTTCATAGAGCTTATAGTCTCTGGAGGGGTGGGGTAGCACCAATAACAAACAAACAAATAAGTAATGACAAGCACTAAAATCAGTGATAAGTGAAGAAAAAGCAAGGGGGGAGGGTATAGTTCAAGTGGTAGAGTGCACGCTTAACATACATAAGGGTCCTGGGTTCAATCCCCAGTACCTCCTATAGAAATAAATAAAGAAATCTAATTACTTCACCTCCCCCAAAATTTCTTTTCAAAAGTTAAGAAAAAACAGGTCAAGAGGATAGGGAGCAACTTGGGAATTCAAGAAGAGACAGGAAGGTCAAAGGAGAGCTCTTGAGAAGCCATGTGGATATCTGGGGGAAGAACATTTTGGACTGAAAGAAAAACAGAAGGAAACTGAGCAGGAGGATGCAAGGCGTGTTAAAAGGAATAGCAAAGAGGCCAATGTCACTGGAGCAAAATAGGGCAGAGAAGGGTCGCAGGAGATAACACTGGCGAGACAACCAGGTTCCAGATCAGGCATGGCTTTAGAGACCAGAGTAAGGACACTGGATTTTATTCTGAGTCTGAAGGGAAACAACTGGAAGGTTTCAAGCACAGGAGTGACAAAATCAGACTTGCATTTTAAATGATTCACTCTGGCAATGACCTCTAATGAATTATTCGACTCCAGGGTTCCCTGAATTCAATCATCCTACTAGTAATACAGGGACATTTACATATCTAGGAAATGGAAAGAATACATCATGATAACAGACTGCAGCATTTCTGACTGCCTAGAAGTTGAGCATTCAAACCCAGTAATAAAATTGCTACATTCAGAACAACAAAGCGTTTACTGCAAGGGCACATTCCATTTGTGTTTGTTGGATTTCACATATTAAGTGTGAAGAAATGTTTAAGAAAGATTTGATGGTAGTTTTGGAATGTTGGGGACAAAAAGAGTGAGGGATTATGATTCCAGAAGGGAACACCTGAGACACCAAAAATGTCAGATTCCAGAGAGGAACTAGTACATCAAAAGGATGCTGGGGGGCTAGCGGGCTGTATCACCACCATGATTGTATTACCACCATGACATACCACTTACAGATGCCCAAGAAACAAACCAAGGATTGGAATCATACTTAGAGAAGTTAAAATGTGAGTACTCCATGAACCAAAAGTCAACAAAGAAATGAAAAGTGTTCCCATTTGGCAATCGGTTTAGATGTGAGTTTGAAAATTTTCTGGGAAGAATGGAAAACTGGGGTACAAAACCAAAACTCTCAGCTAAGCCAATGACAAGGATGAGGACTGTCATTTTTTACCTTCAACACGGAGGTGTCCTCTGCAGCAGTACAAACTTGAATAGCAGATTATCAGACACTAAGCTTTCCTAGTCTGCAAAACTAAGAAGAAAGATATAGGAAAAAATAAAGGGAAGGGGCAAAAAAGGTGTGTGTTTTGATATATGGGAGGTGATTGGGTAGAAAAACCATCTGATAAGTCAAAATCGCTCAGATTTAATCACATTTACGGAATTCTGCGTATCTTTTCAGGGGAACTAAGTGATTTTTGGAATAGTAATATTTTTCAAGAGTCAGTCTTGGCTTTGGCAAGGAAATGGTTATAACTGAAGATATGGAGCAATGTAGAAGAATTCAGAAAGAAACCAAATCTCTGGAAAAAGTGAGGCTTTTTTTGGTTCATTGTAAAGGAACATAAATTAGTCTCAAACCCACAATCTCCGCCTACCCCCCAACTTCCCAGAGTCCTGCGCAGACCATAGAAAGTGGAAGTGTGCCAAAACCAACAGTGTGGGCCGAAGCTCTGTGGATGAAGGGTGGGATGAGGTTCGGGTGGAACTGGCAGGCAACCGAATGGAATCACTTTAGAGCAATGCCACAAAATGGAGACAAAATAATCACTGAGGATTTTCAAAATTCACAGAAAAGGGGATATGCTTAGCAAAATCACAGACTCAATTCCCTACTCCAACTCATTTCAAAAACCAAAACAAAACAAAAGCAAAAACAAAACCAGAAAGGATAAGGGAAAATGAAACAAAGCAAAACATACCTGATCTCTTATCTGTCTTTACTTAAAGCATAAAATACCCTCCCTCTCCTCTCCTCCCAGCCACATTGGAACAGAATAGGGAACTGGCAGCAGCTCAGGTGAAAGACTTCGGCCTCCAGCTACAAAGAGGGGAGATAGCAGACAATGGAACTGGTGATTCATTACAAAAGAATACACTCCAGAGCGGCCTGTGGCCACATGGGCTCACTGCACTATTTAAAGGAACAGCAACCCCCTTTCCAACCTCCCTTATTCTTAACACCTTCCCTCCTCTTGGTCCTGATGGAAAACAGATTTTGAAGAAAATGCCAGCAAAGCACTGAGCTGTCCAAGAAAGGGAGGGCTTTGTGTTCCACAGAAACTGGCAGTCTTATGCTATAGTAGAGTACAAAAATTCTCTTTCACATCCATACTGTAAAATCTTTTCCTGTGCCTAGTATACTTTCCCTTTCAACAACAAATAGTATAGTATTTTCTTATTTATTTGTTTTTCTAAGTTTACACATATTATGAGAAAGATTTCTCTTTTCCTTCCTTTTATTCCACAGTTATTTTCACAGATGTGAGGAAATGCAATAATTTGGTTCACATGCTCTGAAATAAGAGTATCTCAGTGAAATACTCTTACAACATATACATGAATAACAGATACACCTCGAGTCATTTTTCAAAGTCACATGAGCATGCCTGTCTACTGTACTATAATTTTGTAATTAAATTGCCATCTGCTTTTTTTTTAAAGCAAAGCTCTAACAACTTATTGTAAATAACAGAATCTTATTAAACTAAGAACAGACCTTCTAAAAGTAGAGCATATGTAATAAAGCATGCACACTGTGCAACTACTGATATGGATCCAAGCATGTGATGAAAATGTTATCCACCAAAAGCCCTTCCCCTTCTTCCAAATGAGCGATGGAAATTATGGGATACAGAAATGTAAAGATCAAAGATGCAAAGAATCTAAGTGACAAAATGGTAAAAACATATCTAAATACTTCTCTTAATACACTAGTTAAGACACTAAACACCGTTTAACTTTGATAATTGAACCCCACACCATGTAGACATTTTCTATTCAGAAAGCTTATGTGACAGATGATTATCAAATTTGGGATTTTATGTCTGCTTGAAAAACCAAAAACTACCCCCCAATCCCAAGGAGAAAAAAAAATTGGACAAATAAAGATTTGGCCTAGCTGGCTACTTCCTTTGATTTTTTTTTCTAGATTACTAACAACTATGTATATTACATTAACATAGAAAGTGTATACAAAAACACACTGGAATACTGAAAATTCACAAGTTTGACATTCTATACTTTCCATTTGTATAAATTCAGGATGGGCAAAAATGACTTATTCTTTCCTTCAGCATTCACACACACAGAGAAAATCATAATGGTTTAAATTAATCTATTAGAATTTTTAAGCATCCAAAAGACCCCTCTTCCCAGTTTCTATTTATCTCTTCTGCTTCACTCCTAAAATCATAGTTTCCCTAATTACTGATTATCAAGACCATGATACTAAGTGTGCAAATGCTTGTGCATTCGTTCCAACTTGTGCTTGCACACGCTTACTCAGCTCCACTAGAAACTAAGGGGAAGTGCTCCAAGAGGCCATGGAAAACCTCTGATTACAAAGAGTCCTAGTTTAGATACCTCTTTCACTGATTTAAAAATACATATAATGAAAAGTCAAGTAGTTGAAAAGGCTTCAGTAACAGCTGAGAAAGAAGAGAGCCAGTACCCTCTAATATGGCCAGTTAATAAAAATTGAATGAGGGCTCCAAGGTTAAGAAGTATCATCTCCCAAGAAGCAAAAAGAAGCCAGAAACAGGTTTTCTCTTTTTTAAAAAAGTAAAGCAATACTTCAAAAGGGTTAATGAGGCCGATGATAAAGGGATGAGAAAATATTTCAAGGGTTTCTCTACTTTCCAGAAGAGGGAGCGGTTCCTTAATAATCTCCAAACTCAGATCTGGTGAAAAACTACTTTGGAAAGATATATTCTTTGCAACTTCCCTTTCCTCTGGGTCACACTGGGAAAATCTCCCTAACGCTTCACCTCCTTCCAAACAGCACTGCAGGGCATTATATAACATTTAACGGAACAGGGTTCCAGCTCCTAAAATGATGCCTCCATCCAGATAGCCAGCTGACTCTCTCGCCCTCCGGTGGTGACTTAGAGAGGAAAAGAGGAGAGAGAATACAAAAAAAAAAAAGGCAACCTCCTTAAAAGGAAAGCACTGTCCAGTGATGAAATTTCCCTACAGAGCATAAAACCCTGGAGTGAAACTGATCCTAAGTCTGAGATGAAAGGACACGAATGTTCCACAATGCAAATGATCCTCATTGATAAAACCCAGTCTCATCGTTTCCTCCCAACCTATATATAAAGGAAAAAGGGTAAAGGAACATACAGAAGGGTGCCAAGAAGAAAAACAGCACTACCAGGGAAATCAGGGAAGAGTATTCACCTTTCCATTTGTCAGGAATGACTTGCTAAAATGCAGATTTGATACTGCCTGGCATCACCGGAGAGAGAGAGAGAGGGAGAGAGAGGGAGAGAGGGAGGGAGAGAGGGAGAGAGGGAGACAGGGAGAGAGGGAGAGAGAAATCAATCTTCCATTTCCTACTCCTTCTCCTTCAGATGTCTTTTAATGCCCATGTGTGACTGTCATTTATAAACTCAGATTTGTTCTCCTGCCAGAGAGGTCTCTACCTGCCTCTACTGCACCTGGATGCTTCTATGGTCCCTACTGAAAACATTCTTTGCCAGTAACAAAGACATGAAAATGAAACATTTTTCTAGCCTTCATTTTTAATAAGCCATTTTTGGAGCGAAGGCAGCAAAACTGCAATTTCATAGCCAATCCTGAGAAAGCAAAGTGAATTAGGAATCAGATTTCCCTATAACACAAATTCTTCTGCAATTCTTTAAAGGAAGTCAATCCCTCGCCCCTCTTTTAGGCAGTCTACAAGAATCTCTCCCTACCTCTGCAGTCTCTCTCTCCCTCTCTCTTCTCAGAACCAAGACAAAGAGGTAGACAAATCCCCACAGGGTCTTTCCTGAGCTACAGCTGCACAGTACAGGAAACAGGAATCTGCTATGGAGCTGGGGGGGGCGAAAAAAGGATACGGATACCCCCCCACACACACACACTTACACTCACACACACACGGACTCACAACAGGCACTTTTCAGCTGGTGAGAATAATTCTGGCCTTTTCTAAAAAGACAATAATTAAAACTCTGGTGATTATGCCCCACCCCCGTACTTTATTTAGATCTCAGAAACAAGAAGAGAAACGCACGGAGAAACACAAATCTTACCTGAGTTACCATTTTCTTTTTCTCCATAAACCGAAGGGAACAGCTGGTGAACACTTCAAAGCAGTCGTGCTGGGGCACACCTTCCACAGCTTTCTTTCCGCCCCCCTCCCCCCCCAATCTAGATATTTAAGGGTGGGTGACTGTTCTCCCTTTATCCCGTTTTCCTTCCTTTTTCTTTCTAGTGTTTCTTCCTTTCTTTTCTCTTCCTCTCAGGCAGTCTCTCCCCCTCCTTCTTTCTCCAGCTCCCTCCCATATCTCAGGCAGATGGCTGAAGGAAGCCCCACCCCTGAATGCCTAAGGTAATTAATCAGAGTAGAGCCCCACCTCTTCCTCCTCCCCCCACCCCCTCCCGGCAGGCTGACATCTCCCAACTCCAGAAACAGGCCTGCTGCAGAATGGCAGTTTGGTGAGTGCTTTGCGCAAGCGTGCGTGTGTGCGTGTGTGCGTGTGTGTGTGTGTGTGTGTGTGTAGGACGGAGGAGGGGGAGAGACAGGGAAGGGCAGGCGCCATGCGCAGGCATATTTTAAGGAATGAGTATCTTCGATGGTGGCATTAATTATGTAGCACTGGAAGTATTTACAGCAGCTTACCACAGTTAATACAGATTTTTAAATATTCCATCCAAGAATATCTGGTAATTACTAAGAAATGAAACAAGAATTATTTTTTACAAAACATATCCACTGATGTGCAGTTTATATATAGTCGATTTGATAAAAGATGAGCAGAGCTGCTTAATGACAGTTGGCTGGAAGGTTTTCAAGGAACGGGACCATGCAAGAATCTACTTGTCCTAAACCAGTCTAATGACTGCAAAGGACAAAAGGAGAGGAGGAAGGTTATTTAAGTGCTTGTTTTTTCTACTGTAAAAAACCTGGGGATTCTGAAAAAGGTGTCTACAAACATGACTGCTTAAGAAACATCAGGTGGATACAAATCTGACTGCTCAAGGCTCCCAGCTTTATTAAAAATTCTGGTTAACTGAGAATTCCCCCTGTGTGTTCCCCAGCCTTCTGTATTCAGCCTCTACTGAAAAACATAAACCCTTTCTTATATATACACTGGACATCTGTGTCATTACTGTAAGGAGTATTGGTTGCTGTAGGGGGCTAGAGATACAGAAGGTTTGGTAGGATGTTTACTGAACAGAAGAGTTTCTTTGAAGTTCTCTTGAAAAGTCATAATGAAACACAGCATCAAAGGTGTGATTCAGTCTAGAAGTCCTGGTCAAAGTCCTAATTCTGCCCTTTACAAGTGATCTTGGAAAAGTCTTTAATCTCTGAATATAAATGTCATAATCTCTCTACTATCATTAAATATTCAAATAAAGTAATCAATGGGAATATGTGATGAGTGTTTATCTCATAAAACAAAGAATTTCTAATTTTTTAGTATTCTAATAAATAAGACGCCATTCTAAAGGCTTTTATTATATATTTTAGTTATGCTATACTTATCACGTTATCTCTAATAGGTTACCCAAAGGGCAAAGAGATTCCAAAATTAAGCTTCCAATTTTTAAAATAAACACATAAAGACATCAAAATTAAAAATAGCAAACCACACTGAGAATACACAATTTTTTGCTGACTCTATGAGGACTGTTTGGCAAAATGTATAACCAAGCTTTTAAAAAGTGTACTGTCTAATAATGTTGGTTGGCACACTGTCAACAAAACATTATCATACTACCATCCAAAGTAATAATCACTTCAGCAATTCTGAAAAGAAGACACAGGAGCTACCAAACAATCTGTAGAACCTGGAGAAACTGGTCAAGTCACAGCTATTTACTGAGTCCCTACAATATGTCAGACACTCTTCTGGGCATTTAACAAATATCTGCATACTTCTGGTAGAATCCATAATATGTAAAGAAATATGTACAAAAGAATGGGATCTTAAAACATAGAAAAAAATTAAAAGAAATAGATCGGTACTAGGCTTGTTCTTATTTAACATTTTTAGAAATGATCTAGAAGATAGAACGTCTCATATTCTCTGAATTTGCAACTGAGAAGACAATTAGCAGTCAAAAATTTTGTAAAATGATTATAAATCAATAAAACATGTTTAAAAAAAATTTTAAAGACAAAGTGAAGAAGCAAAAAAGAGGTAAGTTTCACTGGTAGCAAGACAATGCAGTGTACTTCTGGAAAAATTTAAATCATATTTATGGAATAATTATTTTTCAGTTCTAACATAAGAAATACACTGAGAATCAGTGTATACCAGTCTCTGAACCCACTGGTCCACGACAGTGCTAGGGTAAAATCCCTGGAGTACCAAGAGACAGACTCCCCGACTCCCCACCACACATGCACACACTACCCTTATGAAAGCTGTGGCGTCTTGAAGCCTGCAAGCCTCCCTACAAATGGACAGCAAAGCCCCCAAAAGATACTTCTTTTAAATAAAAAATGAGGGATACCTACAGTAAAAAGTCTAAGACTAGGATAAAGGTTTCCTTAGGCCTGGTATTCGTGCCTCTTTTCTACATTTAGGACCAACATTTTATACTGCAAATAATACACTTATAAAAGTCATTACCACAAGAGTATGAGCTAAGAGTAAAAATAAATACTAACATAATTTTCATAAACTCACTCACAGTGAGTACTGGACAAACTCAAGGATATTCTGCAGTGTGTCGCTGATTTTAAAGTCTGGCATTATAGAGGACAATGTGCTCTCTCGTGCCCTAGTGAGAGAAGAACAACTGAACGGCCTGGATCTGAACCAGCAAAACAACTAGAGTTCCCTGGTGGCTGAATGTGCTCAGCAGTGTACCAAGGAAAAACTCACTTGAGAGCATTTTCTGGGTAGGGGCTGGGGGTGGGAATGAGGGGGTTGGGAAGGTAGACAGGCAAACATATAATAATGTCAGCTAAGGGAGGACACCGTGCCTACCTAATGGAACAGTCTCCAGCTCCCAGCACAGTGCCTGGTGTATGGCAGTTGGTACTGGATAAATATTTGTTCAACAGACAAATGAAGGAGCTTATCCTAGTTGTCTCAACATCTTCATTGTTTCCTCCCTGTTTCATGTAATCCCCAGAATTCCAGCTTCCTTTCCCCCATATGACTCAAAGGAAATTTATTAAAGTCATCAAAGGCCAGTGAAGGCCAAAGTCAATGGACATTTTATATCTTTTTTGACTTCTCGGTGGCATTTGGCACTCCCTTCTCTAGGAAACTCATTCTCACCTTCAAATGACACCAGCCTTTCCTGATTTTCCTATTTCCCTGATCACTCACTTCCCCATCTTACTCTTCTGCCTCTGTCCACCCTCTATGTTGGTATTGCTTGAGGTGCCATTTTCAGACCTCATTATACTGCATACCACAGGTTCTTAACCCAAAGTTCACACAGGCATTCTGGTGGAAATTTGTTTTCTTACGTGCATTTCTGTGCAGAGAGGGTCTACAATATTCATCAGATTTTCAAAAGGGTACAAATCTCAAAAAAGTTAAATGTTGGTCTTCAGTTCCTGCGGCTTCGGGCTGACAAACTTGCTTGTTCTGGGTGATGTCACCCATCCCACTGCCTCGATTACCGCCCAGATACTTTGATAACCCCCAAATTCCTATGTCCAGTCGTCTTTCCTGAACTCCAGATCAAAATATCCAACTGCCAAATAATGGTCATCTCCATTTAGATATCCTACAAATTTCTCTATTTTAAAAGTCCAAAACTAAATTAAATTCTCAAAACTGAACCACTAATTCATTTAGCAAATGTGAGTGCCTATTACGTGCCAGGCACCATTCCAGGTGCTGGGGGAAAACAGTAATCAACAAAGGAAATAAAAATCCCTGCACGTGTGAAGCTTGGATTCTAGTACTCACTCCACCACGTTTGTTTTGTGAAATGTGGTTAAACTTCATAACTGGTAAAATAGGTACCACTGCTTGAGAAACCTACTTTGTGGTAGCTTACCAGGCAAATATATCCATTCTTAGCTCATTTCCTCCTCAAGACAAGATGTTTTAATCTCCTCTGTAGAGATGAAGGAACAAAGACTAGTTGAGGCTAAGTATCTTGTTCAAAGTCACCCAAGCCAGCAAGCTGAAGAGCCCAGATTTAAACCCAGACTCCTCCTCCTCACTCAATACCACACCAAACCAGATGCAAGTCCTATTGATTTCTCGGAAATCTGCCTTTTCTTTTCATCCCTAGCACCACAAAATCAGTTCTGACCTTATTAATTGGCATGTAGCTCCCTACTTGTCTCTGCCTTCAGTCTCTTCTCAAGCAAGCTTCTCACTACTGCCAGAGCTTGATCTTTCTAAATGAAAATCTCATCATGCCACTTCCCTGATTAAAATCCTCAACTATTTCCCAGAGTCTACAAAGGGAAAAAATACTAACTCTTAAGTAGGCATGTAAGAGACATAATGTGGCTTCAGCATACCTGTCCAGAGTCCCTCTCCCCATCCACCGCTCTTCTCTCCTCCATACTTTATGACTTACAGTTAGTTCCTCCATGCTTCTGGGTTTTTTTTTTTTTTCCTGTTTTCTGTTCTTACTCCTTTGAGTATGGCCTTTAAGGCTAATTCATCCTTCAAGGCTCAGTTTAGGGATCCCCTGCAGCAGAAAGCCTTTCTTGATCTATCTGATCCCGTATCTGGGTTAGGAACTCCGAACTCCTGTGCCTTAGTGCCTAAGCCATGATTCATATTGTTTCTGCATAACTTTGACTAGACTGTCAGCAATCTGAGGGCAGGAACTGTGTTTCACAATCCTAACCCAGTACCTAACCTAATGCTTGAATACCTAGTAGATGAATAAATGTTTGATGAAATAAAACAATAATGCCTTGTTTTCTTCTTTTTTTTTTTTTAAATTGAAGTATAGCCTGTTTACAATGTTGTGTTAATTTCTGGTATACAGCATGGTGATTCAGTCATATACATACATACATACATATATATGTATATATATGTGTATATATATATTTCTTTCCATATTTTTCATTATAGGTTATTACAAGGCATTGACTATAGTTCCCTGTGCTATACAGTAGGTCCTTGTTGTTTATCCATTTTAGGTATAGTAGTTAGTATTTGCAAACACCAAACTCGCACTTTATCCCACCCCACCGCGTTTCCCCTGGGGAAATTATCCCTTCCTACCTCCTTTCCCCCAGGTAATCATAAGTTTGTTTTCCATGTCTGTGAGTCTGTTTCTATTTTGTAAATAAGTTCATTTGTCTCACTGTTTTTTTTTTTAGATTCCATATATAAGTTGTATCATATGGTATTTTTCTTTCTCTTTCTGAATGCTTTGATTTCTATCTCTAGCCATTTATTTATCCATATATGGGTACAAAACGATGAAGAGCATCTATGTGGTTACCAAAATATTATCAAAGCATTATTTTCTTCCCAAAGAGTACTTGGAAATACCTTCAAATTCATAAATTTACTTCAGTATCTTAGAAATTTGAAGGCAAAAGGAAGATGTATAAAATGAGAGAGGAAAAAGGCCTTATTTTCAACATTATTAGAATAGTTCAGATTCTAGACAAAACGATACTCACTGATTAAAAAAAAAAAAAGGCTCACAACTTCAGGTAGTCCTGCTCTACACAACTTTACATAGATGGGGCTCAACTTCCCCACCTGCCACCCACATACAAGCAATGCTATAAAAGCAGATCCAAGAGTCCCTGGCCAGAAGGCAGCTTTTGCTCATACTTTCCCAGGCTGCCACTGATGCCCAAGTGAAAAGCAATATTAAAGGGACAGCATTTCCTGCAGTAATAAAAACTTGTTAGTATAAATGTGCTTCACAGCATGCTCCCCCCAACACAATAACCCTAAGTGTAAATAACAATTTACACCTAACAGATATTAAATACCTTCCCAGAAGCATCTCCAAGACAATACTACTTTAATATCCTTTGCCCCAGCATCCCTTTTAATATTTATAGATAATTCTATTATAGACAATTCTATTTATAGATAATTTATATATATATATATATGTAATTTATAGATAATTTATAGATAATTCTGTTATGTCTTAGCTCTTTTTTTATGGTTTGGGAAGGGTTCAGTTATATAGAACCCATTCTAGAAAAAAAAAGGTGAGAATACAATTTGAATCAAATTCTTTAGACCTTATGCTTATAAAAATCAAATAACCCTTGTATTTATTTCTTGTCCCCAAAATCAAATCTTTAGAAAAAGACTACAAATAGCATCCATTAAGATACAGGTGAGGCCAGAGAAATTAGAAAACATCAATTTATAAATTTTTAGTTAGATTTGCATAACATATTCTTTAAAGTATCCCAAACTCTAGACAACTAGAGTCATGTATACAATTGAAATTATGTGTACAATCTCTGTATTCTCTGACAAATTAAAGAAAAGGTTCTCAGACAAATATTAAAGGATGAGACACAAATTTACGACTAACCAAATTATCAAGAAAACAATAAATGAAAACTGAAGTGTACTGTTTCTCCAGTAATAAAATGTGCCATGTCTCTATTACTAAATTACTGGAGATTCTGCTTGTTTTCTTCACCACTACATCCCTGTGCCTGGCACACAGTATGGACTCAAAAAACATCTGATGAGCAATAAACTAATTCAAAATGAGAACTTAAGGGATATCCCTCTTCATCCATCTTCCCACAATGAAGTGGACAGCCTATGGGCTAACCGACTACATCATTCTGCAGACCTGAGCACGCTCTAGGTAAAGGTTATCTTTTACATAGGTCACGTTCTCTCAGTTTTCCAGATGCCTAATGTCCTTAAGAGCTGTACTTAGCTGCCCTAAACCCTCAAATCAGGACACTGAGCTACTATGCCCCCAATAATGTAATACCCCGTGTCTACTTCCTCCAACTGCCCCATTCACCTCAAAATGATAATCAGTGCCAATGTGTTCAAGGGGTGACAGGCTAAGTAAAATGGCCTCAGGGAAAACTGTGATAATAGATGAACCCCTAACTTGCAACCTATTAGTTATCACATAACGTAAAATTTACCGTCTTATCCATTTTTAAGTATACAATTCAGTGGTATTAAATACAGTGGCCCCTTGAACAATATGGTTTTGAACAGTGCAGGTCCGCTTACACGTGGATTTTTTTCACTGAATATGTACTATAGCACTACATGATCGGTGACTGGTTGAATCTGAGGGCGCAGAACCATGGATATGAGGGCTGACTGTAAGGTTATATAGGAATTTTTGACTGCATAGGGCTGGTGTCCCTAATCCCCATGTTGTTCAAGGGTCAACTGTATATTCATAATTTGCTACCATCACCACACCACCCACCTCTTCATTTTTTAAAATGAGACTCTATATCCATTAAACAATAATTCCCCAACCCCCAACCCCCCCTGTCCCAGAGCCCCTGGCAACCACCATCCTACTTTCTGTCTCTATGAATTTGACTACTCTAAGTACCTCTTATGAGTGGAATCATACAGTATTTGTCTTTTTATGACTGGCTTAGTTCAATTAGCATAATATCCCCAAGGTTCACCCATGTTGCTCCTTCTGTCAGAATTTTCTTCCTTTTTAAGGCTAAATTTTATTCCACTGCATGTATGTATATTTTGGTTATCCACTCATCCACTGATGCGAAATTGTGTTGCTGCTTCTACCTTTGGCTATTGTGAATAATGCTTCTATGAACATGGGTATACAAATATCTTTCCAAGACCCTGCTTTCAATTCTTTTGGGTATATACCCAGGAGTAGAAGTGCTGGGTCATATGGCAACTCTATTTTTAATTTTTCAGCAACTGCCATATTGTTTTCCACAGCAGCTGTACCATTTTACATTCCTATCAACAGTGCACAAGGGTTCCAATTTCTCTACATCCTTGCCAACACTTGTTATTTTCTGTTTTTTTGACAGTAGCTATCCTAACAAGTTACAGTTTAACCATCCAGTCAGAAGTGATAAATGTCTAATCTAAAAGAGTAATTTCAAGAACAGTTTCTCAAATAGACTTTTTATGGGAAGGGAGACTACACTCATTGTCCTTTATTCATATCCAACTAGCCCCTATCTACTTACTCTGCCTGTATTTTAAACTGCTTTGGCCCAGATTTGGTTCTGCAAAAATTGTAACTAATAAAATAACTAATTTCAATTGTACACTTTTAAGACAGGCATAATTTTATTAACCTCAAGGGCAATAAAAGGTCAAGTACCTAAAATACTTCAGTGCCCTGTGTTGAGAACTCACTTTATTTCAGTATCTCAACACTAGCAATTCTAGAAATACTTTATTTAAATAATAGGTGCAAAACCTTTAATTAAAAAAATACTATTCAATCACGGTTTCAATATTTTCAAATTGCACAATGCACTGGTACAGAACCACAAGTAGTATGCAATGAGGAGGTTTGTTTTAACTAAGTACAAGCATATAAAAAGCTAAAAAGAAAATTTTGTAACTATAGTTGAGATAAGAGTTTGGGTAGCAAACAACATCTATTACTCATCTATAAATGCACTGGAAAAAAACTGTTACTCTAACAGAATTAACAAATAAGACTGTAAGATAGTTTGAGATCCTTCAACTTAAAACGGCTTTTTCAATCACATTGATTTTCCTGATGTAGTAGAGAATGTACTCTTAAATTTTAATATCCTATTATCTGCATTTCTAAGCTACCTTAATTTCAGAGAGAATAAACCTACTAAATGGAGCAAAGTCAAGAAAGTGCTGTTTCAAATACTGAGCACCAAATTTATCAGTACTAAATCTTAATGACTGAAAAGATTTGGGGTGGCAAATTCATTTTATCATAAATGAATAAAATTTTACTGCAAAAGACTTTATCAAACATGTCATAATTTCTAAATAGGAATCCTTTAACCCACCCCACAATTTTTATTACTGCAAGAAATGGCCAATTTTCTACATCAAAAATTTTATTTACATACTATAATTTTTTTTTTCATAAATCTCCAACACCTCAATCTTCTTTGGAAACACTTTTTCAGTCTTGTCTTCTGAGACGATTTTACTTCTATTATAGTTACTACAAGTCCCTTCCTTTACTAGTTGGGTCTCAGAAATTTGCTTTTCACAGATGTTTCTCTTCACATCTGTGCACATCAATATTTACTTGTAAGAAGCTTTGCTTCAAATCTAGTCTCATGACACTTTCAGCCTGAAGCTGTTGCACAGACCAATCTATTGTTTCATGCCAGGAGAGAGAGAGTTCACAGATAAATGAGACCCAACTCGTCAAATATATCAAAACCTCATTATGGAAAATACATACTTCATCAGAGCAACTCAAAATAATGAAAAATTATCCAGTTAATATAAAACATACAGTATAGACCAATGTGTTAGAATAGAGTTAAAGAAACACAACCATATCCCCCCCACCCACGTGCCTTCCACACTGGTAGCTTAAGGCCTGTCCAAGTAAGTTTACTCTGGAGGGCTCACACAACAGGCCCAATTAAAAATAGCTTGCCTTTAGGCCCAACATACCTAATAAGATATACTTGTGTGTCTGTAACTTCCTTTAACCCTATGTATTTCTGTCCAAACCACAACTTTGGAGCTAATTATTAGAAAACTGGCTATTTGAAAGAAAAAATAACCAATGCCACGAAAACAAACTAAATCAAACTGAGAAACCAAGTAGTATCTATAATCCAGTTAACTGTATTGATAACCATTTTTATTTTCCGCTTCTAGGTTTTCAGCACAATCAATGAATACTTCAAAGAATCATGACACATGAAAGATCATCTAGTCCAACCCATTCATTTTATATACAAGGAAAGTGAAGTCAAGAAAAATGAAGCTATCTGAGCACGAACATGGAGGTGGTTAATACTACAGCTTGAATCAGATTCCAGAATCTTTAACTTCAACTTCACTCACTATACTGCTACTAACTTAAAGATAAAGTTATTCAGGAATATGCTTGATAAAGACCTAAATTTTTATGATTCTAGATTTCAACAAGTTAGTAACTAACATGGCAATTATCCCATCACTGAACAGTCTAAAATGTTACAATAAGTGTGGAGAGAGCGCCCTCTACTGTATATTACCTTTCTGAAAAATACAGCAACAATTGGAAACGCTATCTGTGCTTCTCATCTACTCAAAAGGAAGCCTGAAGTTTACTACAACATATATATGGGGGCTTAGTTATGTTACATTTACAATGCCAAGCACACTATTTAAAACACACACACACACAAACACACACACATCTCTACTTTTAGGATTGAAAGCAACCACTCCTGCCCAGCCCTCAATTCTACAAAATTCAAACCTCCTGTTATAGCAAATGAGCAAATAACTTCGGGAAATCTGCTCTGAGTGGTACCAGGTCAGAAGACAGGAAGTTTATAAGCATTTCATCCCCCCATAAGACCCTCACATCAATCAAATACTATCTAGAAAATAAGTCATAACCCTTAGCTTACCTGGACAACAGGATATTGATAATCCATACAATACACACCATACATAGCAAAGGGGAAAAAAATCTTCAGATAAGACAGTACAAAAAGTGTCTAAGCTTTTGCCTTGTTTGATCTGGCTGTCCTGTCCAAAGGAACTAGGGAGCACCAAAAAATCCTTGGCCGACTTCCAGTCTACGCAGATAGGTATGTTGGCTCAGATGATGAAGAGCTTGGTTCAGCCCACGCTTCCACCCCAATAAGATTCAACACTACACAGAAGAACATTCAGGGAAAAGCAAAAAGTTCCGACTGAGTTATAGACTGAAAACGACACTAGAGATTTGCTGTTACTGTTGGTTTTAAATTGACAACTCCTCCAGAAATTCAAGAGGCAGAGAATGACAGCCAAGGAAGGGAACACAGGCTCCTTAAAGTGGCACACAAAAACGGTAGGAAGCACAAGGTATCCGGGATCCAACATGATATATATATTCTAGGCTTTAAGTACGTCAGAGGGAACACTCCCAATCCAGAACATGGAAAGGCAGATGGGACTGGTTTTATTTCTCTATTTCTTCTTGGGCGGGACTGCACGCACGCGCATGCACGTACACACACACACACACACACACACACCCTTCTCACTGTCTCCGGCAGAGACAGGTGTTAGGATTAACAGTATAAAATCCTTCTGCCATGGAAAGGAATGGGAGAAAAATGAAGTCACACTGCTACATGCAGTAAAAGGATCTCTTTCATGACATTGTATGTTTCTGTATCATTTAACATCTCCTCCACTGTGCTTTAACAGAAGCTAGGACAGCTGGCAGGATCAGCACTAGAAAAGAGGAAGGTGGCCCCAACTCTGAGGCAACATGAGTCCACTGGAGACCTTCAGATATGCAAGATACTCTCTCTCAGCTGTTCCAGTCAAACATGGAAGGATTAACTCCGGCTGCCTGCAAAAAGGTTGGGGGTGGAAAGGTCTTTTCAGAAAAGCCAGTTGCTCTTCCCCTTTTAGGAAGCTGCTATACCCACCCTGCCATTATATACAAACACACATGTGCACACATATTTCTATAACAGATTTTAAAAGCAATAACAACCATGGACAGGTGTTAAGTCAGTCTGACAATGCATGGTAAGTTAAAGAGGTGGCTTTCAGAGCCTAAATAGCCCATCTAAAAATCAGAGAACTGCTAAGTAATTCTTAGGAAATAGGATAAGAGTGAGCAGAAAGTAAAGAGAAATGCTCAGTAAGAGAGACATACCATTTATAACTATCTCTCCTAAGAAATCTCCTACTTGGGGCAAACATTCAAAAGTTCAAAATGATAAATAATTCTAAATTAGTTTTAGGAGCTCTGATCTCCCTAATCTTGGAGAGCCAGTAATATTAGAACATGTTTTAGTAAGATTAGCCCGTGAGGATTATTTGCAACTGTGAGGCATTTGTAAGAGTTTAAGAATTACCATGCCCCCTTCATCCCCAGTGCAATTTTTCTCCTTTTATGGTCACTGCAATTTATTTTATTATTGTTCAGGAGAAATTGTTTTTTAAGAGTCAAAATGGCCTTAATACATTTAAGATAGATCTCTTGGTTAAGCATTTATCTTAAATCGGTTCTAAGACATTAGGAGGACCATTACAATGTACTAAATTATCTTCAGATTGCTAATACCGATTCTATGTGTATTACACATGAGGGACAATAATCAATTCAGTGTAATTTTTAAAAGTTTACTGGATATCTATTATACACAAGGTATTGTGCTAACAAGCACTGGAGAAATGAACAGATACAGTTCTACTGTAAAGGAATTTGCAGTTTATGGGAGAATAGATGAGTACCCAGGTAAAACCGAAAGGCAAAACAACGCTACAGCACAAAATTAAACATTGTAAGCAATTTCTTATACAGGGAATAACATTTTCAAAAAGCTGCTCTTTATGAACACTTCCATAAAGTGTCACTTTCTCACCACTAAAACTATGAGGCCGTTCTATGTCAGTTCTTAACAGAGATTACCTGAGCCTTAGAACATTTTTGATCTGATTCGTCACAACTTAAGGGCTTGTAATATACATTCTAATTGTCCTCTATATAGTTACTAAAATGGTAATTAAGAAATAACAAAAGGAATATTTCTGTAATAAAACGTTATACTAAATTTCCCCTTCTAATCAAATCAAGTAATTCTCCAGTCCTCCTTCCTCCTGTACACACGGCCGTCCCACCTTCACTGTACTTCATTTCATACACAGCAGTACTGGCCACACACATACTTGTAAACTAACATCTTAAACCACTATTACATCTTCTTGATATGACTGGTATCAAGATTCTCTTGATAGGAAAACTGGGAAATGATGATACTTACAAACCACCAAGGGCTGTGATAATAAACCATGGCTGACAAACTTAACTTTCATGAGTTAACTCAGTTCAATATCTGATGGATTAATCACAGAAGATGGAATTTTCCTAAAGATGACAGATTATAACTCAAATTCTAGAACAACTGACACAATTTCAGCCTAAAAGTGCTCCCCAAATATGTTACTGAGGGCCTCATCAATTTCTGGAGCTTTAAATTCTTATTGAGGATAGATTTACACATATAAGATGAAAAGATGAGACTGATAAATTAAACAAAAAAAATTATATTGCTCAATAATGGTTAGAGTGTAATTCCATATTTGTAAATGCACATATGTATCTGTGTATATTAATCAATAAGTTACATGTGTAATTTATAAGCTTTATGTCTTACATGTAAGTTACATGTTATATTTTTATATACACACATATAACTTACTTGTTGACACACACACCAATATATGCCATAGATAGTATGTATTACATTCACATACACACCCACAGACACACAATTCCACACATACATTATGACAGGCATAAGACAAAACCGACACCTATAGGGGGGTGGGACAGTGGGAAAGTGAGTTGGTTTTCATTTATTACTTTAGAGACAAACTTCTAATTTGTTCAAATATATTTAAATTGGCATTTATTGCTCCTGTAATTTATCTTTTCATAAGTTTAAGGGAATCACAACAGATTTTACTTTGAGTACAAATACTTTAAAAATTAATAATACTCTCTCAGTCTCTCATTTATATTATCACATTTGCTTTACCTGACATGATGGCGTAAATATAAACTCTCATTTAATCCTGGAGGATTTAGACACTAAATAATCTGTGCTCAGTCTAGTTTAAATAATGAGCCCTTCAGAAAAATGGCAAAATAATTCAATATGTGAATTATAACTCCCTGTACTTCTTGTCTTTTTACTTACTTCTTTCTGTAAAATTTTTAAAATTCTTTTAATTAAAGACCAATAATTTAGTCAAACTTAAATTCTAAAATACAGAGAGAAAGGCAAACCTTTCACCAGGAAGACAGCATACTACAAAAGATTAAATTACAACAGGGTGAAAGGGTTGCTCTCCTTTCCTAACATACAGTCTTTCTGCAGACTAATGTAGCCTTAACAGAGATTCTATGCATACATCGGAAGTTCAATATCATTGTTTCAATAATTTTCCTAATTTTCAAATTGACTTAAAAAATGGAAACAAAAAATGTAACCATTTTCAACTCAGAAGTTACTACTAAGTGATTCCCACCCACCCCAGAACATACTAGGTATTTCCTTTAAGTTTTAAATACTATCATATTCATTCAAATAAAAATTTCAGAAATAAAAAGACTGATTCTTCACAATAAGGTCAGAGTTATTTGCTGACAATTTTAATTCAAATCATTTGAAAAAGTACACGCTATGCAATATTATTAATGCTTTTATAGTATTAAAGTTTTTATATACTGATCAATTAGAAATATGAATATAGAAAATAGCCTTTCATATATATATTTCTATATATCTCATTAGCAGAGATATTTAGATTGTATGTTTCAACATTTGGGCACACCTACAACATGTCTGTTAAACAGAATGTAATGATATCAGAAGGAAATAAATCTAGTGATATTTAGGAGTGAGATATCTAGAAATTAAGCTTGAGATTTATGAAATTTAAGTTTTGCTAACAATAAAGCAGACAATCTATCATATCAGTCCCATGCCAGAGGACACAGTTGGTGACACTGTCGTGTAATCTGTACCATCTACTGCCCTAGGGATCTCAAGACTTACCAAGTACTGGATAATCAGAAAATATTTGACATTCTTCTCTTTTCTACTCTCTCATTCTTGTTTTCTTCTCTCCTTTTCCTTCCCTTCTGCCTACACCACAATCCTACCAAGAGTGTTTAAAGATACTAGTTAGGCCTCAGGGTAGAATGCTTTGGCAAAGATTGCAAAGACCTCTTCTCTAAGGTTAAAACTGGGTTTAGGAGCAATCTCAGAAGGTTCTCAAAGATTGCCGTGTACTGGGATAATATAGAAGTTCAAAAAGAGGCAGGACTTGAGATAGACAGATGAGGACGGAGGGAATGGGAGAAAGAAAAATCTGTATGTAGGCAAAATAATGTATTTAGAAATATGTAAGAATTACATAGGGACCCATGTGACTAGTCTACTTGACTGTGGGTGAATAGTGGCAAATGACAAGAAAAGCAGGTTGGTATCCTTGCGGAGGGCCTAGGACATCAAGCTACGTATTTCAGACCTAATCTTTAAAGACTGTTTGAGAGGGAAAGAGGGCTACAAAAATAACATTTTGTGAAAATGGCCCTTGGTGGCTGCAGGAAGAATGGAAAGGGAAACAACCAAAAGGTGGGGAGGCCAAACAGGGGCTACTACCACAACAGCCTACAGATTACTGAAGCAAAAATCACATGTTAGCAGTAGGAATAAAGAAGGAACAGATATAGAAGACATTACAAAGACAGCATCCACAGGAACTGGAGACTGTTCAGATACACAGCATAAGACAGAAGGCAATTAAATGTAACACCAAGGTTCTAAGTCTAGTAACTGGTCAAATAAGTATAACTCTGCTAAAAAAGGGAAGTCAGAGCATGAACCAGTTTGAAGTTGGAGCAAGACATCCAACAGAAAATGTCTAGGTGGCAGCCCCAGAAGAGAAGTCAGGGCTAGAAATGAAGATCCAAGAGGAGTATGGGAGGAATAGTCAAGGCCACAATGATTTAGTCCACATGTACTGAACAGCAACCATGTGCTTCAAAAAAGAAGAGAGGGAGAAAAGAGAAAGAAGAGAGAAGAGAAAAAAGAAAAGAAAAGAAAAGAAAAGTAAAAGAGAAAGGAAAAGAAAAGAAAGGAGGGAGGGAGGAAAGAAGGAAAGAGGAAAAGAGAGAACAGTTGATATAAGGCAAAGGCTGAAAATAGAACCTTAAGGAATACTCACTTCTAGAAGGCAGAAATAGCAACAAAGGATAAAAAGATTAAGCTGGATTGTGTCCTATTCACAAAAGCCAGGACACAGAGGACATCTGTTACTTTTCCTCTATCCTGTGTCCCTTACACTAGGGAAAGTATTTCATAAATTAATACCAGAGATGAGCATACAACAATGTCAAGCAGAAATACAGAAAGGTTAAAGAGAATGAGAATTTAGAAAAAATGATTGAATTTAGCAAAGAGGAGATTAATAGGAGTTTTGAGAGAATTGTTTTAGTAATGTCAGTAAAAAGATTGCAGCAACATTGATAAATTCATGATCAGAATGAAGAATAGACATGATGCCTGCATATAAACTTTAACAGAACTTCCTACCTTTGGTTACTTCTTTGTCTTCCAAGTGGTAATTAAACACAAAAATAATTATTGATACATTCAACTACCCACTGTTGCCTCTATCAAGGTGGATTTTTATCTTGTTTTTGTTTTTTGCCTCTCTGTCTTCGATCATACCGTTTTTGTACCCATTTCAAAATGTCCAAAGCTGAAAAATGGACTCCATCAAGGCCTACCTTACATACTATATGCCCCACGAAGCTCCTCCTGATTATTTCCAGCTGGAAGTAATTTCTCTTTTGTCTGAACATCATGATGCTTTATTTCTAGCTGACTTACAGCACTTACCACTTTCTATACATTCTCAGGCATACTTGTTTTACTAGATGATTTCTTTAAGGATAGGACTTGTCTCTTCAACTTTGTATTTTTTCAAAGAATTAAGCCAATACCTTTACCAATACCAATATCAGATATGCTCATCACTATACAAAAAGGGAGAGTCTGCAATTACTTGAAAATACAAATCAGAGGTAAATAAACTAATCACCGTACACAGACCATCTTTTATTTGTTCATTCAGTCAACATTCATTCAACCAAGATATCCCCAACGCTGTATGAAGCCCTAGGAACAGAAAAAGCTCTCAAAGAGCTGACAATAAGGGAGAGAAAGTAGAAAATAGTAAGTACCAAAACACTATTTGATAAAGGACACACCTACTACAATGTGGCTTGGGAGAAAAATAAAGAAGCAACTGTTACTGCAGCCGCCACTGTCACCATCTAATTTCCCAGGGTGGTGGAAACCAGGGATACTTCACAAGCAGTTAATGCTTGCAATGAATTGTGAAAAGCTAGTAAGAGCTTTCCAGGAGGACTGAGGTCAGTAGTGAGCATAAGCAAAGCCACACTTAGGGTACTTACAGAAAGGTAGGCAGGTAAATATATGCAAAAAAGTCAAAAAGCCTTTTAAAAAATATTTATATAAGAGTTATCTTGGTTGCAAGGTCTGGTAAAAATTGTTGAATTTTTTACACCAATGGAAATGTTTTAAATTGTTTCTGCCAAGAAGAGCAAATCACAGTGAAGTCCAGAAACACTCCTTTGTATGACACATGGTACAAAAGGAGGTGCAGTAATAACAAGGTATGCCAAGTATGGCTGAAATATGTTATTCTGTTTAGAGTGACAGACGTGGCATGCAAACTGTGAGGCCAGGAATTAGCATTTTTGTTAGAAGTGTCTTTCATCACTTTTTCATTCTAAATCAGTACTACCAAGAGGTAAAACATATCCATAAATCATAGGACAATAGACATTCACTTTAAATCCAAAAGGCAAAAAAGTACATAAAAGATAAGGGTAAATGTGCAACCTTTATAACAGAAAAATATCGTAAATATTCTAATACTGTTCAGGAAATACGTCTACAAATGATGCCACAGTTACCTTATATAATAGTGCTTTTTACCCTCTGCAGAAATTTTCATCTCAACTAACTCATAGTATCTCTGTGGTAGATCACAAAAATGGTCACAATATTTCATAGCCTCCCTATCAAGAGGTGGAATTTTCTCTCCACTGCTTGAATTTGGTCCTAGCTTTGTGACTTGCATTGGCCATTGGGACACTGAGAGCAGAGGCTTGACAGCTGCTTGTTTGTTCACTGGGGCTGCCCTCTCTTGCTCCTCTCTGGAACCCTGGGCTTACCATGTGAAGAGCTGTGACAGATGAGAAACCAAGTGGAATAAGGATGAACTGTTCCTGTTGAGCAACCCTTGCCCCAACCAATGAAGGAGCTTGCCGACTGCCAGACGTGAAAGTGAGGTCATCCTAGACCACCCGGGGCCCATCCAACCCAGACTAGAAGAATCACTCAAATTCCTGACCCACAGAATTGTGAATAAATAAATGATTAACGTTGTTTTAAGCCATTAAGTTTTGGGGAGGTTTGTTATGCAGCAAAACCTAACAGACATAATCTCATTCACTGCATAGCATTAAAAGGTATATCTAAATATTGGCACTGGTGCCACACTGTCTTAATTACTGTAGCTTGAAATCAGGCTGTGTTTTTCTTTTTCATAAGTGTTTTGGCTCTTCTAGGTGCTTGGCATTTCCATATAAATTTTAGAATCAGCTTATTAATTTCTATAAAAACCTTGCTTGGATTTTGATTGGGATTACATTGAACCATAGATCAGTTTGGGAAGAATTACTGTCTTAAGAATATCAATTCTTCTAGCCTATGGACATAGTATATCTCTTCATTTCACTATTCAAAAATAGATTTTTAAAGGTTATGACCTTTTTCAATGTATGTGCTAAAATCAAATGCTATACCTGGGGGTATAGCACCTCATTAACAGTTTTCCAAAGTCCACTAAATTCCATAATATTCACATCCATATAAGACAGTGTGGTATTGGTGTCAAACAGAAAAACAGATCAATGGAACAGAATAGAAAGTCCAAAAACAGGTGCAAAGGCAACTCAGTGGAGAAAGAACAGTCTTTTCAACAAGTGGTACCAGAACAACAGGATATCCATATGTAATAAAAATGAACCTAGAGCTGCAGTTTATGCCATATACAAAATTTAACTAAAAATGAACCATGGATCTAAAAATGTAAAAATATGAAACTGTAAGACTTCAAATAGAAAATCTCTGCAACCTTGGATTAGGCAAAGATTTCTAAGATATGACACCAAAAACACAATTCATTAAAGGACAAATTAATAAATTGGACTTCATTAAAAACTTTCGCTCTTCAAAAGACACTGTGAGGAAAATAAAAAAACAAGTGATAAATGAGGGAAAATATTGCATATATCTGATAAAGGATATCCAGAATATATAAGAACTCTCCAAGCTCAACTGTAAGAAAACAAGTAACTCATTTTTTTTAAAAAATGGGCAAAAGATTTGGACACTTGACCAAAGAAGATACAGGGATCCTAAACGATACTTGAAAAGATGTTCAACATCACTACTTAATAGGAAATTAAAACCACAACAATACCACTACATGCCTATTAGAATGACTAAAATTAAAAAGACTGACAATACCAAGGGTTGGCAAGGCTACGTAGGAACAAAAAGTCTCAAATACTGTTGGTAGGAATGTTAAATGGTATAGCCAGTGTGGAAACAGCATAGGAATTTCTTAAAAAGTTAATTATACACCAAACATATGATCCATGCAGTCCACTTCTAAGTATTTACCCAAGAGAAATGAAAACATATATCCATATAAAGACGTGTACATGAATACTCATAACAGCTTTATGTGTCATTGCCTAAAACTGAAAACAACCCAAATGTCCATGAACAGATAAATACATGATGAACAACTTGCGGTATATCCACAATGGACTATTACTTAGCATTAAAAATAAATGAGCCATCAGTAAATGAAATAACATGGATGAATCTCACAATAACTATACTGGGTGAAAGAAGCCAGGAAAAAATAATATTGTATGTTCCCATAAAAATACAAGAAAAAGGATACCAATCTATAGCGCCAGAAAGCAGATCAGTGGTTGCTTGGAAATGTGCAAGAAGTGGGTGGGGATTGGAAGGATTACAAAGGGGTACAAAGAAACCTTTGGAGATGATTAATATATTTATTATCTGGGTTGTGGTGATGATTTCATGGGTGTACACATATGTCAAAACTTAAATTATAAGCTTTACATATGTATGGTTTATTCTATATCAATTATACTTCAATCAAGCTATTTAAAAATTAAAACAGTGAATTCCTGCCTGACTTACTGCAATGAATTTTCAGAGGGCTAGTTATTTTCTTTTGTGGGGGAGTGTGGACTGGTAAGGGGATGTAGGGGAAAGTCACCAGTATGCCCTAAAACATTATAGAAAAAGTCTTATAAAAAGGAAGATTATGGGTATGGTGGCAAATTAAATATGAGATTTAAGCAGAAGAAAAAGGCAAGTTCTTCTGAAAATGACTTCTGATTAGTCTAGGTTAGACCCCTGCCACACGCCCCCTTAGCATTTGTTCATATCCTTTTCAACTTGTCACACACGTAATTTCTGCCTCTCCCACTCCAGGAGAGCAGGGGCTATACAGTCTGCCTTATTCCTTAAAATACCCCTAATAGTCAGCAGAGTGGCTGATCGGTGTCCATAAGCAACACACTGTGTGGTTAAGAGTCCAGGGTTCTGAAGCCAAACCACTGGGATTCAAATTGCAGCTCCATCACTTTTAGCTGTGTAACTCCGGAGAAGTTGTTTAATATCTCTGCCTCAGGTCCTTCATCTGGAAAAAGGAGATAGTAATAATACCTACCTCATAGGGCAGGCACAATGATTAAATCAGCTAACGTAGGAATAGGCTTGGCATACAGCAAATATTAAATCATAGTTGCTGTTTTTGTCACTGTCGTCATCGTCTCCTCCAATAATTTAAGAAAAGCACTTAAAGGAGATTCAGAATTACCTGATTTATGAAGCCAGATCTATATCTGAGGAGTAAGTGGTCTCAACAGGAAGCAGAGAGTATGTAAAGAGCCATATAATTGTGTCAGAAGGAGGAAGGCGGGGACCTCCTACGCATATGGCAATACATTTCTGTTGAATGATTTACTCAAGGTGAGAAGAACATGCTTGACCAAGAAGGGGAGGTTGGTAAATAAAGCAGCAGAGAAAGTACCATGTTTTTTATCCCAAAGCAAATCTCAAAGTGCAAGGCAGGTAACATGTTCTCTCTTTCTAACTAATAGTACCAAAACACAATGAGAAATCATACCCTTGTGTTAAAGACGGAAAGCTAACCAAAAGGCGAGGCCGTGTACTGCCTCTCTTCTTGGAATGTGCTCATCATGCTCATGCCTTACAGATGAACTGTCAGGCATCACCTGACATTCATCCCTACTGGGGATGGGGACAGGGCTCTCTCTGATAGCAGCAGTGCAGCAGTATGGGATTCTTCGGGTTGGCACCAGCCTCTTCCTTGATTCAGACCTATAATCTCTTCTGACTTTGATTTAATACAGCAATTACTGGTAATGTGGTTTGAAGGAGATAAATGCCCAGGGTAGCCGGCTGTCACTTACTCTGCTTATGATGCAAGAACATTCTTTAATTAAAATTCTCTTTATGATAAAGAAGCTGCTTCACTGAATGGTTCTGTGCAGCCCCGATATGGAGCTTCCCCCAAAGCGGATTAGAAATCAAAGTTGCCCCTCCTTACTTTTGGCAAAGCATACAGATACACAATATTACTCCATCACCTAAAATGAGTTCCTTAACCCTAAATTTTTCTCATTATTATAATTAGATCCTGGTATCAACTTCTTTCCACTTCTCACAACCACAATGTCAGCATTATAGTATTCCCAATAATGAAGACGCATCTCTCATTTTTGTAAAGGAGATCCCTTAATTTCCTTTTAAATAAATATGCAAGGTAAACATTCATAAACATACATGCATACAAAGACTCTGTACCCATTTCCTTTAAAAATAAAAGATAGCTGAATATAATATAATATAATATAATATAATATAATATAATATAATATAATATAACATAACATAAGTCTGGTTTTATTTTAATTCATAATGCAATGGTTTGTTATATAGTTTATATCTAGGAATCCTTGAATAACTGTCATAAGTGAAATAAGCATAGAAAGATTAATAGAATCCACCAGGGCTGTTTTGCCCACGACATAAAGCCATCATGTTCTGAAAGATGGAATCTACATTAGATACTCCAATTGTTGGTTAACCAACAAGAGCAAGAACCACTCAACAACTAGAGGGAGAAAGTAATTACATGGGGCCTCGAGAAAGATCATCTGGAATTGGTTTGCTAGTTCCTGAATCAATCAGTAAAACTGATGCTCCAATTTCAAAACTTCCCACCCCTAAAAAAAGAAATCAGAAAAAAAAATACTACTCTACAGTTAGCTTAGCTAGGATCTATTATTTTGATTGCCTTGGAGAGGATAGTCATTGACAATTATCTTTTTCAAAAAAAATAAAGAAACAGAGAGCACAAGGTCTACATCAGTTGTTTTCTACAAAGTGGAAGCAAGGAGATCTCAGACCAAATGCATACTTTCCTTTCCAATGGCACACAGTGTGATTTTAACGTGAAGGTCAGAAGTTAAGAACTGATTTTGTATTCTGCTGCAGGAGACTGGAGTCTCCGTTACAATCAATTCAACTAATATATTTTGACTATGAGCCTCTAAACTCAAATAACATCCCCCTCTCAGAAGAGTGCCATATGCCTGCTCAGGAAATCCAAGATGAAGACTAGATTCCCTCTCAGGAGGCCTTGCCAAGACCCATTTTAATCTTAGGTGTATGAACACAGAACTGATGTCATCCTTGCAATACTAATGCTATTCTGGAGAAGTCTGCCTCTGTAGTTCCATGTGAGAAAAGTGACCTTCTTTTTGAGAGAGAGAGAGAGAGGGCTGGTGGAGAGAGATATCTTTGGAAAAACAACTATATGAATATATACAATACAGAAATACAACCCAGCCCTTAGGGAAATGGCCTGGCATAATTAACAAGATTAAAGAAGGATTTAGGATAAATAAGATGAAAGTTAGTCTGATCCTTACAGGATTAAACTCAAAATCCTAATATGAATCCAACGATTTTTAAGATCAACACCATATAACAGGATTAAACCAATAGCTGCTTTTGTTTTCGTATTGGAAATAATCACATGTTGGCAAATCTAAGCCTCGGGCACCACCTCAGCAGGTAAACAGCTGGAGTTCAGGCCTAAAAATTGCGGCCTTTACTCTAACTTGGCTTGCTGAGTGCCTGTCTCCATAGGTCCAAATCCCTTATGTGTAGATCCAAAGCTCAAAAGGTTTCGAAAACTGTTTCCTTCTTTCTTCTCCCCTCCCTCACCAAAACTTTCTTTTATGGTAGTGGAAAGGGGACTCATTTGGTGATAAAATGGGACCCAAACACCATAACTGGTGTGAATATTAAAATACATTTCTCTGTAAATATATCAATGAATGTGATGACCATGTGTTGCCCATGCCCAACAAGGGTGTTACCCTAACACAGAGTATAGATACTACTTTTCCTTTCTAAAGTCTAAAAGATTCCAAATTACAATAGATATCTGGCCCCAAGGGTTTCAGATAAAGGCCCGTGGAACTGTAATAACTTTCCAAATGTGTAGTTTAATTTAAAAAGGGTACCATGACATGAATAATGGCAAATTTAGGAAAACAAATTAAATTGCTGACACAATAAGTAACCAACATGCCAAATAATGGCTATCAAACTGCAGCCAGGGTGTCTAAGACAGACATGCGCTGGGGATAAATTAGAAGAGATAGAGACCCAGCTGGAACCATATATGTTACAGGCTGATAATTACATTTTAATAACGGCCAGAAAAATTGTACATTTTGAGGAAATTTTCTCAAAAGTCTACTTTAGGGGTTTTTAACACTTGCCATAAATCAAAGGTAAACAACAGCAAAAAAGAAATTGGGAGTGGGGGAATTATATACCAGAAAAGACACCACGAAGGTTCTATTCAAATAGCATAATTAGATAGATGTCTATTTCGTAAAAATTGCTAATTCTTACAATTTTAATTCCTAAAAAAATTTAAATAATTCAGAAAGACAGTTTGGAAGACAGCACATGTACCATTTATTTCTGTTGGGACATTTGTATTAATAAATTAATTTTTAAATTCACATTTATATTTATAAATTAACTTTTAAAAACACCAGTTATTTCTTTTGGAACACTTACATTTATACATTAACTTATATGCATGTTTCTCTTTGACAGAAATACTATCAATTAATATAAAACTAGCAAACTTCTGCTTCCAGGAAGGAGTACACACACTTCTCTATTCCTCCCACTAAGCACAATTTAAGATACTAGACATTTTATATATTAAACAAACATGAGAAGACTCTTAAAAGGTGAAGAGAAGAAAGCAAACTGGGTCAGGACCTCAGAACATGGTGGAGTTTCCTGGAGTTTTTTTTAAGCCTTATACAGCACAAACTTGGAGCTAAAGAACCTGAAAAGGCCAATGGGTTCAGATTAAAAAGCTGCCAATGAAAGCTTGCTCTCTGCAACCAAAGGACATGGAAAAGGCCACTGTAGGAAGCTAGAAAATTTTAGACTGCACTAGTCCAGCCATACCCCTAACCCTATTGCCATGCACAGCAGCAAAGGCCAAGTGGCAAGCCTGGACTTTTACCCTCACCAGGCTATAACCAGGCATCCCAACACCCGTGTCCAAGTAATCTAATTGTTAGAGAAGGAGAATTAGGGAGCCTATGTAGTCATCTCCAGAAAACTATAAAACTTTCAGGGAAAAACAGAAGAAAATCTTCAGGACTTAGGCCTAGGCATAGAGTTCTTAGACTTAATACCAAAAACATGATTAACAAAAGGATATCAAAAATTGATAAATTAAACTTCATGAAAATTTAAAGCTTTTGTTGCATAAAAGACCCCGAAAGGTAAGGAAAAGACAAGTCACAGGTAGGAGAAAATATCTGCAAGCCACCTATATGACAAAGGACTAGCACTGAGAATACAGAAGGAACTCTCAAACTCAATGGTAAAGAAACAACCCAATCAGATCATAGGCAAAAGATACTTACACCACCAAAGAGGATATACAAACAGTGAATAAGCACATGGAAGGATGTTCATCACTAGACATTAGGGAAATGCATATTAAAACTATAATGAGATGCCACTACGTATCTATCAGAAAAGCTTTTTAAAAAAGGTAACATCAAATACTGGTGAGGATGTAGAAAAACTGAGCAACTCATACATTGCTGGTGGGGATGTAAAACAGTACAGTCACTGCAAAAACAGTTGAGCTGTTACCTAAGAAATTAAAGATGCAATTGCCACAGGACCCAGCAATGGCACTCCTGGGCATTTCGTCCGAAAAAATGTTCACACAAAAATCTACACACAAATGTTTACAGCAACTTTATCCATAATGGGTAAAAAACTGGAAATAACCCAGATATCTTTCAATGTGTGAATGTTTAAACAAACTATGGTACATCCAAACCATAGAATACTACTAAGCAATAAAAAGGAACAGCTGATTGTTATATGCAACAACCAGGATGAATCTCCAGAGAATTATGCTTAGTTTTAATATGCAATTCCAGAAAATCATATGCTGTACAATTCCATTTATATAACATTCTTAAAATGACAAGGATACAGAAACAGAGGAGAATAATGGTTGCCATGAATAAAGGAGATGTAGGGGCATGTGGGAAGTGCCTGTGGCTATAAATGAACAACTAGAAGGGATCCTTGTGGTGATGGATACGTTCTGTATCTTGAGAGTATCATTGTCAACTTCTTGGTTGTGATATTGTACTAGAGTTTTGCAAGATGTTACCATTGGAGGAAACTGGGCTGGGGGGAAGGGAGGTACATGGGCTCTCTCTGTACTATTTCTTACAACTGAATGCAAATCTACAATTATCTGAACATAAAAAGTTTAATGGAAAGAACAATCTATCTATTGCTATAAAGGACATTATTGGGACAACTGTCAAATTGGAATGTGGGCTGCAGATAAGATGGTAATATCCATATTAAATGTCCTGGTTTTGATAATGTACTATGGTTATGTAAGAGACTGCCCTTGTTTTTAGAAAATAAATATGGGGAAGTATCTGGGACTAAAGGGACATGATATATACATATGTACACACATACACATGTATACATACAAATATATATTTTTAAAATTTCTTTTCAAAATACTCAGAAAAATTATAGAAAGAAGAGATAACAGTAAAGAAAATGTGGCAAAATGACAAGAAAAGAAACTCGGGGTTATGGATATATTCATTATCTTGACTGTGTCACAGGTGTTTACCTATGTCAAAACACCATCAAATACCATTTTAAATATGTGCAGTGAATCTACAATTTTCTCAAAATAAAAAGTTTAATTTAAAAACAGCCCTGAAATCCAGAGGAATCTGAATATATCTGGCAGCACTTTTATATTCTGATGTCACTCAGAACACCACAACATGATTATGCCTGCTGTTTATATTATTACATCATATGATTCTTCCCAAAGAGTTACCAAAACATTTTATGGACTTTACAATATATTCTTTGTGTTCACCGAACACATAGGACACATCACAGGACAAAATCAGTGTGCAGACACTGCCTCATTACAGCCTTTTATTTATTACCTGTGCTTCTTAAATATATTAAACTAAAGGTTTTTGCCTTGGTAAGCACTATTAGAACTTAAGAGATGTTTCCTCAATTAATATGTTTGATTAGCTTCTCTCCCCCATTAGCACTCTTTAAAAATTATTTTGTGAAAGAAAAAAAAGGATTCACACCTTCCATTTGATCATCAATATCAGAGTTAAATTTTTTTGTTCTTTATTACTTCCAGACTAAGTTCCCTTCAATCACCTTAGCCAAAACAAAATGAGTATCAAACAAAAAACATACTTTTAGGTATGATTATTGTATCAATGTAATATCCAACACTGTATATCACACCACTTATAAAAAATTATTTTTATATTACCTATGTAAACTATTAAAACTGAAAGGAAGGAAGGAAGGAAGGGAGAAGGATTAAGATAAAAGTTCTGGTTCAAATCAATTAAGGACCAATATGTAGAATCTTTCTAGAAAGTCTGGGTTAATACTACAGTACTCATTACTTCCCACTTAAGCCAACAACCATGGGAAAGAATCTATTACAGATACTTTGGAATCATCTTTTAAAACTAAGATAGCATGCATAAGATTCCCCTAAAATAATATTAAATAGTATGATATTATTTACCATCCAAATCAAAACAATCTAGGAAAATCAACCCCTAAGTTCTAAAGTATTTGTGAGGCCAGGAAGGAATAACTGTTTTATTTGCTATCTCCTTCCTTTCATTCCAGCTAGGCTGTCTCACACTCTGTCAGACTTTAGGTCAACAAGTTTAGGGATTCATTCCTACCTTCACCAAGAATATATAAAAGTTGTTCTTTGATGAGGTAATGGTTTGATTGATTCAGCATCCAAATCAAGCCTGCTTTGTATTCCCAACACTGACAGCAGTGCTTGGCCCACAGTAGGTTTGCATAATGTATTTGCTGAATAAAAAAATAATAATAATAAAGGAATAAATGATGTCCAAAACCTATTTACTAAATAGGCCTTGAATACCTACTGCTCAGGCACCTTACACAAGAACTGAATACCTAAAATACTGCCTGGGCTATTTGTCTCAGTATCAAAATTCACCTGCCAAGACCAGTATCCTTGGTTTCTAGATTTTGGCCCATGAGTCTTCAATATCACCTGGCCTTTCAGTTCTTAGCCCCAGTGAGTAAGCCCACTACAGCTCTAGTCTTCTTACATACACAGGACCTCAGTCTAAGTATATCACTTGGATCCAGCCTGCTATCTCCATCTTCATTACAAGCTGCTATATACAGAAATACTGAATTTCACATTTGCCTCTGTGATCTTGAATCCCTGGCTTGTAGCTCTATGATACCTGTGGTTTTAAAGTGACAGTTATGTGACTTGGAGCAATTCTGTATTTGTTGCTTTTTGGTATCCTACAATTTAGTTTGCTAGCAGTTATCCTTTTATGATGTATCCTTTTATACAACAGGATAAATGATTTGTTCAGAGACACAGTGAATGACAAAGCCTGGATTGCAGTTTTCCAGGATCTTCTGTCCAGCTCATTAAAAAAATATATATATCTCATATTTCAGCTGTATCAATTACCTTCAGTTTTAAAAAAAGTACTAAATAAAGAGACATGAAAAGAAATTAAATTCTTTAAAATTTAGATTCTATTACTGTCTGGCACAAGAGTACAGGTCTAATGCACACATACATTTTTACCTTGCATCTAAGCCATTTTTTTATCCACATGCCAAGCAACATTAATCAAACACGTCCTCTGGCACCTAGTTCACTATATTTTAGTTAAGTCTGGGCAGTAGCAGGTGACAGAAGAGTTAACGTGTTCTTAATATGGTTGAGCCCATGAACATCTGAAAACTGTGTGCAAAATGTGGTAAAAATGTACACTGTTCTATTGTTCTGGGGACCTGGTCCAGAGCTTTCATTCAATTCTTTATTTGAGGATGAAGACCTCAAATAAAGATTAACTGAAACAAAAAACCCCACAAAAAGCCCCAAACTTATGGTTACGGGGTGGGGGAGGAGGTGGGAAGGGATAAATTGGGAGTTCGAGATTTGCAGATAACAACCAATATATATAAAATGGATAAACAAGAAGCTTATACTGTATAGCACAGGGAACTCTATTCAATATCTGGTAGTGACTTATGGTGAAAAAGTATGAAAATGAATATATGTATGTTTCTATATGACTGAAGAATTAGCTGTACACCAGAAATCGACACACTGTAAACTGATGATACTTCAATAAAAATATATTGAAAAAAACAAATGAACAACAAAAAAACAAAATAAAGATTAAGAACCAATAAGCCAGAAAGTTAACAGGGTTAACTGATAATTCCTTCTTTAAGAAGCTGTTCCATTCAAACACTCTGATTTTTCCTTGGTGAACAACTAATATTTCTAATTCAGGTATTTTCCCCAAGCTCACTTCCTAATCCTACCTCTCTGATGGTTGCCTTTGATTAAAGGGGCTTTAACTTTTGTTTCTAACCCTCATCCTCTTTCACAAAAGCCCCAATACCCTTCTCTTATAAGGGCTAGGACAGAGACCCAAATCCTAGCCCCACTGTAATTCTTTCAAGTCAGGAACCAACTGACAAAAAACATTCCAGCTTTAACATTCCAACTGTCTTACTAAGGGGCTAAAACAGTAAGAGAGATCTTTGCTGTGTGTATGTGAGTTTTGTTTTTTTATTAAACAGTTGTTTAAGCCAATCTAGATTCAAATCCTCAAGGGAAAATCTGGGGTCAAGAATCTGTTGCCCCTTTTTGGTCATGCCTGAATTTTCCTCACACCATCCCACATCTTTTGGTTTGAACAAGCTCTAATGACATACTTTACTGCAGGCTTACCAAAGTGGATATTTGTTTTAGTCACTCTGGGAAAATTAGAGACTCAAAACCAGTGTTTCTTACTAATTTAAAAAATTCTTGTTTTACAATATTTATTCACTTTTATCTTCTGAATCTTCCATCAGCCCAGAATAGCACATCCAGTCTCACTTTCATGAAATGCTCATTATGACTTAGATGTTTAAATATTATTTTTTGAACTGTACAGTTTCTCACCCTAGCCCTGAAATTCTGATTTATACCTTCTTCTCATTCTGACTGAGATCATGGCTCTAAACATATAGAATGTAAATATAGACTTTTGTGGCAATATCCCTTCAAAAGGTTCAAAATAGTAACCTATATGCAAAAGGATAAGAATAACAGAAAGGGCTTTTCAACAAATTCTGTTTCATAAGAGAAACAGTAAAGCAGAATAAAAAAACCACAGGAGTTTCTAGCTAACTGAGGACTGTCATACATGAGAATCAATAAAATAACACAGAACTACACTGAGAATATCTGGATCACATTATGAACATCAACTGTATTACAGAGTATACACAGTGTCGGAAACTCGCCTGGATTTATACAGAACATATGCTTTTCTGGATAAATGGCCGATAAAAGCAAGTCTCAACTTCCTCTCGAAATAGTATAGTATGTTGTTTTTAGGCACTGACTTCCAGTTATTTCAACTTTCAGGATTTGTTTGGGAGCCACAAGAGTTTAATGAACTATATTCTTTTGACCTTTTATTCAGAGATGTGTAAAGAAACATGACTCAGTTCTACTTACCAATGCAATGAGGAACATGGCTACAGAGAATATGAAAATTAATGAAAACAACTAACTGGGGCTCTCCATGTACTCTGGATTGCCTTGATTATCTTTTAAATAAATCTTGTCCACATTAGAGTCAGGACCATTTCCCCTCTCCCCTTGATTTTCTTGCTTCTATTTGGTTTCACAGTTTTGAAACGGCATTTTAAAGGTTTGTTCCTCTTGCTCTTACTTCTTCATGCCAGTTGGCTTCCACTCAGCAGTGTCCTGGGGGAGTTGGTATGTTGTTCCCTCCCTTGAAAGCTATTCTAAAAGGTCACTATTTTCATTTGTGTTAATTGCCTGGGGAGAGAAGATGAAAGGAAACTGAACTTTGGCACTGCATAAACGTGTTTCAAAGACCCATGCTCTGAAATGTACCTGGGTTTCCCTAAGTAATGTGTGTTGCATGGTTGGTGGAAAGGGGAACAAAAGAAACACGAAGGTAAGAGAAAGGAAGAAAAAAATGTAGGAAGTTGTGAAGGCCCAGTGCAGAAGGAAAGGACTTCTGAACAATAGGTAAGAGGGCTTCAGATTGAGTGCAGTATCAGTAAGCAACAATGGAAATACAGAAAAAGAGTCAAGTCCCGGGGGCAATGAATCATCAAATTGAAATAAAGCCTGGTCACGGTGAAAATGGGGAAAGACTGGTATTCTACAGAAAGAGATCAAGATCCAAATGACCGAGTCTTAAGGCTATATCAAACCAGCCTAATCTGAGCTGTTCTTATTCAAGGGGTTCACTGTGAGAGGACAGGCCAAACTTCACTTTTCCTAGTCATACAGAAAGGACTACCATCAAACTCAAAGCAAGAAAAAGGCAATCAGGATCCAGAAAATTTTAAAAAGGCACTGATTGAGGGTGTCGTTTGTTAAATGAATTGGAGTTCAGTGTCAGACTCAGGCCCCAAGAAAAGCTAGAGCATTACTATGTACCAGAACAAAAAGATCAGGCGAGGAGACAAGCCACTCTAATAAGGGTAATGTTTAACCCCTGGCACACAAGTAATGAGGCAGCAGATTATTTAAAGACTGTGCTGAGTAGTGGGAAAGTAGCTCCTTAGTATAAGGCCAGACTAAACTCTAAACTCAGAGTAGAGACTTGAACTTGCAAGCTTTCTGTAGCCATAGCCAGGCAAGGCAAGGACAGGGGGAGACAGACAATTCTAAGTAAGATGGTACGCCAGAGATCAAGTCAGTTCAGCATCTACCACTGAGTACCTGATATATGTTCAACACTGAGCTACGTGCTGGAGAACACAGAATTCACCCCTGACTTTAATAAAAGAGTTCACAGGAGGAAGCAGAGTGACCTGTCCATGACCATTTACCATAGGGCTGCTGTTAAGATTCAATGTGTTCATGACCATGAAACATTTAGTAGAAAACCTAGCAAGTAAGTTGGCATTCAAAAATGAGTAGCTGCCAATCAGTATCATTATAATCATTACGATCATTACCACAATAACTATCACCATGTTGTAGAGTTAAGATATTTTAATTCTAGGAGAAACAGCTTTAAATGTGTAGAATTTGTTTCTAAATCATTTGCTTCTTAAGACTCTGCCATCAGAGTAAGGATTTATATTAAAACTGAGGTAAGACCTCTCCCCCATCATGATCTAGTTCCTATACTAGTCCAAGTGACGCTGTTTTCGGCAAACTTTCTCAGTCATGAAACTGTCATCACCATCACAGTCTTGCACCCATGTTACCCACAGTTTTTTATACCCTGTGAAGCCGACTTCATAGTTTATACTGTTGATATTCACAAAAGGAGAAAAGCCATTCAGACTGCAGAACAACTACTTCCTTTTGTCACAGAGGAAAAGGGAGAAATTAGGAGGGATAGCACAAGGTCTTTCCTTCCCTCAAGAGTGAAAATTCTATTACTGTCATCATCAATTTATACTCACTGATCTCCCACTACGCCTCAGTACAAGCAGACGTGGAAAATAATATCCTTAGCCTCCCCCTGGCTAAATTCTAAGAAAAATGTTGTGAGGAACTATAGGAAAACAACCCAAATATGTTCTGAAGTGATTAAAAAGCAATTTAATTTAGAATAATCTAGTTTAAAGGTTTGCTGTATATTTAACAGAAAGAAATATAAAATATTCCATCTATTTGCTAAACTTTTAAGGAGCTAATAAATATAGTAAACTTATATTCAGGGAATGGTGGACGGAGACAGAGGGCAGAACATGAGACAAAAAATACAAAGAAACAAAACGAGAGAAAAAGAAGGGTAAAAACAAAGAGGAAACCTGACACAAAATCCTAAATATACCAGGGAAAGCGGAAAATAGGAGGGAAATGAAAATGGAACTAATATGGATGGAGTTAGAATGAATCGTGGCTACTGACAGGTTTAACACTTTTGTTTTACTGATAAAGAAACTGGTCTAGCGAGGTTGAGGAATTTCTTTGAGTTTACAAAGCTAGACAGTGGCAAGGCTGGAAAGGTGGTTAGTGCTCAGTAAATACTCACATTTTGAGATGAATTAAAAAGACAAGTGTTGTGGTATGAATGTCTGTGGGTCCCCCCTGCAAAATTCACGTGGTGAAGTCCCCCAGTGTGGCTGTAGTGGAAGACAGCGCCTGAGGTCCCTGATCTGATCTAAGAAGAGATAGCAGACAGCCCGCCCGCACATACCCCAAGTGCTCTTGCTCTTGCTTTCCCACCAATCATGCACAGAGAAGAGGTCAGGTGAGCACACAGGAAGACAGCAGCAGCCTACAAGCCAAGAGAAGAGGCCTCAGCACAAAACCTGCCTTGCAGGCACCTTGACCTTGACCTTCCCAGCCCCTGGAACTGTGAGAGAGAAACTTCTGTTGTTGAAGCCACCTGTCTTTGGTCATTTGTTACAGCAGCCCCAGCTCACTAAGACCACAAGTACTGAAGTTCTTTGGCGAGGTATTCAAAAGGAAAGTTTTAACTTATGTATCAAACATAAGATATAAACACATCTTACTCCCTTTTCTTTCTTTTTACTTTCTGTTAAAGAGTGAGAATGGGGCCACTGGCTAACTTTAGTTTTAAGCAAAAATCCAGGTAATGCTTCGAAACACGAACTGCAAGATACCCACACATAGTAGAAACTCAATAAATTCCAGTCAAATAATCAGTGGTCAAAACTTGATTTTGTACTTAGGAAAATAACATATCCTTTACCTCGTCCCCAAACTATGCACCACCAATTGCAACCAACAAATGTTCAAAGGTTTGTGTGTGTTTGTGTCTGTGTGTGTGTGTGTGTGTGTGTATCTGTGTTTTGCAGTCCACACCCTAAAGAAGTAGACCGCCATTTTAAGAATCTGGCCAAGTCCCAAACACCCCTTTTCAACTCGCCTGCTCTCCTAGCACCTTCTTATCCTCTGGGAGTTTATGCTATGACATTGAAATTTTTACATTTTAATGGTAAAACAAAATAGAATTTTTCATTATCAAATTTTAAGAAATCTGCCTAATATATTTTTCTTTGGCGCAATAGTAAAAGTAAAAGTAAAGAGCTTTACTGCCCAACTTCGACATAAATTTTAAAAATTTATTTCTTTAAATTATTTAAATTTAGTTTTAAATTAGTTTACTTCTTGGCAAAAAGAGGTAAATCTTAAGGGTTCAAAGGAAGATAAAAGTTACTGTAAAAAAATGCAAACCACCAATATACAAAAATAGAAATCTAGTAGTTTTAATTAGGCCTTATAGCACTATCCTTTCCCAAAACAGTCACTGCCAATTAGCATGGATGAATGAATGGGGCTAAATATATAATAGAAAAAAGAATAAGAAGAACCCAGAGTTTACAAATATAGAGGGAGGATACTTTCAATTAGCATTTCAATTGTCTTGAATCTGTTTATGAAACGTGCCCAGGAAAAGATTATACCTTAGATAACAGGACCCTTAGATAATACCACAGCATATCTTACAGATGAAAGCCCCTCAGAGCCTCAAAATAAAACCCCTTTAAATGGATGCTTAAATGGGACCATCTTGTCTGGAAAGAATAGTATATAGCCAATAGACAATCTGTCTAAAATTTATAAAATGGGTTATATTCTAAAAATTCATTTCTTTTTCAGCATTATCTGGAATTCTGATCATATTTCCCTGTTAAAAGAAATACAAACACAAGTACATATTTACAAATGATGGCCGGGTTTCCAGACCAGATCACATCACAAGAGCTCAGTAATGTAATCGGGGAGTGGGGAGAACACCAGTCCATGGAGCCAATAATGTACCTGAACTACCATACATCTGAAATAAAAATAAACAGAGAGTAAGACAGTTAAAATCGTAGCGAATTACAAATAATGCCAAAGTAATTAAAGAAAAATTCTTTTTTTCAAATTTTCATGCATATTGGTTAGTAAAAGACAAATTTAATCCACTAAGAAAGTGGAGACTTCTGTGGAGATTTAGAAGAAAAAGTTGGAGTACTTTCAAGGGTTTTAGTGACAGGTACAATTATATTGAGGGGGGGTATACAACTTCTAAAAATGTAATTTCATTTCAACATCAACAACATTTCTATTTTCCCTGATACAAATGTAATTCTAGTCAATCATCAGGAAGGTAATATTTTTAATTTCATAAATGGAAGAAAGAGATGGAGTCAAGAAAAAGGAAACATAGCAAGATTTAAACAGAATGGGGAAGGGAAAGTAAGTCTGAAAGAAGAGGGAGTAAGGGAGGGGAAGGGAAGGGAAGGAAGAATGTGAACATCTAAGAGGTCTGGAAGTGGAAGTTAACTAAGGTTTACACAATTAAAGAGAAAGGTGGAAGTAAAAAGAAGAAGGACCCAACATACCCGTATTATTTTTGGAGGGAGAAGAAACTAGGTAGTAAGGAGACCCTGAATCAGAGAGTTCTCAGTACTGCCACTCGTGAGTGTAGCTGACTCATAACAGTTAGGATGGGTCTAGCAATGTAACAATCATAGTTGAACATGTACTATGTACTAGGAACTGTTCTGAGAGCTTTTCCAGGCTCAAAACAACCTTCTGAGATAGATACTATTTTTGTTCTAATTTTAGAGATGAGAAAGAACAGTAATACGCCCAACGTCATTAAGACAGAATGCTACAGAACCAGGTTTGAAATCTAGTCAATTTGGTTCCAAAGCCTGCACCATGAAGCATTACTGCGTCTACAGTACAGCCATCAGACACACAGAGACAAGCGGTCTTAGTAAATGAGAGGAAATGATGATGACAAATACAAAGAGTTTTGCACTGTGAATCCCTATAGTTACTAAGTATACCCTTGTTAATCAAAAAGTAACAAGTAGAAAACCTCTGGAATTTAGCACCCATTTGACAAATATTTATTGAGCATCATTCATTATTCTAGACAGTGGGGATACAGCAATAAACAAACCAGACAAAAGTCTCTACAGGAGAGGAAAGTAGTAAAAAAGATATTTTCGTAAGACTAGAAGATTGTAAGGGCTATGGAGAATTTAAAACAGAGTGACTAAGAAAGAGCTAAATGAAAAGGTAACGTTAGTGAAAATGTGAAGGAGATGAAAAAGTACAGCATGAGGGACTCTGGAGAAGAAAGAGCATTACAAGCAGAGAAAATGAGTACTACAAAGTGCCTGGCAAGTTTGAGGAACAGCAAAAAGGTCAGTGTGGCTGGAGGAGAGTGAGAAATGGGAAGAACAGGAGGAAACAGACGTCAAAGAGGTACCAAGGGGTCAGCTCAACCAGAGCTTTGGAGGGCCTCGGGCTTTTCCTCTAAGTGAAACACATTAGTGTATTTCTGAGCATGATCAGATTTACATTTTTCAAGTGTTTAAGTTAGATGCTGTGTTCAGAATAAATTATTTTCGGAGTCAATGGTGGAAGCAGGGAGACCAGGCGGGAGACTTCCACAATAACACAGGTGAGAGAGGATGTGGTACTGAGCCAGGAGAGCAGTAGTGGGCTAGTGAAAAGGGATCGGATTTAGGTGATTTTTGAAAGGCAGAGCCTAAAGGATTTGCTGATTAATAAGACAGGCATGAGGGAGAAAGAAGAGTCCAGGAAGACTCCCAAGTTTCTTCTGGCCCAAGCAACAGAAAGACGTCATCTGAAAAGAGGAAAACTGTAGGTGTTACCACAGGCTTGAGACTGGGAGAAGGCAAGTGAAGACTAGAGTTCAGCTTGGACAAGTTAAGTCTGAGGTATCTGTTAGGTATGGAAAGTCAAGTAGGCAGTTGGGTATAAACTTCCTGAGAGAGGTCTGGCTTAAAAGGATACACTTAAGAATCATCAGCATACAGATGGTATTTAACCCTCGGTATACCATTAGAGTCCAATGGGCCCAACTTTTCTTTTTTAAACTGTTCTATACTAATTATGTTTTACAACTTATTCTTTCTTAGAGGTATTCCCCCCACTCCTCCCCTGAAAAAACAAAGAAAATGTTATGTTAAAAATAACAAACACATTCTATCTTGCATATGAGTTCCCCAAATTCTTTTTATAAATCAAAGGTTTGTTATGAGATTTTAAGGATCTTATTTTTCTTATATCTTGAAACATTCTAAGTTTTTTACCAACCTTTACTCATTAATTATCCTTAACCACGTTAAAAAAATGACTAATAAAATAACAGACCAATGGCATACTCTCTCAAAGAATGTGGCAAGAGTGAAATAAATCATCACTAATACATCATCCTTCAGTTTTCTTATTGCATTGTACAGTTTTCTTACTGCATTGCAGTGGGTATAGCTCAGCAGTAGAGCACATGCTTAACATATACACGGTCCTGGGTTCAATCCCAGTACGCAGTTAAAAAAAAAAAAGATTGCAAACATTGTTTTTACTGTTTGCTCAGTTTTCTTTTCTTCCCCCTGCCCCCCCTTTTTTTTGGCTTTTTATATTTGTTTGTTTGGGGGGAGGGGTAATTAGACTTATTTATTTTTTACTTTTTATTTTTTAAAATTTAATTGTATTTCTTTTTAATGGAGGTACTGGGGATTGAACCCAGGACCTCTTGGATGCTAAGCAGGCACTCTACCACTGAGCTCTACCCTCCCTTCAGTTTGCTCAGTTTTCATCAAATACAGTTAAGAATTAGTTTTTCACTTCCTACCCATAATGACAAAGAAAAGAAAAACTAACAGAGGAAATGTTTCACAATTATTAGATGAATTAGAAGATGAATGTAAACATGGGCAGAAGTACTCTAAACTCTAATGATGATGGTGAAGTTTGCATATAAGTGAAATCTTGAGACTATGATTCTTTAGATGATTCTATTCTAACCTAGAATAGAATCATGACCAAAGTCAAGAATCAATAAGTGAATAATGTATTTCTAAGGACAAAAAGGAACTATAAAACAAGATCCTACCATAATACAAGGAACTGTATTTAATACCTTGTAATAGCCTATAATGAAGAAAGAATATGAAAAGGAATACACACACACACATACACACATATATATAACTGAATCACTATGCTATATACCAGAAATTAACACAACATTGTAAATTGACTATACTTCAATTAAAAAAAAAAAAGGAACTATGGTTTCTCATCCAGTTCAACTCAAAGAATGTTTACATGCAGTATTTTCCAACAAGAACTGGGATTATCCTGTTTCACTGAAAGGACATATAATAGTATCCCTTCTTCTCTTATAACATGACAAAATTTACTTGGTACAATTCATAAGTGGCCAAACGTGGAGGTAGATTATATAAATATATAAAACATGTGTGTGTGTGTGTGTGTGTGTGTGTGTGTGTGTGTGTATATACATATATATATAAAATATGTATATATAAAGGTTACTGGAAGGAAACATATAGGAATAAAAAATATTCTTTGGACTGATCATTCTAAATACTGTTTATAGATAAAAATTATTTGTAATTATGGAGTAAAGATCATCTTTTCAACACAATTATGCACTGCTAAAGGTTTTTGTGTTTGAACTATGTACATGCGAGAAGAACCAGAAGTAATAATAAGCTAGAACCTATTAGAGATATATTTGGAATGTGGAATCAGAATTTACAAGATGAGGATGGGAGGGTATAGCTCAAGTGGTAGAGCACATACTTAGCATGTATGAGGCCCTGGATTCAATCCCTGGTAACTCCTCTAAAAATAAATTAAAAAATCAAACCTAATTACCTCTCCCCACCTCAAAAAAAAAAAAAAACCTAAAAAAAAGAATTTACAAGATGGATATATTCCAGGTTAGCGAATGACAACTGTTCATAAGCAATTAAGTTACATTTCAAAGGAAGTTGCCTTTTGAGCTATATGCTTTCAAAACTAGGAAAATGGGGAATAAAAATTGGGACAGTATGTGTCAGTGAAACATCATATATTTGGAAGACTCAGATCTACACAGGTGGAGACCTACAAAAGGAACAGGAGCAGAACAAAGGGTCAGAAAAAGTACAAGCACTGACACAGAGCCTAAAATTCACGGCATAAATATAACTTGTGACAATTTTAGAACAAGTTTGGGATTGGCTTGAGTACTACTCAGCAAAACACTTGCTTTATAGTTTGTGCTATTAGGAAGAAAAGGGTTGAATTTCAATGTATTTTCACAGATGGAAAAGGAAGAGAAATCAAGAGCACGTTATTTGGATTTCAAAGAGATTCAATGACTTTTTTTTTGTCCTTAGAAAAACTGTTAATGTTCTCAGCTCAATGGATTCTCAACTATTAATAGATTCAAAAACTCCTGTTTAAAAAATACCCAAAGTGATCTTGTACTATTAACAATGTCAAAGAAGGGACAGACATAATGATAAGAGAGTTAAAATCTATACTTGCAAAAGAATGGATGAAGGATAGCCTATATCTATTTTCTTCAATATGATTGATATTAGTACAATGAATAGTTTCATTTTACAGGAAAAGCTTCAGTTACAAGATTGCAAATTAATAAGACAATTCCTCACACTACTAGGAAAGGAACTTGCAGGAATAAACACAGAATTAGGAAGAGAGTATCTACCCTCTCAACCATAAACATGAGTCTCGGAGAACAGAAAGAAAGAAGATACAAAAGGATAGAAAAACATGAAATATTGCAAAAAAAATTTTTTTTAAACCATGAATAGTATTTAAATGTGACCTGTAGTCATTACAGGAGAGATATGTAATTAGTTGCATGAATGCATTTTTTCTTATTTTTAATAAAATTGCTTTTCACTATCATTTCTTATTTCTTAAATTAGTCATAAGAGAAAGATGAAAAGATTAGAGGGCCCACTTGACTCAGATGATAAATGGTTTTGGCTATCTCTCCTGATTAACTCAGAGTTAAATCCACAAGACTAGATGAAATCACTAAATGAAAGAATCAAGAAAAGACTTGGCCCAAAGTATTACAATTTTAAAACTGAGAAGAAATCACCAATGAGGTAAGAAGAAAAGCAGGAGAGTGTGATGCTCTGGAAGTCAAGTACCCAAGAAAATGCATCACATGGGAGCGATGATCAGCCATGTTCTGTTCTACAGACAGGTCAGGTAAGATGAGGCTTGAGACCTGGTAATACACTGACAAGAGCAATTTTCAGTGATGTGGCAGCAACACATACCCAACTGAGCAGATTTAAAAGCGAACGAGAGGAGAAGAACTGATGTGAGCAAACAGAGACAACTCTACTGAGTTTTGCTATAAGGTAAAAGAAATTTAGCAGTAGCTGGCAGAAAACAGTACTCCTGTCTCTTCCAGTAATACTGCTCCCTTCACTACTCCCCAGACTTAATTTCCTCCCTTCTTTTCATTCCACAAATGTCCAATCAGTCCCTTTCCTGTGCCAGGCACCTTCCTAGGCACAGATAATACGCCAGTGCCTTCGTGGAGCTTACGTTCTGGTTGGAGGGAAAAGGCAACAAGCAAATATACAGCGAGTGAGATGGTGGTAGGGAAAAAAAATTAAAATGGGGGAAAAGGAATGGGAAATGATGGACAAAGGGGTTAGGAATTACCATTTATATAGGGTGCTCACCATAATGTGACAACTGAGTAGAGATTTCATCTTTAAGTAAGGAAGTCAAGCTGTTATCTGCAGAAAGAGCAAGGCGGTGGGCAAAACCTAAGGCCCTGAGGCAAGGGTGTGTTTGAAATGTTCAAAGACTGGCCAGTAGTATAGAAGAAACTGAGGTCAAAGACAGCCAGTGGGGCAAGGCATATTGGCCTTCTAGGCCAGTGCAGGGCGTTCGACTTTTATGCTGAGTGAGATATGAGACCATGGGAGATTTTTGGCCAGAGGAGCAATACAATGTGACTTTTAAAAGGATCACTCTGGCTGCTGTGTTGAGCACAGACTTCGGAGAAGGGGTTGGGGAAGAATTAAAGCAGGAAGGCTAGTTAGAAAATTATTATTACGATAATATAGGCAAGAGCTATTGGTGGCATGGCCAGAATGAAAGCAGTGGGACTCATGAGTAGCCGTCAGGTGTCATGGTTACACTTGACACCGTATCTTTGCTTGTATCAGTTCTCCATCTTGCTTCCATCTATTCAGTTCTCCCAGAATCTAGCTTAAATTATATCTCCTTCGAGAAACAATCTCCAACCAACTCTATCTTCAGTGATTATCCACTTTTCTGATCTCCTATTGACAACTGTTCATACCACCTACCGACTGGCATGTAGTCTTTGCCACAACGAATTGCTATGTAACTTGTATGTCCCTAGTTTACCTCATTATCCTTGAGAAAGAAAATACTTAATAACTCTTGGTGTCTTCACTTTGCTGCATAAAACAGATACTCAATTAAGTGTCTGCTAATAATCAAACTGCATCACCTAGAAATAACTCTCAAAAGAAATTATTATATATTCACTTTCTCCTTAAACGGTCAAAGTCAGAGAGGCCTGACACAGCTGTCCTGAGGAAACCTCTGCCTCCCCTAGGCAGCTCACCATCTTGAGCTACACTTCAAAATAGCTGCTTACTTCAGTCCACAACTAGTTTCCCTGGACCAATGGTTTCCAAACCACTGGACCAGCAGCATTAGCATCACCTGGCAATATACATACACTTCCAGGTCCACCCAGATCTCATGAATCTAAAACTGGAGGTGGCTCAGCAATCTGTACATTTTGAGCACTATTAAGTTTAAAAATTATTGCTCTGGCTTAAAGGTTTAACTAATTACCCTGTTTTTCCAAGAGATCTCTGGAACAGTTCCATCCTGGCTCGTATCCTCATTCACCTCAACCATCATCAGAAGTCCATGCCTTCCAGGTGGCTCACCCTTACAGCTCTGCACATCCACTCCTCTCATCCCCTGTCTTGCTCTCTCTTGCCCTCTAAAGCCCTAGCAGTCGTAAATGAGCCTCAGTAAACTCCTATATACTTGCTCTCTTCTCTGTGATGTTCCCTTCACCTTTTGGCTCTCTTTAAAGAAAGCCTGACTGCTCCTGAGAATACTGCTGCTTCCTCAGTAGCAGCTTTCCTCCTTTCATTCCATAGCTCGGCAGGGGCAAGCAGCCTCCCTATTCCCCAACACCATGCAGTGTTGAACCCTGTAGGTATCCTGCTCACTTTGCAAGACTACTTCTAAACCACTTCTCTACCCTCCACCCAAACTGCAGATCCTTTGAAACAGGTATCATCTGTTCACTGCCTCAAGTCTTAGCACAGGGCTCCCTGTTTTCATGTTCGTTATTAGTTTTATCATTCTTGACGACTTCAACATACACATGGATCATTCATTAACTACTTTGGCCACCTAGCTATTGTTGTTTTAATGTGTTTGAGCATCAGCTATATTTTTTTCACTTCACCTAAGCCACCCATTTAGCAACATATCATAGCATCATCATCACCAGTAACTGTACCATCTCCCAAAATCTCAAGCATTTCAAGCACTCTGCTCTCACACCATCAAGTCTGCTTACTCCAGTAGATTCCCACTCCAGCATTTCTCCAGCCTCCTTGAGGGCTCTAATCTACAAGTTGGTCCTACCACTTTTTCATTACTCCCAAGTCCTCTCCTCCTAATGTTCTTAATTCCTTCCTAAGCCAGTTTAGATTCTAGGGTTCAACACTATATATAATTAATCTTTTTTAAGAAGTCCTAATTCCCCTGTCCCTTTTTCTCTTAGTTTAATTTACCTAGTAAAATCTCAACTCCTGGTTAAATTCAACTGTTTACTTAACCCTCTCTTCCAACTTAACAACATAAAATTGCTGGATAAAAATCACGACTTGCCACCACTCACGTCAAGTTAATGACTACAGATTTTAGGCATACTATACTGCTCTAATAAGTTCACTTCCCATTTTTTGAGATGAGAACCTTGTCCTCTCTCTGCAAATCTGAGATACTTCTCCACTCCCTACACTTCCACTTTCAGCTATGTTCATCTTATATGTTATAAAGAAAGCAGACACAATCAGAGGACTCCCTCTTCTGCCTAAAACCAATGCCATCAGTCTCGCTGGCTCTAAACCCACACACACTGCCCTCCTTCCTATTAAAAAGGGGGGAAAAAAAAACTGCTTCTGGGGGATCCCTCTTCTGTGTGCTGGATCTAACGGACTGTGTCCCTGCAATTAGCCTCCTTTTCAGTACCCTCAATTCCTCCCCTCTACTGGATCTATCCCAGTGACATAAAACATGCCTGAACTTAACATCACCTGTGTTTTAAAAATCCTCCCTTGAACCCACATACCCATCTAGTACTGCCCAAATTCTTTGCTCCACTGCACAACTAAACAATATTTCACTGTCTCAACATCTTCACCTACCAATTAAAAACTCAGCCCATTCCAACTGGCTTTTTTACTGCCATCATTCCAATTCAAACAGCTCTTACCAAGTTCACCAATGACCAACATCCTACCAAGGCCAATGACCAATTATTTGGTCTTAAGTAATACAAATCCAACACTTTCTTCCCCTCTTGTTTCCCGCCCGCCCTACCCAAGTCTCAGTATCCTTCACACCTCAGGGCTTCTACCTCAGACTTGTTCTCTAGTTACATTTTCTCCCAACGCTTTAAAAATATGCACTGATGAATCTCAACCTTATACCTCCAACTCTCATCTCTCTTCTGAGCTCCAGACTCATGTCAAATTGCCACTGAACTTCTCTACTTGGATATCTACTAGATATTTCAGACTTGACAAGTCCAAACCATAAATATTGTCTTTTTGTGTACTCTCTATTCTGTTGCAAGGAAATGTCCCCTCCATCCTAATTTCTCAAACCAAAAGCTGATTCCTCTTTCTTTTCACCACACACAAACCATCTTTAATCTTATCAAACTGCCCTCCAGAGTCTAAGCCATCACCTTTTGTTCTTGACCTTCCTTATCACTTTTCCTAAAGAAAGTCAACTTTCCTGCTTAAAATCTCCCAATACCTTCCCATTTTAACCAGAACAAAATCCAAATCTCTACCAGGGGAAAGATCTGGCCCTCGTCTCCCTCTCCAGTCTTATCTTCCAACATTCTTTTCTTCCTACATTCTCTACACTCCACCCACACCACCCCTCTCTCTGTCCTTTGAATGCCCCAGACCATCTGAGGACTTGTATTTGCTGCTCCTTCTGCTTATAATGCTTTCCTCCCATAGCTTGACGAGATGGTGCTCCTTTTCACTCAGGCCTTTTTCACTTTAGCTAAACCTTCAGGGTCATATAACTTTTTCTCTATGGCACTTATTAGTTCCTGAATTTATCTTGTTTGCTTACGTGTTTACAATTTTCTTTCTCCAGTTAAAAAATACAAGCTCTACAGGAAAGAACTTTGTGTCTTGTTCATGCTCTTTCCCTACCCCTTAGAACGGAATCAGCACACAACTATCATCAATAAATGTGTTAACTGCTTGAGTCTCATATTACCAATACAATCATTTGTTTAGCTCCCTATAGTTTTCTGAGATTTAAAAATATGCATCAAACCAATGTCACCCAAAGTATCAATATAAATTCTGCAATAATAATGGAAGCATCTTGTTAAATAATATACAAATCTGATCACACTTGATTCTGCTTAGAATCTGATAAGTAATGGCTCCTCATCAGAGTAAAAAAACAAACACCTTAAACTATTCAGATAATCTGGCCTCTAAAATTTTTAATTTTCATCCATCACTATTCCACTCATCCCACACATACAAGCCACATGGAATTATATATGGTTCCCAAACATATATATTATTTCACCAATCTATCCTTTTTGGGGAAAGCAATGACCCTTTCTACTCTTCAACCACTCTGCTTGTCTACTTCCTACTCTGTAAAGACTTTTTCAAACTCCTAGATGCTGTGATCTCTCTGTCCTCTATCTGTTCTCCCTCCTGTTAAATAGGAGAGTTCTCCCTACTCCTAAACCCAAGCCTATCTTCTCAAAGCATAAGAGCAATTATCCCTTGTCTTCTCTTGTATACTCTTCTCCTTCTCAAATGAATTTATTCAGCTAGATTTTAAACATGACCATGTCTTTTATTTAAAATAAAACAAACCCTTCTCTATCTTACATACTCTTATAAGTACCCTCTACATTCCTTCAAAGTCAGTCTTTTCCAACAACTGCCTATACTATGTCTACCTTGAATTCCTTCCCCCACTCCCCTCCCCACCATGAACTCCTGAACTGACTCCATTCTCAGGCTTCTGTCCTCAGCAGTTCTCGGAAACAACCCTTGCAAATGTCATCAACGACCTCCATGTTACTAAAACGACGGACATTTTTCAGTTCTCTCTTCCTGCCGCTCTTTTATCTTAGTTTCCTAGTGTCCTGGTTTTCCTCCTGAAGAACAAGCTCCCTAGAATCTTGTTCCCTGACACCTTTGAGGGTTCATCTCGTCTACCAGGCATCACCTTCTCTTGCTCTACCTTTTCTCCCTAGGCCAGGCTCATCTTAAGTCATCATCAAACCTGCCCATAGCTTCGATTACTCTTGTATGCAGATTTCACACAAACTTATAGTTTAAGCCTCTAACTTTCCTTATATTTCCAGACCTGGGTAGCCAACTATCTAAGCGGAATTTCCCCTTCAATATCTCAGTGTTACCCAGAAGTACCAAATCTGAAATCAGACTCATGATATCCTTTACCTTCCCGCCTCCAAAAAAACTTGGACCTCTTCCGAATCGTGACATTATCCTGTCGATCGTATCTTCTGCCTCTCTCTCAGGCAGTTCTCCTCTCTAGGACATGCTATCCTCACCATTCTCTGCCCCTGAGACTACTCCACAACAACCACCAACTTCTCTCTGCTCTTTTACTCCTCTCTCATCTGTATAGATACATTTTTAAAAAAAAAAATCTAATTATAAACTCCACTTCAGCCTACTCCCAATCCTGTTTAAAATCTTTTAAATGGCTTTTCACTGCCAAGTATCTATTCACAGTATCTGGCCTCCAGTGTTATCTGAACTGACCTGTGGTTACATTTTGTGATAACTCAATTTACTATTAAGTCTAATTCTCTAAATGTGAAAACCAATTCAAATGGCAAAACAGTGATAAAAAGTGAGCATTTAAAAATCAGCCTAACTACAACCGAATAATCAGCTGCTGTCATTATTATTGTTATCTTATATTTGCTTGGTACAAAGTAGCTTCCAAAAAACTTTACCATAAATTATCTCAACAAACTGTTAGGTATTAGTAGTCCCATTTTAAAGACTGAAAAACCACGTTAGAAAGGCTATACATTGACAAATGGCACTACCAAGACCAAAACCTGTGTCTTTTGACTCCCAGGCCATGATTTCCATGTTTTATGATAAAGCCATCACTTACTGACTACCTTGCTTCTAAAATGGCTGATACACATTTTTCTAAGATTCCTCCAGTAACGCTCTCAAGAGCTATCACATCTTTTGACACTCTGGGAAATCAAGGTACATGCAATTAAGTAACTTATCTCAATTAATGGATAATGAAACAGAATTCAGGTTACCTTATTTTCATTTCTCTACTCTATCCTGTATCAGGCTGAATGGTAGCAGTGATAAACCAGACAAATAAAAGAAGATTTTAAGTGTGTTGCAGTAAGCTCTGACACCAGACAGACCAGGGTTCAAATCCTACCTCTGTCTATTCTCAATTGTGTGACCTTAGCAAGTTGCTGAAGTTTCTACTTTCTGTGCTGTAAAATGAGGATGACAGCTAACTCCCACATGTGTTGACGACTGAGGTATATGGCTAACATATATGTTATCACTCATAAACAGTTTAAAGTAAACAAAACAAAAACAGCCTCTCTTAAAAGAAGGTAGTGTTTAAAAAAAAAAAGAGCCATAGAGTTAAAAAAATATATGGAATTGAGTTTCCAGCTCTGTCATTAATTAACCGTCACGTACAATAAATGGTCTTGGTCTCTGGGTCTCTTTCCTCATTTGTACATAGCAGTAATGATACCAAGTCCTTAGCACTGCTGTGAGGGTGAAATAAGATAGCATATAAAAGCACTTTCTTAATTGAAAAGCATCATACAAAGATCATTCTTATCTGTGTACACACACTCTACCACTGTGTTATAAATTATGTCAGGGCATGGGAGTCTTTAATCATCTTTGTGTTTGTACCAGCTAGCAGCACAGTCCTCTACCCATTGCACCCATTACACACACTCACTAAATGTTGACTGAACTGATTTACTAAGAAGACAGAGGACTGAACTATGACAAAATAGTTCAAAATGAAATCCAGAAGTTCGTCCATATAGAATAAGAGTAAGAGAGAACCTGAGAACAGTCTAGCTAAGATCAGCTCCGACAGTGAGAACACATCCTGACTTCTGGGAATTTAAATCAGTGGTCTATAATTTTGTTTACTGGACATAAATTCTGTAATCATCAAACATGCAAATTCCCTCACTACAGGAATGACATGCCTCCCTCCCTCTCCCTTGCCTCTGCCCCTAGGCTGGCCCTCTCTGCCACCTACTTGTTGAAGAGGAGAAAGGGAGAATAAATGACATAGCAAGTGCTTAAGAGTAGTACTGCACCCCTCCCCCAAAAAGCTTAGAGAAAATAATGGGGATATTCTCCATCAGCAGGCAAGTTTAGTGAGGGTTCTCTAGTCGCAAGTGCTCAAAATACTGATTAAGGGGAGACACTTCACGTTAAACTAGTTTGTGTTTATCAAAGTTCTCCCTGCACAAATTCAAAGGCATGCTAGAGGAAATGCTCTGGGGGGAGTGAGTGGTCTGCTATGCAAATGTTCAAAGCAAAAAGTTGACTCACATTGGTTATTTACTGAGCATCTACTATGTGCTACACACCATGTTAAGCATCTTTCATAGATTATCTCAAATCTTTACAATAATTCCGTGTGATAGACATTAATGTTCTCCATGTAACAAAAGAAGAAACTGAGGTTCAGAGAGGTTAAGTGACTTATTCATACCACACAACTAGAAATGACAGAGGTGGGATTTAAACCTTCTTAAGTCTCTAAAACCCACATTCTTTGCACCAGCTCATGCTGCCCCCTGACGCTACTAATTTCACTATAAAGGAGAGTGGCCAACAGGAAAGTGGGGAGGGAGGAGATCTGGCAAAAAGGCAAGTACAGAGCACAGATGGCATTCTATCTCAGAGTTCTAGACAAACAGGAGCAAATTCTGGGCCATGTCTAGCTCAACTACACAAACCAAAATGCTGGGATAAGCTTTAACTTTTACTTTTCAGCTCTGCAGTTTCCAAGAATGTCCACACCACTCAGTAGTACTGACAACTAAACACAGTTCAGTAATTTTTCTAGAATGCTTAGAACAGTGCCTTTAACTCACTGCTGGTACCACACCAAGCAGGCCATGAGGTGACATACATTTCATAGTTTTCTCATGTTTTCTAGGAACTAAACATTCCTGCACAACTGGGCATCTTGCTGGCACACATACTGCTACTCAAAATTCACTTCCCAGAATTTTAAAATTAGAAGAGCTATCTTATAGACGTGGAAACTGAGGTCAGAACACTTGATTGTGCAGCATCACCTGGCTGGGTACTGACCTCCACAAAATGCTGATCTCCTGTTCCTCATCCAGGCAGCCCCTCCAGTGCCTCCCCCTTCAAGCCGGACCACTGAGATCGTCTTCTCTATATCTGGACATCATGCAACTACAGCTCCTTCTGGACATTTTCAGTAAATCCAACAAATGATGCAGATCGTGAAGACAGAGCTGGAGCACTTTTTGCTTTCTAGACAGTGCTACCCAAACTGTCAGGTGTCATGGCAGACACAGAAAATGGTAGTATTTTTATGGCACAAAGTGGCAAACTACAGTGCACGTGGTCCAAGTGCCCAGGGGAATCTAGGCCCCTTGTGGCTGCTTCCAGGCATACATGCTTCTCAACCCAAAATGTGGGCCTTTGGTTTGAAAGCTCTGTTCTGGGGCTAACAAGTAAAGGGGATTGAGACAAATTTACAAATAGCTGTAATATAAGCACATGGGAAATAACCGAGGAGACTGTCACTGCTTTCGTTAAACATAAATGAGTGGAGATGAGACCAATTCAACTTGTTTCCTTTTATAACTCCTCTTCCAAACAAATCAAAAGCCAGAACAACCAATCCTCTGGTTAACAGACAGCTGATCAGTCCCACTGACAAGGCTGCAAAGACCCTAGACATAGATGCCTAGTTCACAGAGATGAAAATGACTTAGAGGACATAAATGTGTCAGAAAAGTTTTTTGACTTCTTACAAATACTACAAAAATAAGTCAACAGAGGGGAGGAAGTCAGATTTCAAGGTCATATTCAAGTACGAAAGGAGAAGCAGCAAGGCAGCCCCTACGCACACTCATACACACACACAGACACACACACCCCCCTCTGTGATCAAGCTCCATCTCCGTAAACCTAGTTAAAATTCTAGTCTGATATTTATAAATTTAGCCTGCCTGAGCCAAGTAGGTTTCTGCAATTCCAGACATCTAGGCTGAAGGGCAAAGGGCAAAGTGAAACTTTTAAAAGCTGGCTAGTAGCCAAGGGCATCACATCTAGGAGGCTCCCTTAGCAACGCACAACAGCTGTCTGCTCGAGAGGACACCGCCATCTTTGCAAGGGACTATATAGATGTTCTTGTTCTCACAGCTAAAAGCAGAGTTTTTTTCCTGTATTATTTCCCCTGTCATTCTCCTAAAAGTCACCACATTTCATAATTTTAAAACCTCTCTAATCCTAGTATGTTTCCCTCTATCCCAAATTATAACACCATAGTTAACAATAAATTAAAATAATGTAAGGTATTAAAGTTCTTGGCAAGCATAAAATGCATTATAATGTTTGGTTATTAATTACTATTCCAGCTGCTATAGACCTGGTTTCTAACTATGGGAAAGTCACTCTTTGCGACTTAATTACTTGCCTCATAAAATTTTAATAACAATAGTGACCTGCTTCACCAGATTGTTGTGAAGGATAACAAAAATTACTAGACAAAAACTTACCAAATCTTATTCCTAATTAAGAATCATACCACCTACTTGCTCTCAACCTCTAAAGAGACAGTTTAGTTATCAAGGTCAGTGCCCCCGAGACAAAACACAGGTGGATCCTGACCCACCAGGAAGACTGAAGCTCCTGGAGCGACCAGCTCACTTCCTTGGCCCCCAGTGTCTTCTCCAAACCTCCCAAGCCCAGGGGATGCCACTGCACTGGGAGCTCAGCCCTTGTGCCTAAGTCTAGCAAGGTAAACAACATTAGGGGGAAAAAAAAAAATCACCCAATGTCATGATCACTGCTAGGCTTTAAAAGCCTAACACCTGGAGGGAGAAGGGGCCGTGGCAGTCTGTGCTCCGTGGGGAAGGCCGTTTGTGCAAGAGCAGAGCCTCGCAGCTTTCCACTCCTTATATGTGCAAGTGCGAACCCTCGCCCACAGCACTCTGTACTCACCCAGAGGTACATCATGTCAGACGGGGCTGCTCACACTCAGCGGTCAGTTGATCCTGGACTGCAAAAAGGCACTTCAGTGAACTGTAGGAAAGGAGGTGCCAGAATGGGGGGCAGAAGTTCGGGGTGGGGAGAAACTCCCCCCCCTCAACAAAATCACTTGAGTTTAAAAATCTAAAAAAACGGCCGGTCTCCTCCCCCCTCCTCCCTCCTCTCCAGCTGACTGTTCTGTTGTTCTCTCCTCCCTCTCACCCTCCCTCTCTCTCTCCCTCTCTCTCTCTCTGGGAGTTCCCAGCCCCGTGTGTCGGAACTGGAGTGTACAGCACACGCTCTCTGTATTTGCCTTCAGGGAATCTCTCTCTGTCATTCTACTTCTAGAAACACAATCATCACTGAGATTATTGCAAAAGGCAGGGATGGGTGGGGTTAGTAATAAACCACCAGCACCAGTTTCTAGCAGCTAGACATAAACCAGCTTAAGATGGGTTCTTTAAACATGAATGAAGCGATCAAAAAAACTCTGCCCTCCAAGATCAAGGGAAGGGAGCCAAGCGTCCCCTCTGCCCCAATTCTTCTGGAGCCCCTTGCAAGAGCCTAGAGCGAACAGGGAGCCTCCTCAGAGCCTCCATTCCCTCCCTGCGACGGCAGCCTTACACCACTCTTCTGTAATAGTTCTGAATCTTAGAATATTTTAAAGCATAGGAAAAACTGCATATAAACTCAGCTAGGTTTTCATCTTTTTTATTACTACCACCCCAGTTCAGATCAATAGAGCCTCTCCTCTCAAGAGGGAAAAAAACAGGGTTTCAGAGTCAAGTGAATTTTGAGCCCTCCCCATGTTGCAGATTCTTTAGGCATGGGGACAGGGCAGGGTACGTGGCCTGCGTTTGAGATCTGGGTCTACAATCACTATCATCATGGCCTGGGGAAAGTTACTTAACCTGTCTAAGCCTCTGTTTCCTCAGTCAAAAACAGGGTATAATACTCCTTTTGGAATTGTGATTAAATCGAATGATATAACTATGCAAACTATCTGCTATGTCCCAGGTGACCATGATTTCTAATTCAGTTCAGCTCACACATTTACTAAGTTTCTCCTGTATGCCAGGCATAGTTTCATCCATTATGTTCAATGGTGAACGAGTACTATCAAATCACCTGTCCAGGTGGTTTTTATTCAGAAGACAGCTTACTTCTCCCCCATACGCCAATTCCCACACTCTTTCCTTACTTCCCTACCCATGTTTCCATGTTCAAACCCCAAACCTACCCAGCTGTAAGTGATCCCTCCTCTCCTAACTAAGCCTGGTGTTTGTGACATGGTATTCACCACTCCTACCAGTTACCACTACAGGTACCCACCTGTACCTACCAATCTTATCCCATTTATTTGCATCTTTCAGGGCAGAGTTCATCTATTTTGGGCCATGGAGTCTTTTGCTTAGGACCTAGTACACAGTAGGTGCACAATATGCTCTCAAAGGGTTGTGTGTTTTGAGGAATATTTTACTCCTTTAACTCATTAAAGGAAAAACAAAATAAAACAAAAACAAACAAGAGGCCTACCACCTTCCAGCTGCCTCAGGGTTCTGTTCCCCTCAGACATGTTGTAACAACTCTCTCCTGCTCCTAAAACCTCCAAGTAAGGCCTGCATGTCTCACATTCAAAGCAGGCCCGGAGCAGGTACTAGGTACGTTCACTCCCCTACTTAACGCTTCCCAACGCAGGGCTCTGTCTTAGTTACCTGCTACGGGGGAGTTCCTTTTCTCTTATAGTAGAAGTCAAGTCACTTTTCCTTTTCTTTCACAATAAAGATGTGCCTTCTGCTTTCAATACCTCCTCCCTCCTCCCACCTTAAACTCTCACTCACTTAAACTTGAAGAGGTGGGGCAAGTATTTTTCTCAGCCTCACCCAAGCCTTTTCTTTTTCTTTATGCAGAATCACTTTGCTTCCTCTAAAGTCAGGATTACTTCATTTCCAGTACAAAAGAGGAGTAAGAACTTCAAGTCTAAAACTGAAAGCCTTAAAAAAAAAAATTGGAAAACAAATCTTAGGCTTCCTATAGACTGTTATTTAGAGTCTTTTATATGCCCATAATCAATTTTTAAACACAACTTTCATCTCCAGTCTCATAGACTGTGCCTTAAGTCACCAGACTTCCCTATATTCCATTCTAAAAAACTGTATTAAAATAACACTGTTAAGAGATTATAGTCCTTTCAGACTCTCCGAAGACCAAAACTGATAATACTCATTCATTTTTAACCAGGCATCAAAAAACAAATGCAATAAAATTTCATATAATGTACTTTATGCTATTATTTCTTTTCTTTTTTAATGGAGGTACTGGATTTTGAACCCAGAACCTTGTGAATGCTAAGTACATGCTCTACCACTGAACCATTCCCATCCGCTATGGTGTTAATCTTTCAGTCAAATTTGGGATGGAATAATGATACCTATGTTCTTTTGCAGCAAAGCAGTAGAAAAATACATAGTGAAAAGAGATCCCTGAAATGAAGTAACAGAAGTTTAAATATGTCACAAAAACTCTAAAAACTACCTCCAGAACTCCTATGAGTGGAATCATTATAAACTTCCTTAGAACCACAGAAAAGTTCATAAATTTCTGCTCTCAATGCATCTCTTCCTTTTCTGAGCATAATTTTAAGAACTTGTTGGTTAGTCTATTCTATGTGCTTTTTTTTATAACACACACACACACACACACACACACACAAACTTCAAAAACCCACAGGCAAGCTAAGTAACTTTTTTTAATTCATGCTCCTGCATGTCCACATTTCCCTACCTTAAAAAAAAAAAAACAAAATTCTTTCAAATCAAGTCAAATAAGGAAACTTCTGCTTTATCACTACGCAGGATTCAGATTAAGAGGCACAAAGGTGTAACAACATGAAGACACTCTGAAAAGGATCACAGTTTTATACATAGGATTAGGATGCACACATAATTCATTCCATCAGGAGAACATTTTATCAGACTGCATGAATGTTCTCTGAAGCTTATCAGCCTCTATATTAGTTCAGAAGAGGGAATGTATGAATTTGAGCATCAGAGAAGGAACTCTTCTCAAGAGGGCCCACAGAGGAAGTCTGGCATGCCTGCTTCTGAAAAAGAAAAATCAGATTATCTAGGACAGCAACATGGGTACTGCCAGCAATTCTAACCTTATAATGCACCCTGATTCCTGCTTCTGAAAGCACTGGATTTTGTAATGTGAAGAGTCTGGTTGGCAGAAAAGGTTTGGAGCCCCATTTTAGATTCTTTGGCTTGAAGTCTAACAATGGAAGACACTGCATGTTTCATGCAAGTTTCTCTGTGGGTGTAAAAGTCTGGTGGGGGAGTGTGTACATCTAGGGAGCCAACACAATTTCACAAAAATACATCTGAGAAATCAGGCTCTGAAAAATTTTCAAAAGAAATGTGAGGCAACCCTCTCTACATAATTTATACACTTTCCCCTTTCAGGACTGGTAGGGACAACACAGACTGACCACAACAGTAAGCTACAGAAATGGGCCATATGAGGTCCAACTGAATTTGACTCAAAAAAAAAAAAAAAAACCCACACAAACCTTGAAAGAATGGGGCTCTTTTAACCTCATTTCTTCTCAACTTAAAATAGCAAGGATTCCCACAGGGCAGTTCTCTAATAGAATTTGCTACTCAAAATGTGACCCATGGACCAGTATCAGCAGCAATAGCCTCAACTGGGAGCTTCCTAGCTATGAAGACTCTCAGGCCCCATCCTAGATGACAGAGTTAAAACCAACACTATGACAAAAGGCACAGATGACTCACAAGCACGCTGACGTCTGAGGCGCTAGTCTAGATAGAGCGCTGTCCTTATGAAGCAGGATACACTCACAGAAGAAAGGGGTAAACATGGTTGCCGCTGTCCAGTTATGGGATCTAAACCAGCCTGGAAGACTAACTAGCAAGTGAGTACCCCAACACTGCCTGCTGACTTAAATAAAACACCAGCAGCTGCAACTATTTACTTGGAACACAGTATGTGCCAGAACACTGCATGCATTATCTCACTGCATCTTCATATCTCTGGAAGGTAGGCCCTACTTCATCTTTCTCACACATAGAAGAAAACTGGGGCTCAAAGGGGTTAAACACCTTGCCCATGGTCTCACAGCTAGTGAGTAAAGGAGCCACGAGTTAAACACAAATTTGTAAGACTCCAAGATCAGTTTGACTACATCACACTGATGATACCAAATCAAGACTGCCGAAATCATCAGGAATTTTACCCTGGATATAATCCTGTGCTCTACCTCTGCCCATTACTAAGACTTCAAAGAGTAAATAACAGAGATGAGGTTTGGAACCCAGTGTACACACACTGTATATCAGTTTCCAAAGGCCGTGGCTCTGGTCAAGCACTCCTGCTATGATAGACATCACTCAGAGAAAGGTTCTGGTCACTTTCTACGACATCTGCAGTGAGCTCTAGATGCACACACAATAAAAGGCACATCTCAAAGCTCACCTCCTGGAAAAGCTACAGCAAAGAGGTAAGTTGGAGCCTCACCCCTAGTTTTCAGGGAACCCAGAGTGACATCCTTAAAAGAGGAAAATGTATTATCTTAAGAGCTGTGTTTTTCCTTATTATGCTTCAATCATATTCTCAAATAACCTCCCATATGTCTAACTAACTTGCTCTGGCAACCCCTCCACTACAAGTTTTGACCTCATGAAGTCCCCTGACCCAACCACTTGTTCATGGCCTACTCACTCCAGCCCTGTCTTCCATTCCCTCCTATGTCCAACTTTGACTCCACAGTCCATGATTATTATTCCCTCCTTGTAAATATCATCAGTCATTTGTCCTCTCCATCACTGCCACTTAGCAAAACTCCAATCCTGGTGTTAAATACAATTATCTGCCTTCTCTGTGCATGTTTCCAATCAGCAGATGTTGCTGGAGAAAAATCACATCACCAAGCTGACTGATTTCACTATATATTCATGATCACAAAGCTCAACTGGGCACTTGGCAATGCTAAGCAATCCTACCAAAGCTGCCCTTGTAAGCTTTACTGCTCTCCAAAATGACTATTTCTACTTTCTCCTCAAACCTACTTCATTCTCCCCCCACCACCCAATTATCAGCTGTTGTTCTATCCAAGTATTTCACTTTAAAAGAGAAGCATTCAAATAGCCTCTTCTGTCCACCAAATCTACAATCCTACCTAGAACGCATTCTGTTACCATGAAGGAAGTATGCCTCGCATCAAAGGCCTGTTTCACTACCTGTGCTCACACCCCATCTCCCGTGCCTATGTAAGCACTGTGCTACTCTGTTAATCACCCACTCTCTCCTGCATCACTGATCTCTCCACTCATCACTGTCATGCCAGCAATAAACCTATGTCCATCCTCAGAAAAACCTCCCCTCTGTTCCCATACACTGATGGAGAAAGTGTACACTGGTATCACCACTCTGGGAGTCAGTTTGGCAATATCTATCAAATTCTGAAATGTGCATGGCCTCTGGCTCAGCAATTTCACCTCCAAGAAACCTATCTTAGAAAATCCCCACAGGTGTAAAAGAAGTTTTACACTGTAGTAATCTGTAAAAGCAAAAACTTAAAAACATAAATGTCCAATAATAGGTAAGTGACTAAACGAACTATGGTTTAAAAAGTCCTCCTTTGACCCCTCACCTCCCTCCAGCTAGTCTCTCCATCTCTCTGCTCACAACTTCACTGTAAATCTCCTCAAAACCAGGAAATCTCCTCAGAAGCAGTAAATCTTCTAAAAAAAAAATTATCCGTATCTGTTTCCACTTGTTCACCTCTCACTTTTTCTTCAATCTACTCAAGATATAGTTTCCAAGCCCTTCACTCCATTAAACCAACTGGTCAATGTCAACCATATCCATGTTACTTAATCCAATGGACATTTTGATGTCCTCAGTTAACCTGACCTCTTAGCAGCATTCAACAAAGCTGACAACCTTCTTAAAACATTCTCTTCTTCTAGCTTCTGAGATATGACAATCCTCATTCTTTCCATGCATCACTGATTACTTCTTCTCAATGCCTTTTTCTGGCTTCTCCCTCAACAAACTTCTAAAATGGATGTGTTACTTGGGGTTCAATCTAGAGTCATCCTCTTCTCTCTCTGAGTTGTCTCTACCATTCTCACTGCTTCAAATACCACCAACATGCTAATAATTACCAAATGATATCCCTATCCTAGGCCTCTTCTCATGCTGCAACACGACGACTTAGCTGTCTCACAAGCATGTCAAACATAACAGCCCCAGACTGGGCTCTTAATTTTCTACCACCATCACCCTGAAATCTGGTATACTCTTGGTGCTCCCTACCTCACTAAGTGGTACTACCTGGCAATTATGAAAGCCAGAGCCCCTTCCCTTATCCCCCACCCCCACATCAAACCCATTAGTTTTGTGTGTCAGACTTGTCTTGATCTCCATTGCAAACACCTAATCCAAGCTCTCCTTCCTGAACATTGCAATAGTTCTTCCACTTCCACTGCTGCAAACACCTAATCCAAGCTCTCCTTCCTGAACATTGCAATAGTTCCTCCATTTCCACTGCTGCTCCCCTTCCAAACATTCATCACTTAGTAGCCAGAGGGACTTTCTAATCAGATCATATCACTCCTTTGATTCTATAGCTTCACAATGCACTTAATTTTTGTTTCTATTTGAAGTCTTTATAATGGCCTTTAAGGTGCTATATGATCTTCTAAGTGCCCACTGCACCAGTCTCATTTCATATCATACCCCTTTATTCCTTGTTTTTGAAATCCTTCCTCATCCTGCCTTCATTCTGACAAGACTGGCTCCTTATCTTCAGATCTCAGCTTAAATAACCCCTCCTCAACTAAAGCTCTCTGGGTCACTCTGTCTAGATGGAAGTCCTTCTCCATAAGCCCATTGCTCTGTATTACTATGCTCTGTTTATTTTCTTCCTAGCAGTTATCAAAACCTATAATTAATTAATGTGTTCATTTGTTTTCTTATTTGTTATATAGATTTCTCCATTAGAAAGTAATATTTTGAATATTTCACATACAGCTGAGATCTACTATAGAACATTTTATCCCTTGACTTTTTCCTAGGGAAGGTCAAAGTTATTTGTAGGAGTTTCTGGCACTCTGGCAACTGTCTAACCAAGTCCTATAAATAAAGTTAGAGTGCAACTAATATCACCCTAGTTACCAAAAGGACTCAAAGTTTCATCATAGCTACAAACCATAAACACATGCCAGAACCAGTGGTTTTAGAATGGCTTTACAGTTCGAAATAACCATAATATTAATATGAAAAAGCTGTTCCAACTTAATAATTTACTTTAAGCTCATCTGAGTACTGCATTCCAAACTGCCTACTTTCCAATACTATAAATGTATTTTGCTCAGCACAATAAAATAACAGCATCCCAACCCAAGCTTTACTACAATCAAGCTTGTTGTTAATTATTTACAGTCTAGAACCATGCATCCAATGCGGCAGCCACTAGTCACGTGTGGCTATTTAAATTTAATTTTAATTAATTAATATTAAAATTTGTTTCTCAGTCACACTTGCCACACTTCAAGTGCACAAGAGCCACATGAGCCTAGTGGCTGTTACAATCAACAGGGCAAACAGAAAACATTTCCGTCATCACAGAAAGATCTATTGGACAGAGCTGTTCTATAACTTAAAAACCAGGAAGCAAAAGGTCCTCTAAATACCCAGAATATCAAAATGTCCAAACACTTTCATAACACGAAAGCTCCGCCAGGCCTTTTCTTTGAATCTATTTATTTTTATTTTAGAAATATTTCTGTCCTGGTTATCTGGCTCTTTACCCACCCAAAATTTAGAAAGCATATTAGGAAAGGGAGCTAGGAAGCAGTAGGGAATAAGTACCAGAGAAAAGAGGAATATTATGTCAGAGGCAGCCACACCAGGAGCAAGAGAGACCAAGAGAAAAAAATCCAAAAAGCAGCTAAGATATCAACAAGCAGACAGATATCATAATGGGGTCATTTAGTAAAGCAAAACCAGGAAAAGCTTTTGAAATATCACTCTTTTTAGCCCTAAACAATAACCGATGTTGACAACTGTGTTAAAACCATTAAGAAAAGTATCTACTATTATATGGTTAAGAAGACATAAATTGCATAGTTAAATAACAAATTTTAGAAAGATTTACTTCCAAAATAAATCTTAAACCTCTTGGTGCTTAATGAAGGGGAAATCCTCTCAGCTAGCTGGAATACTCGACCACCAAAAATAAGTCATTCCTAAAATATTCTGCATAGTCAAATTCAAGCCAAGAGTTCAGTTTAGGCAGTAAGAACAAATGTTGCTTTCAGAGCAGGTACAGATGTAAGACTAAGACAAGATTCTTCTGTTAATGAATTATGGTTCATTCAGACAATGGAACACTATATAGTCTTGCAGGGTGCAGAGCGGATGAGGAAGCTCTTCAAGTGATAAAAGAAAGGTTCAGAACAATGTATAGCACAGTGCCACTGATTTTTTTTTTTAAATGAGGAATTATACACAAAAGGAACATACTCATTGCTTCTAGGGAAAAGACACTGTGGGACTCAAGAGAGCAACTGTTCACCATATGACCATTTTGTACCTTTTGAATATTGAGTCATGCAAATGTATTATTTATTTTTAAAAAAAAGATGAAAACCTTAAATCAAAAAAAAAAAAAAAAAAAAGCAAGTTCTCTATCCCGAAGAAATTTACAATCTAATAGCTTATCCAGGCTCCAAAAAAATGGGAAGTAAAAATTACACTTTTTTCTTCACCAATGACTAGACATTTAAATATTAAACACATATTTTATTCTTATTAAAAAGCTGAAAAAATTTGACACAACACTGTAAAATGATTATGAATCAATAAAAAATGTTAAAAAAAAAAGCTGAAAAAAAAATCCTCACTCTACACTATTTGAAATCCCAATTAACTAGTTTTGAAAAACTCGAACTTGAACTTAACTGGAAACTGCAATGATTCCTTATTATTATGCTGTATTAAATTTAAAAAAAGTGTTTGCATAAAGGTGTATACATCTCAAGAAAAAAAATCATTTTATTGGATAATACAGCAAAGTTTGGCTCAAGAGCTCCCAAGGAAGCTACAGAATGGTCTACTGCCCCATGTGGGAGGCAAGGTCAGGTCATTCCTAGTGGTTTCCCAATATCCTTTCTTCTTCCTTAGTATCAAAACTCCAGTTTTCATTCTAGGACATTAATATACACACCTTCCAAAAAAAAGGACTGTATCTCCCAACCTCTGTTGCACCTAGGTATGGCCACGGGCTAAGTTCTGGCCAATGAAGTATTAGTAGAAATGTTATGTGGGACTTCCTAGAAGTCTTCTTAAGTAGGAGAGGGGACCTCTGTTCCTCCTCCGTGGAAATGTGGGAATGATGGCTGGAGCTTTAGCAACCATCTGGGCCACATCCTACAGAGATGCAAAGAGCAGTAAGCGTCCTGGGTCCTTGAGAACCATGGGCACTGCATCAGCCCTGGACTGCCTACTTCCAGCCTTTTTTCATGAAAAATAGTCTTGTTTAAGCCACTTTTGGGCAGGGAGATGGGTGGGGATTCTGTTATACATAGCTGAACTTAATCCTAAGTGATATTTTCAACAGTAAATTATTTTACTGTAACTTTACAAATCAAAATTCAATGTCACCTGACACCACAGGAAACTCTATACATATTAACAGTATACAGGCCTGATGACTAAGACAGAGACTGTCAAAGAATCTTGAAGTGTCTGGGCTGGAAGTCTAGGCCAAAGTCAACCATCCCCCTAATCTACTGTCCCTGATCATTCCACACCAATATAACAGAAATAGAACTTTAATGTAACAATTTTTGAATTTTAGTAATGAAAAAAGTCAAATACATATACTCTCATTTTCATCATCTGTAAGATGAAAGCAATGACACAGGGATGTTGTCAGGCCCAAATAAAATAAGAGTACGTTAGCTATTCTGTAAACAGGGAAGTATGTACTACATTACCATTACAACTACCACCAAAACAGCTGATCGGTAAGTGTTAGGCACAAAACAGAAATTAGGTAAAAGCAATTAAACAGAAAGAAACTTGGGTTTGGGGCTCAAGGAATTCCATGAACTTCTATAACCTCTTTCACCAACTATCTTAGCCCTTTATCTTCCACAAAAATACATCAGGAACTTCAGTTTCCTTCTTTAAAGCACTGGGGAAAAGAAAGGAGCTGAGTGGTTATAAGGGGAGAAAAAGAACAACAGCAGCAAGGAGTTTAAAGCAATTAGTGAATACGATGCATCTGAAATATATGACCCCGTTTCTGGCATTTCACGAATTGTCAGTAGGTGGAGTCCAAGAATTTTCAAATTGATGCTAGCAATATTTTTCTTCCACAATTCATTCATTCAAAAGAAAAATATTAAACATATATATGCAGTTTTTACTGAGGATGAAACAACCTATCATTTAAGAGTGAGACGCTATCTTTGAGAAATGAAGATAATATGTGAGGTCCTCAATGCAGGAAGAAGAACATTGGCAGTTATATTTAAGACAAAATTAGCTTAATCACTGTCATTTTTGCACTTAAAAATGATCTGACTTCTCCAAAACAGGTTTTGAAGTCTGAGAAAAAGCAAATGAATTCACTTTTTGAAGCCATTAACTCATCTTTGAAATCATTTCTGGTGACTACTTTAATCCACACACACATTGTACATGAGTCACACTGCACTGTGCTGTCCAATTCATTAGATTCTGAAAAGCATTCCATGGTCAAATAACTGAGAAGCATGCTTTAGGCAATTTTACTATGTGTTGAATTTCAGCTTTTCCTAGTCTTCTAACAGGATACTAAAATTAACAGATGCTTTTTACTAATTTCAGATATACTCTAAAGGAAGAAAACAAGCTATCCAGGGGTGTCAGAGATTAGCTGACAGGCAGACAGATGCCAAGAATTTGCTGCACAATTTAAAGGGCTACAATCAGGATAAAGAGAGTGTGAGAAACAAACTCAGACAGCTTGAAGGTTTTTGTTCCCAGAAGGGATACCAAAGGTATTGTCAATTTATATACCTTTCTGCTGTGAATGGCCATATCCAAGCAGCTTAAATTAAGCAGTAAGAGTGCTGAAGAATTGGAACTACTCTATCTTTCCCAGATGATTCACTTATCTATTTATGCCTATTTATGAGTCTAATGTATAACTAGAGGTTGAGGGTCTTCTGAACCAGCAGAAAAAAACTGAAGTAACACTATCTTCTGAGAAGGCAATCTACCTAAATTACACTAGACTGGACCAGACCATTCTATTCTAGATCTAACTGATGGTTTCAATATTAAAGTTCCCCCCAAAGTTAGTAAGTACCAAACTTGATAAACTTTTGTCAGGCCATGACTATACTTTTAATAACATAAATGAGTTCAGTGGGACTTACTTGAATCGTTTCTGAAACACAGTTTATTTTTAGTAAATATAATAGTCCCCCACATGGGAAGCTACAACCATGCCAAAAATGTTCTATGAGGAGATAAAATCCTATTTATAGACCTGTCAGTTGCTCCTTGCTTAGGTTGTAACATAGTTTCCACTTTAAGCCTGATATGACCTCCCCTGACTTCTCTGGTCTCTAATGTTCTTTTCATCCTTAAGTTTCTCACATTTATCTTTATCTTCACAGAGCACTTAAATTAAGCTACCGTGGAGTAGGGGAAAGGAGAAGGAAAGAATCTTCTTTCCCTGAACCTTCTCCCACTTGAGAGTTTTAGGTAAGTTTTAGGAACCCAAAAAAGAGGAAAAAAGGAGCTCTTCACTGGGTGGGCTTTTGGGAAGGGAACTGCAAAAATACTCAGCTATCAGCAAGGATACTGCCACAAGTGAGCCACGTCTTTATCTGTGTGTGACTTAGCTTAAAAGCTTCCATCTTTTAAAAACCCAACAAGGATAAATGTCAAAGGATTTCTAATATAGAGGGCACTACTCAAAAGCTAACAGGCGAGGGGAGGGAATGCTAATCAGGGAACCAAAGAATAAATATAAGAGATTTTACATTTTTTTTTCCCCTGGACTGTGATTTCCTCAGGGATTAAACTGTTGCTATTGTTTTATATTAGCTGCTGGCACCTTTACACTCCTCACTTAAACTGCTAACTGTAGAATCTTCCTCCCGCAGTCTCTGGCTACAACTCCATCAACAATTCTACAAGACTACTTACCTTACCCTAATTCAGTGAAACATTTTCATC